>NC_073230.2:72845000-73470000 GCF_029281585.2 Gorilla gorilla gorilla | reverse complement strand
AAGAAATTGAAACCTATGTAAGTTGTTGAGAAAAAAGATGCAGCCATCATAAAAATATCATAAATGTTCTTCAAATAATTAAAAATGAAATTATCATGTAATACAGCAATACCATTTATGAAACTATATCTAAAATATACAACACAGTAAAATGAAGACAAAAGAAATATCCTGCTTGCATATCCCCCCACAGCAAGTATCATAACCCAGCCTCTAAATAAATAAATAAATACATACATATATAAAAATTTAAAAATGAAAAAAATTTGTAAAAAAACTTTATATTTCAAGGCTATAGTAATAAAAACAGAATGGCCTGTGTAGAAAAATGGACAACCACCAATGAAACAGAAATTACTATTCTCACACATTTTAGACATGATGCAAAAAAAATTTTATAAACAGTTTAACGTAGAGTTTCTCAAAAATATGCAAATATTAGTGTGTCCCCAAAAGCTATGGCAAAGCAGTCAGTTTGTGCAGTCCCTGATAAGCCATAAAGAAAACTCTGGCTCACACTCTGAACTTGAAGAAAGATTATTGAAGTGGAAGTAGAATCCTTAGAGAATTTAACAGCATGGGGCAGAAGGTGTCCCTATGTGAGAGCAAAAGAAAAAAATGACTCAAGCCTCTCAGAAACTCCTTCCATCAAAGCACAGCTCCCCAGACCACATTTCAAGGACTGGCTGCCTTGTTGATTTGTGTATCTCTCATCTGTGTCATCTGCTTCATTCCCTCTCACCTACCTGGGTGTTTGGCTACCATCTCATTTCTCTTTATATTCCAAGCCTCTTTATTTTGCTCCAGACAGGTAATCAAGTCTGGCTTAGAGTCAGCAATACCTGTTTTATTAAGAAAAAAAAGTAACATAAATCTTGCTGAATTCTTTAATTACCAAATTAGTATTATGGTTAGTAAAGAGGATTTAATAGAAAATTCTAGAAAATTAAAGTTGATTCATAACAGACCTTTCTACATATTTAGAAAATATTTTAAAATTGTAAGTCCTTATTTTCACTACTCAGTACTACTGAATCAAACATTGGTGGTGGCAACTGAATTCTAAGGCGTAGGAAACGCTATTTTATGCCACGACATTTTTGGAATTGCAACTAACCTAGAGCAAAAGATACATAAGCTCAGGAAAGGGAAAAGTTCAGGTCAAGATAAAACATCGTGAAGAATCTGTTCTACACCAATGAATCCCCAAGATTTTCTTAAAATTGGAGAGCTAAAAATTATTCATGCAAAGCAGAAATTACCAAAATCATCTTAGAAAAGAGAGAAAGGCAATATATTAGGAATTGTGTATTGAAGTTATCCTCACCCAGGGAGACCAGGTTTCTGTAGTTCTCTAACATCACATCTCTATATAAATTCTGCTGAGCACAATCCAGGCATTGCCACTCCTCCAGAGAGAATTCTATAGCTATGTCTCTGAATGTCAACAGTCTCTGAAAAAAACAAAAACAAAAACAAAAAACACTCATGAACACACAGTTACCATGTGGCCATAGGCAGAGATTTGTATTTGACTCAAGTTAAAAAAGAGAGTAAAATGAAGTGGTTCTCACTTATAAGACTGACTAAAATTATTCAATAAGATAATTTTTAACACCGAAGTATTCTCTAACTCTAAGAAAAGAGAATAGCATAAGATCCACAATACCACTGTAGATTTGATACTTTTCTGGATGATAAATTATAAAATTAAGGGCATCGACATGGACATGTCTCTTTTTTTCTATTTTTCTTTTCTTCTTTTTTTTGAGACCGAGTTTCGCTCTGTTGCCCAAGCTGGAATGGGAGTGGCATGATCTTGGCTCAGTGCAACCTCCACCTCCCGGGTTCAATCGATTCTCCTGCCTCAGCCTCCCAAGTAGCTGAGACTACAGGCGTGAGCCACCATGCCTGGCTGATTTTTGTATTTTTAGTAGAGACGGGGTTTCTCCATGTTGGCCAGGCAGGTCTTGAATTCCTGACCTCAGGTGATCCACCCACCTCGGCCTCCCAAAGTGCGGGACATGTCTATTTTTAAGGGCTATATTTACATCATACAGAATAAGTTGTGTTATTTCTCAGATAGAACAGTCATGATGACTTGGAAGGTACCTCTCAAGTCTTAATATGTGCAATAAACTAAACATCTTGTGCAGATTTTGTTTCAGGAGATTTGGGATAAAGTCTGAATTTCTGAATTTTTAGCAAGCTCACCAATGTTTCTAGCCTAGTAAGAATATTTTGTCAAACATCCAGTAAGTGGCAGAGTCTGAGTTTTTCCCAGTTTCTCTCACCTGTAAATAAAGATAAGAGCCTTCATTTTTAAAAGACAAATATATGCAAAAGTCATCTAAAAAGAAAGGACAGATTCCAGATTAAATGTGATGGTTTATGCACTTCAGCTAGTAAATCTCCTAAGTGTACTTAATAATTAAGAGAATAATAATTAACTCTATAGTGGAAAAAATGTCAGAGACATCATGAACCAAGTGAATAAAATTGTTATCAACTTTATTAGGACACATTTGTATTATGTGCTGATGCACACAGGACACATCACTGCTGTAGTATTTCTCACCTCTCAGAAAAGTAAATGGTAATCCAAATTTAATTACATATATATATATATATATATTTTTTTTTTTTTTAAGAGACAGAGTCTCGCTCTGTCACCCAGGCTGGAGTGCAGTGGTGCAATCTTGTCTCACTGCAACCTCCACCTCCTGAGTTCAAGCAATTCTCCTGCCTCATCCTCCTGAGTAGCTGGGATTACAGGTGTGTGCACCACACCTGGCTAATTTTTGTATTTTTTTTTTTTCCGTAGAGACGGGGTTTTACCACGTTGGCCAGTCTGGCCTCAAACTCCTGAACTCACATCATCCGCCTGCCTTGGCCTCCCAAAGTGCCGGGATTACGAGCCTGAGACACTGTGCCCGGCCTAAATTTAATTATAAAGAAACCATCAGTTTTATGCAAAGTCGAAGGTGTAGATAACTTCCCTGTTCTGTAATTTTTAATAGCAATTTTAAGTAGTCTTTCTTTCGCACCCTGGAGAGCAAGTATCTCCTTATAGCTTTTTCAGAACTTTCTGGGTAATACATGCCATTCTGTATAAATGAGCATTTTCTAAATCCTGTCCTGCATGGAACTAATAGAGCGCACAGATGAAAACTCAACAGGACATGTTTCACTTTTCACTAATATCCAAAGACAACTGTGTTTCCCCAACAGAAATCTTGAGTATTTACACCTTCTCATGTTCAACAGCTACAATGGGAACGTTTTTAATATTGCAGGTCATAAATTTGTAGTGAGAATTCTGCATTGCATACAAGAACCCAAGATGAAGAGTATGTATAGAACACCATGGCATATAGAAAAAATATTTTTTTTCAGAACCCCTTGACTATCATAAAAATAACAAAAAATAGTTGAAACAAACTCATTAGGGATCAACAGTACAAGTACAGAAGTAAAAATTTGCAAGTTCCAAACAGATGGCATTCCAAAAGGCAGAGTGGACACTGTGCTTGATCTGAGACATGTTCACCAAGAAAAAGTGATTTTTTTCTTTTCCTCCTCTTTCTCTGAAATGTATTTTCAGATAAGATGCTCTGGACATATCAAACCTGCATCTTGAGAATATGCCTTTAAAGCACAAACTATTCACCTGCTACCACCACACACACCCACGGCAGAAAGACCGAGACTTGCAGAAAACATTCACCCATTTTTGTTGTTTATAATTGAAAAGATTTAAGAGCAATGAGAGAATGAGCTTCTTCATAACTAATAAAATATAAGTTTCTTTTTCCCTGCCCTCCCCTATCAGACACCAGCAATGTTCTTTACAGTAATGGGAGCATGAACCGCACTGACCTCTTCCTACCAAACTGAAACAGGGCAGGCAGTGCAGCCTTCCTTTGATGCAAAGGTTGAACTAAACTTTCCTGAATGTATCTTGAACCCCTCAAGTTTATAAATCACTTGGTAATCTTGGCCCTGCTTTTCGCAATGTGATTCTGCAGGATCCAAAAAGTTCCAGGAATGGGCTTTTTCAACAAGTCCCCTGTAAATGCTGATTGTGCTTTCCCAGACACATTATTAGCATTAGCGAGAGAAAGCAGGCACAGCAGAGTCCCTTACACCCACCACATTTGTCACAAAACAAATACATCTGGTACAAATAAAGACAACCAATCATCATGCTGAAATATTTTTTGTTGGCTTTTTTAAGTTTACAGGGACAACAGAAGACAGCAATATCTGAGTAAGTCTGCTCTTGGGAAATGTGTATGCATGTACTAAAAAAATGTTTATTAAGCAGGTACTATGTGCTCTGGAGCATGTCACAGAACACTGTGCTGGGAATAACACATAATGTGATTTAATTTTCATAGCACTCTGGGAGTTGCTACTAAGTGTTGAATAATTTTTAGTATTTAGATTAAGAGCACAGCATTTTTATTTCTTCTTATGTTTCTCTATCATTACTTTTAGAAAGAAAACGTATAGAATAATAATTCAATACCACAAAAAACATATGAAATGATACAATTACATAAAAATTGAATAATCAGCTTCGAAATGGCTATTTTGTAAATAATGAAATTAAGGCAGACACAAAAAATTTTTTGAAACTAGTTAGAGCCAAAATACAACATACTAGAATCTCTGGGTTACAGCTAAGGCAGTGTTAAGAATAAAATGTATGTCACTAAACATCCACATCAAAAAGTTAGACAGATCTCAATTTAAAAATCTAATGTTACAATTAAAAGAATTTCAAAAGTAAGAGCAAACCAACTTCAAAGCTCACAAAAGACAAAAAATAACCAAAATCAGAGCTGAAATGAAGAACGTCGAGACATAAATAGTACAAGGAGCTGGGTGCTGTGGCTCACTCCTGTAATCCCAGCACTTTGGGAGGCCAAGGCGGGCAGATCACAAGGTCAGGAGTTCGAGACCAGTCTGGCCAACATGGTGAATCCCCATCTCTACTAAAAATACAAAAATTAGCTGGGCGTGCAGCACATGCCCATAATCCCAGCTACTCGAGAGGCTGAGGCAGGAGAATCTCTTGAAACTGGAGGGCAGAGGTTGCAGTGAGCCGAGATTTTGCCATTGCACTCCAGCCTGGGCAATAGAGTGAGACTCCATCTTAAAAAAAAATATATATATATTTCAACGAAACCAGAAGTTGATTCTATGTAAAAATTACTAAGATAGATAAAACACTAGACTAATGGAGAAAAAAGAAATAATTCAAATAAAAACAATTAGACTAAAAAGTCAAACAAATAAACAAAAAACCAGATGCTTGTGAGGTTGTGGAGAAACTGAATGCTTATACACTGCTAGTGAGAGTATAAATTTGTTTAAACATTGAGAAAAGCAGTTTGGCATTTTTTCAAAAACCTGAAAACAGAATTACCATTCCGAATCCCACAATTGGGAATATACCCAATGAATGTAAGTTATTCTACCATGAAGACACATGCACATGTATGTTTATTACAGCACGATTCACAATAGCAAGAACCAGAAATAAACCTATATGTCTTCAGTGGTAGAATGGATAAAGAAAATGTGTTACGTAAACACCATGAAATATGATGCAGCTATAAGGAAGAACAACATCATGTCCTTTGCAGCAACGTCAATGGAGCTGGAGACTGTTATTTTTAGAAAACTAGTGCAGGAACAGAAAATCAAATACTATATGTTGTCACTTATAAGTGGGAGCAAAATAATGAGAACACGTGGACACAGATAAGAGAACAGACACTGAGGCCCAGTTCAGGGTGGAGGGTCGGAGGATGACGAAAATCAGAAAACAAATCTGTTGGATACTATGCTTACTACCTGAGTGATAAAATAATCTGTACACAAAAACTTCATGATATGATTTTACCTATACAACAAACCTGCACATGTACTCCTGAACCTAAAATAAAAGGTAAAAGAAAAAAAATTCGGCTGCGCACAGTGGCTCATGCCTGTAACCCCAGAACGTTGGGAGGCTGAGGCAGGCAGATCACCTGAGGCCAAAAGTTCAAGACCAACCTGTCCAACATGGTCAAATCCAGACTCTACTAAAAATAAAATAATTAGTTGGATGTGGTGGTGCGAACTGTAATTCCAGCTACTCTGGAGACTGAGGCAGGACAATCACTTGAACCCGGGACGCGGAGGTTGTAATGAGGTGAGATCGCACCAATGCACTCCAGCCTGGGCGGAGAGTGAGACTCCGTCCTGCTCCCGCCCCCCCAACCCCCCAAAAAAAAGACACAGTTGAAAAATGCAGGCTGGGTGTGATAACTTATTCCTGTAATCCCAGCACTTTGGGAGGCTGAGGCAGGCTGATCACTTGAGTCCAGGAGTTTGAGACCAGCCTGGCCAACATGGCAAAACTGTGTCTCTACTAAAAATAAAAATGTCACCTAGGTGTGGTGGTGGGCACCTGTAATCCCAGCTACTTGGGAGGCTGAGGCAGGAGAATCACTTGAACCCGAAAGGCAGAGGTTGCGGTGAGCTAATATCGCACCACTGCACTCCAGCCTGAAGGACAGAGCGAGACTCCCTCTCAAAAAAAAAAGGCCGGGCATGGTGGCTCACGCCTTCAATCCCAGCACTTTGGGAAGCCCAGGTGGGTGGATCACCTGAGGTCGGAAGTTCAAGACCAGCCTGACCAACATGGAGAAACCCCATCTCTATTAAAAATACAAAATTAGCTGGGGTGGTGACGCATGCCTGTAATCCCAGCTACTCGGGAGGCTGAGGCAGGAGAATCGCATGAACATGGGAGGGGGAGGTTGCAGTGAGCCAAGATCACGCCATTGCACTCCAGCCTGGGTAATAAGAGTGAAACTCTGTCACACACACAAAAGTAAGGGAAAAGCAGTTTCCTTTGCAGTGTAAAAATATTTAAACAGTAGGTAATTAGGCTGAGGTGGATTGATTTTTTTCGGTTCTCACTTAAAAAAAAAAATCTAACTCAAATGTATCTCTTATGGTTGGGTGAGGTGGCTCACGCCTGTAATGCAAGTGCTTTGGGAGGCCAAGATGGGCGGATCACTTCAGGTCAGGGGTTCGAGAGCACCCTGGCCAACATGGTGAAACCCCGTCTCTACTAAAAATACAAAACTTAGCCTGGTCGTGGCGGGCTCCTGTAATCCCAGCTACTCAGGAGCCTGAGGTGGGAGAATCGCTTGAACCCGAGAGGGGGAGGTTGCAGTGAGCCGAGATCGCGCCATTGCACTCCAGCCTGGGTGACAGAGCGAGACTCCCTCTCAAAAAAAAAATAAATAAATAAATACATTTCTTGTAAATTATTATATTGAAGAAAAAAATTCAGGCCTAGTCAACCACAGACTGGCAACTAATCTCTGATGACATAACCAAGGCATTTTCACCTGGATCTTACAAATAAGGAAACTACATAACTGTACCAAACCAATTACTGAATTTGGTTTCCTTCATCACGCAACTTATAACAGAATTTCCTTCAAGTCTCTCCCATGGATCACAACCCACAAATCATAGCTGGGCGCTCTATGACTCTTGAATCACACTTTGATCAAGTTCTCTAATATTTTTACAGTGACTCCCATACACCTCTAAAAGGAAAAATGGTGAACTAGGGACCCCAGGGACCACAGCTCTTACCACTTATGAATCCTGCACCCTGAGTCTGGATTCTCCCCTGATGACTTTCCCATCCCTGTACAATCTGGGTGAGATGAGGCGCTGGGAGTGCAGAGCTGCCCAGAGAGGGCTCCAGTCCAGGGCAAAGCCACTGCAGAGGAAAAAGACAGAACTCCCAGGGTCCCAGCCGCTGGCCCAGGCAGCATCTTACGGTTCGAGGGGACTAAAAGCCGAGCTGGGACAAGGAGGATTTGGGTCCTCAGACTCCGGAGCTGACTGCGAGGAAGTTTGGGTCCTGCTACAGCCACTTTCAGCCGGTTCCAACCGTCTCCCGCCCCTCTCACGATGACAGACCCAGCACTCACCATTTCTCGGCTTCCAGGGGATCCTGGTCTTTCAGCCATAAATCTGCGAATACCTGCAGGACACAAGGCCACAGAGGCTTGGCCTCTAGGAGCAGAGAACGTAGAGCCCTGAAGAAAAGAACTGGAGCTCGGGACGCAGAGAAGCACAAAAGGACCCGCAGACTTACGGAAGCGTCCTGGTCTCTCCAGCTGCACGCCTGATTGGCCAGTTTCTAGTCCACGGCCCCTGATTGGATAAGGTTTCAGGCCCCACCCTTCATGCCTGAATGACACAATATTTGATCACTGGGCTGAAGGAAGCAAAAATAACAGGCTGGGCTGCAGCCTTTACAGGCAAGGCTTCTTCCCTGATCTCAGCCAGGCCAACACCGGAGGATATTTGCATTTAACCTTGTATATAACGTCATATGCATTTATAAATGATATATAATATAGTTATTCATAAATTGAAAGAATATAATGACAATTATTTTAAAAATTTGGATGTTGTGACCTTCCTTGCTGTGGATCCTTTGCACAGCATATGATATAGTTTGACTCTGTGGCTCCACCCAAATCTCATCTCAAATTGTAATTCCCGTCCATGCGCGGTGGCTCGCGCCTGTAATCCCAGCACTTTGGGAGGCTGAGACAGGCGGATCACGAGGTCAGGAGTTCAAGACCAGCCTGGCAATATGGTGAAACCCCTCCTCTAGTAAAAATACAAAAATTAGCCAGGAGTGGTGGCGCGCGCCTATAGTGCCAGCTACTCGGGAGGCTGAGGCAGGAGAATTGCTTCAATCCAGGAGTCGGAGGTTGCAGTGAGCCGAGATGGCACCAATGCCCTCCAGCCTGGACGACAGAGTGAGACTCCCTATCAAAGAAAAAAAAATTGTAATTCCCACGTGTCAGGGCAGGGACCGGGTGGGAGGTGACTGGATCACTGGGGTGGATTATCCTCATGTGTTCTTGTGATAGTAAGGGAGCTCTCAAGATACCTGATGGTTTAAAAATGTGGCACTTCCCCCCCCCCAGCCCCAAGTTCTTTCTCTTTTTCCACCATGTGAGATGTGCCTTGCTTTCCTTTCACCTTCTGTCATGGTCATGATTTTAAGTTTCCTGAGGATTCCTCAGCCATGTAGAATTATGATTCAATTAAACCACTTTAAAAAAAGTACGCAGTCTGAGGTATTTGTTTATAGCAGTGTGAAAATGGACTAATACATTCAGGCAGCCTGAGATTTCAAAAAGGAGGCAATCCTTTGCAGTAAAATATGAGCCACATGTAAATTTTGAATGTGCTAGTAGCCAAATGTTAAAAAGTAAAAAGAAAAAGGTGTCAGGCGCAGTGGCTCACACCTGTAATCTCAGCACTTTGAGAGGCCGAGATGGCAAAACACCTGAGGTCAGGAGTTCGAGACCAGCCTAGCTGACATGGCGAAACCCCGGCTCTACCAATAATAGAAAAATTAGCTGGGTGTGGTGACAGGCACTTGCAATCCCAGCTACTCTGGAGGCTGATGTAGGAGAATCGCTTGAACCCCGGAGGCAGAGGTTGCAGGGAGCTGAGATCCCGCCACAGCACTCCAGCCTGGCAACAGAGCGACTCTGTCTCAAAATAAAAAAGAAAGAAACAGGTGGAATAACAGGTGGAATTGATCGTAACAATTTAATCAGTCCAATATATCCAAAATATTGTTATTTTAATATCTGATTAGTGTATAATGGTTAACAAAGCATATATGTTTTTGAAGCTTAATCTTTGAATGTACCCTTGCATTTTACCTTTCCAGCACATTGCAGTTCAGACCAGCCACATTCCAGCACTCTGTGGCCATGTCAGAGGCGTTAGAACCAGAGCAACTGCATCTGGAATAGGTTCTGGGTAAAACAGGGCTGACACCTACAGGACTGCTTTTCCATGCGGTCAGGCATTCTAAGTCACAGGATAAATAGATTAGCATAAGATACAGTTCACAAAGACCTTACTGATAAAACAGTTTGCAGTAAAGAAGCCACAAAAATCCACCAAAACCAGTTGTGAACAAAAGGGACCTTTGATTGTACTCATGGATCGTTACACGCGAATTATAATGCATTAGCATGTGAAAGACATTCCCACCAGCACCATGACAGTTAACGAATGCCACGGCAACATCAGAAAGTGACCTTACATGGTCTAAAAAGGAGAAAACTCAGTTCTGGAAATTGCCATCCCTTTCTTGTAAAACTCATGAATAATCCACTCCTTGGTTAGAATATAATCAAGAAATAACTGTAAGTATCCTTCGTTGAGTGGCCCACACTGCTGCTCTGCCTACGGAGTAGCTGTTCTTTTATTCCTTTACTTTCCTAATAAATTTGCTTTTGCTTTGCACTGCAGACTCACCCAAAATTCTTTCTTTTCTTTTTTTTTTTTCTTTGAGACAGAGTCCAGCTCTGTCACCCAGGGTGGAGTGCAGTGGCACCATCTTAGCTCATTGTAACCTCTGCCTCCTAGGTTCAAGAGATTCTCCTGCCTCAGCCTCTGGAGTAGCTGGGATTACAGGCACACGCCACCATGCCCGGCTAATTTTCGTATTTTTAGTAGAAATGGGATTTCACCATCTCAGCCAGGCTGGTCTCAAACTCCTGACCTCAAGTGATCCTCCTGCCTCTGCCTCCCAAACTGCCAGGGTTACAGGTGTGAGCCTCCACCCACGGCTCTAAATTATTTATTGTACAAGATCCAAGAACCCACTCTTTGGTTCTGGATTGGGACCATTTCTGGAAGCTTCTTTTCAGTGAATCACAAAGGAATGATACTAAGGAAACCACCAACCCACAGGAAATAGACTGAATCACCAATTGGCTAACCTTTTGCAAGTGTTGGCATACCCGGGTATGGAATGGGATTGGGTTAGTAGCCAAATTTACGGGAGTTAGAGTGTCTCCTAAGACAGATAAGATAAAAGGTCTTTTTTAATAAAAGGCAAGAACACTTAACGAAATTTGTTGTTGAGGTGCAACTTTGAAAGGTTAGAGTTTTTCCTAAGATTTAGGGGGTTAGAGGCCCCTCTCAGTAAAGTCCCTCTCAGCTAAGATTAGATTTGGCATTATGGAATGTTAACCACTGCTGTCTTTGTTTGTTTGTTTGTTTGTTTGTTTTGAGATGCAGTCTCACTCTTGTCGCCCAGGCTGGAGTGCAATTCAACACCTCGGCTCACTGCAACCTCCACCTCCCAGGTTCAAGCGATTCTCCTGCCTCAGCCTCCTGAGTAGCTGGGATTACAGGAGCCCACCAGCACACCCAGCTAATTTTTGTATCTTTAGTAGAGACGGGGTTTCACCATGTTGGCCAGGCTGGTCTTGAACTCCTGACCTCAGGTGATCCACCCACCTTCGCCTCCCAAAGTGCTGGCATTACAGGTGTGAGCCACCGCACCCAACCTATTTTTTTTTATTATGCTTACATTGGGATTATTTAGTTGCTCTTTTTCAAGTATTTCTGTGGATTAAAGTTATGTTTTTTATTTGACATCTTTTCCTTTTTCTTAATATAGAAATATATCACTATAAACTTCTGATTTAGAACTGTTTTGTGGGTTTTTTTTTTTTTTGTATCCCAGGAGTCATTGTATGCTTTGTTTCTTTTTTCTTTTTTCTCATTATACTTTCTGATTTCCCTTTGCTTTTTCTTTTGACCTATTGGTTGTCCAGGAACATGTTGTTTACTGTCCACGTATTGGTGAGTTTTTAAATTCTTATTTGGCTATTATTCTCTAGTTTTTATTAAATTGTAATTTAAAAAGTTGATATAGCTGGGCACAGTGGCTCAAGCCTGTAATCCCAGCATTTTGGGAGGCCAAGATGGGTGGATTACCTGAGGTCAGGAGTTTGAGACCAGCCTGACCAACATGGTGAAACCCTGTCTTTACTAAAAATAAAAAATTGGCTGGGTATAGTGGTGCATGCCTGTAATCTCAGCTACTTGGGAGGCTGAGGCAGAAGAATCACTTGAACCCAGGAGGCGGAGGCTGCAGTGAGCTGAGATCATACAATTGCACTCCAGCCTGGGCAACAAGAGTGAAACTTCATCTTAAAAAAAAATGGACAAATGATTAAACTAAATTTTAATTTAAAAAAAAGATACACAAATGGGAAGAAGCATTTGAAAGGTTGCACATAATTAATAACCTATAGAAAAATGAAAAACAAAATCACAATACAAAACAAAATTCCCTGACATCAATTAGAATGGCCACTACAAATTTTTTCAAAAATACCAACTATGCTGATGATGTAAAGAAACTGAAACCTATGTAAGTTGTTGATGAGAAAAAAGATGCAGCCATCATAAAAAACATCATGAATGTTTGTCAAATAATTAAAAATGAAATTATCATATAATATAGCAATTCCATCTATGAATCTATATATATAAAGTATGCAACACAGTAAAATGAAGACATAAGCAGTACCCTGCTTGCATATCCCCCCACAGCAAGTCTCACAACCCAGCCTCTAAATGAATAAACACATGGATAAAAATTTAAAAATAAAAAAATTTAGTAAAAAAAACTTTATATTTCAATGTTATAGTAATAAAAACAGAATGGCATGTGCAGAAAAATGGACAATCACCAATGAAACAGAAACTACTATTCTCACGCATTTTAGACATGATGCAAAAAAAGAATTTTAAAAATGTTTTAACATAGAGTTTCTCAAAAATATGCAGATATTTGTATGTCCCCAAAAGCAATGGCAAAGCAGTCAGTTTGTGCAGTTCCTGGTAAGCCATAAAGAAAACTTTGACTCACACTGTGAACTTGAAGGAAGATTACTGAAGCAAAAGTAGAATCCTTAGAGAATTTAAAAGCATGGGGCAGAACGTGTCCCACCCTATGTGAGAGAAAAAGAAAAAAATGACTCGGGCTTCCCAGAAACTTTCCATCAAAGCACAGCTCCCCAGACCACATTTTAAAGACTGGCTGCCTCCTTGATTTGTGTACCTTTCATCTGTGTCATCTGCTTCATTCGCTCTCACCTACCTGGGTGTTTGGCTACCATCTCATTTCTCTTTGTATTCCAGGGCTCTTTGTTTTGCCCCAAGCAGTTGATCAAGTCTGGCTTAGAGACAGCAATACCTGTTTTATTAAGAAAAAAAAAAACATAAATCTTACTGAATTCTTTAATTACCAACCTAGTATTATGCTTAGTAAAGAGGATATAATAGAAAATTCTAAAAAATTAATATTGATTCATAACAGAACTTTCTAAATATTTAGAAAATATTTTAAATTTGTAGGTCCTTAATTTCACTACTCAGTACTACTGAATCAAAAATTGGTGGCAGCAACTGAATTCTAAGGTGTGGGCAATGATATTTTATGCCATGACATTTTTGGAAAAAGAAAGAAAAATTTGGCGGGGCGTTGTGGCTCATGCCTATAATCCCAGCACTTTGGGAGGTCGAGGCGGGCAGATGACCTGAGGCCAGGAGTTTGAGACTAGCCTGGCCAACATTGTGAAACCCTGTCTGTACTAAAAATACAAAAATTAGCTGGGGTGGTGGCATGCACCTGTAATCCCAGCTACTCAAGAGGCTGAGGCAGGAGAATTGCTTGAACCCGGGAGGCGGAGGTTGCAGTGAGTGGAGATCACACCACTGCACTCCAGCCTGGGTGACAGAGCAAGACTCCATCTAAAAAAAATTCCTTGCACTCTTTCCCACTCCAGCCAGGGTGGCAGAGAGAGACTGTCTATAAATAAATAAATAAATTAATAAAGTTCTCCATCCTTTGTGGTCTTCACCGACAGCTTAAGAGAAACACTTTTTCCTATTATGACTTAGATGGTTTTGTATTTTCTTACTTATCACATAGCCAGATACAGACTCTGCAAATTTCCACCTGTTTCTTATAAAAGAATCAGCTAAATACTTTTCTTCAGTGGTCAAAATATTTTTAAATCAACTTTGCTTAAATTTTTCTCTTATCTCAGGGCTCCTGACCTTTGAGTACCCTCAGTCTGAGCCAACATACAACCCCATTTTCTGTCTCTCCTTAAGAACATGCTAACTTCAGGGTAAAACATTCTCTGATCTAGAATCTAATTTTGCCCCCTTATATCATACCATTCTTACTCCATCTTCTTTCTAAACTTGTTTGCTATTCTCTACGAAAGAAAGTCCTTGTCTGCCTATACACGTTGATATCCTTAAAAATCTTATACTTGGCACTTTTTTCTGTTGTTGGGATTCAGAACTTCTTACCTAAATCTGAATTTGTTTTATTTTACAAAGTCTAGAAACTGCCCCAAAACAGCAACACCTTTATTTTCAGTAAGATCCTCCCAATTCCCATCTATTCTAACTCTAACTGCATCTGCCTGTGGGTCCCCAGCTTTCCTGGGCTCTGCTGCTTATCTCAGTAAAAAGACTTCTTCCATGGCTGGGGTGAGCAGGCTGGGACATCTGCAGGAGAGGCTCCCTAGAAAGAACTGACTAGGTCTTCAAGGTCTTCAATAACCTCCTTTTGCAGGCTCTATATTGCCCTTAGCTTGGAGTCACAGGGCTCAGGCTTTAATTTCCAAGTCAGAGATGTTCACTTAGTTTTAGAAACTAAGTGGTAGATAAATCCAGAAAAATTACTGAAACGCCGTGTTTATGCAAGGGAAAAAAATTTAAGGTGCTTACATTTTATAGCTCAATGAGAAAAGCAAAAGTATTTATCTCTTTCAGGCAATACACATATCACTAACTTATTTCCATAACAGGATATTCAGTAAACACTTAGTAATATGAACAAACTTCTAGAAGGTGCCCAGTCCCATCTCATAAAGTTTAGCATAAAATTCAGAAATCAAGATAACAGGAACAGGAGGGTGGCTCACACCTGTAATCCCAACAATTTGAGAGGCACAGGTGGGTGGACCACCTGAGGTCAGGAGTTCAAGACCAGCCTGGCCAACATGGCAAAACCCCATCTCTACTAAAAGTACAAAAATTAGCCAGGCATGGTGGCATGTGCCTGTAATCCCAGCTACCCGGGAGGCTGAGTCAGGAGAATCGCTTGAACCCAGAAGCTGGAGGTTGCAGTGAGCCGAGATCATGCCACTGCACTCCAGCCTGGGCAACAGAGTGAGACTTGGTCTCAAAAAAAAAAAAAAAAAAAATCGTATAGGAATGTAATTGGAAGCCATAGTTTCTGAATTTCAAATCATTATAAATGATTAAATTTAAATGATTAATTTAAATGATTATAAATTACGCCTGTAATCCCAGCACTTTGGGAGGCTGAGGCGGGTGAATCACCAGGTCAGGAGTTTAAGATCAGCCTGCCCAAGATGGTGAAACCCCATCTCTACTAAAAATATAAAAAATTAGCCGAGAGTGGTGGCGTGCGCCTGTAATCCCAGCTACTCAGGAGGCTGAGGCAGAAGAATCGCTTGCACTTGGGTGGCAGAGGTTGCAGTGAGCCGAGATCGCGCCACTGCACTCCAGTCTGGGTGACAGAGTGAGACTCCATCTCAAAAAAAAAAAAAAAAAAATTACTGAATATTTTTCCAACTGAACACATAAAGATGTTTTTGGGTTTTGATTTACATTGAATGCAATATACAAATATATTAAGCTAAAAATAAACTATAAGTGTAAGAGAAATATAGAGGAACAAATTTCTGTGTGTGTGTGTGTGTGTGTGTACACTTCTTTAAATGGAAAAGAAAATAGTGGACCAAAAAAATGGTGTCAAATCCGCAATTTGCTAGCAAATCAGGAACTTCACAATGCTTAAAGTAAAATTAGTTTCTCTATTGCACACTGAACTTATTTTTCCCAAATCTCAAGTCTCCTGGGTTCAGAATCTTTCTTATGTATAGTTTTGTTTATGTATACTTTTTGTTTACTTGCATATTATTCACATGAGAACAAATATATAATTTTTTTGTTCCAAAGTTTGTGAAATATTTTTACATTTTCTGCTCAGGGATTTTAAGAATGTTTTCATAAAATTTATTTTTTATTTTATTTTATTTTTTTTGAGATGGAGTCTTGCTTTGTCACCCAGGTTGGAGTGCAGTAGTGCCATCTCGGCTCACTGCAAGCTCCGTCTCCTGGGCTCATGCCATTCTCCTGCCTCAGCCTCCCAAGTAGCCGGGACTACAGGTGCCCGCCACCACGCCCGGCTAATTTTTTGTATTTTTAGTAGAGATAGGGTTTGACCGTGTTAGCCAGGATGGTCTTGATCTTCTGACCTCGTGATCCACCCGCCTCGGCCTCCCAAAGTGCTGAGATTACAGGCGTAAGCCACCACACCCGGCGATTTCATAAAATTTAATGTTGCTCAGAAGTTAATTTGAAGATTTAGTTCTACAGTGAGTGAGCATATTACATTTTATTTCACTATTGCATTCCATTTTCTCCCTTACTGATTGGAGAAAAAACTATTTAAGTCAAAATTTTCTTTAGTTAATTTTTCCCTCTATTTATTTTAAGTGACATCATACAATTTTAAAATTTTACCAGGCTGACTTTTTTTCCGGTGGAAATTTAGGATGTTTTATAAGTTATGGAGTTGTTTTAATGTTTATATAAAGTAAACAAATACAGAGGACAGTGCTGGGTGTGAAGCAGATACTCAACATTTAAGAGAAAGCTTTTTTTTTTTTTTTTTTGAGATGGAGTCTCACTCTGTCACCCAGGCTGGAGTGCAGTGGCGCTATCTGGGCTCACTGCAACCTCCATCTCCTGGGTTCAAGCAATTCTTCTACCTCAGCCTCACGAGTAGCTGGGACTACAGGCGTGTGCCACCATGCCTGGCTAATCTTTTATATTTTTAGTAGAGATGGGGTTTCACCGTGTTAGCCAGAATGGTCTCGATCTCCTGACCTCATGATCTGCCTGCCTCGGCTTCTCAAAGTGCTGGGATTACAGGCGTGAGCCACTGCGCCCGGCCAGCCGAGAAAACTGTTTCTATTAGAGTAATATTACATGTTTCAGGTAAGAGACTGAAACATTTAGAGTAAAGAAATAGCATTGATTTTGCATGTGGAGAGAGGACACCTGCTCTTCAACTGAATGACTGAATTTAGAAAATAAAATTCTGCTTGTTTTATTTTATAATTATCTCCAGTTTCTCACTCTCTCTTTATTTATTTATTTATTTTTATTTTATTTATTTATTTATTTATTTTCTGAGACGGAGTCTCACTCTGCCGTCCAGGCTGGAATGCAATGGTGTGATCTCGGCTCACTGCAAGCTCCGCCTCCCGGGTTCACGCATTCTCCTGCCTAAGCCTCCAGCGTAGCTGGGACTACAGGCGCCCGCCACCACACCCGGCTAATTTCGTTTTGTATTTTTAGTAGAGACGGGGTTTCACCATGTTAGCCAGGATGGTCTCGATTTCCTGTCCTTGTGATCTGCCCGCCTCGGCCTCCCAAAGTGCTGAGATTACAGGCATGAGCCACCGCGCCCAGACTCTCTCTTTATTTTTATCCCCAGCTACATATGCATCAAAGCCACTTTCTTGTCTTACCGTTACAGCTTTCTCACTGCTCTCCTTACCCCATGGAATCTCACACAAGACTTTTTGCAGTTCTGATGAATAGTTTGGAATTTTTGCAATGCAATGATAAATTGTTTTTTACTGAAGAGTTTGAGGCCACTTATAGGTTTTAAATACCACATTCTGATCACTTAATTGAAGTAGTAATGCAATAGTCCAGAGGATCAGATCAAGCAGTCAGCACTGTGGCAGATGTGGAGACAGATTAAACATGATAATGGTGTCTTTCTTAGTGAGGTAGATGAGGCCTATTGAAAAAAATATATAGCAGACACGTTTGAAATATGGGGTAGAAATTGAAGTGAGCTCCCTGTAATCACTCTGAGGTCTTAGGATAGCTACAAGTGGTGTCATCACGTGAACAAATGTGACAGAGATGAGATGGGGACTTGGAAAATTTTGTTAAGTTTCCCTTCCTCCCTGTCTCCCTCCCTCCCTCTCTCTCTGTCTCTGTCTCTTTCTTTCTTTCTTTCCTGTCATCCAGACTGGAGTGCACTGGTGTGATCTGGGCTCACTGCAACCTCCATCCTCTGGGTTCAAGTGATTCTCCTGCCTCAGCCTCATGAGTAGCTGGGACTACAGGCACATGCCATCACACCTGGAGTCTTTGTCTCCCGGATGACTGTTTCTTGCTTTTAACCTGAATAAACTCTAAAACTGAATTTTCAGCCTTTTGATTATTTTAGATTGACAGCCCTTCATAACATTTTTCTGTCTTCTGCTTTTACTTTCTTTTTTATTTTTTAATTTGAGATGGAGTTTCACTCTTGTCACCCAGGCTGGAGTGCAATGGCGCATCTCGGCTCACGCAACCTCCGCCTCCCGGGTTCAAGAGATTCTCCGGCCTCAGCCTCCCGAGTAGCTGGGACTACAGGCACCCAACACCACACCCGGCTAATTGTTGAATTTTTGGTAGAGACTGGGTTTCACCATGTAGGCCAGGCTGGTCTCAAACTCCTGACCTCAGGTGATCCACCTGCCTTGGACTCCAGAAGTGCTGGGATTACAGGCTTGAACCACCACACCCAGCCTCTGCCTTTACTTTCTAACTAAATCCTCTTTCATACACACACGTTGTACCTAACACCATGACTCAGGTGCCTGCTTCCAATACCTACTGGAATTCAGATGTCCATGAGTTCAGGGTCATGGACTTAGACCTGGCTGTTGTAAAGGCAAATAGAAATTAGAAATAGCAGACTTAATTCTCCAACTTGAAAATAAAGGAAGAGATTTTGTTCTTCTTTTTTCTTAAAGGATTTAACTTAGAAAACTTTGCTATGTAAATTCTTTCTCTGACTCTGAAATATATGTAAATCATTTTAATAGCTAAATAGGACTTGGTCAATCATTTTAACTTAGAAATGCCTTTCTCTAGGACCTGGAAACCATTGCTTTGAAATGTAAACAGCAAAAAAGATAGTACCCTATGCCACAGTTTCTGTTGGATAGTAGGTGCCTACCTTCAGCAGACACTTGACTTCAAGTTGTAAAACTATCTTCTTCTATGAAGATAAAAAAAGTTAATTTTTCTCCTGAATATAGCCAATTAAAATTTCATTGAATATGCCCAATATACAGATGGCTTTCTCAATCACCAAAGAATTTAGGATCAACTATGTATGACAATTGTGCTGTTAAGTCTATTTAAGAACAATCTTGGCAGATTTGCTGTGATGCAGATCACCTTCTGGTTTATTTAATAAAACAATGTTCTTTTTCTTCTGCTATTATTGAGTGTCTCTGAGGTTGGAGATAATTTTGATTTTAATTATGTTATTCAAACACTGTACAGAATTACCAGACGGGATATAAACATATGAGGTGCCCACAATACTTTAGTTCAGAGAGGCTTTTCTCTCTTTGGCTTGCCCCATAATTTGCAGGCAGAATATTTCTCTGCCTGTTTGTGATATACAGTCCCTTCTGGAGCAGTTCAACCAGGTTTCTAGAAAAATACCTTCACAGAAGAGCAATCAGCCATTCCAGCTCCATCTTTCAATGCACTTGGCATCTTCAGACCTAAAGATAATTCAAACACCATGGGGCCCTGAATCCCAAACAGCCTGGCTAAAGTTCTATGAATTTTGCTTATCTTTTCAAAAAAACTCACTTTACATTATGCTCTTCTTTTGTATTTCTTGTTTTATTTTCACTTGTTTCTGCTCTGATCCTTATTATCTCTGTTCTCCTAATTTTGGGTTTGGTTTGTTCTAGCTTTTCTAGTTCTTTATGATACATTAATAGTTTATTTTGATATTTGAAAACTTTTTTGTGTAGGCAGTTATTGCTACGAACTTTCCCTCTTAGTACTGCTTTTACAGTATCTGTAGTTTTGGTATGTTGTGTTTCCATTTTAATTTGTTTCAAATAAATTTCAAATTTTCTTCTCAATTTTTTTATTGGCCCACTGGTCATTCAGAAGCATATTTTAGTTTCTCTGTGTTTGTATAGTTTCCAAAGTTCCTTTTGTTATTGATTTCTAGTTTTATTCTATTATAGTCAGAGAAAATGATATGATTTCATTTTGGAAGGGAATCTTTTAAGAGTTATTTTGTGGCCTACTATATGGTCTATCCTTAAGAATAATTTAGGTGCTGAAGTATAGAATTTGTATTCCGTAGCTATTGGATGAAATGCTTTGTAAATATCTATTAGATCTATTTGGTCCATAGTGCAGATTAAGTCCAGTGTTTATTTGTTGATTTTACTATCTGGGTGATCTGTCCACTGCTGAAAGTGGGATGTTGAAGGCTCCAGTTATAATTGTATTGAGGTTGATCTCTCTCCTTAGCTCTAGTATTTGCTTCCGATATCTGAGTTCTCCAGGGTTGGGCGCATATATATTTACAACTGCTATATCCTCTTGCTGAATTTACCACTTTATCATGATATAATGACCTTTGTTGTCTCTTTTTATAGTTTTTGTCTTGAAATCTGTTTTGTTTGATATAAGTATAGCTATTCCCACTCTTTTTTGGTTTCCATTTGCATGGACTATCTTTTTCCATCTATTTTCAGTCTCTGTGTGTCTTTATAGGTAAAGTGTAAAGTGTGTGCCTTGCAGGCAGCAGATTGTTGGGTTTTGTTGTTTTGTTTGTTCGTTTGCTTGTTTTTACCCATTTGGCCAATCTATGTCTTTTGATTAGAGAGTTTAATTTATTTACATTCAATGTTGTTATTGATAAGTGAAGGCTTACTTCAGCCATTCTGTTATCTGATTTCTTGTTTTGCGCTCTTTCCTCCCTCCCTCCCTCCCATTCATCCTGTCTTCCATTTAGTGAAGGTGATTTTATCCAGTGGTATGTTTTAATTTTTTGCTTTTATGTGTTTGTGTCTGTTACATGTTTTTTTATTTGAGGTTACCACAAGGCTTGCAAATAACATCTTATAACCCATTTCAACTAATGGCAACTTAACATATTGTAAAAAAGAACAAACGAAAAAGAAAAGAGGAAACAAATAAAAAATACACTTTAACTTTATTCCTCCACTTTTTAACTTTGTTGTTTCTTTCTTTCTTTTTTTTTTTTTTTTAAGATGGAGTTTCACTCTTGTTGCCCAGGCTGGAGTGCAATGGCGTGATGTTGGCTCACCACAAACTCCGCCTCTGGGGTTCAAGCAATTCTCCTGCCTCAGCCTTCCAAGTAGCTGGGATTACAGGCATGTGCTACCACGCCAGGCTTATTTTGTATTTTTAGTAAAGATGGGGTTTCACCATGTTGGTCAGGCTGGTCTCAGACTCCAGACCTCAGGTGATTTGCCCTATTTAGCCTCTCAAAGTGCTGGGATTACAGGCATGAGCCACTGCGCCTGGCTTTTTGTTTCTATTTATATCTTATTATACTGTCTGTGTCTTGAACTTGCTATGGTTAGTATTTTTAATAACTGCAACAGCCTCAAATGGAAATGTAAGAGTTATGGCCTTAAAGAGGAGGTAGAGAAAGAGTTATTGTTTTTTAATAACTATACAAGTCACTATAGAATAATCTTTCAGTCTTTTCAAAATAGCAATAGTTTACACACCACATTTGCAGTGCTATGAAATTCTGTGTTTGTGCACTTAATATTACCAGAGAGTTTTGTACCAGATGCTTGCTTGTAGCTCATGAATGTTTTTTTCCTTTAGATTAAAATACTCCCTTTAGCATTTTTTGTAGGACAGGCCTGATGTTAATAAAATCCGTGTGTGTGTGTGTGTGCGTGTGTGTGTGTCTAGAAAGGTTTTTATTTCCCCTTCATGTGTGAAGGATATTTTTGCTGGAAATATTATTATTCTAGATAAAAGTCTTTTCCTTCAGCACATTAAGTATATCATGCCACTATCTCCTGACCTCTGAGGTTTCCACTGAAGAGTCCGCGGTCAAACATTGGTTTGTCTGTTTGAATGCTGTCTGTTTCTTTTCTCTTGCTGCTTTTAGGACTCTTTATCTTTACCCTTTGGGAGGCTATTATTAAAGGCCTTCAGGCTGTCTTATTTAAGTTAATTGTGCTTCATTTCTATAACCTTCTTGTACTTGAATATTAATATCTTTCTCTAGGTATGAGAAGTTCTCATTATCCCTTTGAATAAACTTTCTATCCTGAACTCTCTCTCTCCCTCCTCTTTAAGATCATAACTCAGAGTTGCCCTCTTGAGGATATTTTCTACATCTCATAAGCATGTTTTATTGTTTGTTATTTTTTTTGTCTCCTCTGACTGAATATTTTCAAATAGTCTGTGTTCAAACTCATTAATTCTCCTGCTTGATCAATTCTGCTGTTAAGAGACTGATGCATTCTTCAATGTCATTTGGGTTTTTCAGCACCAGAATTTTGTCTTGATTTTTCAAAATAATTTTAATTAACTTGTTAAATTTACCAGATCAGATTCTGAATCTCTTTTTGGTGTTATCTTGAATTTTGTTGAGCTTTCTCAAAACAGCTATTTTGAATTCTCTCTCTGAAAGTTTACATGTCTCTGTCACTCAGGAATTGCACACTGGTGCCTTATTTAGTTTATTTAATGAGGTTGTGTTTTTCTGGATAGTCTTAATTTTTGTGGATGTTCATTGATGTCTGGGCATTAATGAGTCAGGTATTTATTTTAGTCTTTGCATTCTGGGCTTTTTTTTTTTTAACCTGTCCTTCTTAGAAGGGCTTTCTAAGTATTCAAACAAAACAGTGTTGTAATCTAAGTCTTCAGTCATTGCAGTCATATCTGCATTAAGGGACACCCCAACCCCAGTAACACAGCGAGGCTTGCAGACTTGTAGAAGTGCCACCTTGGTGGTCTTAGGTAAGATCTAAAAGAGTTCCTGGATTACCAGGCAGGGACTCTTTTTCTCTTTCCTTACATTCCACCAAATAAATGGAGTCTCTCTCCATGCTGAGCTGCCCAGAGCTGGGGTAGAGGTGACACAAGTACCCTGTGGCCACCATCACTAGGACTGCACTGGGTGCAACTCAAAGCCAGCACAAGACTGAGTCTCACACAGGCCCACAGTGACCACTGACTAGCTACCACTGATGTTCACTCAAGGCCCATGTTCTCTTCAGTCAGGAGGTGGTAAATCCTGCCAGGCTTATGTCCTTTTCTTCAGGGCAGTGAGCTTTCTTACCCACCCTGGGCTGGGGCATAACAAAATGCCATCTGGTAGCCAGAACATGGAGTCAGGAACCTTAGGCATTTACTTGGTGCCCTATTTTACTGTGGCTTAGCTGGCACTGAGGCCAGGAGACAACATCCTTCCTACTCTTCCCTTTCCTTTCTCAAGCATAAGAAGCCACTCCCTGTGGCCACCACCACCCAAAGCCCACAACAAGTACTTCCAGGCTTCTGCTGGTATTTACTGAGGACCCAAGGGCCCTTCAGTCAGCTTGTGGTGAATTCTGACAGGCCTGCATCTCTTCCTTCAAAACAGTAGGCTCCTCTCTGGCCCAGGGTGGTTCCAGAAATGCCATTGAGGAGCCAAGGCCAAAAACCATGGACCTCAGGAGCCCTCTTGTTACTCTACTCCACTGTGGCTGAGTTGGTAACCAAGCTTCAAGACAAAGTCCCCTTTCCTCTTCCCTTTCTCTTCTTCAAGCAAGGAGTCTCTCCACATGGCTGCCACAGCTTGAATTGCACTGGGTCATACCTGAAGCCAGGACAGCCCTGGGTCTCACCCAAGCCTGCAGCAAGTACTACCTGGTTACTGCTAACATTTATTCAAGGCCCAAGGGCTCTTTAGTCAGCAGGTGATGAATCCTGCCAGGACTAAGTCCTTCCCTGCAAGGCAGTGTGTTCTCTTCTGTCCCCGGGTGTGCCTAGAACTGTCACCCAGGAGTTAAGTCTTGGAATGGGGGCCTTAAAACCATTCCTGGTGCCATATTCTACTGTGGCTTAGATGGTATCCAAATTGCAAGACAAAGTCTTCTTTACTCTCCTCTTCCCTCTCCACAAGTAGAAGAAAAGAGTTTCTTCCAGAGCTTTGAGTTGCATTGCCTGTGGCTGGGCTAAGGGCAATGCAGGCACTTCCTTGGGTCACCCCAGTTGGCATCTCA
The DNA here is from genome assembly GCF_029281585.2 of Gorilla gorilla gorilla. Lineage (NCBI taxonomy): Eukaryota > Metazoa > Chordata > Mammalia > Primates > Hominidae > Gorilla > Gorilla gorilla. Next base: position 73,445,935 of record NC_073230.2, on the reverse strand, counting down.
TAAGGCTACATGCACTTCAAGCTTTTTGACTCTGAGCCTAGCAAAGCACCAGGATTTGCCCAGGAGTTGCAGTCCCAGTGGCTTAGACTGCCTTTCAAGTTTATTTAGAACCCCAGAGTGCTTTAGCCCATGGTGGTGGGGCTACCTGAAACTCAGGTTTTGGCCACTGAAATGGACACTTTCTCTCAACTAGGGCTAGTCTGAGTGCTCCCTCTGGGGGCACTGGCTGAACTCTGCCCCGTGTTGCTTTCTGCTATGACCAGCAGCGCTGAGTTTTACTGCAGAGTCTCCCAATCACTGCACTCTCCCTCCTGTAAGTGCACAGGTTTGCTCTTCTTGCCAAGCTGCTCTACCAGGGAATGGAGGAGAGGTGCTGTTGGCAATTCAAGACTTTCTTTTTTTATCATCTTCAGTGCTTTTTCTTTGATGTGCTTTTACAACCAGATATTGTGGTCACTCCCCTGAATTTTGGTTCTTATGAAGATGCTTCTTATTTGGATAGCCATTAAATTTGGTGTTCCATCAGGGACATGATTGATTGTTAGAGGGTTCTATTTAGTCCCCTTGCCCCACTTCCCTCCTGCAGCCGTGTTATTTTAATTAAGTGCCACATGTGAGGCAAAGGTGACCCCAGGGTCAATCACGAGTGCTTCCAGATACATTTGAAAGAGGTGCACTTAGCTTTAGTTTAAAACAGAGATCATAGGGACTGCTATGCTTGGATTTGGTATGGGCAGGTGAGGGTGGCCCATATTCCTATTGCTGCAGCAGAAATTGCTGCCATCCCTGACAGAGGAGGGCACCTGAGTGTTGGAAAGGGGAAACTCACATTTTGGTTTTTCTATGTAAGAGTTTATTGTTTCTGAACCTCTCCTGTGATAAAGGACAGAAAAATGCAGATTTTATCCACAATTCTAGGTCCTTCTACCTGCAGGTGCAGTGGTATTAGGGGAAGAAGCTTGGCTGATGCTTCAAAGGCATATTCTCATGATGCAGGTGTAATTTGTGCAGATTTTCACACCTGAGAAGGGATCACAGAGAAAAAGGAGAAAAACAAAGCAATGGCTTATTCTGAGGTGAATGTATCTCAGGTCAGGGACTGTGTTCACTTTCGTTCTGAAATGTTATGTGTGCAGAACTTGAAAATGTTTACTTCTCTACTGCTGATGTTCCTGCCTAGTCAACTTGTTTTAACTATTTTTCCCCTTTTTCTTCTTATGATAGTCAAAGGGCTCTGAGAAATACTTCTTCCTTACATACCAGAGCCTGCTCTTCATCCTCTACATCCCAGCTTCTAATAAGCCAAGAAAAATTGTCACCATGAATTTCTGACCTGCAGCATTAAAAATGTTCCTTTTGTGACTGTTGAACCTGGGAAGTTTTGGATGCCCAAGACTCCTGCTGGAGATGGGAATCAGGTTCTTAAGAAAAAGACAATGTACTCTTTAGCTTCCACGAACTCTATGCAAAGCAGATTATAAAAATGCACTTTTAATGAGAATGGCCTTTATTGCCCATGATAACTCAGGAAGTGCTGAATGACAAATAATTAGAAGAGACTTCCTTTCTAGGATGCAAAAGAAAGACTTATTTATATACATACAGCATTAGAGATTACAAAACAGGGGAGATATTTGCAGCTTAAACTTTGCTTAAAACTGATGTTTTTTCATGACTAGACTCAGATTAAGTCGACTCTTTTTTTTTGGTTAGTACTAGCACAGTAGTGTTGTATCATCCTGTGTGCATCAGCACCTGAGACAAATTTCTTATAGTTGATGTTAATTGTATTCACTTGGTAAATAAGCTCTCTGACAGACTTTCTTTCACTCTAGAGTTATTTTTCTATTTATTATTAGTAGGCACCTTGGGGAGGGTTGTCAACTGATGGACAAACACCAGTATTGAACCACATTTAATCTGATAGCTCTTCCTTCTTTAGATTCTCTTTGCATACAGCTTGAAGATATGGAGAATGAAGGCTCTCATCTTTGTTTACTGGTTAAATAAACTGAAAACCTAGGCTGTGCCACTTACTAGTTTTCTGACAAAATATTCCCCTTGGGCCAGAAGCAATAACACCACTGGCAAACTTGTTAGAAATTCTGAAACTCAAGTTTCACCCTAAATCCAGAGTCAAAGTCTACATTTTAACAAGATCTCTTGTTCATCATTGTACACAATTAAGATTCGAGCAGTACGTTTCTAACTCACCATGAAATTTCCATTTATTAGCTATGGACAACTTATCTTGTATCATGTAAATATAGCATTCAAAAATATACATGTCTGTGTTTGTGCCCTTTATTGTATATTTTGCTATCAAGAAAAGTAATGCACCTACACTGGTTTTGTAGATCTTATGCCATCTTCTTTTCTCAGAGTTAAAGAATACAGTAGAGAATATTTTTCTGCTGGAAAGCATCTTATTGGATAACTCCAGTCACTCACATAAGTCAGAACCAGTTCTCTTTGCTCTCTGTTTACCTAATGTAAAATTGAGAATTCTTCCTATGACCATTTGCTAAATATGTTTTGTTTTTCAGGGAGTGTTGCCATTCAGGGATGTGGCCATAGAATTCTCCCCAGAAGAGTGGGAATGCCTGGACTCTGCTCAGCAGCATTTGCATAGGGATGCGATGTTAGAGAACTATGGAAACCTGGTGTCTCTGGGTGAGGATATCTTCAATATACAATTCGCATTCCACACTAAATATTTTATTTTCTTCTGTTTTCTGGGAGTTTCTGCTTTGCACAAATGAGTTTCAGAATTCATCTTCAAAAAAGCAAAAACAAAAAAAGTTGGGTATCTGTTGAGGTAGAAAAAAATGTTCAAGATGTTTCATGTTAACATTAATCTTTCCCTTTTTTGAGCTGATCTGTATACTTCAGTCTAAATTACTGGTAATACAAGAAATTTAGTGGCATAAAATATCGTTACCCACACTTTAAAATCCAATTTTTACCACCAATTTTTCATTTAGTATTACTGAGTAGTACAGCTAAGAACCCACATACTAAAAAAAATTTGTTTTGTTTTGTTTTGTTTGTTTTGAGATGAAGTCTCACTCTGTCGCCCAGGCTGGAGTGCAATGGCATGATCTCAGCTCATTGCAACCTCTGCCTCCTGGGTTCAAGCAATTCTCCTGTCTCAGCCTCCCGAGTAGCTGGGATTAGAGGCTTGTACCACCATGCCCAGTTAATACACACACACACACACACACACACACACACATATATATGTATATACACACATATATATTTTGTATTTTTAGTAGAGACGGGCTCTCACCATGTTCACCAGGCTGGTCTTGAACTCCTGGCCTCAAGTGATTCACCCACCTCGGCCTCCCAAAGTGCTGGGATTACAGGCATGAGCCACCGTGCCTGGCCAAAATTTTTTCTTAATATTCTAAAGTTCCTGTTAGGAAATAGCATATTGGTATTAATTTTCTAGAATCTTCTATAATGTTCTCTCTTCTCTAATGAGCACATTACTAGATTGGTAATTGGAGTATCCTAGCAAGAATCATGTTATTCTTTTCTAATAAAACAAGTCTTGTTATTTCCAAGCCAGACTTGATTACCCTTCTGGAGCAAAGAGCCCTGGAATGTGAAGAGACAGAAGACAGTAGTCAAATACCCAGGTAGGTGGGAGTGAATGAAGGAAATGACACAAATGAGAGTTCCCAATGTCAAGGAGGAAGCCAGACTTTTACACACGGTTTGAATAGCTCTTCTCCAGTGAAAGCAGTTTCTAGAACCCTGCATTTTTTCTCTTGTTTTGACATAGAGGCATCTTTTGTCCAATTCTCATAAATTTTTTAAGTGCTGTACTTCCCCTTCAGTAAGGTTTGTTTTTTCCTTTGAGTTTACAGTGATAATAAAAGTTTTAATGATAACTTAAGAATGTGTGATCTGATGGGCTTCCATTGCTTTGGGAGAAACAGTAATATCTGTATTTTTGAGAAACTGTATGTTAAACCATTCTTAAGGTTCTTTTTTTGGATAATGTCTAAATTACATGAGAGTTTTGGTGATATTGGGATTTGGTTCAGAAATCCCAGGAACACCACAAAAAGATGTATGTTTTCTGCTTTATAATTTTTTATTCTACAGTGGTTTCAAATGGAATTTTATGGAATTTATACTCAGTAATTTTATCAAAACACTAACCATCTCCCTAAATATAAGAAACTCTAAAATTACATTAATTCAAAATATTATTCTTTTTATATAAACTAATATTGGTAAATTAAAGTCTGTATACCCAAATTCCTCAACTGTAATAAGTTTGATGTATTTACTCCACACATTTATCAAATATACTATGTCACTGAAGAGCTTAAAACATTGCTGAGCATATATTAAACTCTCAATTTTAACTTTATTTTTAAATAAGTGTTATTTTACAGTTTTCTCTTATTTTGTATTTAGCTTACTGGGACTGTGTCAAATATGTATATATATACACACACACATACACATAGACAGATACATATATGTACACACATGTATATATGTATGGGTATGTAACATGTGGATCTTTTTACAAATAATTGAATACCTGTATGTTTACTGTTTACTATGTATTTATTTTATATGTGTGTGTGTATATATATATATATAGTGAAATGGTTAATACAATCAAATTAATGAACAAACACATCTATCACCTTACATGCTTACCCTTTTTGTTGTGAGAACAATTAAGATCTCTCAGCAAATTTTCAGCATACCTAACAGTATTATTAACTACAGTCATGAAGCTGTACATTAGGTCACAATAACTTGTTTTATAACTAAAAATTTGTACCATTTGACCATGTCCCATTTTTCCCATATTCAGGCCCTAGCACTCAGCTTTAAACTCTCTGCTTCTAGGAGTCCAACCTTTTTATATTCCCCTTAAAAGTGAGATGGTACAGTATTTATCTTCTTGCTTTTGGCATATTCCACTTAGTCTAATGTCATCTAGGTCCATCTATGTTGAAATGGTAGGGTTTTATTATGCTTCATGACTAAATATTCTGTTCTGTATATATACCATGTTTTCTTTATCCAGTCAGTGTCCACAAACATTTTAGGTTGCTTTCATATCTTGGCAATTGCAAATAAGGCTTCAAATAAACATGAAGGTACAGATTTTTTTGAGATACTAAATGTATTATATATGCAGAAATGTAATAGCAGGATTGTATAGTAGTATTATTAAAAAATTTTTTAAAGAACTTTCATACTGATTTTATAATGACTCTAAAAAATTACAAATCACCAAGAGTGTATAGCATTTCTTGTTTTATATTCATGTCATCACTTTTTATAACACTTATTTTTGATGTTAGCAATCATAATAGGCGTGAAGTAATACCTTACCATGGTTTTAATTTGCAACTGCCAGATTGGTGATATTGAGCCTCTTTCCACATACCTGCTGGCCAATTGTATGTTTTCATTGAAAAAAACATATATTTAGTCCTTGGCTTGTTTTTCAATTGTATTATTACCATTATTACTAAGGTTTTTGCTTTTGATTCTTATGAGTTCCTTATATATTTTGGATACTAAAATCAGATATGGGTTTTTAATTTTATTGTTTTCTTGGTTGTGCAGAAGCTTTTTAATCTGATGCAGTCCAACGTTTTTATATTTGCTTTTATTGCTATACTTTTGCTGTCATATCCAAAAATTCAGTTTCAAGACCAATATTAAGGTTTCTTCATATGTTTTGTTTTAAGATTTTTAAGGATTTATGTATTACATTAGAGTCTTTATTTTATATTTAGTTAATTTTTAAATATAGTATAAGAAAAATGTCTAATTTTAATATTTTACCTGTGGGTATTCAGTTTTCCCAGCAGCAAGTATGGGAGAGACTGTACTTTCTGTGTGGTGTATTCTCAATGCCTCAATGTCAAAGTCGATTTAATATGGAGGGGTTTGTTTCTGGGCTGTCCGTTCTGCTCCACTGATTTTGGTGTGCATTTTTTTTTTTTTCTTGAGGCAGAGTTCAAGTTCTTGTTGCCCAGGCTAGAGTGCAATGGCCGGATCTCAGCTCACCACAACCTCCGCCTCCTGGGTTCAAGCGATTCTCCTGCCTCAGCCTCCCGAGTAGCTGGGATTATAGGCATGTGCCAGCACACCTGGTTAATTTTGCATTTTTAGTAGAGACGGGGTTTCTCCATGTTGGTCAGACTGGTCTCGAACTCCTGACCTCAGGTGATTCGCCTGCCTCAGCCTCCCAAAGTGCTGGGATTACAGGCGTGAGCCACTGCACCCGGCCTTGGTGTGCCTTTTTACACACAGACCATCTTGTTTTTATTACAATAGTCTGCAAATGTAGTTTGAAATCAGAAAGTATAATGCCCTCAGCCTTGTTATTCCTCAAAACTGCCTTGGCTATTCCAAGCAAGTCTCTTGCAGCTCCATAAAAATTTTAGGTTTGCATTTTCTATTACTTTAAAAAATTCCACTGGAATTTTGATAGGATATTTATTAAATCTATAGATTACTTTAAATAATGTGACACTTTAACAATATTTATTTTTCTAATCCATAGACATGAAATATTTTTGCATTTATTTGTGTCATCTTCAATTTCTTTCATTAATATCTTAACTATTTCAATAAAAATTTTTTTCACCTCCTTGGTTAAATATATTGCTAAGAAAGTTATTATTTTGATGCTATTTAATTAAGATCTTTTTCATTTCTATTTGATAGCTTGTTGTTAGTGTATGGAAACACAAATGATTTATATATCAGTTTTATATTTCTCTAATTTACTCAGTGTGTTTATTAGCTGAAACAGTCTTTTGGTGACATTTTTACTTTTGTTTTTCGATTTAGATGCTTTTTTTCCATTGAGACAGGGTTTCACTCTGTCAGGCTGGAATCCAGTGGCGTGATCATGGCTCACTGCAGCCTTAATCTCCTGGGCTCAAGCAATCCCCCCACCTCAGCCTTCCAAGTATCTGGGACTACAGGCATGCATTACCTGGTTAATATCTTAATGTTTTGTAGAGATGGGGTCTCACTACAATGCCCAGTCCAGTCTCAAATTACTAGGCTTGATCCTTCCGTCTTGGGCTCCCAAAGTGCTGGCACTACAGATATAAGTCACTGCATCTGGCTGGATGGCTTTAAAATTTTTTTTTCCTAATTGTTCTGCCTGCGATTTCAGTACTATGTTAAAAATAGAAGCATTAATGGTCACAATGTACCCTTGTATTGGTTTCTTTGAAACTGAAGGACCAAACACCTCTTCCATTTTTATAGACTGGTTTCAGCAGGCATAGATCTTCTCTTGGGTTGACTGGCTGATAACATCCCTTCTGGGTTTGCAGTGGTATGTGAGTTGTAGGTGGGTCATGTGACTGCTTCTTGGTCTGAGTGGAGTTTGCCATTAGTGGGCTTGTTAGCACTAGCCTGGGTAGTTATTAACCTTCTCTTATTTTTTGGAAGACTGGATTGCCTTCAGGACGTTGATCCACAGGGCCAGCACTAGGGTGGTGTTCTGCAGCTGAGTCAGCATGTGGTGGATCTGATGTGAGGTGTGGGGTGAGTGCTGAATGTGACTCTCCCTGAGTACCTGGCAGGGTTTCCCCAGGTTACTCTTTGGGTTCCTAACTGGGCAGAACTAGCCATGAACTGTGGCTACGAGTGCTGAAACTGAGTCACTGAAATGTTTACTGTCACAGTAAAGGCCAGGTTCTGCAGGCCTACTTCTATAACCACAAATAGGCATCTCCCCCAGGTCTCTGAATGTGCAAGACTTTTACACGATGGCTGGAAGGAGCTGGAGATGGTTACAGAGTCACTGCAGAATTTTGGTTGAGGTCAAGATAGGTGGACAATTTCTTGCCTTGCAGCCAAGACCAAAGGTTCTCAAGCTTGTCACTTGAATGAGTGCCTGCCTTCTCAAAATGACTCCAGGTAGTCTTTGGCATTAACAGGTTTTTAAAACCTTCTCCCTTAGAAACAAAATTATTATAAAGTTTCCTTTTTTGAGAAGGGTTCTTGCCATATTACCTAGACTGATCTCAAACTCCTGTCCTGAAGTGATTTTTCTGCCTCAGCCTACCAAGTTGGTAGGATTACAGGTGTGAACCACCATGTCTGTCAACATAATGAACTCCATGTAGTATTTCTTATAAGACTGTTCTAGGGGGTAATGAACACCGTTAGCTTTTGTTTATATTGGAAAGTCTTTTTTTTATTATTTTTAAAGTAAATGCCTCCCAGATTATGTATCCTTGGTCGGCAGTATTTTTTTCTTGATCACGTTCACATTTGGGAAGTCCTTAGTCCCTTTTTTCTTCAAATAACCTCTTGACCACTCTTCCCCTGCATTCTTTTTCAAATAATCCTTTTATGAATATGTTAGTCTACTTGATAGTATCCAATGTTTCATATTTCTCAATTTTTTTGTTTTCATGGCTCAATATTTATAAATAATGCCTTCTGTTTTTAGTTTTTTCTGTCTCATTAAATCTATTGTGACTCTAGTAAACTTTATAACAATTTTTTTTTTAGTTTGGCAATTTCTACTGCGTTCTTTTTAAAATAGTTTTTATCTTTTGGTTAACTCATTTTTATGCATAATTTTTCTTATTTTGCTTTCTGTCTGTGTTCTATTTTTGCTATTGGAGCATATTTAGTATCATTATTTTGACATATTTGTCAGATAATGCAAAGATCATCTTTTCTTAAGGATTGAGTTCTGAAGATTTATTTTGTTTCTTCAGGTGCCTTGTTTTTATGTCCTGTGATCCTTTGATAAAATTTGGCAACTTATACACAAACATCTAGTCTAATATTTAAAGACTTGCTTAAAGACTGGTTATAGCAACTAACCAAGCAATAGATTTTCAGTGCTTCACAAACATGTTCTGAGTTGTGTCTTTGGACCTTTGTGGGTAATTTCCAAGTTAACAATATATATTTTTTTCATTTTCTTTTCAGATTGTCTATTCTTTTGCTTCCCTTGTTGACTGTGGCATTGCAGTTACTTTAGTATTGTAACAAGTGTTCACCTTCTTCTCAGGGAGACAGAATGTAGTAATTAGACAGTCCACTAAAATGCCACAACTTTGAACGGATCCACTGTACTATATTTCTCCTTAGGGAGATACCGGGAGTTGGTTGTTTTTCCTAGCTCAGTTGCTGTTCAGGGAAAGAAGGGTTGTGTTGGACAGTCTTTATGCTAGACCTGGTTACATTCTGCAGCATAGAAAATATTCCTTAAATGTGAAAAGAGAGGAAAGAATAGTTATACACTCAGTTAGGTGTGAATGATTTAGCAGATAACACATGTGAAAGGTCCAAAGGTGAAGGAGAAAACCAGAGTTTAAAATGTGGTTGAGACCAGCCTGGCCAGCACAGTGAAACCTTGTCTCTACTAAAAATACAAAAACTAGCTGGGTGTGGTGACACATGCCTGTTGTCCCACCTACTCGGGAGGCTGAGGCAAAGAATCGCTTGAACCCAGGAGGTGAAGGTTGCAGTGAGCCGAGATCGCACCACTACACTCCAGCCTGGGCGAGAGAGCGAGACTCCGTCTCAAAATAAATAAATAAATAAATAAAATAAAAATAAAATAAAATGTGGATTGGGAGGCTGTGCTTCAGTGGAATTGATTCTGAAAGCCTAGGTATATTTCTCTTACTGTCATGGAGGAAAAGTTTCTGATGTATGCTTATTATGGTCTTAAATCCTCTAAGTCTTCTGTCCATTCAATGATCTATGCGTTCATAGTGAGAGCAAACTCCTCTTTTTATAATATGAGGACCCATATAATCTCATTCCTTTTCCATTTCTTTGAGGGACCTAGGAAAATTTGTGCAGATTTTTGGAGACCACTGTGTTAAGCTGTTTTAAAAGATTTGTTTGTGCCTTGTGTTAGACATCTGTGAGAGGAGTAAGGGAGACATCGGGATTTGGTTAAGAGATTCCAGAGACACCGGAGACAGATATCCTATGTTTTCTGTTTTATAATCTTCAGTCAGTTGATCATTTAGAAAATGAGACTGAAAACTTTCATCAGAGCACAAAGCATCTAATTAAGTATAAGAAAATCTAAACATCTATTTTACTTTAAAAGTATCTTTTTCTTAGTAGAAACCAAGCTTAGAAATTTAAATGCAATATGACAAATACCTCTACGGTAGAAAAGTTGATCTTATCTACTCACCTCATAGAATTCTTAAGAACACTAATACCATAGGTTACTTAGAACACTGCCCAGCATATAGTAAATTTCCAATTGTTACGTATTTCTTAATAACTATTATTTTATGATTTTATTTTCTTTACTATGAAGATTACTAAAACTGTGTCCTATATATATTTTCATTTTCTGATCTGCTGTATGCCAACTTTGCCTGTAGTTTCACAAGTTCTGAGATAGTGTGCTTGAATGTATGTTATATAAAAAGTGAGTTAGATAATAGGCATGCCACATTTATTTAAATATTTGATTTATTTTTTTAGTTTACTGCATGCAAAAAGTTATCGTTAGCATTTTCATGCACTTTTCTCAAAATTTATCTAAATGATTATATAAATTTATTTCTAATTGTTCATTTTGTATATTAGTGTTTCATACCATATTGTATCGTATTTATGTTGTTTATATTATTTTGAAATGCAATGCTTTGCTTTGCTTCCAAAGGTTACATTATAGCTTTTACATTTTCTTTAAAAATAACAGCAAAATATTAATGACATAAGAAGTTTCTCCAGTATTATTTAAATGCTTTTTCCAATAAATTTTATCAGAGCTTTTCACGAATGATTATAATGGATTTTCTATGAAATTTTATTGCTCTAATTGTATACTAGCGATTCAAACTTATTGTCTTCCATAGCAAAGACATGGAATCAACCTAGATGCCCATCAGTGGTTGATTGGATTGAAAAAAAAAAAGTGGTACTTATACACCATGAAATACTACACAGCCATAAAAAAAACAAAATTATGTTCTTTGTAGCAACATTGATGCTGCTGGAGGCCATTATCTGAAGTAAATTAATGCTGAAACAGAAACCCAAATACTGCATGCTCTTACTTATAAGTGAGAGCTAAATATTGGGTATACATGGATGTAAAGATAAAAACAGTGGACACTACGGACCACTAGAGGAGGATGGGAAGGAAAGAGACAAGGGCAGAAAAGCTACCTCTTGGGTACTATGCTATCTACCTGAGTAGTAGATGTAGTACCCCAAACCTTAGCAGTACAAAATATACCCATGTAACAGACCTACACATGAACCCTCTGAACCTAAAGTAAAAGTTGAAACTTTAAAAACACCAAAATATGTGCTTTTTGTGAATGTACAGTCATGGCTGAAAATTGTAGATACCTGAAAAAAATTATTTAGTGGTACACTATGTTTATTCAGTATTTTTTGGTTAATTTTTTTGTTGAAATTTGTTCTATCATTTTACATTCCTTTGTCTCATGTTTTAGATTAGGCTATGTCTGATTAATTGTGTTTTTAGTTTTATTTATGTATTATAATTTTGTATGCCAATATTCAACTCTGTACACATCAGGACAATGTTTAAACATTGACATATATTAGCCAGCTATACATCTATTGCCAATACAATTATTTCTATGTTTGTTTGCCTGTATAAATATTACCCCTATTTTATGACTTGTGTATTTGCTTTTTTTGGTGGGTAGTCAATGATATTTTTATTTTTAATGTAAAACATACATTACAAAATGTGTAATCTTTAATATTTTCCATTATAGAGTTTAGTTATGTTAAGTATATTGACATTATTAACAACATATCTCTACAACATTTTTACTCTTGTAAAAGCAATATGCAATACATGTGAATCCACTACTCATTTTTCCCATTGCCCTGTCTTTTACAAACATTATTCTATTTTCTTTTTTAAGGGTATAACTACTTTAGATATTCCATGTAAATAGACTCATACAGTATTTTTGTGGCCATGGCTGCCTTATTAAATTTAGCATAATGTCTTCGAAATTTGTCTTTATAACACGTATTAGATTTTCTGCTTTTAAAAAGCTGAATAATATTCCATTTTTTGTATTCCAAATTATATTCATCTGTTCATCTGGTAAAAAAAAAAAGTTTAAATTTCTTTCACCTATTGGCTTTTGTGGATAATGCTTCAGTAAATGGTGAGCAAATAATTCACTTGACCATATATGCAAGAGTTTGTATCCACGCTGCATTCAGTTACATTGCTTTGGTGTTCTGCCTTTATACTGGTACCAAAGTGCTTTGATTACTCTGCTTTAGTTTTGTGTTTGAAATGATTAAGTGTAATGCTTGCAGTATTTTTCTTCTTGGGTAATTGAAAAGGGTTATGTTGAATGTGTGGGTCACTTTGGGCAGTATGGATATCTTCACAGCATTATGTCTTCCAGCTCTTGAACAAAAGCATGCTTGAGTGTGTTGTTTATTTTTTTATTTATTTATTTTTTTGAGGTGGAGTCTTGCCCTGTCACCCAGGCTGGAGTGCAATGGCACGATCTCGGCTCACTGCAACCTCCGCCTCCCAGGTCAAGCAATTCTGCTGCTCCAGCCTCCTGAGTAGCTGGGATTACATGCGCACACCACCATGCCCAGCTAATTTTTTTAATCTATAGTAGAGATGGGGTTTCACTATGTTGGCCAGGCTGGTCTTGAACTCCTGACCTCGTGATCCACCCGCCTTGGCCTCCCAAAGTGCTGGAATTACAGGCGTGGGCCATTGTGCTCAGCCATGTTGTTTAATTTTTATATTTTGTTAATTTTTTAGTTTTCCTTCTGTTACTGATTTCTAGTTTCATTCCATTTGGGCCATAAATAATACTCTGTAAAATTTCAGTTTTAAAAAATTTGCTGATACTTGTTTTGTGGTGTCACAAGCAGTCTGTCTAGGAAAATGTTTTATGAGCTATTGAAAATAATGTGTATTTTGCTGTCTGTATACATTTGTTAAGTGTAATTGTTTTATAGTGCATTCAAGTTTTTTGTTCCCTTATTAATATTCTGTCTTGTGTCAAAAATCCCTATGTATTCAGTATTATTCATTACTAAAAGCAGGATATTTAAGTATCCTACCATTATAATACTGCTGTCTATTTTTTGCTTCAATTCTTTCAATGTTTGCTTTATGTGTTTGGGAAAACTGATGTCAGATACATTTATAGTTTCTCAGTGAATGAACCCTCTTATTATAAGTTAACATCCTACTTTGTCTCTTGTGAATTTTGACTTAAATTATATAAAATATGACAGTTTTTGACAATATAATTGTTGCCTCTCCTTTTCTCAGTTGCTTAACACTTCTTTGGAATGTTTTTTCCAGCCTCCCATTTTCAGTCTATTTTTTTCATTAAATCTGAAGTGAGTCCCTTGGAGACATGATATAGTTAATTTTTTTTTAGTTTTCAAAAAATTCCTATATATTCATGTATGTGTTTTGATTAGGAAGTTTAGTTCATGAATATTTAAATAATTTTCTAAAAGAAAACATACTATTATCATTTTATTATTTGGCTATTTGAGCTAATTTGTCTCTGTTTTTCTTTTTTCCTGTCTTTCTGTATTTAGTGACATGCTTTGACTTCAACTTAACTTTTTATCTCTACAATTATTTTCAATGTAATTAACATGGGAATTACATAAATCCTTTTAACATTACCATTTACTTTAAACTGGTAACAACTTACCTTTAGTAGCACACAAAAATTGATACTCATTACACCTGTCCCTTTTTATCAACACCACTAATAATATATTTTATATTGCATATACATTAATAGTTTTTAAAATTATTTTTATGCTTTTATTATTTAAAGTCTTTTTCAGTTTGTTTGTTTAACAAATTAGGAACTAGCTGAAACACATTGTTCAAATTTTAGAGCCAAATTCAAAGTGCTATTTGAATCATCATTATAGTATAGTACATTTTTATTTTGGTGTATGTGTGTATCTTTTCCAGAGTTATGTATTTTTACATGATTTTTTCTTCTTTTATAGGATACACTATTTTCAATGGGAGGGACCTTTTTGCATTTGTTGTAGGAAAGTTCTTCTGATGATACATTTTTCTGCATTTGGTCATCTTGGAAAAATCTCTTTTTTACCGTATTTTAAAGGATATGCTGGGCATGGTTGCTCATGCCTGAAATCTCAGCGCTTTGGGAGACCAAGGTGGGCAGATCACTTGAGGTCAGGAGTTCAAGACCAGCCTAGCCAACACTGTGAAACCCCCTCTCTACTAAAAATACAAAAATTCGTTGGGTGTGGTGTTGGGTGCCTGTAATCCCAGCTACTCGGGAGGCTGTGGCAGGAGCTTGAACCTGGAAGGCGGAGGTTGCAGTGAGCCGAGATGGCACCACTGCACTCCAGCCTGGGCAATAGAGCAAGACTCCTTCTCAAAACAAAACAAAAAAGAATACTTCTGCTGGATATGGTATTCTTTGTTGGACATTTTTGTATTTTTCAGTGTCTTAACTATAGCATCCAACTTTCTTCTTGCCTGAAATATTTCTTCTGTTCATAAATTTACTGGTAATTTTACAGGAGGATGAATATGAATGACACATCTATTTTCTCTTTCTGCATTCCAGATTCTTTTCTTGTCTGTGACTTTCAAAATATTGCCTATATTGTATCTTGTTAGGAATCTCTTTGTGTTAATTTTAGTTGAAATTTGCTTAGCTTTTTGATTTTCTTATATATTTTTTCTAATGTTGAAGTGTAGATTTTTTTGTACCTCTGCTCCACAATTTATTGACTTTTTTAATGGTTTTTCATGTCTCAGTCTCCTTCAGCTCAGCTGTAGTTTTAGTTATTTCTTGTCTTCTGCTGGCTTTGGGATTTGTTTGTTCTTGGTTTTCTAGTTGTGATGTGAGGTTGTGAACTTGAGGTCTTCTTAACTTTTTGATGTAGGCATTTAGTATCATAAATTTTTGTCTGAACACTGCCTTAGGTGTGTCCCAAAGATGCTGGTTTGTTGTATTATATCTTTATTCTCATTAGGTTCAAAGAACTTTTTTATTTCTGACTTAATTTTATTATTTACTCTTAAGTCATTCAGGAGCAGGGTTATTCAATTTCCATGTAATTGTATAGTTTTGACTGAATTTCTTAGTCATGATTTTGAATTTGGTGGTTCAAGATATTGCTGTGAAGCAGTTTTTTTTTTATTTGCTGAGGGGTGTTTTATTTCCAGTTATGTGACTGATTTTAGAGTATGTGTTTGTGGTGATAAGAAGAATGTATATTCTGTTGTTTTGAGTGGAGAGTTCTGTATATATCTATCAGGTCCATTTGACTATGTGCTGAATTCAGGTTCTAAATATCCTTGTTAATTTTTTGTCTCAGTTATCTGTCTAATATTGTCAGTGCGTGTTAAATTCTCTTACTATCATTGTATGGGAGTCCGTGTCTCTTTGAAGCTCTCTAAGAATTTGCTTTATGAATCTGGGTGCTTCTGTGTTGGGTGCATACACATTTAGGATCATTAATCCTATACCATTTTGTTATGCCCTTCTGCATTAAAGTAAGAGAAACATTTTTAGTTTTAGAAGTAAATTGTTTTACCATTTGCACATTAAGGTAATTAAAATACAGTGAATTTCAAAATACTTTTATATGACAATGTGAACTTAATTTGTTTTTGTTTTTTGTCTTTTGTTTTGAGACGTAGTCTCGCACTGTCACCCAGGCTGTAGTGCAATGGCGCAATCTCTGCTTACTGCAACCTCCGCCTCCCGAGTTCAAGCGATTCTCCTGTCTCAGCCTCCCAAGTAGCTGGGATTACAGGCACACGCCACCACACCAGGCTAATTTTTTGTATTTTAGTAGAGACGGGGTTTCACCGTGTTGCCCAGGCTGGTCTCGAGCTCCTGAGCTCAGGCAATCCACCCGCCTCAGCCTCCCAAAGTGCTAGAATTACAGGAGTGAGCCACTGTGCCTGGCCAACTTAATTGTTTTAATTAAAGTTGTATTTAATGTGTTTTACATTGAATATGTATCTTGTCACTGACGTTAACTTATTCTATCTTACTCAAGGTTGTAGGTAACAGATGGTGACAATATACTATTGGGTGACAATGGAATAACGTGTAGTGATTCCTTTTGTCAGTGGCCTTAAACTTCAAACAATTTGGAGAATATTTTTCCTACAAATTGCATTTTTATTTTTTTCTTTTTGTAACTACAGGTAACTATGATGGTTATAAAAAAGATTATACAAGTATAATGGAACTATATGTTTCTGAATTCTGAACAACTATTTACAAAATTTTATCCTACATTTTTTTGTTGTTGAACATGTGACTGGTCTGCAAAACACATACAGACCTTTAGTTTTGATTTACATGGATTTAAATATAGAGATGTGTCACTTAAAATAAACTTTAGGTGTAACAGATTTATGGAGAAAGTAATATATTTGTGTATAGCTGTGTACCCACTTTGAGAAGAAAAGAAAAATATTACAATAAAAAAGATAATGTTACAAGTATTGATAATTAACCAGCAAACCAGAAACTTCAAAAATTTTGAAAGCAAACCTATTTCCTCTGCTTTATATTGAATTCATTTATCTAAAATATTATTGCTCCTGGCTTAGAATCTTATGCAGATTTTTTGTTTTCTGTTTATTTTCCTGTTGCCCTAGACCTAATATATAATTATCTTTTTGTCAAATTTCATGAAGTATTTTTTATATTATCCTCTTAGGATTATAAAATTGACTTTTATAAAATTTAATGGTGTCCACAAAATAATTTTAAGATGTAAATAATTTCACAGTGAGTGTATTATTATATGTTATTTAGTTCATGTGTTGTATATTTTTCTTTCAATTAGGGAATGCTGTTTAATCCAATTTTGTTTAGTTATTGTTCATTTTACTTTTTAAAATGGGCATAATTGAGTTTATTGAATTTATTGGGCCAACTCATTCAAGTAAACAGTTGGAGGCTTCATAAGTCATGAGGTCTTTTTGGCATATATATAAAGTAAACAAACACAGGACAATGCTAGCTATGTACTAGAAGCTAAATAATTAATAATTAATATTCTTGTTAAAGTTAGCCTGTGGCCTCAGGTGAAAGATTGAAAATACCTATAGTGAAGAAATGACATTGATTCTGCCTATGAAGAGAAAATAGCTGTACCCATGCTGCACAAGTGACTCTCTACATTTAGAAGAAAGTATTGTTTCTTTCACTTTGTAAATATTGTTAGTCTATTTCTATTTCTTTATATTCATCTCCAGCTACATAGGTATCACAGCCTTTTACCTTATTTGCCTGTAGTATGGCTACAGCTTTCTCACTGTTCTCACTGTTCTCCCCAGCCTGCATCATTTCACACAGTACTTGTAGGTTTTGGTGACATATTTGGAATTTTGTAATGGGCAGAAGTGGAACCGTTAACACCACTTCCCTCTTTAGTGACTTCCATGCCATCACCATCAGCGTGACTCAAGTAGGTTAGTGCAGCAGAAATTTCAGTGACACTTATAATAAAAAAGAAAATAAATGGAGATCAACCAAATGAAAACAAGAAATGACTATGTATTTTAGCTTTGCCCTAGGAGGGGAATTAGCCACCATCACTTATGTTTGGTGGAGACTCAAACCAGCAGAAGAGTGGGAAAGCTTTATAGTGAAAAAAGACATGACTTCAGATGGGCCTTTATTGGAGGCTGTTAACACGGGGAAGCTGTAGGAGGGCTAACCAGAAACAATATCCCATTTACTTGGTGAGGATGTATGCTTGGCTTTCTCAGTTTAGTTCTAATTTGGAAAAATAGGCAACAGAACAGCTGTGACTTATTGATTTGAACTTGGCTGTTTGGGACTGGTTATTGTAGTTTGTATTCAGAGTTATCTTTTTCTTTGTAGACTGGCTGTTATCTCTTTGTATATTCATCTGTTCAAATAGAGAAGCCACCAGAAGGAATAAAATATTTAAAGGGATACATCTAAGAATGGGCTTCTATCCAGACAAAAGCTTCTCTTACTACTCATTAAAAAAAGATAAACTATTGAAAATGCAAAATGTGTTTCTGCAAAAAGATGCCATACAACTACAATACCATACAGCTTTACATCCACTGGAATGCTCTTACCAAACAATAGACGACAATAACGATAGCAAGGAGGGGCAGAATACAGACTCCCTGTACATTGCCCATAAAAACGTAAGCTAATGCAGTCACTTTGAAAAACGATTTGGTGGCTTTTCAGAGTGTCATATGTAGGACTATCATATGATCCAGCAGTTCTACTGCCAGAAATGTTCCCAGAATAATTGAAAACCCATGTCAACACAGACTCATATGAATGCTCATAACAGCAGTATTCATAGTAACCCAAAGTAGAAAGAACGCAAATAACTATTAGCTCATCAAAGGGAAAAAGTATACCTGTAGAATAGAATACTATCCAGCTATCAAAAGTTTAGAATGGGCAACACCAGACCCAAGGCCACCTGACTGCATCTGCATTGATGGTGTGGTGTGCACCTCTGCATGCCCAGGTGCTATGCTTAGACTTCAGGCCAACGTGTGGGAGCCCACAGGAGCCCCTGAAAGCTGAGCTAGAGCAGAGGCATGGCCTGGTCTGCATGGCAGACCAGGCAGCCAGCTAGGCCAGGGGTGCAGCTGGGGTCATCAAGAAACTATGCACACCAATGAGCACAACAAACTTGAAGGGTCTAAGTGAACATTTAAATACAAATGACAGCTTTTAATTTGGGGGGCCACCAACTAAATTATGAGTTTGGGCCTCAGGTAATCACAAAAGTCCTGAAATGTGAAAGAGAGACTGAGAAACTGAATTCTGTGATATGAGAGAGTCAATCAGATTTTTTAGAAAGAATTTTTAAATTTTATATATATAATTTATATACACACAAACAATATATATATTCCCAGTATACACACAGATGATAGATAGATAGATAGATAGATAGATAGATAGATAGATAGATATGTGATGATAGATAGATAGATAGATGATAGTAGATGGTGTATAAAATAATGATGAGACTGTATTTTAAAAAATTTATGTAATAGGGTTTATCAAAAAAATTTAGTAAGATAAAAACATGATAGTGATGATTTTGAACATACAATAAATAATATGATGTGAAGTCTGTTATTTTCAGATATTCAAAATATGTGTCTTTTTACAATTTAGATTATTACATTCCACTGCTTCCATTTTAAAAATGCCTCTTTTTTCAAGCTGGCATTGGGATCTCAACCAACAGTTTCCTCCTTCTATTCCATGTCTTCACACTTTTTCTAGATCAGAGGCCTAAGCCACTGACGTGACCATCTGTCACCTGACCCTCATCCACATAGTGATGCTCCTGGCTGTGGTTTCACTGTTGTCTCCAGGTCTTTTTGAATCACTGTAGTTTCAGAATGACTTCAAGTATAAAGTATCTTTTTCACCTGAATAAGATGGGACCTTGAGCAATCTTCTGCATTTCAGTAAATACTGCTCGCTTTTCCCATGAAGTCCACCATCAGAGGTCAGAGGACTGTTTCTTATTCTGTCATTATCCAGATATGTTTTTCTTGCAGGACCGATGCTGCTTTCAAGTGCATACATGGTGGTTCTTTTGCTCAGCCATCAGAAGAAATCCTGGTACCTTCACAGCACCAGCCTCTCCCCAAGACCTTCCCCAGAGCAGAGTGCCACTCAGACCATCCTGCTGCTAGTGAGTTTCTTTGTGGTCGTGTACTCGGTCGATTTCATCATCTCATTCTCCTCAGCCTCACTATGGGCATATGACCCTGTTGTCCTGGGTGTCCAGAGGCTTGTGTGCACCGTATATGCCACTGTCAGTCCTTTGGTGTTCCTCAGATCTGATAAAAGAATAATCAATGTGGCCGGGTGCGGGGGCTCAAGCCTGTAATCCCAGCACTTTGGGAGGCTGACGCGGGCGGATCACGCGAGGTCAGGAGATCGAAACCATCCTGGCTAACACGGTGAAACCCCGTCTCTACTAAAAATACAAAAAATTAGCCGGGCATGGTGGCGGGCGCCTGTAAGTCCCAGCTAGTCCGGAGGCTGAGGCAGGAGAATGGCGTGAACCCGGGAGGCGGAGCTTGCAGTGAGCCGAGATCGCGCCACTGCACTCCGGCCTGGGCGACAGAGCGAGACTCCCTCAAAAACAAAAACAAACCAATGTGATGCAAACTGTGAGACAGAAGTTTCAGTTTTCTTTTTATTGAAAACAGATTATTCTCTCACCAGTTAAGTTATTTAAGTAGCACAGAACCTGCTATCTAATTTAACTTAAATATATGGATTTACACTTTCAATATTTCTAAATATTTTTAAAACTGTGCCAATTGTTCGTGGTTTCTCTAGTTTAATATATATATAATCGTTTGATATTCCCATCTGTTTACAAGTGTCTTCCTCTTCCATTTTGATTTTCAGGCCTTAATATAGAAAAGTTTTTATTCTTTCTGAAGTGTTATATTAAGAATATCTTTCTGGGGCAACCCCCTTTGGGTCCCCTCCCTTTGTATGGGAGCTCTGTTTTCACTCTGTTTCACTCTATTAAATCTTGCAACTGAGCTCTTCTGGTCCATGTTTGTTAACGGCTAGAGCTGAGCTTTCGCTGGCTGTCCACCACTGCTGTTTGCCACTGTCGCAGACCCGCCGCTGACTCCCATCCCGCCACTGACTCCCATCCCTCCAGATCCGGCAGGGTGTCCGCTGTGCTCCAGATCCAACGAGACTCCCATTGCCACTCCCGATCGTGCTGAAGGCTGCCATTGTTCCTGCAGGGCTAAGTGCCTGGGTTCGTCCTAATCGAGCTGAACACTAGTCACTGGGTTCCACTGTTCTCTTCTGTGACCCACAGCTTCTAATAGAGCTATAACACTGCATGGCCCAATATTCCATTCCTTGGAATCCATGAGGCCAAGAATCCCAGGTCAGAGAACATAAGGCTTGCCACCATCTTGGAAGCGGCCCGCCACCATCTTAGAAGTGGCTCACCACCATCTTGGGAGCTCTGTGAACAAGGACCCCCGGTAACATTTTGGCGACCACGAGGGGACCTCCAAAGCGATGCGGAGTCTCACTGTGTTGCGTAGACTGATCTCGAATTCCTGACCTCAAGTGATCTTCCTGCCTGGGCCTCAAAGTGCTGGGATTATAGGCATGGGCCACTGCGTTCAGCCTTTAAATTCTATTAAAAACAGCGTTTGTGAGAACGAAAATGTCTACTTCCTGAGAGAGACTGATAAGAATCTCCAAGGCATAATTTTCTCATAAAAGGATTCCCATTCAGTAGGCTTGGGCTCTGGCCTAATACACTCTCAGTGAAGTACCTGTGCTGCTCCTCACCTGGAAGCAAGAGGCCAGGCACGGTGGCTCACGCCCGTAATCCAGCACTTTAGGAGGCCAAGGTGAAAGGTTTGCTTGAGCCCAGGAGTTCAAGATCAGCCTGGGCAACATAGAGAGACCCCAGCTCTACAAAAAATAATGAAAAGAAAAAAAATAGCCTGGTGTGGTGGTGCATACCTGTGGTCTCAGCTACTCAGGAGGCTGAGGTGGGAGGATCACTTGAGCCCAGGAGATCAAGGATGCAGTAAGCCGTGATCATGCCACTACACTCCAGCCTGGGCAACAGAATGGGACTCTGCCTCCAAAAGAATAAAAATAAAATAGAAAAAAAAAAAAGAATATCTTTCTGGCAATAAAATCTCTCCATGTTGGTATTTTGGATAATTTTTTAGTAGGTATGTATGTATGTATTTAGAGACAGTCTTGCCCTGTCACCCAGCCTGGAGTGCAGTGGGGGTGATCTAGCTCACTGCAACCTCCAAGCTCCCAGGTTCAAGTGATCTTCCTGTCTCAGCCTCCTGAGTAGCTTAGACTACAGGTGCATGCTACCACACCTGGCTAATTTTTTTTGTTAGAGACAGGGTTTCGCCATGTTGCACAGGCTTTTCTCACTCCTGAGCTCAGGTGATCTGTCCACCTCAGCCTCCCAAAGTGCTGAGATTACAGGCTTGTCTTTATTTATTAAAAATATTTGGCTGAGTATTAAATTCTTACACTCAATATATATTTCTCTGTGTTCTGGCATCTATCGAGACTGTAGAAATGATGCTCACAAATTTGTGGTTTACTTCTGTTTTCCATCTCCCTACTTTTCGGTTTTTTCTGTCCCTTTAATGTTACACAGTTTGACTATTATTTCTGCTGGAATTATTACCTTTATTTGCTTTTTTGTTGAAAACTTTGCATTTCTGCATTCAAGAATTTATTTCTGGCTTTTAATTTTCCAAAAAAATTTTTTTGACTAAAACTGTGTTGTATTTTTGAAATATATTTTTGTAAAGCAATTGAGTATATTTTATTCCTTCTAGTTTTAGTCTTTATAGATCTGTAAATATATTTGCATTTTATATCAGTTTGTCTTTAATTACCATAGATTTGCTCTGCTTAATCTCCCAGTTAGCTGTTTCTCTCATTGGTTTGTTATAAGTTAATAGTTAACCCATACAATGTATATCCAAATTTATAAATTTTATTTTTCTTTCATTCAATTTACATTTGGCTCTTTCCACATACACTCTTCAACTTTTAAGTTTCTTCTTCAGCCAGGCGCTATGACTCACGCCTGTAATCCCAGCACTTTGGGAGGCTGAGGTGGGCAGAACACCTGAGGTCAGGAGTTTGAAACCAACCTGGCCAGCATGGTGAAATCCCATCTCTACTAAAAATACAAAAATTAGCTGGGCATGGTGGCACATGCCTGTAGTCCCAGCTACTCAGGAGGCTGAGGCAGGAGAATTGCTTGAACCCAGCATGCAGAGGTTGTAGTGAGCTGAGATTGCAGACACTGCACTCCAGCCTTGATGACAGAGGGAGACACTGTCTCAATAATAAATAAATAAATAAATAAAGTGTTTTCCTCTTTCAATATTATTTTGGTTTCTTATTTTACCATTTAATTGATTTAAACATTTTAAATACAATTTTAATATTATAAATGTATGTAACATTCAATTTCTTCTTACTCTAAATTCTGAGAACTCGATAGACCGGATTAAGAAAATGTGGCACATATACACCATGGAATACTATGCAGCCACAAAAAAGATGAGTTCATGTCCTTTGCAGGGACATGGATGAAGCTGGAAACCATCAAGCTCAGCAAACTATTACAAGGGCAGAAAACCAAACACCGCATGTTCTCACTCATAGGTGGGAATTGAACAATGAGATCACTTGGACACAGGGCAGGGAATATCACACACCAGGGCCTGTCACGGGGGGAGGGGCTGGGGGAGGGATAACATTAGGAGAAATACCTAATGTAAATGATAAGTTGATGGGTGCAGCAAACTAACATGGCACATATATACCTATGTATCAAACCTGCATGTTGTGCACATGTACCCTAGAACTTAAAGTATAATAAAAAAAAAATTCTGAGAACTTATTTGCTTGTATATGTCATAATTTATCATTTAGATCTCATGTTTTGGAGACCTTTTTTTATAAATATTTGCAGTCTGTATATTTTATTTGTTTGTTCTCCTTGACCTGGCACAAGATTATCAGTTTTGCTTTGTGATTAACCATTGGCTTCTCATGTTGACAACTCCTTTGAATCTTTTCTTATTTGTGTTCCTGCAAAGTCCCGACTTTTTTTAGCCCTATTTGGCATTGTAGGGATGCACAAACATTCACATTGCACACGTAACAGTGTGATTACTTTACTTTATTAATATGTGAAAATATTAGTAGCTGTACATGGCTAAAATGAATGTTTCTGTCTTTAACAGTAAGTTAGTACTGGTAGAATTTGTTATGCAATATTTGGTGATTTGGTTCCAGTCTCAATGCTTCCTTCTTGGCATGTCATTGAATCTCTAAATTAACCTCAGTATGAATTTCCTTTGAAATTCAATAATTATTCAACTTGGTCTTAAACTTGTCTGTGGCTAGATATTGTTTATGGGTTGCACTCTAATTCACGGTTTCTGATGTCATTTCACAATGTCTAAACAATATGACCTATTGAATGTCTACTTTCATGAAGTTACTGACATAATTTTGAATCCAACATTTTAAAATTTTAAATATTTTCTATGGAATTTGAAAATAAGAAAATAATATGGATGCTCTTTATACAGGTTAATAATGCTATCCATTTGTTTATCTGATAACTAATCAAACTGACTTTTTTTTTTTTTGAGATGGAGTTTCACTCTTGTTGCCCAGGCTGGAGTGCAATGGCATGATCTTGGCTTACCACAACCTCCGTCTCTCAGGTTCAAGTGATTCTCCTGCTTCAGCCTCCCGAGTAGCTGGGATTACAGGCATGTGCCACCATACCTGGCTAATTTTGTATTTTTAGTAGAGACGGGGTTTCTCCATGTTGGTCAGGCTGGTCTCAAACTCCTGACCTCAGATGATTCGCCAACCTCGGGCCCCCAAAGTGTTGGAATTACAGGTGTGAGCCACCGCGCCCAGCCCAAACTGTCTTAAAATGTTAATGTGCACTCTTTATGTTAACTTATTTGTTGTATATGAAAACAGTTTATTTTTATGACAGTTTAATGTCACCTAATATTATTTTTAATGTTTGAATTTCTCGTTTACATGAATGTTTGTGTTGTTTATTTTAGTCTTACAGGCATTAAAACTTATGTGCAAATGACTTGGAATAGTGCGTAACACATTGTGAATTCTATGTACGTGTTCAGTGCTGTTTCATCACATTTTAATCTGTTGTACGCTTCTCCACTTACCATCATTTTGTGTTTGTCCTTATTCAAATTATGTTTCTGTCCTGACTACATATTCATGGAAGAGAGAAGGTAGACTCAGACTTCCATCCTGATTAAACACAAAGTTAACTAACATATCTTCCTAGTTCACTTTAGATAGAATATCATATTTGTTTTACAATATAAATGTGAATATTAAGTACAGCATGAAGAATAAGCTTCTCCATCTTACAACAGAAGATCATGAGATATTCGATCATTCATGAATTACCCAAAGCTTTATTCTCTCAACATTATTTTTTTTATTCTTACATCTCAACCTCCAGGAAAATCTAGAGGCATGAAATACTAGAAATTAGAAACAAGTTTGCAGATAAACACAAATTATCAAAATTAATCCAAGAAGAAAGGGAATATATTAATATAACAGGTAAAGAGGTTAATAAAATTCCTTCCCATAAAAAAGGTTCAGATAGCTTCACTGGTAAATTCTGCTAAATATTTAATGAATAATTAATAGGAATGCTACACAAACACCTGCAAAATATAAAAGGGGAAAGAAAACAATTCATTTGTTGAGGCCAGTATCACCCAGAAAACAAAACCAGATGAAACCATCAAAAAAAAAAAAAAATCAGAAACCATTATTCCTCATAAATATAGACACAGAAATCTTTTTTTTTTTCTTTTGGTGATGGAGTCTTGCTCTGTCGCCCAGGCTGGAGTATAGTGGTGCGATCTTGGCTCACTGCAACCTCCGCCTCCCAGGTTCAAGTGATTCTCCTGCCTCAGCCTCCTGAGTAGCTGAAATGACAGGCACAGACCACCACGCCCAGCTAATTTTTGTATTTTTTAGTAGAGACAGGGTTTCACCATGTTGGTCAGGCTGGTCTTGAACGCCTGACCTCGTGATCCACTGCCTTGGCCTCACAAACTGCTAGGATTACAGGCGTGAGCCACCGCACCCGGCCAGAAATCTTTAAAGACGCTAGAAAACTGAATTCAGCAACACATAAGAATGTTAGACAACATGACCAAGTGGAATTATCTCACCAATGCAAATTTATTTTAATATTCAAATATTAGTCAATGTAATATACCATATTAATAGAATAGAGGACAAAGCCATAATGATTTCAGTAGACACACAAAAGCATTTGACAAAATCCATTACTCATTAACAATAATACCTCCAGAAATCTAGGAATAGAAAAATCTTGCTTAACCTCTCCTACAGGGCATCTATAAATATTTCACACATTCCAGTAAGGTATAATAGATGACATACTTACATTCCTTACTTAATGGTTTTAAAAAATTAATAATACACAATAAAGATGATTTATTTACCTAGAAGAAAACACTTCCAAAAATGTTTCTATTGCATATGATAAAAGTGGAAACTAGGATCAAAAAGAGTAGTACTGTTGAGAATGACAAGATTTGGTGTTATTAATTTTCTTATTAGCAATTAAAATATTATTATCAACAATTTTAACAAGACACAGGTGCATTCTCCCCAGCAAAAGGCATGATCACATAAAATCCTTATGTAATACATAACAGAAAGTATTTTATATTTGAAACATATGGTAACATTGTCATAACTGCATTCTACTAAAAATGTCACACAATACATACTCCAAAAATTTAGAACTTTCCCTGGGGACATATGATTTTTCTAAAGATAATTGTGTTGATTATTCTGATAATCAATTCCTCCAAAGGTAAATGTGGCTATCTGGGATTCTGGAAATATTCTGAAAACTTACACGTTTAAAAATAGTTCTCTTGAAAAAACACCATAACAGCTGGACAATGTAACATGTGCTTAACTGCAGAGATTAGTTCTAAATGCTAAAGTAAAAATAAGGAGACGGGGCATGGTGGCTCACGCCTGTAATCCCAGCACTTTGGGAGGCTGAGGTGGGCAGATTACTTGAGGTCAGGAGTTTGAAACCAGCCTGGCCAACATGGTAAAACCCCCTCTGTACTAAAAATACAAAAAAAAAATTAGCTGGTCATGGTGGTGGGCGCCTGTAATCCCAGCTACTTGGGAGGCTGAGGCAGAAGAATCGCTTAAACCCGGGAGGCAGAGGTTGCAGTGAGCCAAGATAGCACCAATGCACTCCAGCCTGGGTGACAGAGTGAGACTCCACCTCAAAAACATAAAATAAAATAAATGAAGAAGCACAAGCAGCAGAAAGAAGGGAGGACGAGACAGTACATCTGGCAGGGTGAGGCTTCCTACAATAGGTTGGTAATAATAGGGGCATCATTTCTTGGGTTTTTACAGCTCTCAGGGGTGGATGTGGTGCCACACTAGAATCAAAGTAAGGGAGATGAACCTGACCAGCCCAACTAGAGCCAAAAGCCTCAAAGTTCTGCAAATCTAAGAAAAATGAGATAGAACATGCAGCCTGCAGTCAAAGGGAGATAAATAGTGAAACTAGTCAGTCTGTGCATTGGCTGATTTAGGAAGGAAGGCCAGCTGTATTGATATGTTGGGGTTTGAATTGACCCAGAGTTTTTGTAGAGAAAAATTTAATAAGTTAATTTAAATGTTTTCCAGATGCATGTAGAGAAGAAAACAAAAATTCCAGACAATTTTTTTTGAGGGAAAAAAATCTCAACCCAAGATACTGAAAATCTTTTAAGTTCAGACTTGTCAAGTACAATCACACAATGTAATTTTTTTAAATATGCAAACTAAAGGACACAAAAATTAATTTTGTTCGGAAATAACATCATAAAACACTTGTACAACTAGACTTCAAGGAATTCCAAAGCAGATGTACCGAAAATATGTAAGCTAGGCATGGTGGCACATGCCTGTAATCCCAGAACTTTGGGAGGCCAAGACGGGAGAATCACTTGAGGCCAGGAGTTTTAGGCTAGCCTGGTCAACATAGCATAAACTCATTTCTACAAAAATACAAAAAGAAAAAATATATACATAGTTCTTTAGATAAATATAAGGGATATGAGCAAAGTAAAAAATATGAGCTAAAGTATAAATAAAAGAATGAGCTAAAAAGGCCGGGTGCGGTGGCTCACGCCTGTAATCCCAGCACTTTGGGAGGCCGAGGCGGGCGGATCACGAGGTCAGGAGATCAAGACCATCCTGGCTAACACGGTGAAACCCCATCTCTACTACAAATACAAAAACTTAGCTGGGCATGGTGGCGCGTGCCTGTAATCCCAGCTACTCAGGAAGCTGAAGCAGGAGAATTGCTTGAACCTGGGAGGCAGAGGTTGCAGTGAGCTGAGATCACGCCACTGCACTCCAGCCTGGGCGACAGAATGAGACTCCATCTAAAAAAAAAAAGAAAGATCTAAAAGAAATACTTAGATGCCAGGAAAAGGAGAAAAATGAGTGGAAAATATACAAGTCAGAGTAAGTTAAAAATGAAATAACAGTGCTATGTCTAATGGTTTGTTGTTGTTGTTGTTGTTGTATGGTTTTTGTTTTGTTTTGTTTCTGAGTTGGAGTCTCACTCTGTCACCCAGGCTGGAGTGCAGTGGCACAATCTCGGCTCACTGCAAGCTCCACCTCCCAGGTTCAAGTGATTCTCCTTCCTCAGCCTCCCGAGTAGCTGGGACTATGTGCCCGCCACCACACCCAGCTAATTTTTGTATTTTTAGTAGAGACGAGATTTAACCATGTTAGCCAGGCTGGTCTTGAATTCCTGACATCAGGTGATCCACCCGCTTTGGCCTCCCAAAGTGCTGGGATTACAAATGTGAGCCACCGCGCCTGGCCTTGTCTAATGATTTTTTGAACAAAATAGAGAAAATATGGCATGCTTAAACATTTTAAAGAACTAATAAAATATCAACCAAGGAAAGTACAACAAATATCTAAAAACATCATAATAACTAAAAAGCTTAACACCAAAATGAAGTGATTTAGAATCACTGAAATATAAAATGTTAATTAACTACAAAGCAACAAGAGATTTTTAACTCATATTTTGACATCTTCATAGAATTCACAAATCAATGGATATTATGTTTAAAGTTCTGAGTTAAAATATCTGTCAATTTTGAATTGCATAACTAGTTAAAATTTTTTTAAGATAGAAGATAAAATGTAAAATAATTCATATAATATAAACTAAATTTACTTCAATTATTTACTTCTTCAATACGCTTATTAATTACATTAGTAATTACATAAATAAAAAGCTGTTTCCTATTAGAATTTGTGAAGCATATAATGTTAAAAATTTTGTCTCTAAAACAGGTAACAATTTGAATGAAGAAAACAAAAATTTAACGAATGGCATAAAAATAAATTTCAAAAAAATGAAAGGTTTGTATGATGACTTAATTAAAAGAATGTAAAGGATAGAGATCTCAATTATTTGTTTTTACACATTTTGGAGGGAAAGTAACGCTGAGATAGTAAAGTGCAGAAAATAATATTAATTATATTCTTGAGTTTTCAAGCCCCTCTTACTGACCTTGGTACTTACAGAACATCCGGCACAGGCCCACCAGGATTCCCTGGGTGTTTCTGCCAAGGAGACTATCCAGTGGAAATAAAGCAGACAGCCATGTGCACAAAGATGGATGGATGCTCACCTCCAAGAGACTAGTGGGTGCAGGTTGCAGAGGGAGTTGACCCTCTTGGAGGTCCAGGGAGGGGCTACGGGCACCATCCTTGAAGAGGGTCCTGGAACTCCACTGAGCCCTCCTGCCTACCGGGGCCTTAGAGGGTGCCCTGTCCTGTCCGTGGCCCCTGGGTCCTATCTCACCTGCTAGCTTTTTTTTTTTTAAACAGAGGAATCAAGGTGGCAACCCCAATGCAGCCTTGCTAGGGAATGGATATCAAAAGTGTCAGGGCCCACATCGATCTTGGAACATTAAGTGACTGATTAGTAAATAGGTTAGGAAAGAATGTGCTGCTGTGGTCCCCTGGGATCACATTCCAGGAGGGAACCTGGGTAGCAGCTGCCTGAGGCTGTGCACTGGAGGGAGGCTGGACAGCCCACCTGGGCTTCAGTGATCCTGGGCCCCCAGCTCTCCTGGGGAGACATGCTCTTGGCCAGAGCAGACAATGAAGGTGGCATCCAGAAGACATGCTGAGCTGTCAAGTGGGCACAGAGGGGTAGGCATGAGGGGTCCTTGCGGGTAGAACCCTCTCAGGGCCCTGAACTTATCCCAGAGACTCCCCAGCCTTTCAAAGCACAGGCCGTACCTCAAGCTGCATGATGGGCACAGTGCAGTGGCCTGGTGAGAGTGGAGTGAGCAGCCAGTCAGTTCATTTTCCTGATCAGCAAATTGAGTCTCCAAAACCATAAGCCACGTGGGGCAAAGGCACTGGGTTGAGGCATTACCTTCTTTGTTCTCTGGCCTCCATAGACCTCTGACCTTCCTGGGCTTGTCTGAAACTGGGAGAAGATCCCTCTTCCTTGTGAGTGTTGATGTAGAAGCCACCACTCATGTGTGGTAAGCCCACCCACAGTCACTCTTGTGGACCCACCTGGGCCTCCTCACTCTACTGGCCTGTGAAACCCAACTGGCATTCCAGAGTCCAGAATTCACATTTGGTTCCAGAACCAAATAACTCAGCACCCAGGCCAGAGCAGAAATGGGCCTGTTCATTCCATGGCACAAGGCCCAAATCAGAGAACTGGCCTGACTGTTCTGCTGCACCCAGGCAGTGTGTGTACTGTTCCAAGTAGGTCTCATCCTCTTTCTGCCTCCAATTATTTGACCTGCAACTTGTCATTTGTACCAGCTCTTTCTCTACCCCACACATCTTATGGTTTGCCAAGCACTAAGGGTCACAATCCTCCTGCTCATTCATGCTGTGGCAGGAAGAGAGATCTCTCAACCTACCTTGACACTTGTATCAATAGTACCAACTCTAGGAATAGAGCTCTCACATACTCAGACTCGTTTCTGGCTTCCATACCAAGGAATATAGCAGAATGAAAAGGAAAATAAGACACAGACCTGGCAGTTCTGCCCTTTAAAGGGCAGCTTCAGGCTGGTCGCCCTAAGCCACAATTTGAGGGTCTGGTTCAGCATGACATGTCCCATCTTGGAAAATAGTTGGGCTGGAACAAGGAGCCCCAGAATTTCATGGTCCAGTGGTAACATGGAGAAGGAGCACCCCAGCAGCCTTTACACATTCAGTCACACCTGTTTTAGTAATGAAACCCACCAACTAAAGAGCCATCTCATTCACTTGAAAAACCACACCAGCAATGTGTACAGACTTCAAGCCTTTTGGATAAGCTCCTATCAACCCAGAGATGTAGAAAGAGGCACAAACTTTTGAATCTAGATGCTCAGTAGAAACAGCCTCCACTTCCTGAACCACCCTGTATGGCAGATGCAGTTGACAATGGTAACTTGACTTGGGCATACATGAAGACTGACCCTGTATGGAAAATGTTTCTGAATGAGTGTTCAGAGTTCTGAGCTAAGGAATCTAGGAGCAGCCAACCTGGAGATTCACTATTTATCTATAAGGAACCTCTGAGCTTCTGGCCTGTCTCATCCTGGGCCACGGAATGTAGGCCATACGGGATATTGAAGCCCTTCACATTGTGTTAAACGAAGGTTGCCTGGTGAAGGTTGTTCAGGTGAAGGTGCTAAATAAAAATGCTATACAAACTGCATGCATTTTGCA
This sequence comes from Gorilla gorilla gorilla, assembly GCF_029281585.2. Lineage (NCBI taxonomy): Eukaryota > Metazoa > Chordata > Mammalia > Primates > Hominidae > Gorilla > Gorilla gorilla. The sequence continues at coordinate 73,414,511 of NC_073230.2, read as the reverse complement.
AGTGAGTGTGGTTCTCCTGCTCAGCCCACTGACACTAGACTCCCTCCCCTCTATGTAAGCCCCCAGTAAATCTCCATATCTCATTCACTGGCTCTGGGTCCCTTCCTCAGCCTCTTGAACCTGCTGCCATTCCCATGGGAGTAGATGGGGATTTTTTTCACAACATACCCCACAGGGAGAGTAGATTTCAGGCTCTGCTAAGTGTGCTTCAGAGCTCACCAGGGCATCAGCTCTAGAAGGATGCAGTTGTTCTTTGCACCACCCCCCATCCTGTCTTCTTTTTCATAGATGCACAATCAGTGGGATACCAAGGAGAATGAACAAGGAACACATCGTGGTCAGGAGCAAGACTGATGCAAGAATAAGCAGTAACTACTTAGAAACCCAAAGGGAGCATTTTTTCTCTTTCCTATGGGCAGCCCTCAACTTTTGTCCTCACTTCCTGGCCTCAGTGATGGGTTTTGAGCACCATCCTGCCTCTGGAGGCACCATGGGCCCTGCTGGTAAATGCCTTTACTGAATCCTGGTGCAGGAAAGCTTTCTCATGACAAATATGACCTCTTCTCTGTGATCATCAGCTTCTGGGCAATCTGAACAAAGCACAAACTAGAAACCTATAAAATGGAGAAGAGTAGGTCTTAGGAAAACATATGCCCACTTTTTCCCTTGGCAAGTTCAGACAGCAACTGTGAAGGCAGATGGATGTGTAGAAAATGATAGCATTCTATAACTCCTTATCATGGGAGTTTACCGTCAGGAGTTTTTAATTCTAGCTCCAAATGGGAACTGGAAGTCGCTTCACTGTGCATCTATCACTGATTGATTGCACAACTTTTGTCTATCATACTGAGGAGACTTCACTGGATGTTTTTCCATTGAACATATAAACATAAAGATAAAAATAGGGAAAGGTGAAATAGCAACTCCATAATCATCAAACAAAGTGTAAGAATGTTACTCTCACATCATTAGCATTTTTGTATAAATTTCCATGCATATTTACCCATAAAATGAACATTTTAATAATAAATCAGCTCTATGAAGTTAAAAGAAAAAGCTAATTAAATCGTTTTCTCTTTTTTAACAACAAAGAGACACACATATGGTCCAGACATGCCCTGATAGAGTGGAGTGGGTGTGGGTCCTGTCCTGGGAAAGGGAAGGAAGGGCAGAGTCAGTGCTCTGGATCATGTGTTGAGGTGAAAGATGGGACACAAAAAAAGAGGGAGTCAGGGCCTGGGACCAGCAACACTGAGGCTTGCAGGGGCCTTCTGCAAGCAACAGACATGGCCTGCAACACTGAAGGCTAGATAGGCCAGTTTCAATAAGAAGATCTGCCCAGACATCTCAGCAACTCTGCTGGGAGGCCCTGACTACACCTGGATTGGATACTTCTGAAGTAGAATGGCTTCCAGAGAGCCACACACACAAGGGTCCTGACCACTATGGCTGGGAAAATCTGAAAGAGCCAATTTCTTCTGTTTTCAGAGGCTCAGGTGAGTGGAGACCAGTTAAGACTTCAGTGAAAAACCCCTGAAGAGACAGGGTCTTATAGGTTTTTACCCCCTAAAACCCAAACCAGCTGGCCACCTTTCTCTCTCCTCCATGCCAAGAACACAAGCAGGGCTTCTTGTAGACATCTCTGACCCCTCTGCCTGCGATGCAGCCACCTGAACATTTTGCACAACAGAAGAAGGTGAGAGAAGTACGAGGGCAGCTGCACCAACCTTGTTTTGATGGGCACCCTGGCCCAGGCTGCAGACAAAGCTGTGGGCATCAGGTGGTGGGCAATGCACCTACCCTCATGCCACTCCAAGCTGAAGCTGCTGCTTCTTCAGTTTCTTGAGCACCCAGTTTAGGAATGACTTCAGATTTGCCCTGGTGCTCTTAGATGGAGGTTGGGAATAGCAATGACTCCTGGCACCCCGGACCACCTTGCTGCTATCTAATAGCAGCGATTCCTGCCCACACTGCCACCAAGTGGCCCCAGGTGCCTGGTTGTCCTGTTTTCCCTTCTCCCACAGCTCACCTTCTCCTCTGACTTTCCTCAAACCCCACTCCTCCTCATTCTCATAGTGAGGTGCCTGGCTTCTTAGAGACAGAGGACCAGCCCAGATCTTAGTTCCTGAACATGTGGAGCAAGCAAGCAAGGAGGCCGGGAGAAAAGTCATCTATGCCTCAAGGACTAATAACAATTTTCACACACCAGAAAAAAGTTAGGTGTCCAGTTGGGGACTACAGGCCTCAATTTTGTTCACGTCTTGCCTTGTATATATTTATTTTTTAACTTTTAAGTTCAGAGGTACATGTGCAGGTATGTTACATAGGTAAATGTGTCATGGGGATTTGTTGTGCTGATTATTTCATCACCCCAGTATTACGCCTAGTACCCATTCATTATTTCTCCTGATCCTCTTCTTCCTTCCAACTGCCACCCTCTGATAGGCCCCAGTGTGTGTTGTTCTCCTCTGTGTGTCTATGTGTTCTCATAACATAGCTCCCACTTATAAGTGAGAACATGCTGTATTTGGTTTTCTGTTCCTGCATTAGTTTATTAAGGATAAAGGCCTCCAACTCCATTCATGTCCCTACAAAAGACATGATCTCATTCTTTTTAATGGCTGCATAGTATTCCATGGTGTATATGTACCACATTTTCTTTATCCAGTCTATCATTGATGGGTATTTAGGTTGATTCCACGTTTTTGCTATTATGAATAGCGCAGCAATAACGTGTTTGCATGTGTCTTTACAATACAATGATTTATATTCCTTTGGGTATGTACTCAGTAATGAGATTGCTGAGTTGAATGGTACTTTTGTCTTTAGGTCTTTGAGGAATCGCCACACTCTCTTCCACCTGGTTGAACTAATTTTCACTCCCACCAACAGTGTATAAGCATTTCTTTTTCTCTACAATCTCACCAGCATCTATTATTTTTTGACTTTTTAATAGCAGACATTCTGAATGGTGTGAGATGGTATCTCATTGCGGTTTTGATTTGCATTTCTCCAGTCATCAGTGATGTTGAGCTTTTTTCACATGATTATTGGCCATCTGTATGTCTTCTTTTCAGAAGTGTCTGTTCACCTCCTTTGCACACTTTTTAATAGGGTTTCTTTTTCTTATAAACTTGTTTAACCTACTTATAGGTGTTGGATATTAGACCTTTGTCAGATGCATAATTTGCAAAAATTTTCTCTCATTCTGTAGATTGTCTACTCTGTTGATAGTTTCTTTTGCTGTGCAGAAGCATTTTAGTTCAATTTGATACCATTTGTTATTTTTTGCTTTTGTTACAATTGCTTTTGGCATCTTTGTCATGACATTTTTGCCTGTGCCTAGCTCCTGAATGATGTTGCTTAGGTTGTCTTCCAGGATTTTTATTGTTTGGGGGTTTTATATTTAAGTCTTCAATTCATCTTGAGTACATTTTTGTATATCGTGTAAGGAAGGTGTCCAGTTTCAATCTTCTGCATATGGCTAGCCAGTTATCCCAGCACCATTTATTGAATAGGTAATCTTTTCCTCATTGCATGGTTTTATCCAGTTTGCTGAAGATCAGATAGTTGTAGGTGTGCAGTCTTATTTCTGGGTTTTCTATTCTATTCGTTTGGTCTATGTGTTCTTATACTAGTAACATGCCCTTTTGGTTACTGTAGCTCTGTATTACACTTTGAAGTTGGGTACCATGATGGCTCTAGCTTTCTTCTTTTTGCTTAGGATTGCTTTGCCAATTTGGGATCTACTTTATTCCCACATGTATTTTAAAATAGTTTTTGTCTAGTTCTGTGAAGAATGTTAATGGTGCTTTAGTGGGAATAGCATTGAATCTATAAGTTGCTTTGGGCAGTATGGCCATTTTAATGATATTGATTATTCCTATCCATGAGAATGACATGCTTTTAAATTTGTTTAATTTTTTTCTTGTTTCTTGGCTGGTGTCAAAGGATGCTTTATCCTGTTCAGGTGAGAAGTCATAAAAATACACTTAATTTTATAATGTATTTATTGAGAAATCTATATTATCTTTGTGTTAGCAAAATCCTTTGTGATTTGAAGGTAATTTTTGAAAAATTTTATAATTCTGTATCCATTGTAGGCATCATTTTACAACATTTTTTATTTTATTTTACTTTGAGTTCTGGGATACATGTGCAGAACATGCAGGCTAGTTACACAGGTGTGCATGTGCCATGGTGGTTTGTTGTACCTATCAACCCATCATCTAGGTTTTAAGCCCCACATGCATTAGGTATTTGTCCTAATGCTTTCCCTCCCCTTTTGCCCCACTCCCCAACAGGCCCTGGTGTGTGATGTTCCCCACCCTGTGTCCATGTGTTCCCATTGTTCAACTCCCACTTATGAGTGAGAACATGTGGTATTTGTTTGGTTTTCTGTTCCTGTGTTAGTTTGCTGAGAATGATGGTTTCCAGCTTCATCCATGTCCCTGCAAAGGACAGGAACTCATTCTTTTTTATGGTTGCATAGTATTCCATGGTGTATATGTGCCACATTTTCTTTATCCAATCTATCATTGATGGGCATTTGGGTTGGTTCCAAGTCATTGCTATTGCAAACAGTGCTGCAATAAACATACATGTACGTGTGTCTTTATAGTAGAATGATTTATAATCCTATGGGTATATACCCAGTCATGGGATTGCTGGGTCAAATGGTATTGCTGGGTCAAATGGTATTTCTGGTTCTAGATACTTGAGGAATTGCCACATTGTCTTCCACAATGGTTGAACTAATTTACACACCCACCATCAGTGTAAAAGTGTTCCCATTTCTCCACATCCTAGCCAGCATCCATTGTTTCCAGACTTTTTAATGATCGCCATTCTAACTGGCGTGAGATGGTATCTCATTGTGGTGTTGGTTTGCACATTTCTCCAATGACCAGTGATAATGAGCCTTTTTTCATATGTTTGTTGGCCACATAAATGTGTCTTCTTTCGGGAATTATTTGTTCATATCCTTCACTCACTTTTCGATGGGGTCATTTAGTTTAGTTTTTTCTGGTAAATTTGTTTAAGTTTCTTGTAGATTCTGGATATTAGCCCTTTGTTAGATGGCTAGATTGCAAAATTTTCTCCCATTCTGTAGGTTGCCTGTTCACTCTGATGATAGTTTCTTTTGCTATGCAGAAGCTCTTTAGTTTAATTAGATTCCATTTGTCAATTTTTGTTTTTGTTGCAATTGCTTTTGGTGTTTTAGGCATGAAGTCTTTGCCCATGCCTATGTCCTGAATGGTACTGCCTAGGTGTTCTTCAAGGGTTTTTATGGTTTTAGGTTTTAATTTAAGTCTTTAATCCATCTTGAGTTAATTTTTGTATAAGGTGTAAGGAAGGGGTCCAGTTTCTGTTTTCTGCATATGACTAGCCAGTTTTCCCAGCACCATTTATTAAATAGGGATTCCTTTCCCCATTGCTTGTTTTTCAGGTTTGTAGAAGATCAGATGGTTATAGATGTGCGGTATTTCTGAGGCCTCTGTTTTGTTCTGTTGGTCTATGTATCTGTTTTGGCACCAGTACCGTGCTGTTTTGGTTACTGTAGCCTTGTTGTATAGTTTGATGTCAGGTAGCATGATGCCTCCAGCTTTGTTCTTTTTGCTTCTGATTGTCTTGGCTACATGGGCTCTTTATTGGTTCCACATAAAATTTAAAGTAGTTTTTTCTAATTCTGCAAAGAAAGTCAATGGTAGTTTGATGGGAATAGCATTGAATCTATAAATTACTTTGGGCAGTATGGCCATTTTCACAATATTGATTCTTCCTACCCATGAGCATGGAATTTATTTTTTCCATTTGTTTATGTCCTCTCTTATTTCCTTGAGCAGTGGTTTGTAGTTCTCCTTGAAGAGGTCCTTCATGTCCCTTGTAAGTTGTATTCCTAGGTATTTTATTCTCTTTGTAGCAATTGTCAATGGGATTTCATTCATTATTTGGTCCTCTGCTTGTCTATTATTGGTGTATAGGAATGCTTGTAATTTCTGCACATTGATTTTGTATCCTGAGACTTTGTTGAAGTTGGTTATCAGCTTAACGAGTTTTTGGGCTGAGACAATAAGGTTTTCTAAATATACAATCATGTCGTCTGCAAACAGACAATTTGACTTCCTCTCTTCCTATTTGAATACGCCTTATTTCTTTCTCTTGCCCAATTCCCCTGGCCAGAATTTCCGATACTATGTTGAATAGGAGTGGTGAGAGAGGGCCTCCTTGTCTTGTGCCAGTTTTCAAAGGGAATGCTTCCAACTTTTGCTCATTCAGTATGATATTGGCTATGGGTTTGCCATAAATAGCTCTCATTTTGAAGTACGCTCCCTCAATACCTGGTTTACTGAGAGTTTTTAGCATGAAGGGATGTTAAATTTTATTAAAGGCCTTTTCTGCATTTATTGAGATAATCAGGTGGTTTTTGTCATTGGTTCTGTTTATGTGATGGATTACGTTTATTGATTTGCGTATGTTGAACCAGCCTTGCATCTCAGGGATGAAGCCAACTTGATTGTAGTGGATAAGTTTTTGATGTACTGCTGGATTCAGTCTGGCGGTAATTTATTGAGGATTTTCGCATCGATGTTCATCAGGGACATTGGCCTGAAATTTTCTTTTTTTGTTGTGTCTCTGCCAGGTTTTGGAATCAGGATGATGCTGGCCTTATAAAATGAGTTAGGGAGGATTCCTTTTTTTTCTGTTATTTGCAATAGCTTCAGAAGGAATGGTACCAGCTCCTCTTTGTACCTCTGGTAGAATTCAACTGTGAATCAGTCTGGTGCTGCCTAGGCTTTTTTTGGTTGGTAAGCTATTAATTACTCCCTCAATTTCAGAACTTGTTATTGGTCTATTTAGGGATTCAACTTCTTTCTGGTTTAGTCTCAGGAGGGTGTATGTGTCCAGGAATTTATCCATCTCTTCTAGATTTTCTAGTTTATTCGCATAAAGGTATTTATAGCATTCTCTGATGGTAGTTTGTATTTCTGTGGGATCAGTGGTGATATCCCCTTAATCATTTTTTATTGTGTCTATTTGATTATTCTCTTTTCCTTTTAATTAGTCTAGCTAGCAGTCTATCTATTTTGTTAATCTTTTCGAAAAACCAGCTGCTAGATTCATTTATTTTTTAAGGCTTTTTTGTGTCTCTACCTCCTTCAGTTCTGCTCTGATCTTAGTTATTTATTGTCTTTTGCTAGCTTTTGAATTTGTTTGCTCTTGCTTCTCTAGTTCTTCTAATTGTGATGTTAGGATGTTGATTTTAGATCTTCCCCACCTTCTGATGTGAGCATTTAGTGCTATAAATTTCCCTCTTAACACTGCTTTAGCTATGTCCCAGAGATTCTGGTACATTGTGTCTTTGTTCTCTTCGGTTTCAAAGAACTTCTTTATTTCTGCCTTAATTTTGTTATTTACCCAGTAGTCTTTCAGGAACAGATTGTTCAGTTTCCATGTAGTTGTGCAGTTTTGAGTGAGTTTCTTAATCCTGAGTTCTAATTTGATTGCACCATGGTCTGAGAGACTGTTTGTTGTGATTTCCATTCTTTTTCATTTGCTGAGGAGTGTTTTACTTCCAATTATGTGGTCAATTTTAGAATAAGTGCTGTGTGGTGCTGTGAATAATGTATATTCTGTAGATTTGGGGTGGAGAGTTCTGTAGATGTCTATTTGATCTGCTTGGTCCAGAGCTGAGTTCAAGTCCTGAACATTCTTGTTAATTTTCTGTCTCATTGATCTTTCTAATATTGACAGTGGGGTGTCAAAGTTTCCTACTATTATTGTGTGGGAGTTTAGGTCTCTTTGTAGGTCTCTAAGAACTTGCTTTATGAATCTGGGTGCTCCTGTATTGGATGCATATATGTTTAGGATAGCTAGCTCTTCTTGTTGCATTGATCCCTTTACTATTATATAATGCCCTTCTTTGTCTTTTTTGATCTTTGTTGGTTTCAAGTCTGTTTTACCAGAGACTAGGATTGCAACCCCTGCTTTTTTTTGCTTTGCTTTCCATTTGGTTGGTAAATATTCCTCCATCCCTTTATTTTGAGCCTATGTGTGTCTTTGCATGTGAAATGGGTCTCCTGAATACAGCACAGTGATGAGTCTTGACTCTTCATCAAATTTGCGAGTCCATGTCTTTTAATTGGGGGCATTTAGTCCATTTACATTTAAGGTGAATATTGTTATGTGTGAATTTGATCCTGTCATCATGATGCTAGCTGGTTATTTCGCACATTAGTTGATGCAGTTTCCTCATAGGGCCATTGATCTTTATATTTTGGTGTGTTTTTGCGGTGGCTGGTACCAGTTTTTCCTTTCCATATTTAGTGCTTCCTTCAGCAGCTATTGTAAGGCAGGCCTGGTGGTGACAAAATCCCTCAGCATTTGCTTGTCTGGAAAGGATTTTATTTCTCCTTCGCTAATGAAGCTTAGTTTGGCTGGATACAAAATTCTGAGTTGAAAATTCTTTCGTTTAAAAATGTGGAATATTGGTCCCCACTCTCTTCTGGCTTGTAGGCTTTCTGCAGAGAGATCCACTGTTAGTCTAATGGGCTTCTCTTTGTAGGTAATCTGACCTTTCTCTCTGGCTGCCCTTAACTTTTTTTCCTTTGTTTCAACCTTGGAGAATCTGATGATTATGTGTCTTGGGGTTGCCCTTCTCAAGGAGTATCTTAGTGGTGTTCTCTGTATTTCCTGAATTTGAATGTTGGCCTGTCTTGCTAGGTTGGGGAAGTTCTCGTGAATAACATCCTGAAGTGTGTTTTCCAACTGGGTTCCATTCTCCCCATCAATTTCAGGCACACCAATCAATTGTAGGTTTGGTCTTTTCACATAGTCCCATATTTCCTGGAGGCTTTGTTCCTTTTCATTCTTTTTTCTCTAATCTTGTCTTCTTGTCCTATTTCAGTAAGTTGATCTTCAATCTCTGATATCCTTTCTTCCACTTGATCAACTTGGCTATTGATACTTGTGTATGCTTCACAAAGTTCTCATGCTGTGTTTTACAGCTCCATCTGGTCATTTATGTTCTTCTCTAAACTGGTTATTCTAGTTAGCAGTTCCTGTAACCTTTTATCAAGGTTCTTAGCTTCTTGCATTGGGTTATAATATAGTATTTTAGGTCAGAAGAGTTTTGTTATTACCCACCTTCTGAAGTCTACTTCTGTTAATCCGTCAAACTCATTCTCCATTCAGTTTTGTGCCCTTGCTGGAGAGGAGTTGCTATCATTTGGAGGAGAAGAGGCATCCTGCTTTTTGGCATTTGCAGTATTTTTGTGCTGGTTTTTCCTCATTTTGTGGATTTAGCTACCTTTGATCTTTGAGGCTGATGACCTTTGGATGGGGTTTTTGGGTAGGGGTCCTTTTTGTTGATTTTGATGTTGTTGCTTTCTGTTTGTTAGTTTTTCCTTGAACAAGCCCCTCTTCTGCAGGTATGCTGCAGTTTGCTGGAGGTCCACTCCAGTCCCTGTTTGCCTGGGTATCACCAGCGGAGGCTGCAGAACAGCAAAGACTGCTGCCTGCTCCTTCCTCTGGAAGCTTCGTCCCAGAGGGGCACCGGCCTGATGCCAGCTGGAGCTCTCCTGTATGAGGTGTCTGTCCACCCCTCCTGGGAGGTCTCTCCCAGTCAGGAGGCATGGGGATCAGGGACCAACTTGAGGAGGCAGTCTGTCCTTTAGCTGAGCTCAAGCACTGTGCTGGGAAAATCCTCCTTGTCAGGATCTGCTGCTCTCTTCAGATCCAGCAGGCAGAAACGTTTAAGTCCACTAAGGTTGTGCCCACAGCCACCCCTTCCCCCAGATGCTCTGTCCCAGGGAGATGGGAGTTTTATTTATAAGCTCCTGACTGGGGGCCGGGCACGGTGGCTCACACCTGTAATCCCAGCACTTTGGGAGGCCGAGGCGGGCGGATCATGAGGTCAGGAGATAGAGATCATCCTGGCTAACACGGTGAAACCTCATCTCAACTAAAAATAGAAAAAAACAGCTGGGCATGGTGGCGGGCGCCTGTACTCCCAGCTACTCCGGAGGCTGAGGCAGGAGAATGGCGTGAACCCAGGAGGCGGAGCTTGCAGCGAGCAGAGATCGTGCCACTGCACTCCAGCCTGGGCAACAGAGCGAGACTCCATCTCAAAAATAAATAAATAAATAAATAAAAATAAGCCCCTGACTGGGGCTGCTACCTTTCTTTCAGAGATGCTCTGCCCAGTGAAGAGGAATCTAGAATGGCAGTCTGGCCACAGCCGCTTTGCTGGCTGTGTTGAGTTCCACCCAGTCCAAACTTCCTGGCCTCTTTAGCACTGTTAGAGGAAAACCGACTACTCAAGCCTCAGTAATAACAGACACCCCTTCCCTCACCAAGCTCAATCATCCGAGGTTGACTTCAGACTGCTGTACTGGCAGCGAGAATTTCAAGCCAGTGGTTCTTAGCTTGCTGGGCTCCATGGGAGTGAGACCCTCTGATCAGACCACTTGGCTCCCTGGCTTCAGCCCCCTTTCCAGGGGAGTAAACTGTTTTGTCTTGCTGGGATTCCAGGCGCCACTGGAGTAACAAAATAAATTCCTGCAGCTAGCTCAGTGTCTGCCCAAACAGCTACCCAGTTTTGTGCTTGAAACCTAGAGCCCCGGTGGTACAGGCACACACGGGAATCTCCTGGTCTGTGGATTGCAAAAACCGTGGGAAAAGCATAGTATCTGGGCTGGATAGCACAGTCCCTCACAGCTTCCCTTGGCTCGGGGAGGGAGTTCCCTGGCTCCTTGCACTTCCTGGGTGAGGTGATGTCCCACTCTGCTTCTGCTAACCCTCCATGGGCTGTACCCACTGCCTAACCAGTCCCAATGAGATGAACTGGGTACCTCAGTTGGAAATGGAGAAATCACTGCCTTCTGCGTTGGTCTCGTTGGGAGCTGCAGACAAGAGCTGTTCCTATTCAGCCATCTTGCACCAAACAATCCCACTTTCTCTCTTTTTGCTCCCCAAAGTCACTAAGGTCTTAAGAGCTAACATTGTAGATCAACTTTGTATTTGTATACATGTTTCATTACAGAAAATTTAAAACATATACAAAATAAAGAAAACAGTATAATACGCCTGTTACCCAGCTCAACAACCACTAATAATGTGCCAAATTTGTTTTATGTATACTCCAATCCATTTTCTACCCAGACTTTATTCTTTATTATTATTTTTTTCAGAGGTAAGATGTGTGCTAATTGAAGGTAAAATCTTGGCTGAGCACAATGGCATAAGCCTGTGTAATTCCGCCATTTTGGAATGACAAGACAGGAGGCTCACTTGAGCTTAGGAGTTTGAGAGCAGCCTGGGCAATATAGTGAGACCACATCACTACCAAAAATACAAAAAAAAAAAAAAAAAAAATGAGGCATGACGGTGCATGCCTGTATTCCCAGCTACTTGGGATGCTGACATAGCAGGATCCCTTGAGTCTGGGAGGTTGAGGCTTCAGTGAGATGTGACTGGGCAGCTACACACAAGCCTGGGTGACAGAGTGAGACTCTGTCTCAAAAACAAAAGAGAAAGATTCAATCTTAACTGTACTTTTTAAAACATCAATACGCACATATAAACAATTTTTCTTTAAGAATAGAAGTATCCAAGTTAATAATCATTACTGTAAACCCGTTTGTTACTCAGACTTTATCTTTTAATTAGGTTTTTTAAAAAGTAAGATGTGAGCTCATTGAAAGGTCCAATCTTGGCCAGAAATAGTGGCTTGCATTTGTAATTCCATCCCTTTGGGAAGCCAGAGCTCAGGAGTTTGAGACTAGCCTAGGCAACATAACAAGACCTCACTAGGGCAACATAGTGAGACCTCATCTCTACAAAAATTTTTGAAAAATTAGTTGGGCATGATGGTGCACACTTGTAGATGGTGCACACTTGTAGATGGTGCACACTTGTAGATGGTGCAGTTATTTGGGATGCTGACTTGGGAGGATTGCTCGAGTCTGGGAGGTGAAGGCTGCAGTGAGCTGTGACTGCATCACTACACTCCACCTTGACTGACAGATTGAGATGCTGTCAAAAAAAAAAACGTACAATATTAACTGTACCGGATTGACACATCAATACATACATATAAACAATATCTCTCTTAAAAATAAAAGTACCCCACTGAAAAATTATTGATAGGCATGGGAATGACCTACACATTTTTAATTTGTTTTGGTTTGAATTTTTATTGAAAGGAAACACCTAGAAACATTACCTAAAATCTAGATTTTGATAAAAATAGGCTTGAATTTGGTCTGAGAATTTCAAAATAGTCATGAGTTTTGTCTGAGAATTTGTCTTTCTAACAAAGTACAGATGTTACAGCACATGGTAGATACAAGGTCTCTTTTATTGAAAATAAATAAAATTTGAATAAAAATTTTTAAATTTGACCTGAGGTTAAAGGACAAATCAAAACACCTGTGCTATGTGTTATCTGTAGAAGTATATTTTTAATAATGACATAAACTATTAATAACCAAAAAAGTTATAATAATTTATTAACCAAAGTGAGCAAAATTCCTATTATGGTATCTATGGAAATGCTCTCTGCCGGGCGTGATGGCTCACACCTGTAATCCCAGCACTTTGGGAGGCCGAGGCGGGTGGATCACGAGGTCAGGAGATTGAGACCATCATGGCTAACACGGTGAAACTCCGTCTCTACTAAAATTACAAAAAATCAGCCGGACCCGGTGGCGGGCGCCTGTAATCTCAGCTACTTGGGAGGCTGAGGCAGGAAAATGGCTTGAACCTAGGAGGTGGAGCTTGCAGTGAGCCGAGATCGCGCCACTGCACTCCAGCCTGGGCGACAGAGCGAGACTCCTCTCAAAAAAAAAAAAAAAGAAAAGGAAATACTTTCTTAGAGTAAAATATTCTCTTATCTTGCAAGGACACTGGTTAATAACAGTGATGATTTGGAAGTCAATGTCTCATAAAGTAAGTAGCAGACACTTTTCACACTCATAGCTGGCCTTCACAGAGTTATCGAAAAAGTGGTCATTTACATGAGAGCAGATAATTTTCTTAGGTTCTATTAAGTTTATATGCTAATGTTTTTACAAAATTTAAATCAATTTTCTTATAAGATTATATGACAAAATTTTGTTATAATATCACAATATACTACGATATGTAATATAATGTAATATAATAAAATTTTGTCCAATATGATGTCATATTATTATAATTTATGTTATTTTATAAAAAAATATAAAATATATTAAAAAATCAAAATGTTATGTTATGATATCACAATGTATTATACCATATATATTATGGTATAATATATTATGATATCACAATGTATTACATATATGTCATAATACATTGTGACATCATAATATATGTATTATGATGTCACAATGTATTATGACATCATTATATAATGTCTGACATATATTATATCGCAACATATTATATTATGTTACATATTATATTATATTATATTAATTATATTATATTATATTGTCCAGCTAATTGACATGGCCCCACAGACTGCCTAGGGCATGAACTACTTCCATGTCAAGAATATTATCCAAGAAGATCTCAAGTCTAATAACATTTTTTGACACAAAGCGTTCCCAGTAAAGATGAGTGACTCCCGTCTGACCACAGTGAAGACACAATGAAGCAGGGCCCAGCCCTTGGAGCAGCCTTCAGCCTCCATCTTATGGATCGCAGCTGAGGTGACTTTCACGCAGAACCTGAAACCCTTCAGCTCCCAGTCGGACGTCTATGCCAGTGTGGCTGTGCTCTAAAAACTCATGAATGGCTCACTGCTTACAGCCACATTGGCAGCTGTGACCAGATTATCTTTATGGTGGGCTGTGACTCTTTGTCCCTGGACCTCAGAAAAATCTCCAGCAACTGCCCCAAGCCATGTGGTACCTGCTGTCTGACTGCCTCAAGTTCCAGTAAAAGGAGTGGCTCCTTTTGCCACAATTTTTCTCTGTGACTCTGGCCACAATTTTTCTGCTGCGAGGGTCACTCCCCAAGATTGAGGGAGATACCTCTAAACCTTCCTTTTATCAAACCCAAGCTGATGAGTTGCCTTCCTGCCTACTCAGCACAGGCTGTCTTGAGCCTTAGACCTCACTCCCAGCCACTAGGGAGCCAATCTTAGCCCGCCATGCCAAGGACCCTTGCCCACCAACTAATCAATGTTTTATTGCTGTTCTGATGTTGCATCAGGATCTCATATCCCCCACCCTGTTAGATGAGGAGGTCCCCATGTGCTTTCCCAGTTCCTCTAAAATTGAAAAACTCTTAAGGATTGAGCCCCTGCCCCGCTCCATCATTTTGCTTCTTGGCTTAGGAGATACCTCTAAATTTGGGGAATTCCTTCATCTCATATGGCTAAATTTTCTAGCAGGGATTTCACTCAGAACCTCTCTGGAATGTATGCCTGATGTGAATTCCACTGGACTTTGGGGTTCTCAGCACGTCATGTATTTTGGGGTTCCCTTTTTGTCCTCTCTTCCATTCAAGGACTACTCTCTTACTTCACCAAAATACAGAGAATTTTTCTGAAAAATCAATAAAGTGTTTCAAATAAAACCTTCCCAACCTTTGCCTCTGGGAAAACATAATTTTTATTAAATTATTTATGTATGTATTTGACCTCTGCTCTAAAAAGAGACACTACTCACTTCACACAAGGCTGTTGGTTATTTAGAAACATCCTTGAAAAGATTGTCCAAATGGAAGCTTATATAAGATATAAAACAAATTAACCAACAGGTCTATAAAAACTGTCTCCCAACAGAGTATAACATGCCCTTAAAAATACAGAAATATTAGTACAACCATTATAAAAAACACTGTGAACCTTTTTCAAATAATTAAAACAGAATTACCATATTATCCAGCAATTTCACTTTCAGATATACAACCAAAGAAAATAAAATTACTCTCTAGAAGAGACATCTGCACTTCTATGTTCATTGCAGAATTATTTACAATGACTGAGACATGCAAACAATCTACGTATCCATTAATAGATGAATGGATAAATTATGGAATATTTATATAATGGAATATTATTCAGCCATAAAAAAGAGAATTCTGCCATTTGCAACAATATGAATGAACCTAGAGGACATTAGCTTAAGTGAAATAAGCTAGACACAGAATGACAAATACTGTTTAATTTCACTCATGTATGAAGCCAAAAATGTCAAAGTCATAGAAACAGAGAGCACACAGTGGTTCCTAGGGGGTGGTGGGTGGAAGAAATGAAGACATGTTGATCAAAAGTGCAAACTTTTAGATATAAAATAAATAAGTTCTGGTGATTTAATTTATAGCATGGATGTCCATGAATGTTGTCTTAGGCTAACCCTATTTCTGTAACAAAATATTTTAGAATAGGCAATTTATACAGAGTCTAAACTTAGTTCTCACAGTTATGGAGGCTGAGAAGTCCAAGATTAGGGCACCAGCAGGTACACATAATAGTACCTGCTAATTACATTAATTTGAGAATTACACTATGTATATGTATGTATGTATTTGTTGGAGCATCACATTTTAACCCTATGTTCTTTTTATGAAAATGTTACTCCTGTACAACTTTATTCTCTCTTTCCCTGCTAGTTTGGGTACTGATGTTTAAATCTACATATGTTACAAACACAATATGTTTTTATAGTTATCTGCTCATATAATTTTATTTGTTTTAAATTAGCTGAAATAAGAAAAAAGAGCACTTGTATATTTGCAGGTTTATTTTGTTAAACTTCTTATTATTCATGGTATTATTTTAATCTTTCAGTTTTACTAACGTATTTTTTTAAATCTTTGTGGATACAAGTTATTATCTGGACAGATTTTCTTAGCCCAATATAGCTTTTTTTGAACCCACCTTCTCTGTGCTGTTATTGGCAAATAAATTAAATTTCTTTATGTTATATAAATTGCACTGAAGATGCAATTACAAACAATATTACAAAGTTGCTTTTGACAATCAGTAATATGGGAAAAATATTTCTTATATTGCCTTAAATATTTGTTACATTTACTAGTCCTCTTTGTCTTTTTGGGGCATTGAAATTATCTGGGATTACTTGCATTCAGCCTGAAAACTTATTTTTATTCTTTCTCAAATGATCTGTCTGCTATCAAGAAATTGCCTCGGTTTTTATTTATCTGAAATGTCTTTATTTTTATTTATTTTTAATTGATAGTTTTTCTGAGGATAAAATTTTTAGTGGACAGTTTTTTGTCTTTGAGCATTGAAATATATATATTCTTAGAAGCTGAAAAGCTTTTACGAAGAAAAAAATTCGAGACCTGAGAATGTTCAGCGATTTGAGAAATTCAGAAAGGAAGGAAATGCTTCCTGAGGAGTGAACCACAAGTACTCTATGAGTATAGATAATGTGCACCCTACATGGGTGTGATTGTGGATGTGTGGATGTTTGAGATATGTATTTTATGATATTTATTTGTTATAAAATAAAGCTCAGGCTACATTTTAAAGAATTTATATAAGATAGTTGGGGTTAATCGAGATAAACGGGTAAAATTAAAATGATAATGTTGGTAATAATTTTGACCATGCAATAAATAGTGATGATAGGATATCTATTGCTTTTTTCAGATATATAAAATATGATTCCTCTTCATGATTAAGATGACCTTGTTCCACTTATGATACTATTAAAAATTGCCCTTTTTTTCCAAGCCGGTATTAGACTCACAGCCAACACCTTCCTCCTTTTCTTCTGTATCTGCACACTCCCTCTGGACTGCAGGCCTAAGCCCACTGACCTGGCCCTTGTCCACTTAGTGATGCTCCTCACTGTGAGCTTCTTGGCATCTCCAGACCTGTTTGAGTCACAGTATTTTCAGAATGACTTCAAGTGTAAGGTATTCTTCTACATGCATAGAGGGATGAGGGCTCTCCATCTGTACCACCTGCCTCCGGAGTATGTTCCAGGCTGTCACCATTAGCTCCAGCACCTCCTGGTCTGCAAGAATTAAACAGAAATTCACACGTTGCATCTTTCACTTCTTTGGGTTCTCAATTTGTTTCTCAGTAATAACCTACCCTCCTCCACTGTGGCCTCTTCTAATCTGACCAATAGCAATGTGCTAAGTATCAGTAAATACTGTTCACTTTCTTACATAAGGGACAACATCAGGAGCCTGTTTTTCATGCTGCCACTACTTACAGATGTCTTCTTTGTAGCAATCATGTTTCTCTCAAGGGCATACATGGTAATTATTTTGTCCAGACATCAGAGACAACCCCAGTACCTTCCCAGCACCAACCTCTCTGCAAAAGCCTCCCCAGAGAAAAGGGCCACACAGACCATTCTGTTGCTGGTGAGTTGCTCTGTGGTCATGTACTGGGTGGACCTTATCATCTCATCATCCTCAACCCTGTTATGGGCTTATGACTCAGTCATCCTGGGTGTCCAGATGCTTATGGGCAATTTCTGTTAGCCCTTTTATGCTAATTAGTTCTGATAAAAGAATAATCAAATTTTTGCATAATGTGTGATACAAATATCATAGATGATTAATAAATTATGAAAACAATTATCCGAAAAACAGATTTTGACATCAAATTTTTCAAGAAGCAGGCGATTTGATATATTATTTTATTACACTTTTATTTCATCTTAATACTTTTGAAAACTATGCTGCCAAGAACTTGGTGGTTTCTTTAGTTCAAAGTCCAACATCATAATTCCCTTTGTCCACAAATTTTTTATATTTAATTTTGATTCCCTAAATTTTATATAAGACAACTTTTCTATCCTCTTAAAGTGTACACTTAAGATGCTCCTGTTGGTAGATGAAATTTCTCTTTGTGTGTGTGTGTGTGTGTGTGTGTGTGTGTGTTTACTTTCGAAGGTTATTTAGTTTACCCTTATTTATTTAAAAATATGCTAGCTGTGTATTCAATTATAGGTTGAACAATAATTTTTCAGCACTCTTAGTATCTCCTTCTCAGTTTTCTGGCTCTGCCATGGGCTGTGGAGATTTTATTCTCACCTGTGTAGATTCTCTCTCTCTCTCTCTCATGGATTTTAATTTTCTTCATTCTCTTTGGTGTTATGCAGTTTGACTTATCGTGTTGGATATCTTTCTTTATTGCTCTCTCACTTTTTTTTTTTTTTTTCGGAGATGGAGTCTTTCTCTGTCACCCAGGCTGGAGTGTAATGGTGCAATCCTGGCTCACCGCAACCTCAGCCTCCCAGGTTCAAGCGATTCTCCTGCCTCAGCCTCCAGAGTAGCTGGGATCACAGGTGTCGGCCACCATGCCTGGCTAATTTTTCTGTATTTTTAGTAGAGACGAGGTTTCACCATGTTGCCCGGGCTGGTCTCAAACTCCTAACTTCAAATGTTGCGCCCACCTTGGCCTCCCAAAGTGCTGAGATTACAGGCATGAGCCACCGCACCCGGCCTCTTTATTGCTCTCTTTCAGGCACAGTGTCTCTTTTAGGCACATGTCTGGTTTTTAATTTCAGAAATTTGTAAATAATTATTTATTAGTATGACATTATTTGTATGGATTCAAGTGAAATAATTGTGCTTTACTCTTTCTCTTTCTATTCTTCACATATGTATAATTACATACATATTGCTATTATTTTGTTTCTCTTCCTTTTATTTGGTTATATTTGTTCTGCTCAAAATTCCAGTTCATTAATCCAGTTTACTAATTCTCTCATCATCAACTTAGTCTAATTTTATAATTAACTCACATATTGTATATTAAATTTCTTTATGTTTAAGTTATTCCATTTCTATTTGCTCTTTTCCAAATTTGTTTGTTCAGTTTATAGTTTCCTGCTCTTTCAAAAATTATTTTGATATCATCTTTCCCCATTTGTTTTTACTTAAACATTTAAAATAATTAAATTTAATATTTTATATTAATATTTATAAATATAAATATATTTATAATACTTTTTACATTTAAAATATTATAAATATATTTCCAGTATGCAAAGTTTATGTGATATCAAATTTCTTCCAACCCGGCCAGGCACAATGGCTCACGCCTGTATTCCCAGCACTTTGGGAGGCCGAGGTGGGCGGATCACTTGAGGCCAGGAGTTCCAGACCAGCCTGGGCAACATAGTGAAACCCGTCTCTACTAAAAATACAAAAATTAGCCGGGCTTGGTGGGGCGTGCCTGTAATCCCAGCTACTCGGGAGGCTGGGGAAGGAGAATCATTTGAACCCGGGAGGCGGAGGTTGCAGTGAGCCAAGATCGTGCCACTGCACTCCAGCCTGGGCAACAGAGCAAGACTCTGTCTCAAAAAAAAAAAAAACAAAAAAACTTCTTACCCTTTTTCCTCGTACCTTATCTTCTTCTCTGCTTCATACTTTTTATTTTTTATTTTTTGCAATAGGATCCGGTTTACTCTGCCTTGGCAGGGTGATCCTGAGAGTGGTGGGTGTCACCCTCTCCTGGGCGTAGGGAGGGCCAGCGGGCCAGTTAAGCCAATAGTGGGAGAAGCGCTGGTGGTGGGCGGGATTTGGGGGTCAGGGGTGTAATCCCGAGAATGCGGTGAAACCAGGCCGAGGCCTGGAGGCAGCTGTGGTAGGCCAGGGCAGGGTGGAAGGCAGTGGACTGGGACTGGGCCAGGGCGACAGGCTCGAGGACCCAGGCCACACGGGCACCCTGGGAGATGGGGCGCAGTGTCACATGACGCAGAACATGAATCACAGGCCCAGGGCTCACAGTAAGCACATGGACAAGGGGGTACAGACTCACAGGCCAGATGGACATCCAGCCAACACCGGGCCAGACGAGTGGACACAGGGCCGGTGTCACATACAGACCACGGGGCGACATGGCCCTAGGGGACACACAGACTTGACGTCATAATGCACAAGGCAGGTCACAGAGCTCGAGGGACCTGGGCAGGGGCCGCT
The DNA here is from genome assembly GCF_029281585.2 of Gorilla gorilla gorilla. Classification (NCBI taxonomy): domain Eukaryota; kingdom Metazoa; phylum Chordata; class Mammalia; order Primates; family Hominidae; genus Gorilla; species Gorilla gorilla. The sequence goes on along the minus strand of NC_073230.2, from coordinate 73,394,600 downwards.
TGGCATTTCTGCACTGGAATCCTGTGAGACAAGGGTGGTGGCCGCTCTGGAGGTGCCTGGGGCGGTCCCCTCAAGGCCCTTCCGGGCTTACTCCGTCTTCCACACTGTTGAGCAGCTTTCCTACCTCATGGCAGAGGATAAACACTGTGGTCACATCCAGGCAGACCCGGCCCAGGTGGGGGACAATGCCGTTGTAGAAGGCCTTGAGCCCTTCCTTTCTCAGGATTTGCAGCCGCAGTCCCGTGTGTTCTGCATTTGTGCTTTCCAGGCCCCGCATCCGGGTCTCGATCCCGTGCAGTGGAGCGTTTCCCAAGACACTGGCTGTGCCTGCAATGGCTCCGAAGGCCCCAGCGACCAGCGGGTTCATGGGCTTGCTGGGGTTGTCCCCTCGGTACCAGCTATGCAGGGGGTCAGGAGAAGAAGCGGATGGTCTGGTTCCAGCCCTGCTTCAGCGCGGGGGCCGTGAGGCCCCGCTGGGTCCCCTTGTTCCCACACAATCTCTCTAACCCTGGTGGGAGACTCCTCTGCACTGGACGTCTGGGGAGGTCTGGCGGTGGATGAACTTCACCTTGATGGCGTCCATGGGAAATACGACCATCACGGCCCCGGCCATGCGGGCGCCCCAGCTGCACAGCAGCCTGCGCTGTTGTAAGGCCGTCCCTGGGCATCCCGCGACTGGATGCTGAGGAACTGGAACATTCAGAACCCAAAGCCGCCTTGGGCATAGAGCCGCAGAGCAGGGAGCCGAGGCCGCGGTGCTGGCCCGGGATGCCGTGGCCGCGACAGTGTACTCGCGGAATCCATGCGCTGTGTCCCGCGGGTGCGAGCGCTCGTCAGGCTGCAGGTGCGTCCTCCCGCGCTCCGTGGGCAACGGACGTCGATTTCGATGTCGCGGGCCTGGCCGCCTGCCAGGGTCACCTTCCCCGGAGCCTCCGCTGGGCCTTCTTGGACGCGGTCGGGCCACGGCGGGCGGGAGGCGGGCGCCCAGCATGGTCTGAGGTCCCAGCATCCTGAACTCCGCACTGGGACCTTAATTTGGTTTTAACACAAATAAATATCTCACTAAAGATAAAAAGGGATGTCTTGGCTTCTAATTTTTGTTAAAAGCAATAGCATATGTTGTATAGGATAGTGCATTGGGGTAAATGGGTTTTTTATTCTTTTTATTTTTTTCATCAGCCCACTGGCATTGAAAGGGGATAGTTTTTAGGTTATCGATGAGCGATTTTCCCTCAGAAAGGCCTTAGTGTAGGGGTTTGTGGTCATGTAGATGAGAGGTAGGCTGGGATTAAAAGTCGTTATGGCAGTAATAGCCTTCTGATGACGAGGAAATTCAAATCCCTTTCATGATACTTTGCTAATATCTCCCGGGTTTGCTGTGCCTTCCCTTTGTGCCTCTTCCCACACGTGGTTTCTTGCACTTGGCCCAGCTATATTCCACTGTTTTGACTCCATGCTTCTTAGCCTGGTGGCAGTGGTGAGGGAGTGAGGAGATCTCTAATGTTCTGAGGAAGCCTCAGACTTAGCACTGTGAACTGGGGTGTGGGGTTACTGACCGTTGAAGAGTTTCCTGCCCCTCCTGTAGATGCAATGCCAGGACAAGAGCACATTCCTGTCCCTCCTTGTCCATGGTAGGGGACAGATACTCCTTCTCCATGTTCTTAACTCCCAGTTGAAGTGGGCCTGCAACAGTGCCCTGTAAGTTAATAATTTGTTTTCTTTATGGGAGATGCATCTGTGCAAAAATGTGGGTGTTGGCCTTGTTTCTCTACCCTCAGTTCGGGAGTTTTTCCCCAGTGCCTTGTGACTCAGGTTTGGATGCTCTTTCTCTGTAGATTAGGCCTTGTGTCATATAGGGGAGATAGGAGAGCTGTGTCTCCAGAGTTGTAGTAGTGGATGGGATAGTGGTCCTTCCCCATCAGCACTGTGTGGGAGCATTCTCAGGATTCTACCCTATCTTCCCTGACAGGCCTTGTAGGGTTCCTAGAAAAATTATACACAACGGTGTAAACCCTATGTCTGTAGACTCAAAGGTTTCACATTCTCCTCACCCTCCCACACACAGCCACTAGGAACTAGTTCAAAAGTTCTGGCTTAATTTTACCAGTTTTCATGGTTTTCAGGGTGCACATAAAACCTGGGGCCTGTGTGACCTGCAGGCTTCTGCATCCCCTGATGTTGGGTTTGTAGTCTGCCCCATGACCTCAGTTCTCTAAAGGGCTCAGGAGAAACCATCCATTCATTTGCAGTTTCTCCAGGGTTTTGTTTTCTTGTTTTATGTGTAGGAGCAACTCTTTGTCAGGTCTCTATATCTACAAACTTAACTCAGAAACTAATATTTTTAAACACATTATCATACTTTTAGTGCTCCTCTATGCTAATTGTTCTTCAGTATTTTTTATATTTGTATGTCTTTATTTTAAAACGAGGTTTAATCTAATTCACAACAATCTAATTTGTAATCTTAATCTAAGATTAATTCATAATTTTAATCTAATTCATAACTGTTCTTTCATGTATTCCCTGTGTAACTTTCTTTTCAGACATTTAAAGTATCGTTGTGTGTTTCAAGTGGAGGAGGTCAGATTATAACTGACATTTGTCCTTGACTACTAGACATATCACTTCAGCCCTGATTACAGTTATACCTGAAGCCAGATCTACCCTTACCATGTATTTATTTTACTATTCAATAAATATTAACTTATCATGAATGGCATATTTTATTACAGTTGTAGGTTTATGAACCTGAACAGACAAATAAATAAAAACCAAATTACATGGCTTCAGGAGGGTATAATTTTTTAAGTTTTTGGTTCATTAAAACATTTTTGTCTTTTTGTGATTTGCAACCTTCAGTGATTTCCTTGAAACAGGAACCAGAGTTGAAACTGAAGTAGTAGGTGTTGGTGAGATTTTGATGGCTAAGAGCATCAGGCTCATTTTGTAACTGAAAGGGAAATTAGAACAGGTCACCAGTTCCATGTGATCACAGTGCATTTGGAATAATCACCATGGCAACCCATGACTTGTATTTTAAGGGAGAATTGGAAATAAAAAGACCAAGCATAAAGCTGACCCAGTCTAACATGGATCTTCGTCTTTAAAACATATCTGCAATACTCATGTAGGCAGTGTATAAATAACTTGTCAGAAATATCATTTATGCCAAGGTTCTTGAATTTTTAGGATTTTGTTTCTTCAGTAGTGTATGTGTTACTGAGCAAAAGGGGCTTTCTATCCAAAACACCAGAACCCAAAAACTGTGGCACTGGGTTTTTCTTTTTAAGAAAAAAAAGCTTTTTATTATAATTTTTGTTTATAATTATATAATTTTAATTTTATTATGGTTGTTTTATTATAATTTTTATTTTAGTATCATTTAGGGTACAAGTGGTTTTTGGTTATGTGGATGAATTATATAGTGGTGAATTCTGAGATTTTAGTGCACCTGTCACCTGAGTAGTATATATTGTATATATTGTACCAAATAGGTAGTTTTTTCACCCCCATCCACTCCCATCCTCTGCTTGTGAGTCTCCGAAGTCCATTATATCACTCTGTATGCCTTTGCATATGCATAGCTTAGCTCCCACTTATAAGTGAGAAATAATGGTATTTGATTTTCCATTCCTGAGTTATTTCACTTAGAATAATGGCCTCCAGCTTCATTCAAGTTTCTGCAAGACATTTCATTCCTGAGGTGCTGACCTTGGGTTTACTGGACACATCTCAGAGACAGGGCAGAGGATGAGGGCAAGACTCCTCTAAGGCACTCCCCCACGCCCTACCACTCCTGCTCTGGAAGGACCCCTGAAGGGCACTGGAAGGGTTGGAGTTCTCAATACAAGCCAACACCCACACCTGTGAGTACCAACAGACCCAGAGAGCAGCAGGAGCCCCTCACTTTTGAGAACCCCTCCCAGGATGTCAAGACTTAAGCCAGGGAGTAGAGAGAATCAGTCTCTCAGACCCAGAGAGGATTCAGGGAAAGGGCACAGGAGGCCCCAGCCCAGAGCCAGAACACAGTTCAGCTCAGTGTGGGAACTCGCAGCATGGAGTGGATGGCCCTGCACGGCTGAAGAGACCAGTGTGAGGGGGCGTCTCACCCATTGTGGAGACAGGCCCTTATATTAGGTGGCGAGAGGGTGAGGTGAGAGTTACAGCCCTTCCCAGCTGAGTTCTGGACCAGGGCTGGAGCCCAGGCCAAACATCCCTGGGGAAAGGGCGTGAGGCAGGAAGCCCTGAGCCAAGTTGAACACTGGGGTGCTGTCCCCGGCGCAGCCTGGGATGCCCTGACAGCACCCATGCCACAGTCTGCACACACCCCTTACTCTGAAATTAACAGCCTGTAGGGGTGTCCTCAGTATCAGAACAAGTGGGCCACACAAAGCCCTCGAGGACTCCTGGAACCCAGTTCCATGGGGTGCAGCCCTGCAAGGGCCAGATGGGCTGGGTAGAAAAGCTGACCAAGTCTTCCTTCCTTCCAGCCAAATCTGGAAGAAAGGCCCCTGGCCTGGAGCAGTATTCCTGGTATCCAGGCCTCTGTGGGCATCCCTCAGCACAAAGACCCTCTCCAAGGGGGATGGGACGGCCCTTCCAGGACCACCGGCCCAGCTCCAGAAGCCCATGGGTGATCCCCACCGTCACCTGACTGAGCTGTCCCTGAGGCTAAGGCCCAGCAGCATGAAGGGACTCCCACAGAAACCAGGGCAGTAGGCTGCTCTCTGGCGGCACTGGGGGAGCAGGGTCTGGCTAACCTGTCCCTGGCTCAGGACACATGCCTGGAAATTAGGGTTTTCTCCTCTGCTCTTAACATCGCCTGGGTAAACCAAAAATTACCCTCCCTCATGTCTCAAAATTCACATCTATGTAAAAGTTGCTGGTGAGGGTGACATTTCCAGGAAGCCACAGCCCATGTCACCCCCCTGCAAAGTTGTGACCTTATCCGCGGACAGGTCAGGCGGCAGAGTTCTCCCAAAAGCGGGTGAACTGGCGCTCTGGCTGGAGGGTGTAGAGGGCAGCAGCACAATGGACAGCGTCTGGGACCTCAGGCCAGTTCCACAGCAGCTTGGGAAAGCAGGCGGCTCCCTGGGCTGGAGGAGGGGCGATGCTTTTGAGGGAAAGCGAGCTGAGCAGCGGGAGGTGGAGTGAGACTGAGACCCGTCCGATTTGGGCAAAGGCGAGATGCACTTCGCAGCGTCACACCCTCCTCACTGCCCAGCACAGACCTACCCCTCAAGTCCCTCTCCGGACTCAATCCCCTTAGCCAGGGTGGCACAGAATGAGGGGCCAGCCTAGGTTTGAAAGCAGAGAGGTCCACACGGCCCAGCTCCTCCCTCTGAGGCTGCGCACCACCCCCGAGCCCGGCGCTTGCTGGGACTGTGGGCCGGTAGCCCTGCGACCAATGGCCGAAAGCGGTTAAGAAACTACTCCTCCCAAGCTTGCAGTGAGCCGAGATCGCGCCACTGCACTCCAGGCTGGGCGACAGAGCGAGACTCTCTCAAAGAAAAAAAGCAAAAAACAAAAAAAGAAACTACTCCTCCCAGCATGCCTTACGAGGCGCGCACCGCCCTCTCCAGGTATTATCACCTACCCATTCCCGTTGCATGCTGGGATTGTAGTCTCGCAGCCCTGAGAACAACGGCCGAAAGCGGTGAAGAAACTACTCCTCCCAGCATGCCTGGCGAGGTGCGCCCCGCGCTGCCCCCTCCAGGTGTCCTCACCAATCCCACTCCCGTTGCATGCTGGGATTGTAGTCCCGCAGCTTTGCGACCAACGGCCGGAAGCGGCTAAGACACTAGTCCTGCCAAATGCCCTGCAGTAGCGCACCGCGCTATGTCTCCCTCCAGGGATCTGTACCACTCACAATCCTGTTTCGTGCTGGGATTGTAGTCCTGTAAGCCTACAACTAACACCTGGGTGCGGATAAGAGACTACAGCTCCCATCATTCCTAGCAAAGGGCCGTTCTGCACCGAGCTCTTTCAGGATTCCAGTGCACTTCCGCCATGCGGAGGGAAGCTTGGCTGTTCACAAACCTCTCCTGCACTCGAGGAGACAGCTTGGCCGGGGCAGCTGATCTTACCTTGTCATTGTGACACGGTGTCTCCCCAACGTGCCGACTTCATGACTTGTCGTGCCCAAAGTTTACTTTCTCGCAGAACAGGTAGAGGCCAAGAGCTTCTCACAGCATCTGCCGCAGGGTTGCCATGGTAACGCTCGTTTCACACCCCACCCCCCCACCCGCCGGGTCGACACCACCCGTTCCCACTGAGGGGCCTCTCCTTTTAGCCCCACCCTCTATTGTTCCTCCCCTGGCCACATGCGCAGTGCTGCCCCTTGGTCCGGCGAGGGAAGCTCCCTCGTGAGTGTCCTAAACCGTTGTTTGCTGCCTCATGTGAAGGTGCCCAGTCTTTGGTAACCTTGCACTTCACTTTTGAAAACCACCTTTTTTTCGGTCTGCCTTTGCTCCCCAGATGCACCTATTGGACCCCGGGCTGGCTGCATGGCCGGCGTCTGGGTCAGGCCTCGCACACAGACGCGCCTGTCACTGTGATAAAGAGGAGAAAATGTCCCAGGAGAAAGGGACCCCCTAAACTACTTTGCGAGCCACATCCACCACTTCTCTGCCCCCCACACAGGCTGGTTCCCAGGCCCTGGGGTCCTGGTGTGGACCTGCGTGCCGTAATTAACGCAGGTGCAGGACCTGAGCGCCTTGGTCCCTCCCAACACGTGAGAGAAGTTTGTGTGGTGAGGTTTGGACAGTGTCTGTGTTTCTGCCCTGAATAGGGTTCCCCGGAAAAACTTTATCCCTTTTTAAATACTCCCTTTGGTACCGCTTTTAAGACTTTGCCGGTGGAACTTAACAGTGATCATTTTTTTGAATCCATTTTTATATTTGCTTTTTTAGATTAACTCTTAAGTACTCCACGCTTCTGAAACGGGCGTAGGCACAGCGTCAGTTCTGTGCAGTGTGGACGCAGCAGGACAGATTCTCCCTGGGCATCTTTCTGGAGCATCAGTTTTACTGCAAGATTTTGAAGAAACAAATTTAATTGATTTCCAAGTTAAGAAATTAAACCTTGAAAACTAGACTAAAAAGTCATCTGCACCTGACGTAACGACCTTCTGCAGGAAGAAAACTCTAAGGAGAGCATATTGTCCATTATTTTAAATAGTGAAAATGAGAAATCATAGCAAGTCCCTTGAAAACCCTGCCCTGCCAGTCTTCTAATAGGGCCTTGGTATGGTTTTATGTGTATTTTCTTTTTGAAGTGTGCTCACCTTTTGAATATACAAATTTGGGGTTTTAACCAAATTTTGCAAGTTTTCGGCTATTGTTTATTTGCTCTTGTATCATATTTAATTTTTCTGTCTCTCCCTCTCCTTCTCGTACTCAGTCATTCCACAGGTCTCTAAGGAGCTTTTCATTTTCTTCAAACTTGTTTCACTCTTCAGATTGGATGATTTCTATTGCTGTCTTCTGTTTCTACTGTTTATACACTCAACGGTCTTTTTAATTTTTCATTTCATTATCTCTCTATTCCATTCTTTTCATCATTTCCATTTCTCTGCTGAGGCTCCACATGAGTTAATTCATTATGAGGATGTTTTCCTTTATCCCCATGAACATACTATACTTATAATAGCTGCTCTCAAACCCTTGTCTGCTGATGACATCGTCTTGGACATCTTAGAATTAGCTTCTGCTGCCTGCTTTTTATCTTGTGTATAGATTACATTTTAACGTTTCTTCACACATTTCATGAATTTTAATATTGTGTACTAGAAATTATAAATAGTTATAGAGACTTTAAATTCTGTTGTATTCCTTTGAAGAGCATTGTTATTTGAAGAGGGGTTAATCTGACTGGATTCAAACAGCAATACCTACCTCCCCTACAGTGGACACAGTTGAAATCCTCATTCGGTGAACACACACACGCATGTATTGTATATAGTGGTGCATTTCTGTGTAACTATATATATTTTATGCAATTTTATCATTGTTACCTGTGAGAGTGTTCAACAAGCTACTCTAGCATTACTGAAAGTCAGAACCTCATTTTGTTTGCTTATTGGATTTGAATACATAATGCCTTTGTTTTCTTTTGTAACATTTTTCAATTTGAAGTCTTATTTTGTCCGATATTAATATAGGACAACCCAAATCTCTTTTGCTTATTATTTGCATGAAATATCTGTTTTTCTCTTTTCACTTTCAACCAGTTGTGTCTTTCAATCTAATGTGAGTCTTGTACAAACATGATAGTTGCATCATGGTTTTTAGTCTGTTCTGCTGATCTCTGCCTTTTAATTCGATAGTTCAATCCATTTACATTTAAAATAATTATTCATAGGTAGATTTCTGTCATTTTGCTATTTGTTTTCTGTATACCTTACGTCTTTTTATTTTACATTTTCTACATTATTTTCTTCTTATGTATTGGGTTGATTTTTTTTAGTAAAATATTTTAACTTTTTATTTCCTTTGTGTATATTCTATAGCTTCTTTTTGTGATTACCATCATGGTGATGACATTTAACATCTGAATTTATTTATTTTAATTGCTGCATAGTACTATATTCAATTATATGAACATAATATAATTTTTAAATCTATTCTACTTTTGATAGTCATCATTGGGATATTTAATATGACTTATTTTTTAGATGAGTATCGAGTTTACATAAACATTGAGCGGAATGTACAGAGTTCCCATATATCCTCTCCCCACACCCAGCTTCTCCTCTATTATTAACACCTTATATTAGTGTGGCATATTTGTTACTCTTAATGAACTAATATAGAAAAGTTATTAACTAAAATCTAAAGTTTGCATTCGAATTCATGTTTTCTGTTTTACATTCTGTGGATTTTGACAAATGCATGATGACATGACATGTATCCATTATTGCATTATACAAAATAGTTTTATTGTCTTAAAATATCCACTGTACTCCATCTATCCATCTCACCCCTTTTCCCCCCAAACTTTTGGAAAGCACAGGTCTTCTTACTGTATCCATGGTTTTGCCTTTTACAGAATGTCATATAGTTGGAATCCTATAGTATGTAGCCTTTTCAGACTGTCTTTTTCACAGCCATATGTATTTAAGGTTCCTCACGTCTTTTCAAGCCTTGACAGCTCATTTTTTTAAATCAGTGAATAATGTTCTGTTGTATGCTTGCACCACAGCCAGTTTATTTATTTACCTATTGAAGAACATTATTTACCTATTAAAAACATTATTTACCTATTGAAGACCATCTTGGTTGGTTCCATGTTTTGGCGATTATGTATAAAAGTGCTCTAAACAAGTCACCTGCAGAGTTTTGTGCAGATGAAAGTTTTCACCTCTTTTGGATTAAGGCCAAAGAGTGTGATTGCTGGATTGTATGTGTGTATTTAGCTCTGTAAGAAACTGGCAAACTGTCTTCCAAACTAGTCATAGGACTTTGCATTTTCACCAACAAGCTCTTGTTATTCTACATCCTCACCAGCATTTAGTGTAGCCCCTGTTTTGGATTTTAGCCATTGTAATATGTGTGTGGCAGTATGCCATTGTTATTTTCAATTTCCAATGACATACTGTTGAGCATATTTTCATGTGCTTATTTGCCATGCTTATTTGTTCTTTAGTAAGGATCTGTATCTTTTGCCATTTTATAATTGGGTTGTTCATTTCTTATTCTTGGGTTTTAAGAGCTCAGGGAATTTTTTGCATATTTTTGATACCAGTCTTTTATCAGTTATGTGTTTTGCAAATATTTTCTCCCATTCTGTGGCTTGTCTTTTTATTTTTTAACAGTGTCTGACAATGCAGAAATGTTATTTTTAATATGGTTCAACTTAGCAATTTTTCCTTTCATGGATCATGTTTTTGGTGTTTTTGTTTTTGTTTTTGTTTGTGACAGAGTCTCGCCTTGTCGCCCAGGCTAGAGTGCAGTGGTGCAATCTTGGCTCACTGCAACCTCCTCCTCCTGGGTTCAAGCAATTCTCCTGCCTCAGCCTCCAGAGTAGCTGGGACTACAGGCACATGCCACCACGCCCAGCTAATTTTTGTATTTTTAGTAGAGATGGGGTTTCACCATGTTGGCCAGGATGGTCTTGATCTCTTCACCTCGTGATCCACCTGACTTGGCCTCCCAAAGTGCTGGGATTACAGGCATGAGCCACTGAGCCTGACATTTTTGGTGTTTTATCAAAGGAGCAAAACCTGAGGTAATTCAGATTCTGCTCTTTGTTATCTTCTAGGAGTTTCGTGGTTTTTCCTTTTATATTGGTCTGTGATCCATTCTGAGTAATTTCTGTGAAAGTTGTCAGGTCTAGGTTTAGGGTTTTTTTTTTTCTTTTTTTCTCTTGCATGTGGATGTCCAGTTGTTCAGTACTGTTTGTTGAAAAATTATTCATTCTCAATTGAATTGTCTTTGCTCTTTCCTCAAAGATAAGCTGACTGTATTTTTATGGGTCAATTTCTGAGTTTTCTCTTTTGTTTTATTGATGTTTCTCTATTATTTTTTACCACTACCATGTTGTTTTGATTACTGTAGCTTTATAGTAGTGCTTAGAGTTGGGTAGTGTCACTCCTATAACTGTTCTTTTAAAATATTTTCTTGGTTATTCTGAGCCTTTTGCCTTTCCATATAAACTTTAGAATCAGTTTGTCAATATCCACAAACTAACTTTGTGGAATTTTGATTGGGATTGCATTGAATATGTAAATGTAGTTGGGAAGTACTGACATTTTAACAATGTTGAAGCCTTCTTTACTTGAATGTGGATTATCTCTCCATTTATTTAGATCTTCTTTGATGTTTTTACAGTTTTGTCATTTTCTTCATATAGATTCTATATTTATATTTATTTTGTTATATTTGTACCTAAGAATTTCATTGTTATTGGTGCTAGCCTAAATGTCACTGAATTTTTAAATTTCAAATTCTAACTACATTACTGATATATAGGACAGTAATTGACATTTGTATATTAATCTTATATTGTACAAATTGCTATAATTTCTCATTAAAATTGGTTATTCTAAGATTTTGTTTTGTGATCTTTTTGTATTTCTCCATATGCAATTACATCATCTGTATAAAAAGACAGTTTTATTTCTTCCTTCCCACTCTGTGTACCTTTTCTATTCTTGTCTTATTGCATTACCTAGGGCTTATAGTATAATGTTATATAGGAATGGTGAGAGGAAACATGTTTGCCTTGCTCCTGATCTTAGCAGGAAAGCATCTAGTGTTTCAACATTCGGTATGAGGATAGGGCCAGGCGCAGTGGCTCACGCCTGTAATCCCAGCACTTTGGGAGGCCGAGGCGGGTGGATCACGAGGTCAGGAGATCGAGACCATCCTGGCTAGCATGGTGAAACCCCGTCTCTACTAAAAAATACAAAAAAATTAGCTGGGTGCGGTGGCGGGTGCCTGTAGTCCCAGCTACTCGGGAGGCTGAGGCAGGAGAATGGCGGGAACCCAGGAGGCGGAGTTTGCAGTGAGACGAGATCGCGCCACTGGACAGCCTGGGCGACAGAGCGAGACTCCCTCTCAAAAAAAAAAAAAAAAAAAACCACATTCAGTATGAGGTTAGATGCAGGGTTTGTTTGTTTGTTTGTTTTAGATGGAGTCTCGCTCTGTCTCCAGGCTGGAGTGTAGTGGCGCGATCTTGGCTCACTGCAACCTCTGCCTCCCGAGTTCAAGCGATTCCTCTGCCTCAGCCTCCCAAGTAGCTGGGACTACAGGCACGCTGCACCACGCCAGGCTAGTTTTTTGTATTTTAGTAGAGACAGGGTTTCACCATGTTGGCCAGGATGGTCTCAATCTCCTGACCTCATGATCAACCCGCCTTGGCCTCCCAAAATGCTGGGATTACAGGCGTGAGCCACAGCATCTGGCCAGATGTAGGTTTTTTATAGACATTATTTATGAAATTGAGGAAGTTTTCTTCTATTTCTAGTCTGCAGAGAGGTTTTCTCATGAATGGGTTTTGGATATTGTCAAATGATTTTTCTGAAAGTATTGATAAGATCTTATCTTTTTTTAACTTAATATGATGAACTAATTTTTTTTTTTTAAGACAGAGTCTTGCTGTGTTGCCCAGGCTTATCTTGAATTCCTGGCCTAAAGTGATCCTCCCTCCTTGGCTTCCTACTGCATTAGGATTACAGGTATAAGCCACCACACCCAGCCTAATTTATTTTCAAATGTTGAACCAGCCTGGCATGCCTGTAATAAATCTCACTAGGTTGTAGTAAATAATTCTTTTTTTTACATTTTTGGACTTGATTTCTTAATATTTGGGTGAGGGCTTTTGCATCTTTGTTCATGTGAGATATTGCTCTGCATTTTTTTGTTGTAATGTCTTTGTCTAAATTTGGTATTATGCGAATTCTGGCCCCATTGAATGACTTTGAAAGTATTCACTCTGCTTCTGTTTTCTGGAGGAGATTGTAGAGAGTTGGAATAATTTCTTTTAAATATTTACATAAATATACTAGGGTTTGGTACTTTCTGTTTGGTAAGGTTATTTATCATTGACCCAATTTCTTTAATAGATGTAGTACTATCCACATTGTCTGTTTCTTATTGTGTGATTCTGGTAGGTTGTTTCTTTCAAGGAATTTGTCTATTTAGGTTATCAAATTTGTGGGCATAGAGTGGTTTATAATGTTTATTATTCTTTAATTCTTCATGTGCTCAGTAATGATAGATCGTCTTTCATTTCTAGAATTAGCACTGTGTCTTCTCTCTTTTTCAACTGTAACTAAAAAGGAACATTTTAAAAAGTGAAAGCTATTTTTGATAAACTATCTAATTTCTCATGATCTGCAACTGTGGGTACGTAGGAAGTACATGGAAACAGATGTTTGGCAGAGCTTGCCAGCAAATTGTTTCCTGCATCAAGAAGGCATGCCTCTCAGCATGACACTCTTAAGAGGGAGGAATGTGAAAAAAGAGGGATGTGATCTGCTCCTGGTGAAGAGCCACCTGACTCTCCCTCAGCTGCACATGGTGGCCTTAACGTGCATCTTGCTAGAAGGGGCATGCAAGCCAGGGGCTGCCAGCCAAGCCATACAGGCCAAGGACAGTTTCAAGTACATCTTTTACTTCATCAAACTGTTCTAGTAAGCAGCTAGAGTTTTATGAACACTGTAAACTCTTTATCATATTTCTTTGCTATTTCTGGAGGATTTGTTCTAGGAGTCCTCTTGGATACCAAAATGCATGGATGCACAAGTTCTTTACATATAATGGCATAGTATTTACATATAACCTATGCATATTCTCCTGCATACTTTAAATCTTCTTTAGATTACTTTTAATACCTAAATTGTTGTTATACTGTATTGTTTAGGGAATAGTGAAAAGAAAAATAAAATTCTGTAAATGTTCAGTACAGAAACATTACTAAAAATATTTTTGAGGTTCATTTGTTGAATCCAGGAATGCAGAACCAATAAATAAGGAGGGCCAGCTCGACCTATGTTTGGAGTCCATGAATGTGTCCTCTTCCTGTGTTTGTAAATGGAAATTTATTCCACAAAATGACACAACTGCTTCTTCACTGACATGTTCAAAAACTTGCAAGAAGCAGCCGGGTGCGGTGCCTCATGCCTGTGATCACAGCACTTTGGGATGCTGAGGCAGGTGGATCACTTGAGGTCAGGAGTTCAAGACCAGCCTGGCCAACATGGTGAAACCCTGTCTCTACTAAAAATACAAAAATTAGCCAGGCATGGTGGCAGGTATCTGTAATTCCAGCTACTCAAGAGGCTGAGACAGGAGAATCACTTGAACCAGGAGGCGGAGGTTGCAGTGAGCCAAGATTGTGCCACTGCACTCCAGCCTGGGTGACAGAGCAAGACTCTTGTCTCAAAAACAAAATGAAACAAAACAAAAAAAATTTACTGATAAAGACATTTTGTATTGGCAAAGGGTAAACTCATCAGGAAAATATAAAAAAATTATTCACATATATGCAGTTATCAAATAAGCACAGAAATACATGAAGCAAAAATGACAGAAATAAAGGGAGAAATAGATAATTCAACAGTAATAGTTGGAGACTTTAATGCTCCACTTATATTAATGGATAGAACAAGTAGACAGAAGATAAAAAATAGAAAACATGAACAACATTATAAAACAACTAAACCTAACAAACATATGCACAGCACTGCATCCAACATGAGAATATATATTCTTCTCAAATCCACATGGAACATTCTCTAGGACAGACCACCTGCTGGGCCATAAAACATCAGTAAAAATAGAGATTGAGATAATACAATGGGTGATTTCTAATTATAATAGAATCAGAGATCAATGAAAGCAAGAAATTTAGGAGACTCCTAAGTATGTGGACATTAAATGGCAAAATCCCAAATAATTTATGGATCAAAAGAAAACCACAAATACTTATCAGAAAGTGTTTTAACATAAATGACAATGTAACCAAAACGTAAAACTTATGGAAACTGGTGAAAGCAGTGTTCTGAGGGAAACCTATACCAGTGAATTTCTTCATTAAAAGAGAAAGACAAATCTCAAGTCAACAACAAAAAAATCTCAATAACAAAAAAAAACTCAAGTCAATAATAATAAGTTCTCCCAAACTTTTAAATGAATATACTACCTGGCTTTCCTGGGACAAAATATACTAATAGAGGAAAAAATAATCATGCTAAAAAAAAAGCCCTAAAAGGAAAGACTGGGTAATGGGACACTTTGGAGATTGGGCTGTGATAACGGTCTAGGAAATTTAGGAGGTCATATGGAGGCTCAGGGCCAGGTATGCAGTCTAGAAAAACCCAGGAAGAGGGCCGGGCATGGTGGCTCACACCTGTAATCCCAGCACTTTGGGAGGCCAAGGCAGGTGGGTCACCTGAGATCTAGAGTTTGAGACCAGCCTGACCAACATGGAGAAATCTCATCTCTACTAAAAATACAAAATTAGTGGGGTGTGGTGGCGCATGCCTGTAACCCCAGCTACTTGGGAGGCTAAGGCAGGAGAATCGCTTGAACCCAGGAGGCAGAGTTTGTGGTGACTTGAGGTTGCGCCATTGCACTCCAGCTTGGGCAGCAAGAGTGAAACTCCATCTCAAAGAAAAAAAAAAAAAAAAGAAAAGAAAAAGAGAAGAAAAGAGAAGAAAAAATCCCAGAAAGACCCTCAGTATTCACCCTTGTTTGACCTTCAAACTCTGTGTCAGCAGAAAGTAAGGCAAGAACCAAGTTGTAAATTTCTGGCTGATTAGTAAAGGCATGCTCCAGCACACACACACACACACACACACACACACACGCACCCAAAAGAGAACATTATAAAATTTATTTGGAGGAAGTGGGGAAATAACAAACATTTAAGAAAATCTCTGCAAATCAGTAGCTTACTACCAAGCTGATGGAACAGAGATGTCAATGTACATGCATGACAGAGCACACATCACAATAGGTAGCAACAAAAACACAGAAGGATGATAATCTGATTTCAAAATTACTATATTATAATATTCGAAATGTCTTTTTTCAACAAAAAGTTACATGATATGTAGGTATATATTATTTGTTGGTTACACTTGAATTTGTAGTTTCTATTTTGATTTCCAAGCTGAAAAATATATTTTCTATCTGCAAATTTTCTAGTTGTAGGATTTCTGCTTCTATTAAATTAGTGAGTCTTTTGGAGCCTAAAATTCTGCAATTTTCAATGATTTTTTCTTTAGTATTTGAAAATGTTGTATATTCTGCTTACTTGTTCATTTAATAATTTTTTTCTAAGACCACAAAAATATTCTTTTTGATTTTTAATACATCATAATTTATACTTAAAATTTGGTTTCACCCCCTGTACAAAATAGGTTTGTTACATGGCTAGTAATGTAATTTTTTCCAGTAAGCTAACAAAATTTAATTTATTCTGAAAATCTTGTCTTAGGGTTATTTTAATTTGCCATCACTTGTCATTGCCTCACCCAGATCAACACCACCTCACACTCAGAGCTGACTTTTTTGTGAAGACTGTGTGTGATTCTTTCCATTTCTTTCTGCATTTTTCAGTTTTTAGCAATCTCACAACACCAAACAGCCAAAGTAGTGCTGGTGTTAAAAAATCTTCAGTAGACTTTTTTATTGCTCAAAGGATAAATTACTTCCACATTTTATTTTATTTTATTAATTTAAAAATGTTAACTGACAAGTGAGGCTTGAGTATATTCAAGGTGTGCAATGCGATGACTTGATACATGCACACATTGTCTAATCATTTTCACAGTCAATTAACATAATTCCTATTGTTCAAATATTTGTGTCCCTCCCAAATTTACTTTAAAACTTAATCCTCAGTACAATAGTATTAGACTTTAGTTGGTTGCTAGGGCATGAAAAATCTGCCCTTAACGACGCAATTAGCTGTCATTGTAAAACGGCTTGAGAAAATGAGTTTGGCCTATTTTGTCCTTCTGCTGTGTGAGGTCACAGCAATTTAAGGTGCCATCCTGAAACCAGAGACTGGACCCTCACCAGACACCTAGTCTGCTGGTGCCTTGAGCTTGGACTTCTCAGCCTCCATAACTGTGAGAACTCAGTTTATACTGCTTATAAATTATCTATTCTAAGGTATTTTATTACAGCAGTTGGAACAGACTAAGATAACATTCAGTAACATCCATGCTGTGCAGTAGACCACTAGAACTTGTTTATTTTATACCTGAAAGTTTGCACTTTTTATTAACAACCCCCCATTTCTCCCACCCACCAGCTCCTGGGAACCACTTTGTACTCTCTGTTTCTATGACTTTAACTTTCTAGGCTTCATATATAACTGAAATCAAACAATATTTCTCATTCTCTGTCTGGCTTATTTCACTCAGCCTACTCTTCTCCAGGTTCATTCATATAGTTGTAAATAACAGGATTTTCTTTTTATGGCTGAATAATATTCCATTATATAAATACTCCACAATTATTTTATCCATTCATTTATTAATACTTAGGTTGTTTGCACATCTGTCATTGTAAATAATTCTGCAATAAATACGGGAGCACAGATGTCTCTTCTAGATACTAGTTTTATTTCCTTTGGTTATATATCCGGAAGTGGATTTGCTGGATAATGTGGTATTGTAAGTTTTTAGAAAGCTCCACGATGTTTTTGATAATGGTTTTACCAATATTTCTGTATTTTTTAAAAAATGGGCCGGGCACGGTGGCTCATGCCTGTAATCCCAGCACTTTGGGAGGCAGACGTGGGCGGATCACAAGGTCAGGAGATTGAGACCATCCTGGACAACATGGTGAAACCCTGTCTCTACTAAAAATACAAAAAATTAGCCAAGCATGGTGGCATGCACCTGTAGTCCCAACTACTCGAGTGGCTGAGATAGAAGAATCACTTGAACCCCGGAGGTGGAGGTTACAGTGAGCCAAGATCACACCACTGTACTCCAGCCTGGAGTTTTTTCTCAGAAAAAAAAAAAAAAGTTGTACTCTGTTGGGAGACAATTTTCATAGTCCTGTCAGTTTACTTTTTAACATCCTGTATAAGCTTCTATTTGGACAATCTTTTCGATCCATAGGGGTGAAAACTATTGAAGGCTCCATTGGCAAACCATGGCCTTTCCTCAGTGTTGTAAGGCCTATGCCAAGGAGAAAGGAAGGTCATGCCTTTGGGTGCCCCAGGCACACACCTTTCTGAAATCTTTCTCCAGTCAGCTGCTGCAGACAAAAGATGACATTTCTGGGAAGATGAGGACTTGTTTCCAGACCAGCACCCCAGTGGCCATGAGGTCTTATGGCCCAAAGGCTATGCTTACCTCCACCTGAGTGCCTGGGATGGGCCCTTTCTGCATCTCCCCAAGGCTTGGGTGCTGAGCCTGCCTTCCTCACCACCTAACCATAGTCTCTAACCTGTGAGGAAGGAAGAGGACAGATAACTGATTTCTGTTCTTTTGATTCTGTTTTAAAGTTTTCTTTCTAAAAAAAAAAACCTATCTGAAACTGGAAAAAAAAAAACAAGGAAAAAAAGATGTCATAACCAAAGTAGGGGCAGTATTTACATAGGTGAAAACACGTAGATATGTCTATAGGCAACAGACATGTGGCTAATTTACATATAAATTAAACATCTTATTGTCTTAAAGTGTACAGAGCTAAAAAATTATTCAATTCATAATATCAAGCATTAAATGCAAAATACAATGAACTGATCTGAGAAATCATACCCCCCAAAAAACACAATAAATATAGAATTGAAAATAAGAGAGATTTTAATGCATAAAATGCTGAATACAACATAGATATACTATGAAAAATAATTCTTTAGATATCTGCAGTTTTTAACTGTGTATACTCATGAAGACATTGTGAATCATTGCTATTCAATGAAGAACAGTAAAATTTCATAGAAAATACATTACAATCATTAATAATAGACTAATGAGAAAATTTTCAAATAAGCATTAAAGAGACAGTAGGAGAAGTTTTTATCATGTTCTCAATATATTGGTGGTATTCTTACACAGATATACTGGCTATAATATGGCCTTTGGGAGCTAATAAAAACTTTATATTTTTAAAATAAAAGAACAACGTAAATTTTGCAAAATACAATCAGCATTACTGAAGTATAAAGTAAATATTTCAGTTATTTATTTATTTATTTACTTTTTGAGACAGGGTCTCACTCTGTCACCTAGAGTGCAGTGACACTATCTTGACTCACCACAACCTTTGCCTCCCAGGCTCAAGCAATTCTCCTATCTCAGCCTCCTGAGTAGCCGGGATTACAGTTGTCCACTACTACCACTTGGCATTTTTTTTTCTTTTTTGGTAGAGATGGGGTTTCACCATGTTGCCCAAGCTGGTCTTGAACTCCTGACCTCAAATGATCCACCTGCCTCGGCCTCCCAAAATGCTGGGATTACAGGGGTGAGCCATGGTGCCTGGCTTTAAAGTAAATATTTGGAATTAAAATATACTGGCATTTAGAAACAGATTAAAAATGAATATAAATTTTAATGATTTCTTTTTGCTTTCAGTGAGCTTAAAATTATAATGAAATATTTTAATAAATATGTGGGCACCTACTGGTAATTTAATTTACATCTTACATAATGTGTAACTTTTGAATCTAAAAGTCAGAAACGACATTCATTTCAGAAAGTGAAGTGTATAGGAGAGTAACATAAGCAAGATGATGGAACAGGAGGTCCTGCAGGCATATCCCACAACAGAATGTGGAAGCCATGCCAAACAAAACTGCATTTATAAGAGCCTTGGGATCCAGGTCAGTTTGTGACAGCTGGAGGCAAAGACCAAGGGGAACAATTTGAGAGAGTAAGCCCTTGGCCAAGTGGCGTGCTTGCCAATCATGGTCTCAGCTCCAAAACAAAATACCGCCACATCCCACTGTAGATTTAGCTATAGCTCACTAGGCCTTGGTCCTGCCACTGCAACCATCTGCCAAAAACCCAGGAGAATTTATACTCACCTGAGACTTAGGTGACAGGCCTGCAAAACTTGGTTCTGTCTGTAGTCCCTGAATCAGACAAAACTCACCTTCTTTACCTCTCAGGCATGGTCAGGGAGAAATCTTGTCCACACAGGGACCCTCAGGGAAAAACATCCATCTATTTCCTTGGATGTAGGACAATCAATATTGAACTGAATGTGGATCACGGAATGGTTGGGCCGGGCACGGTGGCTCAAACCTGTAATCCCAGCACTTTGGGAGGCTGAGGCGGGTGGATCACCTGAGGTCAGGAGTTCGACCAGCCTAACCAATATGGTCAAACTCTGTGTCTACTAAAAATACAAAAAATTAGCCAGGGTGGTGGCGGGCACCTGCAGTCCAAGATACTCGGGAGGCTGAGACAGGAGAATCGCTTGAACCCAGGAGGCAGAGTTTGCAGTGAGCCGAGATCCCACCACTGCACTGCAGCCTGAGTAACAGAGCAAGACTGTCAAAAAAAAGAAAAAAGAAAAAGAAAAGAAAAGAAAACAGAAACAGCGCTGGGCTCTAGTTTCATGCAGGCACAGTTCAAAAGCAGTTTTGCTCAACCTGAGATTTGCCTAAAATTATAAATCAGTGCCCCTCTAGGCAGGCCTGCTGACATCAGTCTCACTGTGAATCTTAAAGCAGCCCTGTAACCCAGTTCTAATCCCAGTCATCCAGTGTCTGGGAGCAGTCCTACCCACCCAGAAACCTGGAGGGAAATATACCATGGACCCAGAGACAGAACTGAAGAATTTAGCTTCAGTCGTGTATCCTGAAGCAGCCCTATAAATTAGTTCCCATGGCTCTCAGCTTTGATTAGGGGTCAGTACTGCCCATCCAGTAAGCTGTCTAATAACTGGATTAGAGCACTCCCAGAGACCTAGTGGGAGCCACACGTGTCTACATCTATTCTACCAGCACTCCATATGCAGAAACAACTGCAATTTCTTATCTCAGCACTAGTCCTGATAATCGATATTCTAAAGAAAGTTGACTCTTGGCCGGGCGCGGTGGCTCACGCCTGTAATCCCAGCACTTTGGGAGGCCGAGGCGGGCGGATCACGAGGTCAGGAGATCGAGACCATCTTGGCTAACACGGTGAAACCCCGTCTCTACTAAAAATACAAAAAATTAGCTGGGCGCGGTGGCGGGCGCCTGTAGTCCCAGCTACTCAGGAGGCTGAGGCAGGAGAATGGCGTGAACCTGGAGGCGGAGCTTGCAGTGAGCCGAGATAGTGCCATTGCACTCCCACCTGGGCGAAAGAGCGAGACTCCGTCTCAAAAAAAAAAGAAAGTTGACTCTTCCAGGGAACAGACAGAATTTATAACTGTCTTATGTGTTAATAACGGGCCTGCCAACCACGAAACCCACTAAAGACCAAGTAGCAATTATGTGAGCTGGCTCCAACAAACTCAACTGCAATGTCAATTAAAATCTCATCAGCCCAGGGACCCAATAGGAGAAAGTATTTATCTTTCAAAACTCTCCTATGATTAGCGGAAGATGTGTTTACTCCTTCATATTCAGGGACACAGACATAAGCCTGCACAGATCTTAAAGAATCTGAAAATCATGAACATCACCCAAAGAAACTAATAAAGCTCTAGTAAAAATCTGCAAAGAAATGGAGATCTCAGAATTGGCCAACATAGAATTAAAAATAATCATCAAGAGATTTCAATAAAATCCAAAAGAACACCAATAGATAACTAAAAATGTTATGAAATGACACAGAAACAAAATGAGAATTATAATAAATAGGCTGATCATGGTGGCTTACACCTGTGCTAACTGCAATTTGGGAGGCTGAGGCTGGAGAATTGCTTGGGACCAAGAGTTTAAGACCAACCTGGCCAATAGAGCAAGACCCCACCTATATTTAAAAAATTATTTTAATAGATAAATAGAAACCATAAAAAACAACCACTTCATGAGATCTTCGCTGTGGTGAAGATGGCCATGGTGGCAGCTGACAGGACAGCTGGGGTCTATTTTGTTGTGGGTTTTCAGCAAATCCAGGGCTGGTCTGGAGGTGTGAAGCATACAGAACAATGGAGTATATGACAGAATCGACTGACCGCAGCCCTGGACTCATCTTGTGCTGTGAGTGTGGTATTGCAGTAAGTCCCAATCCTGCCAATATTTGTGTGGCCTGTTTGCAAAGTAAAGTGGGCATCAGCCAAGGTATTCCAAAACAAGTCTCACTTTTGTTCTACAAACAATGTCAAAGGTATTTTCAGCCACCAGGAACTTGGATACGGTGTGCTTTAGAATCCAGGGAACTTCTTGCTTTGTGTTCAAAGCCCCTCTGAGTAAGGAACGGCTTGTGAATGCAGGCTTTGTTTGGACTGAGCCCCATTCTAAGAGATTTAAAGTTAAGACTCCAGAAAGAGGTGATGAATGGTGCTGTCCTTCAACAAGTGTTTGTGGTGGATTACGCTGTTCAGTCCCAAATATGTGGAGATTGTCATAGAGTAGAAGCTAAGGGTTTCTGGAGGGCTGTGATTCAAGTGAGGCAAAAGACTTTGCACAAAAAAGCTTTCTACTATCTGGAACAGTTAATTCTGAAATATGGAATGCATCAGAATACACTTCGTATCAAAGAGATTCATGATGGTCTGGATTTTTATTATTCCTCGAAACCACATGCTCAGAAGATGGTCGAATTTATTCAGTATACAGTTACCTGTAGATACAACGCATCCCAAAGACTGATCTCTCAGGATGTCCATAGTAATACATACAATTACAAAAGCACTTTTTCTGTGGAAATTGTTCCAATATGCCAGGATAATGTTGTCTGTCTGTCTCCAAAACTGACACAAAGCCTGGGAAATATGAACCAGATTTGTGTGTGTATTCGAATAACCAGTGCCATTCACCTCATTGATCCAAACACCCTACAAGTTGCAGATATTGATGGAAGCACTTTCTGGAGTCACTCTTTCAGTAGTTTATGTCACCCCAAACAGCTAGAGGAATTTATTGTGATGAAATGCAGCATAGTCCAAAATATAAAACACGGTGCAGATGCTGGAATGATATCAAAAAAGCATACCCTCAGGGAAGTCTGGGTACAGAAGACATCTGAAATGAATACAGATAAACAGTATTTTTGTCATACTCATTTGGGACATCTTCTAAATCCTGGAGAGCTGGTGTTAGGGTTTGATTTGGCCAGCTGCAATTTAAATGATGAGCATGGCAACAAAATGAACTCAGAGTTCCAGATGTGGTATTAATCAAGAAGAACTAAGACTGGACCAAACATCAGTGATGTAGAAACTGGAAACTGAAAGAGCTTGCAGGAGAGAGAACATGGATACGGATGATGAAAGGCAATACCAAGATTTTCTTGAAGATCTTGAAGAAGATGAGGCAATTAGAAAAAATGTCAACATTTACAGAGAGTCAACCATCCCTGTGGAAAGTGATGATGATGAAGGAGCACCTGGAATTAGTCTGGCTGAGATGCCTGAAGACTTTCATATTTCCCATGATGCCACTGGTGAAGAAGATGCGTCAATGATGATATAATGAGATGTTGTAGACTGTTTCCACATACGTGGGCTTAAGAAGTTGGAAAAAATGACCTCAAGTGTCTCTTCCATCTATGCCTCCAGATTTCAAGAGGAGAAATTAAGTTTTAAACCTGAATAAACATAATTGTTTTGATTACTCACTCAAAGCACTGAAAAAGATGGATGGCTTTGAAGTTTTAGATAATAAACGATTATGGAGAATGTAATTATTATTGATATTTAGGCTATTTTACATGTGAAATTTTATCACTGTGCTTTTTTATATGAGGCACTGTAGTATTTTCACATAGTATAGTACCCTGGATGTAAAAGCTCAAAAATTGTGATTCCTTGGACATTCACTAAATCTTCAAGCAAAAACACATTTTTACATTCTTTTTACATTGATTAGTGAAAGACCATATGAAAAATCATTTTTAATATTGTTAATATTGTTACATACTTTGATCCACTTTACATCATTTTTATGTTCTTGAGGGAGGGAAATTAGGGTTCAGTTTATCACTGGATATTCAGGAGGCAAGTCAATCTTTTTTATTTCCTTATAAAATTAACATCTTCAAAAGCTGTTAAACAGAGGGTTATCTTAATTTTTATTGCAGTAGAGGAAATATATTTAAAATATTTGTAGATTTGTAGCAAATAGATACTCATTATTTAAAGGTTAAATAACAACTTTTTCTTTTGTTATTTTTGCCAGTTTAAGGCAGTAGCTGTGTATGTCATATAAATGTCTTCCTACCACATCAAAAATGTTGCTTTTAAAATTTTTGTTTAAAATTGAGAAGGAAGGAATTTTCTCTCTGTAAGTTTCTATCATTGAACACGCCACCATCAAAAAGAATATTAGAATCTAGCATGAAGATAATGACTAATAAAAATGAGGTACATACTTTATAAAACCATAAATCAGATTTGAATGAGGAATGCTTGCCACATCCTCAAAAGAAAAACTGTGTCTTGGGTTTTAAAGTGTTCTGAGAATGAATTATTAAGATCCTATTTCTATAAGCAAGATCAGACTTACTAAGTATGGCACAACTAAGAGCTAATTCATTCATTCTATGTGTGCCACTAAATAAAGAGATTGAGCAAGTAAAAAAAAAAATCAAACAGAAATCCTGGAACTGAAATAAACAGTGGCAGAACTGAAAAAATATAATAGAAATGTTTAACAGGAGAATCAATCATAAAGAAGAAAAATTCAGCAAACTCAAAGACAGGCTATTTACAAGTAACCAACCATAAAGTGAACAAATATACACATTTCAGAAATTTCAGAAAAAGAGAGAGAGAGGAACAGAGATTTAAATATATAATGTCTTAAAACTTTCTGAATCTAGAAAAGAATATGAACATCAAGTTTTATGAAGCTCCAAATATCTTCAGCAAGAAGAACCTAATAAAGATTGCCCTTGGACACATTATGATTGTCAAAATACAAAGATAAAGCACAAATCTTGAAAACAGCAAGAGATAAATTCTTCACATAGAAGGAAACCTTTATAATGGTATCAGTGGATTTTTCGGCAGAAGCTTTGCAAGCAAACTTGGAGACCATATATTCAAAATGCTGAAAGGAGGAAAAAAACTGACAATTAAGAAGAGTTTATCCAACAAGGCTGTTCTTTAGAAATAATAGAGGTCAAGACATTCCAACATTTCAAGACAAAAAAGAAGGTGAGGGAACTTATCACACCTCAACCTGACCTGCAAGAAATGCTAAAAGGAAGTCTTTATATTGATATGACCCAATACTAATAATATGAAAAATATTAAAGTATAAATGTCAGTGAAAATGGTAAATACATAGTGAAATTTAGAATACTCTAATACTGTAGTGGTTTTGCGTAAGTCACTTTGAACTTTAGTACAAAATGTATAAAAAATATTAAAAATAAAATAGCTACAATAATTTGTTAATGGACACACAACAAAAAATTGTAAAGTGTGACATATATAGTATAAAATGTGTGAAAGGGAGAAAATGTGTAAAGTTTTTCTACACATAGAAGTTAAATTGTCATCATCTCAAACAAGATTGTTAAGATACAACATGTTTTATATAAGTCTCATGATAACTACTAGGAAAAAAACTTTAGTAGATACACAGAAGAAAAAGAAAAAGTAATTAAAGCATATAAAAACAACAAAAATGAAAAAAAATTTAAGTTTGGGTGGTGGCTCATGCCTGTAATCCCAGCACTTTGGGAGGCCAAGGTGGGAGAACTGTATGAACCTAGGAATTGGAAACTAGCCTGGGCCACAGAGTGAGACCATGCCTCTACCAAACAATAAAACATTAGCTGCGCATGGTAGCATGGCCTGTGAAACAATAAATAAACATGAAATTCTAACTACCACAAACTAAGCTACAATATTTATGTCATCACAAAATAATAGTCAATTTATTTCAGCCCAAAAGAAATAACCAAGAATCGATTTCAAAATCAGTTCAGAGCTTTGCCTTCTCTGTATGGTGGAAGAGCAAGAAACAGACTCCCTCTGGCACCAAACACATAGGAAGCCAGACCAACCACATGAACCAGATGTTTCCAAACACTAGAAGCATCTGCAAGGAGCACAGGACTGAGGTCTGGAGGCTGAAAGCAAGAGAGGGGACCGTGTTGCTGCCCCAGCTTAGAGCCTGCAGAGCCTCCTGGCAGTGCATGGTGGGAGGATATAAGAAAAGCATGGAAGTCCACATGTTAAGGAGACAGGGTTGAGAATGTGAGGAGAGAAAAACATGGGGCTGAGTACCAGAAAGTAGGGAGGAGGGGCTGAAGTACGGTACAATTGGAGAATAGAAGACAGGGGCTCATTGAACCATTGGCAGGTATACGGGTAAATACCAATCAAGATAAATAATGTTAGGTACTACAAAAGGAAAAGGCACCCTACACTTTTTTTTTTTTGAGATAGAGTCTTGCTCAGTCTCGGCTCACTGCAACCTCCACCTCCTGGGTTCAAGTGATTCTCCTGCTTCAGCCTCCTGAATAGCTGGGATTATAGGCGCACACCACCATGCCTGGCTAATTTTTGTATTTTTATTAGAGATGGGGTTTCACCATGTCAGTCAGGCTGGTCTCAAACTCCTGACCTCGTGATCTGCCTCCCTCGGCCTCCCAACGTGCTGGAATTACAGGTGTGAGCCACTGCACCCAGCCCACCCTACATTTTTTTCAGAGCATTTTCACAAGAAAACTTGTCATTATGAGTTTAATATTGTCCAAAAGTAGAAGAGAGAACATTTCCCAATATATTTTAGGAAGCTAGTATTACTCTCCAATAGAATCAGGGAAAGGCAGTACCAAAAAAACCCTGTAAAACAGTATGCCTCATGAAACTCGATGTGGAAATCCCCAACAAAACATTATTCAACAGAACCACATGCTTCACCCATGGGTGAATTTCTTCTAGTAAGGGAGGAGACCACCCCTCATATTGTCTCACGCCCAATTTCTGCCTCCAAAGAAGAAGTAAAAACTAAAAGGCAGAAATGAAATCGGCAAGCAGACAGCCTGGCACCACACCCTGGGCCTGGTAGTTTAAGTTAGACCCCTGACCTAATCGGTTATGTTATCTATAGATTACAGACATTGTATAGAAAAGCACTGTGAAAATCCCTGTCCTGTTTTGTTGTGATCTAATTACCAGTGCATGCAGCCCCCAGTCACGTACCCCCTGCTTGCTCAATCAATCACAACTCTTTTAAGCAGACCCCCTTAGAGTTGTGAGCCCTTAAAAGGGACAGGAATTGCTCACTCGGGGAGCTCGGTTCTTGAGACAGGAGTCTTGCCGATGCTCCCAGCCAAATAAACCGCTTCCTTCTTTAACTTGGTGTCTGAGGGGTTTTGTCTGTGGCTTGTCCTGCTACACTAGGAATCATAAAGATGTGGGGAAATCAAAGGAAATCTTTTATTAAGAATTAAAGTTGTAGACTCTTATCTTGAGTTGATTACTTTGAATTTTTGGTCCCAAAATACATATAGGACCAGCTCTGATTCTATGATCTTTATCACATGCAGCCAGATGCTGAAGAGAAATAGATACAAC
Source organism: Gorilla gorilla gorilla (assembly GCF_029281585.2). Taxonomy (NCBI): domain Eukaryota; kingdom Metazoa; phylum Chordata; class Mammalia; order Primates; family Hominidae; genus Gorilla; species Gorilla gorilla. The sequence continues at coordinate 73,367,499 of NC_073230.2, read as the reverse complement.
AGCGATATGGGAGTTATCCTCTCTAAAGCCCAACTGAAAAAACCCAGAGTCAGAAGTTTTACAAACAGAAAAACAACATACTTCTTCTGAACCAGGGAAGGAGAGGTAATTCAAACATTTAAATTTAAATTGCTATGAGAATACTGACTTGTTAGAAACTGAAGGAGCGAGCAGTGCTTCTAAACTCCACGCTTTTCCATCAGAATACAGAGATAGACAACCTCAAAGTGCAGTTTCTTCACAATTGTCTTCATCCAGTCATAACATTAATTTCTCTATGAATCAAATCATAAAATAAATATTAAACTCATGACATATTCTCCGACTAAAAGGCGGCAAGATAAACTGAACAGTTAGTTATCAGTGTAATAAATTATGTACAAGAATCTTATCGCTGCATTTTTTAACAATGATGAAACTAGAAATAATCTAAGTTTCTATCAAAGAATAAACAGTGAAACAAGTCTTGTATACCCATTCTTTGGAATATATTTAAGACATTAAAAATAGAGGCCAGGTGCTGTGGCTCACGCCTGTAATCTCAACACTATGGGAGGCCGAGACGAGAGGATCACTTGATGTCAAGAGTTCGAGACTAGCCTGACCAACATGGTGAAACCTTGTCTCTACTAAAAATACAAAAATTAGCCAGGCATGGTGGCACATGCCTGTAATCCCAGCTACTTGGGAGGCTGAGGCAGGAGAATCACTTGAATCCAGGAGACGGAGGTTGCAGTGAGCCGAAATCGTGCTATTGCACTCCAGCCTGGGTGACAGAGCAAGATTCCATCCCCAAAAAAAATAGAATCTCATGCACTGATATGGAACAGTGTAAATGATATATTGCTTGTGAAATAGCAAAATAAAACACAATATAGTATGATATAATGTGTTCAAAAACTGTACAGGTATGTATCTCCTTTTTTTTTAATTTTTTTGGAGGCAGGGTCTCACTGTGTCGCCCAGATGGCAGTGCAATGGCATAATCACAACTCACCACAGCCTCAACTTCCTGAGCTCAACGGATTATCCCCACTCAGCCTCCCAAAGTGTTGGGATTACAGGCGAGAGCCACTGCACCTGGCCAACTTTATATGTATTTATAAATTTATAGAAAACATCCAGAAAAATAAACACCAAGCTATAATAATTCCTTCTAAGAAGAGAGTGAGTTTGGAACAAAGAGGAAGACATGGGAGATTTTCACTACACAAAGATCTCTATGATCTGATATTCTTAAAACAGTATGCATTTCTTTTATAATTAGAAAAAGAGGAAAAATGTAAGCGTTGTTACCATTTAGTAGGATGAAAGTTTTATTTTCATCAGTATTTGTATTGCATGTTAGTGCACAGCACGAATCTAGAAGAGAAAGCCCAGAGGAATAATTAGAAGAAAAAAAATCACACCTAAAAAAGAGAGGTAGTTATCTTTACATAACAACAAGCGTTCCAGGTGAGGGCTTTACATAACAAGTGTTCCAGGTAAGGTCCCGCTGCTCCAGCTCCCTCAAATCACCTATGCTCTGCCAAGGGGAAGGTGGAGGACAGGGAAGGCCAAGTCCCAGTGAGTGCTCTCCCCCAAAAAGGCCTGTTTCTGCAAGTTTCCTGTTATTAAGAAAATGGAGTCCTAATGAGATGTGGACCCCTTTGGGATGCTGGCAGAGGAACAAAGTAGAATATGCCATGATCATGCCTTAGAGGAAGACTTCTAGGTTGAGACTTGAAATTCATCAAAAGCTTGTGTGAAGTAAATAAAGCTACTCTACCTCTCTGAGTGTCAGTTTCCACACCTATAAAATGGGGATTGCATGCCAACATCATCGAGCTGTTGCCAGAGTTAAATTCACAAAGATATTTAAAAGTGACTGTTACTGCTAGGGTCCACATTGTTTTTTTTTAATTAAAAAAAAAACAGCATCGGACTTCAAAATACACAAAAGTAACAATGTCCATGTGTCCAAAGACGAGATGATCAGCTTTCTAATAAGCCTGAAGCGCGTAAGAACGAGATCTATCCCTAACTAGAACTCCTCGCAGCTCCACTTAAGAGGACACAAGCAGGGCTCCAAGAAGCTAAGTGCACGGCCAGTGTAGAGTGACTGGTGTAGTAAGGGTAGAATCTCTTAAGACCCTCTGAAATGCAGTTACATAACAGGGTCCCAGGACACTGGAGCAAACCAGGCAGCTGAGCAGATACTACCAGGAATGGCAGAGCAGAGGAGGGTCGGAGCCATAAATCTCAGCAGAATACACCAAACCGCAAAGAGCTCCTGGCTCTGTGAACAGCAGCTGTGGCTACATCTGGACCAATCTTCTAAGACAGCTGCTGGGGACAGCTGAGATCACGTGTTTTGGCAGCAACACACCCAACAGCAGTGCCTCTTGAACACAGACCACAAAATACTCTCCATTTATCTTTAAGGTGATGGATGATGGATGCCCTCACGTTACAACATCCCCACCAACACTTGCGGACAAGCGTATTTAGAAACTTCCACCTAAAGAGGGAACACTCAGGAGTGGAATGAGAATATTGGGGGATGGGGGAGAAACGCAGGTACTTGACCCCACAGACTCTATTGAAAACAAGAGAAGAACCGCTGCGCTGTGGCTCTTCCTCATCTCACCACATCCATAGACACCACATGGTTCTTGTTCCTTTATTGACAAAGGTGCAGATGAGCCCATGTGCAATTAATCCTGAAGGAGTAAATTCTTCACAAAGTACAATAACAGTGTCTAATATCCATGACCAGGGTTTTTAGGGTTTTTTTTAATGGTAATCCACATTCAGGAATCACAGATGAAGCCTGTTGGAATGTGCGATATGAACAAGGTCTTATTTTCAAGTAGATGAACACCTTGGTTTTTACGGATTAGACATAAAAAGCATAAAAGCTGGCGCCATTCCAGAATCAAAGGGACTGTCCCTGAGGACATATGGAAATTAGGGACATCAATTATTAGGAAGCTACACGAAACTAGAAGTGATCCCAGAAATTCCCATTGTCTAGACAGAAAAAGTCAACAGATCAGCCCGAGAGAGTAAAGGTACCTCCGGGAGTGCCGGGGGGTGATGAGCTTTCCATTCAAAGCAAAGATGTGAAGGCTGAGGAGTTACAAAGACTCCCCAAGTGGTCCACACCTTGAAAGTCGCTCCCACAAAGCTGGAGCACCACCTGTTCCTGAGGATCAGGTTGCCATCTGTGTTTGAGACACTGGCCAGTCAGACATCTGTTGAGATGAGGCCAATGATATCACGTGTAAAATGCCTAAACCATCCTAATCTTTAGGTAGCTATTTGGGGGACTTTCTACCAAATGGGTTGGTGAAAAATGGCGCACCAGAGACACACGCCTGGGAATTGAAATTTTCTCCTCTGCTTTTAGCATCTCCTGGGTAAGCCAATAATGGCCCTCCCTGCCCCCTCAATATCCACATCCGCGAAAAAGTCGCTGGTGAGGGTGACATTTTCACGAAGCCACAGCCCATGTCACCCCGTGCAAAGCTCTGAACTTGTGCACTGGCGGGCCAGGCGGCGGATTTCTCCCCACAGCGGGGGAACTGCGCTCTGGCTGGAGAGAAAAGAGGGCAGCGGCACAATGGACAGCTCCTGGACCTCAGGCCAGTTCCCACAGCAGCTTAGGAAAGCAGGTGGCTCCCTGGGCTGCAGGAGGCGCGATGCCCAGGAAAGACCCTGGGTGCAGGTGGGAGAGGGAACCCAGCTGAGCAGCGGGAAGTGGGGTGAGGACTACACCCGTCCAAGTTTGACAAGGGCGAGGTGTACATCGCGGCGTCACGCCCTCCTCACCGCCCAGCCCGGACCTGCCCCTCCTGTCCCTCTCCGGACTCACTTTCCTTGGCAAGGAAGTGCACGCGATCAGTAGCCAGCATCGTTGTGGAAGCGGCGAGGTCCACATTGCCGTGTCCAACCCTCCTGGGCTGCCCGCCTCCTCGCATGTCGCCTGCTGGGATTCCAGTCCAGCCGCCTTGCCACCAACGGGCGGGGAACCGTTAAGAGCTACTGTTTCCAGCCTGCCTAGCCAGGCTCTCACCGGCCCGCTCCTCCCACGAGAACTGCGCCCCGTCCCCGAGCCCGGGTCATGCTGGGATTGTAGTCCCGAAGTGCCTGAAACAACGGGCGGGAGCAGTGAAGAGACTACAACTCCCAGCATGCACAGCGAGGTCAACACAGCCCGGCTTTCCTCTTCAGTACTGTGCGCCGCCCCATGTTTATGCTGGCTGTGATTGTAATCCGGTCGCCTTGCAATTAAAAAACTGGAAGCTAATCAAAGACGACAACTCCCAGTATGCCAGGTGTAGCTCCCACCCACTAATCCACACCTCCCCGCGTCCAGAGCAGTACTGCCATGTCAAGGGGAGCCTGGCTGTTCCCAAACCTCTCCTACCTGCCAGGCGACAGTGGGACCAGGGCGGTTGGTCCTACCTTGTAATTATGTCACTACCTCTTCCTAAGATGCTGGCTTCATGCTTCGTCAGTGCCTGAAGTTTGATTTCTCACGGAGCGGCAGGGGACGGGGGGCTGCTCACAAACCTGTCAGGGTTGCCATAGTAACGCTACTCTTCCTGTAGCTGGACTCGCCCCACCCTTTCTCGCACGCTTCTTCCCTTGGCCCGGCCTCTCCCCTCAGCACCGCCCCTTCTCGCCCCGCCTCTTTTCTCGGCACCGCCCCTCATCCTCGCTCCGCCCCTGACACGCCCCTTCGGACAAGCAGCAGTGTAGTCCCTGCGTAGGAATGGGGTTAATGGCCAGATGTCTGACACTTCTCGGACTTTTTGTGATCCCACGCGGGAAGCTCCCTCCTGAGTGTCTGAAATTGTCAGTTCACTGCCAGAAATGGATATAAGCGATCCCTGATAACTTGGCACTTGCCTTTTCAAAGCCGCCGTTTCCTCCATCCTCTGGGTTGTCACAAATCCTCCTTTGCACCGCGAGTGCCCCTTGGACCCCGAGCTGGCTGCAAGGCCCACACCTGGGTCAGGCCTCGCACAGGGACGCTCCTGCCACTCTAATAAAGAGTAGAAAACGTCACACTGAAAGGCCTGACCCTGCTGCATCCAGTCAGGAAACAACCACAGGGAAGGGAACCCCTAAGCCACTTTGGGAGCCACATCCACCACTTCTCTGCCCCTGACCCAGGCTGGTTCCTAGCCCTTAGGGTCCTACTGCGGACCTCCCGGCCATAATTAACGCAGGTGCCGGACCAGAGAGCCCCTTGGTCCCTCCCAACACATGAGGGAACTTTGTGTGGTGAGGTCAGGTACAGTGTCTACGTTTCTGCTGTGAATAGGGCTTTCTTGGAAACAATTTTAATTTCCCTTTTTAAATATCCCTTTGGAACCACGTCTAATAATTTGCTGGTGGAACTTAACAGTGATAATTCTTTGAATCCATTTTTCTTTTCTTTTTCTGACACGCAGTCTCGCTTTGTAGCCCAGGCTGGAATGCAGTGACTCGATCTGGGCTCACTGCAACCTCCACTTCCCGGGTTCAAGCGATTCTTCTGCCTCAGCCTCCCGAGTAGATGAAATTACAGACAACCGCCATCACGCCCGGCTAATTTTTGCACTTTTTAGTAGAGATTGGGTTTCACCACGTGGGCCAGGCTGGTCTCGAACTCCTGAACTCAAGTGATCTGCCCGCCTTGGCCACCCAAAGTGCTGGGATTACAGGCGTGAGCCACTGCGCCCGGCCTGAATCCATTTTAACATTTAGTTTTTCAGATTAACTCGAAGTACCCCACAACTACACGCTAATGAAACTAGAGGAGGCACAGCCTCAGCTCCGTGCAGGACGGACGCACAAGAGCAGAATCTCCATGGGACGCCTTTCTGGAGCATCAGTATTACTGCAGGATTTGGAAGCAACAAGTTCAAATAATTTTCAACGTTAACACACTGGAAATTTAAGAGAAGTCTGGAAAGTCATCTACCTTTAAAAACTGTCAGTCATCTGTGCCTAAGTCAGACTTTCTCCAAGAAAAAAAAAAAAGAAACTCTAAGGAGAACCTATTTTTTATTCTTCTAAGTAGTTAAAATTAGAAATCTCAGCAAGTCAATAGGAAGCTCTCCTCTGCCAGTCTCCTAAATCACAATATGGCCTTGGTAGGGTTTTATTTGTATTTTTTGGAGTGGTTTGTTGACATGTTGGGTATAAAACTTGGGCGGGGGGTGTTGACCAATTTTTGGAAGTTTTCAGCCATTAGTTGGTGATTAACTTTGTACCTCATTTAATTTTTCTGTTCCCTGTCCAACTTGGACTCAATCACTCTACAGGTCTCTAAGACTTAATTTTCTTAAAGCTTTTTCACTCTTTTATTCAGAATGGACAACTTCTATTGCTCTGTGTTCTGTTTCTAATCTTTGAATAAGCTCAAAAGTATTTTTCAAATTTCCTTATCTTCCTATTGTTTCGTAATTTCCATGTCTTTGCTGAGGTTCCACATCTCTTCGTTGTTAGAATATTTTCCTTTACCCCCATGAACAGATTTATAATAGCTGCCTTTAAACATCCTGAATTACAACATCTTAAATATCTTAGGATCACTTCTACTGCCTGCTTTTAAAATTGCATATGGATTCTATTTTTGTGTTTCTTCACACGTATCATGAATTTTAAAGTTGTGTACTAAAACTATAAAGAATCATTATAGAGACTCTCATTTCTGTTGTGTACCTTTAACAGCGGTGTTATTTTTTTACAAAAGGTGTTAATTGGGCTGGATTCAAACCTCAATACCTGTCTCCCCTACAGTGGGCACAGCTGAAATCCTCATTCAGTTCTTACTCACACATAGGTCATATCTGTATTATGCAGCTGTGTTTCTATAACAATATATAATATATTATGCAGGTGTCATCATTATAATCTGTGTTAATTCAACAAGCTAATCCGGTATTACTGAAAGCCAGGACCTCAGTTTTTGTTTTTTCTTTTACTGTATAATAGTTTTATTTTTCTCATTTTACTATTTTTACATTTTATGCACAAATATTTTTTATCTGCGTAAAAATATAAAATAACTGTTTTATGTAAAATTACAAAAAAAATTAAAACCACAAAGAAATACATAATTGTTATTATGACAGTATAAGTGTCATTGTCGTTATTTAAAGAGTAAAAATGTATGCAAAAGTCCTCCTCCCATTTACAAAAGATTGAGAATTTTGTTTTTCCTGGCAGCAAGTGAAATATTGAAGTATCAATATTTTTACACCCTTTAGATCTGAAGACATTAAGTTAGTCACAGATTTGTTTTGCAATTATGAATTTTAAAACATTTTTGTGCTATTTCAAGGATACACTGGTTCTTTCTTAAAGGCAGTAGTATAAAATGAATATGGAAAACAGCAGACCTCACAAAAATATTTGGTGGTACAATTCTTTTTGTATCATACTTGAGTATCACCATTAATCATGGGAGAAAACAACTAAACAATTTTTCCTAATTAAATGACATAGACTGATACAAAAATAAATGTGATCAGTCAGTTTACCTGAAGATCAACCACACATAGCAATTCTGCCTAATTTGTTTTTCTGATGCCAACACAAATATTTAGACTTTAGGCTAGCGAGATATGTATGAAAGTTGGCTCAATAAAAACTTCACATGGAAAACAAATTTTAAAACAAAAATGAACATTTCTTTTACTTAAATTCTTGTACTTCTAAGGTACAAATGATGACCAATAATTTTATCTTTCTTCCTTTGAATATACTGTAAATTCTATGAAAAATTCATTTATAAAAACAAAGAATGAATAGAATAAATTTTATTTTCTTTCACAATGTTATATTTTAATAGAAGAAAAAAACTACCTGGCTTTCTGATAACTGTAACCTAAGTAAAACAAATATTTTACATATAATTTGAGGCAAAGTAATGAGTTTCTTGAATCAACTGGAGAAATTACTCATATTACTTTACCTATGTCATGCATAAATGATGGCAAGAAGAAAAAAAAAGCATCTGATCATGTAGGAGAACTGTCTCTGTTCAAATTATGAGAAATAAAATGAAAATTGCTAAAGGGAGAAAATGAATAAAATATGATTTTTAAAAAAACCATATGGGAATTGCATAGATGAGAAAAAAATTTTCATTCTAGGAATCTAAAAGTGATGTTTCTAGCTTTAAAAACATACACACACATATATAATTGAGACATGTCTATCATCTTGGCTAAAATTTTAATATATGTCTCCCCAAAAGCATTTTAAATATGAAAGACAAGATTCTTAAGCTCTTGATGATGTACCAGAAGGGTATACTTTATTATTTTTTTAAAACTACAAGCAACTTGTCAACTCCCTAGGCCGTAAGAGGATGGTGCAAAACCTTTCTTGCTGTCTATTTGTTACCTGATGCTAGAGCTTCTGTTTATTATTTCATATTGTTATTTTACTCAGATATTCTTACAACCACAGTGCCCAAATTGTACTAATAATATGTCCATATATTCTCTTTCAAAAAAGTAAAAATGGAAATACAAATCTTACTCTGCTCAGATATCAACTGCAGAAAGAGCTTAATATAATAATATAAATGAATTGAGGACATGTTGTAGTAAAATTATGCGTTAAGATTACCAGAGAAAGAGATCAAAGATCCCTCCTCTCTCTCTTCTCTTCCTTGTCCTTAAGATCCCTGCCTCTTAGGATTCATTCCAAACCACTACCAGAATTCCTAACAATGCCATCTTGCCTGTATTATCATGCCTTTTTCTCCTAGTTAAGTCAAAAGCATTAACTGAGCTCTTAAGAAGCTTTTTAAGGGGACAGATTTAAAGAAAACAGTGAAGGAGAAGGTGCATAAATATTTGAGAATCAACTTTCTCAAATCTGTAAGAGGATTAATAGCTATCTGCCAGTCTCATGTAATAATTCGTGCTTAACACCTTAAAACAAACAACAAAGAGAGAAAAGAAAGAAAAAGACATTTCTAGCCATTTTTGTTTAGTGTTCGCTTATGTAAGGAATGTCATATATGCAGGAATTACTTAATTTGAATCTTAAAATGAGTTGTTTAATAATTTTTCTTCTGTATATCTTCATGCCTTCATATATGTTTATAAAATGATCAACTGAATATGTATATAGATATATGAATACACATATATAATATGGAAAAGGAAAAAAAAATAAGTGGAAAAGTATTGTCTTAAAGAGAAGACTGCCTATAACAGAGGTCGAATTTTCCTTTTAAAACTATTTGCAAGTAATTTACTAATGCCTTGAAAGGTAAAGTACTGCTGACTGATTTAAAGTCTTCATTTCATCAGAAACAAAGGAATATAAGCTGCTTTGCATAATAAACTGGCACTACAGGGTAATTTTTTTAAAAAAGGAAGCCATAACAAACAAAACCAAACCTTTATTTTTGGGTTGAAGTATACCTTTTCAGTTTTTTAAATCTCTGACAGGAAAAACAGAGATCATTTAATAATTTTTGTAACAGCTTGTTCATTAGAATTAAATGCCTCTCTCAAAATAATTTAAATTCTTGGTCTGACATGAATAATCTATACAGAAAATCCTTAAAATTGGCTTGAGTTAATAAGCCAGATTTAAACCTGGATCTCCTCCTTCAGCACTGCTCTTTTGCCAGTCAACTTCTTACTGTCCTTTGCTTGCAAATATATAAATAACCTGATACTCTTAGTTTAGTAATTTATTATTATAAATTTATTCGGTATGAACATTTTAGCTCTGCTTGATTAGATGAAACAGGCACACATGCTTTAGCTGAGAAATTCCATTTTCTGGTTCTATGTAAAGCAACATCTAAAGCAGCAGAGAGGGGAAACAGTTATATTTTCAAAAATAGTTAAGCCAGACTGTTTCCTAGAGATACTTCATTTATTTTTCATTTTCAGATACTACTGGCTATTTTTGGTAGGGCTACACATTAATACTGAGCAGTTTAGCTTTCCTGACTGTTAACAAACTATTCCACAATGAACCTGCCTTCACACTGCAGACATTGTGGAGATCCTTTAACACACACATATTCTAAAATATATGCTCAAAGTAAAAAGATCCAAATTCACAAGAGTATGAAATATTTATAAAAAAATCATGCATCAGACTGTACAGCCTAGAAATAAAAGAAGATTCAAATTCAGTAATAAAGGTAAGAGCTATACTTGCTCTAAACATTTTAAGAAAGACTTTGGAGTCCCAGAATGTCCTGGGGCTCAATTATCCTTTTCCGTTTGCAGAGAAGCAGTAGCCAGAGCTACTGCTGTGACTGGCTGGGCAATTCCATGGAGCTGCATCTTTGCAAGTTTCTTCTGTTCACATTCTGTGACCAAACGGTTCAACTCTGCTGCACTGTATCCAGTAAGAGTCTTCAAGTCACAGACAAACTTGTACACAAATCTCTTGCCTTGAACTTTACAAATCATGTCCCCATCATAATAATATCTTAATGCACGACTGAGTTTCTCATAGTTCATCGTAGGCTTATTTTTATGCTGTCCCCATTTTTGTGCAACCAGTTCAGGCTGATTTAGCTTAAATTCACCTTCATCACCAACCCAAGAAATACAGTCTCGAGCGTCCTTATCAGTAAGAAGTTCTAGCAAAAACTGCCATAGTTGGATTTGGCCATTGTTTCCTGTTCTGTTCCCAGATGAGCTTCTATCTTCTGAAATCCTCGGCACTCTTTGTACTTTGGCTGCCTTCGCACTACTATTTATAACTTTAATGGTAGTAGGTGTAGCAGATTGCACTGATGCTGGAATAATTTGCACAGGTTGATCAATTGTAACTATTTCATTCATCTGCTGTTCTTGACTTGCCAATACATATTTTCGGAGAAGTTCCAGATGACTCCAGAGAATTTCTCCCCGAGGAACCCGCTGAAAAAAATCTTCTTGGTTGAGACTACATAATTCTCTCCCCGAAATGTTGAGTGTGGTGAGGTCTATATCGGTCATGCTGAATTCCTTCATTACCCAAACCACCCAATGCAGGACTTGGTCTGTGGACCACTGTATGGGATCATAGGGTATCCCAAGGCGTTCTTGTTCTTTCCTATAGCCTTCCAGTGCAGCAGCCCATCTTGTTACTTGTTCTGAAGTTTCATCTGAAATGGTTGTGATGTGTTTTGTGCCATCAAGAGTTATCACTTGAGCTTCTTCAACAAGATGTGCTTCTGATTCAGCATGGTGGGAATGTGGATCAATAACAATCTCAACAGTGTCCGCAGGTTTAACAATTTCAAGGATGTTTAATTGTGGTTCAATTCCTTGGTAAGAAATTACCTGTCCACTAAGCTGTACAGTTCCATCTGTTTTTACTCCTTGGTCAAATAAACTTCGTTCTGGATCCAGCTGGATATCTCGCAGACAAATTTCATGAGCATCCAAAGAACACTGTAGTCTTGGTTCTAGCAGTTTCTTTAAATTGCCTGTTGGTTCATTGATGTCTATGGCCTGGCTTACACATTCAGCTGTCGCGTAGGTTTGTTCTACAATGCTTTCTTCTGTGCACTCTGCTTTCTCTGTTCCATCAATCTCAATTTCTATCAGCGCCTCTGCTTCTCTTTTAGTCATGGCTGGAGTATTTCAAAGGCTCAGTCCCACTCCAGAATCGGCCCTGTCGCCCCCGCCCGCACTCCAGAGCCGGCTGAGAACCGCTGCGGCGCGGGATCCACGTGCAGCGTCTCTCCGGGTAAGACCTGCAGCTCCCGCAACTAGAAGTGTGAGGCCCCAGGGCCCTTCCCGCGTAATCGGCGCTGAGAAGCCCCAACCCCCCTCCAGCCTCCAGGACCTCAGTTTTGTCTGCTTATTGGATTTTTTTATAAATCAAATTATATAGTATGTATACTTTTTTTTTTTTTTTGAGACAGAGTCTCGCTCTGTCGCCCAGGCTGGAGTGTAGTGGTGCGATCTCGACTTTTACATCTATTTTCTTTTGTACAACATTATGGAGTCTTGCTCCGTTGCTCAGGCTGGAGTGCAGTGGTGCAGTTTTGGTTCACTGCAACCTCCACGTCCCGAGTTCAAGCAATTCTCCTGCCTCAGCCTCCCAAGTAGCTGGGATTAGAGGCATGCATCACCATGCCTGGCTAATTTTTGTACTTTTAGTAGATATGGGGCTTCACCATGTTGGCCAGGCTGATCTCTAACTCCTGACCTCAGGTGATCTGCCCACCTCCGCCTCCCAAAGTGCTGGCATTACAGGCGTGAGCCACTGTGCCCGGCCAACATTCTTTTTTTTTCATTTTAACAATTTTTAAGTGTGCCGGTCAAAGGAATTAAGTACATTCACACTGTTTTACCAGCATCCTCCACATTTATAGGGAGTGTTTTTGCAAAACTCAAACTCTGTACCCATTAAACCCCGCACCTACCTTCCTGTAGCCCTGGGAACCAGTCTTCTACTTTGTATTTCTCTAAGTACCTTGTATGAGTGGAATTATACAGTATAGTGAAGAAATCATGAAGTATAATACACACTATATAACATGTTTATTCATTTGAACACAATCACTAACAGAGATCATTAGTACATGGTGATTATAGAGGAAGATAGATTTTAAAAAAAAGCATTGGATGAACACATTAAATTTATGACAATGATGCCCAAATACTACAGCAGTGAGTCCCCTGCCCCAGTCACAGGGCTGGTCACGGTGGAGCTGGGAGCCCTGTGCAGCTAGCTGTCTGACTCACAGAGCCCATGCTCAGCCCTAACTTCACTGAGCCCTGAGGCACTCTGCCCCTGCCACCCAGGCACTCAGTGGACCTGAGATTCTTCATGGCCTCGTCTTCTTGGCCTTGAGAGTGTGGCTGGCCTACTGGGATGCGGCTCAGCAGCAGGACAGGTTGTAGCTGTAGGACAGAGCAGCAGCTGTGAGGATCCAGGAGCCACACCTCAGGCCTCCCTCCCAGTGCCTGCCCAGGGCTCCTATTCAACAGGGCCTGCTGCTGACCAGGGAGCCGTGGCCACAGGCTGTCTGAAACTGACCACAAGACAGCCTCCACCCCCTCTCCTGTCAATCCACTAAGCTCTCACTTCTCAATCAGACTGTGCCACTCCATGGACTTGAAACAAACCCCATATTCCTCCTGAGTCTGAAGGTAATTCCCTCTTGTCACTGAAGCAGCTGCATTTTTGCAGCGCGGGAGGGTGTGGGGATGTGGGCAAGTCATGGGCCAGGGTCCTTTCTGAGGGTCTTTGGCTGGCTGTCTTCCAGGGAAATGTGATCAACACCCAGAATGGAAAAAGAGGAGCAGCTGGGGCCTTCGCTTTGGGGAGGGTGGGGATGTGGAAGTCAGAGACCCCCACCCACTTACCCTGGGTAGAGCACTCCCTGGCTCCATCCTCTGCATCCTGGATTTATTGGGAGGGTTTGATACACAGAGCAGGAGACCCATCCTAATTGGAGGATGTGGGTAGGGGACAGGAATCATGGACAAATTCCTAGGGGGGCTGTTTATCTGTTTATATCCAACTCTGAGAAAAGGGTGGGACTGCATGGGATTGGAGAAGAGGGGGCCCATTAAGAGAAAAGCCCTAGAGATTGGCCTCAGTTTACTCCCTCCCCAAGGGTCCTTCAGCATCTTCCACCCAGGCACTGTCAGCCTCCTGTCCTTCCCTCTGGCTCCAGGAGATCAAAGTCCTCCAAAAATGCAGCTGCTTCAGTGGCAAGAGGGAATTACCTCCTCCCAAGCCTCAGGATCCCGGTACCCGACTTGCCTGCCCCAGGCTCACTCCCATTCACACAGTCCTTCATGGCAGTGTCCAGCTTCACCAGGTCAGTGAGGAACCTGCCCAGAGGGGGCACATCCCCCTGGGCCATTGGGGTGGTCGTGGTGGTGAGCTCCTATTGCCAGGTGCCCACCCAAGACCTGCCCCCTGAAATCTCACCAACCACTTCTGCCTGGACACCCCCTCCCCAGGTCTCCCACTTGGAACAGCCCAGTACCCTCAGCTGCCTCCCTCAGCCCTCCTCCTCCTCTCCCCATCTCCCCAGCTGGCCTCCAAGGCCACTAGATACCCCCAGTTACTTCTATGATGGGATTTTAACAAGTCATAAGGTCATGGGGTCCCCTGTCCCATTGTTCCCCAAATCTACACTGAGCCAGCTCGCCCAGGCAGTTTCTCTGGTCTCTCTAATGGATGCATTTCAGGCCCTGTGGCCACAGGAGGGCAGGGCTGGGGGAGGAAGATGCCCTGTTCTCTTAATGTGGAGGCCTCCAGCTGAGGGGGAAGAAGCCTGTCCTCCGACTCCTTGGAGCCCCTCCCACCACAAATCCACTCACCTGCTGCTCCCACAGCCTCATCTGGGCTGTCTGGGGATTCATCTCCAGCATGGCCAATTTGGAGGTCCCCACCTGCCAGGGTCAGCCCCCCTGACCTCAGATCCTGGATAACCGGCCTGAGTCAGCTGTTGCAAGGCTCCCACCACCTCCAGTGAGCCCTGGTTCTAGATTCACTCCCAGCTCCAAAACTCACTGCCTGTGTCACCTTGGGCAGGCAGCCGGGCCTCCCTGACACTGTTTTCTCAAAAGGGAAGTGTGATGGGAACCACACCATCCTCACAGGGCCTCCTGAGGACTCGGTTTCATGTGGCTCTCAGCATTGCTCTCACCATCATCCTTTGTGGGAAAAGCCAGGCACAAGCACCCTCAAATTCCCTTCCTCCCCAAACCCCATCATGACCCTGTCGGGCCTGCACAACTGGCTCATCATTTGTTAATTTGCCAGATGAGGAAACAGAGACCCAAAGAGGGCAGCGACGTGCCCAGGGCCTCACAGGAGAGGCTGGCTCCTCCCAAACCTGGAGGCCCTGTCCCAGCTGCCTTCACCCCACACCCCAGGACCACCACTGACCAGGGTCCCATCCTCTGGAGTCTATGGGGTGTCCACATTCCCATCCAGGCTCAGCTATGGTGGGAGGGGGACAAGGTGTATTTGGAGGCCTGGTTGAGCAGCACCTGCTTGTCCCAGCCCCACTGGAATCTCTGCTCCACACACCAGGCTTTATGCCAGACCAAAGGCATCACTTACCCCATGATCCACCAAGGAAGCTCCCTGCACAGGACCCTCTCTTCCTCCACTCAGGGAGTGGTCACCCAAGATGCCATCTCTGACTGACAGGGCAGGGTCTTCCTAAGGTACTGGGTGGTGACATGCCACTTCCTCATTTCCAGAGAAGATTCTGAGATCTGGTCAGGAAGGATCCACAGTGAATGCAAGAGTCTCCAGATACTTATAAACCATCTGGAGCTTTTGGTGGTGCTCACTGGGCACTGGGGTGAGAATCATGTGACTGACTGATTAGCAGTGTCTGCAAATGACAGAGTGGGGAGCCACAGCAAACACATATATGTTCACCCCCCGTTTACCCATTGAGACCCACCTGGCCTGTGAGATTCCTCTGCTGTCCCCATCCTTGGTGCAGACAGGATGACTCTCCCTGCAGAGGTGCAGAAAGAAGCAGTAGCAGAGGTCTGGCTTCCTGGGGAATTGCTGGGCTAGTCTGGGGAAGGAAGGAAGCCCCACCTACCACACCCACCCCACAGCCTGGAGGTGGCTCCATGCCAGCAGGATGGACAAGCATGGGAACCAGAGCCCTGCTCCTTCTGCAGCTCATCCTACCTGCCCAACAGCCCAGCTGCCATCACCACATCCCATTACCGGAGTCTCCTGCCCCCAAACCCCCACCTGCCCATGGGCAAACACACATCTTTCCATTAATACAGGCTAGACAGGGCTGGAGTTTTCAAGTAAACCTTCAGTGAGAAAGTTGCACACACCACACACACACACATGTGTGCACACCCCTACACCTGGCCCAGTACCCTTTCCAGCCTAATCTTTTTCTCTACCCCCCAAAACACTTGTCTCCCATCTCCCGTCTCTACTGTTACTTGATGTGCAAATCCTGCTCAGTGTACTGTCTTTTCTGAAAAGATTTTTAAATTTTCTGGAACTTTTTCTGTGGAGAGGGAAAAGAAGGAAAGATTTGAGAAATAATAAGGTGAAAGAAGAAATTATTTGAGAATAATAAGCAGATGTGTACATTCAGTTCCCTTTTGAGAACCAAAAGGAAGAAACTGCCTGGATGAGAATTTCTACGCTGGTCCTCTAAACCCTAAGGGCTCCATGGGTCTGGGGAAGGAGCTCTGTGGAGGCTAAAGCAGCTTCATCTTGGATGCAAATCCACCATGTTGACTTTGAATTAACCCCAGTTCTGGGAATGCCCTTAAGATTTCTACTTGATCTACTGTTTCTTGTGTAAGAGCACATACTTACTACAAATCTTCTCCTTAGGTCAAAGCTACCTAGATGTCATCACACAAACTACGGGCTATGATGTCCACCTCATTCTCTTTCTGGAAGGCTGACCTTAACTGTCCTGCACATTCCTTACACAGCATATTTGCCCTTTTCCTATACTAATAAGCCCTAAATCTTGGGGGTAACAGTCTGGGGAACTACCTGTCTTGCTACCACTCAAGACCATACTTCTGTCCACAAATTCCCCCCAATAAATTACCTTTTACTGACAAACTGGATTTGTCTGTCTCATTCTTTGGTTTCTTGACTCCTTCTGTGTTGGGCATCCCTTTGCAGATACAGCCCTTTCATAAAACAAGGTATATTAGTCCATTCTCACACTGCTATAAAGAAATACCTGGGTGCCGGGCGTGGTGGCTCACACCTGTAATCCCAGCACTTTGGGAGGCCGAGGTGGGTGGATCACCTAAGGTCAGGAGTTCAAGACCAGCCTGACCAATATGGCGAAACCCTGTCTCTACAATAAAATACTAAAATTAGCCGGGCATGGTGGTGTACCAGCTACTCAGGAGGCTGAGACAGGAGAATCGCTTGAACCCAGGAGGCGGAGGTTGCAGTGAGCCAAGATTGCTCCACTGCACTCCAGCCTGGGGCAACAGAATGATACTCCATCTCAAAAAAAAAGAGAGAGAAAAGAAAAAAGAAAGAAAAATAAATACCTGGAACTGGGTTTCATTGGCTCACAGTTCCATACGCTCTACAGGAAATAGCAAAGTGGCTTCTGCTCAGCTTCTGGAGAGGCCTCAGGGAGCTTAAAATCATGGTAGAAGGGGAAAAGGAAGCAGGCACATCTTACATGGCTGGAGCAGGAACAAGAGAGAGAGGGGAGAGTTGCCACACGCTTTTCAACGACTAGATCTTGTGAGAGCTCTCATTACCACAAGAACAGCACAGAAGATACAGGTGAAACCCAATCTCTACTGAAGATACAAAAATTAGCCGGCATCATGGTGCATGCCTGTAATCCCAGCTACTCAGGAGTCTGAGGCAAGAGAATCTCTTGAACCTGAGAGGTGGAGGTTGCAGTGAGCCAAGATTGCGCCACTACCCTCCAGCCTGGGCAACAGAGCGCGATTCTGTCCAAACAAAAAAAGCTATGATGTCCTGTGTCCTCCTGGGAGATGACATTGTTTGATGCACACCAGTCCTTTGTGCGGGTTAATGTCACCGGCTTCCAATTGGCTTCCCCTCAGAGCATGGCTTTTGCCACCCTCACCTAGAGACAGAACTTGTCTAAGGTTGCCTCAAGGACAGTTCCCAGGAGAGTGTTTGTCCCCAGCATGTGCTGGGGGATTGATAAGATGTAAACCCCTCAGAGCCAAAACTCATTGCTTGCTCTGAAGGGACCAGTGACTCATTCTAGCCACATGTGGCCTCTGGTCCCCTTCAATGGCCCAACACTGAGGGGAACATTGGCCTTCCTGTCATGGTAGGGGCTGTGGTGCTAGCTCCCCTCCTGGGAGAGGGAAGAGGTGGCGGGACCAGCCTGCTCGTCACACTGGCACCCACACTCCATTCCTGGCCCCCAAAATTCCACTCCTGGCCTGTACAGGTCCAAGTATCAGCTGGGCCTGCTGTCTACATGAAAACAGCCACTGCTGCGGCACCCCTCAGCCCTGCCCCTCAAGACCTAGCCTGGTCCAGCTACCGCCACAGATCACCTAGAGCCCCAATGAGTTTGAGGTGAGTGTGGGGCAGGTGGCTCAGCTTCTCTTTCCTTTTCCTCTGCCTGCCACAGAAAATGGGACCCAGAGCCCCTACTGCCACTACCATCCAAAGCCACCCTCAGAAGCAGGCCTGAGGCTGCAGGCTCCCCTGACACCTCTCCACAGAGCCTTTCTTCCATTTAACCTCCACAGGCGCAACTAACAGAGTGGGCAGGCCTTCCTCTAGGTGCATTCCTTCTCCTCTAACTCGGGGACCTTGCTCTCGGCCCCCAGCAGAGCCTTTGTTCCCAGGGGGAGTGCCTGTGGCAGATGCCAGCCTAACTCCTCCCCGCCTGCCAAGCTCTTGGTTCCTTGGCAATTTCAACCCCCCAACAGCCTCCTCTAGCCTGCTGGAGCTTTCACAGCATCTTGGCACTCACAGGGCAGCCTGCAGGCATCAGGCAGTGGGTGACAGAGCCTCACACAGGCGCTTGGAGGCATCCCAGGATCTCCTTGGTAGGGTCCTGTTTTCCCTAGGCCATTCTCTTTTTTTTTGAGATGGAGTCTCACTTTGTCACCCAGGCTGGAATGCAGTGGTCTTGGCTCACTGCAACCTTCATCTTCTGGGTTCAAGCAATTATCCTGCCACAACCTCCCAAGTAGCTGGGATTACAGGCACCCATCATCACGCCCGGCTAATTGGCTAATTTTTGTATTTTTAGTAGAGACGGGGTTTCACCATGTTGGCCAGGCTGGTCTCGAACTCCTGACCTCGTGATCCACCCACCTCAGCCTCCCAAAGTGTTCGGATTACAGGCATGAGCCACCATACCAGGTCTCCCAGCCCATTCGTTAATGAGGACTACATCAGTTCTTCCCTCAGGCTGAACCAGTGGCTGGAGTTGCCCCAAAAGTGACAGCAAAGGAGTTGCCCCAAATTGTCCTGAAATGGGGCAGTTGGAATTCCAAACAAAGAAGCTCTAAAGCCCAGAGTGGTCTGTCCAAAGTATTCATTAGAGGAACAGACACATAGAGGGGGCTGCAGCGTATCCTTGCAAGGGACAAAACAGAGATGTTCTACCCCAGTATGTCTGCCATGAGTGGGTCTGGTTATGGAGTTTATATGAGGCTTTAAGGAATTTGGCTTAGGGCCACGGCTAGTTTCTTTCAATGCTGTGGGCAACATCCTACACGTTTTTATCAGTGCCTGGGAATGTTCAAGGTCCCGGCTTGGGTTTAAGCCTTCAGGGAAAAACCTGCAGCTGGCCGTTATCACAGAGCAGTCAAGTTACTCTGTAATTCTCAGTCTGGACAGAGAAAATAATGGGGAGGAAGTGAGGTAATAGACACTATTCTTTGCAGTAAGTTTTTTTTTTTTTTTGAGATAAAGTCCCACTCTGTCACCCATGCTGGAGTGTATTGGTGTGATCTCAGCTTACAGCAACCTCCACCTCCTGGGTTCAAGCAATTCTTCTGCCTCAGCCCCCCAAGTAGCTGGGATTACAGATGCCCACCACTATGCCCAGCTAATTTTTGTATTTTTAGTAGAGACAGAGTTTCACCATGTTGGCCAGGAGATTTGGAACTCCTGACCTCAAGTGATCCACCTGCCTCGGCCTCCCAAAGTCCTGGGATTACAGGTGTGAGCCACCGCACCCAGCCTGCTGTAAGAATTTATATTGGGAAGTGGAAGTCAGTTGTTATTCAAGATCGTTTCCTATATTTGGTTTCCTGTGCATATCTATATCAGTTTTGGTGTGTGGAGAGTTGTCAATTTCTACAAAAAAAAAAAATAGCTGGGAATTTGAAGGGATTATATTGAATTTCTCGGTCTATTTGTGGGATATTGTTATCTTGGAAATAATATTTTTATCCTTGAAAATTAGACATTTTTCAATTATTTCAGATCTTGATTTCTTTCAGTATTAATAAAAATTAAGCGTAGACCAGGCACGGTGGCTCCCGCCTGGAATCCCAACACTTTAGTAGGCAGAAGCAGGCAGATTGCTTGAGCCCAGTTGGAGACCAGCCTGGGCAACATGGAGAAACCCCATCTCTACAAGAAATTCAAAAATTAGTCAGGCATGGTAGCAAACACCTATAGTCCCAGCTACTGAGAAGGCTGAGGCTGGTGGATCAATTGAGCCCAGGAGATCAAGGCTGCAGTGAGCTGTGATCACACCACAGCGCTCCAGCCTGAGTGACAGAGCAAGACCTTGTCTAGAAAAAAAAAATTAAGTGTAAAATCTTTGCACTTCTATTACTTTTAATAAATATTTTTGAAGCTATTATAAATCAAATGTATACATTTTATTCTCATTTTTGTTTGCTTTAAGTATAAATTTTTATGTGTATCTTGTATCTTGTGACACTGATCAACTTATTAATTCTAGTGGTATTTTAGTGAAAGTCTTACACATTTTTATATAAAGAATGATGTCATTTGCAATTAAGGCAGTTCTAGAAGTTGACACGGGGAAGGAGGGTGAGCAGTCAGGACCCCAGCAGGGCCTGTGGGCAGCTCGCACTGAAGGAAGGGGCCCAGGTGATGGAACCTTAAAGTAACCTCATGTCCTTGGTGACAGATCCACCAGAACTTCAAACTCTGGTAACCAGAAACCCTTATTCTAGACACAGCCCTGTATCAAGCTAATTTCATGGAGATGCTCAAGAGCAAGATGTTCTACTGCTATATCCTGACTTCCTGAGGCTATCATCTGTGGAAGGCTTGAAGTGAGGGCATCTTCTAATGATGCAGATGTTGGCTCAGCTCTCATCCACAAATCCTCAGGTCACTTGGCAGGGGACACACATAGGTAACACAGGGCACCTCACGGCAGACCCTTCCAGGCCAGACCTCGCCTGTGATCCCATCTGGGCAACCCCACATCCCTGTCCATCACTATGTGTCGGGGAAGCAAGAGTTGAGGGTGTCCTCCCTGGACAGGAGCAGGTTGTCAGGTGTTGGAAGCCTGATGGGTCTGCCAAGATCATATCCCAGGTCATGGCTGGCAGGGTAAGAAGTGAGTGTTGGGGAACAAGTTTGCCTACTCAGATGTTAATCCCAAGACTTCACATTGTAACCTAGTTTTCTCTCTGGCTGGAAGTCTATGCAGATGCTCATACGTGCCTGATCTGGGGAACAGAATTTCATTTTTTTTTTTTTTGTTTTTTGGTTGTTGTTTTTTTTGATGGAGTCTCGCTGTGTCGCCCAGGCTGGAGTGCAGTGGTGAGATCTTGGCTCACTGCAAGCTCTGCCTCCCAGGTTCACGCCATTCTCCTGCCTCAGTCTCCCGAGTAGCTGAGACTACAGGCGCCCACCACCATGCCCGGCTAATTTTTTTTGTATTTTTAGTAGAGACGGGGTTTCATCGTGTTAGCCAGGATGGTCTCGATCTCCTGACCTCGTGATCTGCCCACCTCGGCCTCCCAAAGTGCTGGGATTACAGGCAATGAGCCACCGTGCCCGGCCGGGGAACGGAATTTCTAACGGGGCTTTCCCCCTGCAGAGATAGCCAGGCAGTTCACTGACACCTCTTGGCCCAGCTGCTGGGCGCTCTCCTTGCAGAGCTTCATGAAGATTGGTAGAAATGAGCGATAGGTTCAACCACTCCATCTCCTTGGACAAAGAGTAGGAGCACCACACCACCAACCATGGCCAGCGCTGGTCTGGGGTGACAGTAGGAACACAGGGGTCACCTCAGACAGGAATCCAAAAAGATCAAGGCAGGACCAGGGCCCAGACTCAAATATGGAGACTCCATTGCCCCTGTCGAAGGGCTTTCACACCTAAGTGACCTATGGTCCCCTCCCGAAAGAACTGGACCTCCATTCATCACCAACAGAAACTTGATTTGATTCTAAGTTCTTGCTCACATAGTTGTAGAAAGAGGAGAGAACATCGTTTTTTATTGTTTACATTAGGCCACGAGTATCTTTGCATGTTGCTACTATTTATATTGGCTTTTTTTTTTGTGTGTGTGAGACAGAGTCTCAGTCTGTCACCTAGGCTGGAGCACAGTGGCCCAATCGCAGCTCACTGCAACCTCTGCCTCCTGGGTTCCAGTGATTCTACTGCCTCAGCCTCCCAGGTAGCTGAGATTCCAGGCACATGCCAACACACCTGGCTAATTTTTGTATTTTTAGTAGAAACATGGTTT
The DNA here is from genome assembly GCF_029281585.2 of Gorilla gorilla gorilla. NCBI lineage: Eukaryota > Metazoa > Chordata > Mammalia > Primates > Hominidae > Gorilla > Gorilla gorilla. Next base: position 73,345,352 of record NC_073230.2, on the reverse strand, counting down.
CACCATGTTAGCCAGGTTGGTCTTGAACTCCTGACCTCAGGTGATCCGCCTGCCTCAGCCTCCCAAAGTGCTAGGATTACAGGCATGAGCCACAATGCCCAGCCTATTTATATTGTTTTAAACACCCACCCCATGTATTTCCTGTAGCAGGCAACCCCACTGCCCTGCCACACCTTTAAGATTTAAAAGCCCACACTCTTACTAGGGAGGTTTTTACACAAAAAGGTAGCTAAAAGCGGGAGGGAGGATGGTTAAGCTGCTCTATATATTGGTTATCCCACAGAACTCATTCCTGTAGCCCCATCAGGGCTGGAGCTGCAACCTCACATGGCTTCATTATATTCCATAAAGGAGACCATTTTCCTCAGCAGTTCAGTCTTGCAATGCAGGTGGAGCCTGGACATGATCATCTTCTGTTTCCATGTCAGCCACTTCTAAGGAAACATCCTGTGTGTGCCCTAATCTGTAAGTGTCTGCTAGAGCATCCATACACAGCACTGCATAGTGAAGGACTTTAACAGCAGAAACTTAGTTTCCCACAATTCTGGAGGCCAGCAATCCAACAAGCTGTTAGCTGAGATGGTTTCTCTGAGAACTCTCTCCTTGGCTTGCAGATGGCTGAACTTCTATCTCTGCATCCTTAACGCCTCTTCTAATAAGGACTCCAGTCATATTGGATTTGGGTCCACTCCAATGAACCCCAAATTTATAACCTCTTTGGAGACCATATGTCCAAATACAGTCACATTCTGAGGCACTGAGTGTTAGAACATGAACTTTGGGGAGGGGACACCACTCAGCCCATTGGATATATTATTCCCTTGTAGATGACAAACTCCCAGGAGATTATTCAGTAGAAGGATATGCATATGTAAAATTTTAATAGCTAAAGACCGATCACTTTCCAAAAGGACTTTGGAAGGTACATTGCCACCAGCAATTTCTGAATATAGCTGCTTCCCTGAATTCAGATTTTCCTGGATGTTAACTTTCTTTTAATTTTTTGCCGATCTGGTATCCATGTAGCAAATAAAATCATGTTGATTCATGTTGATTTCGCTTCCTGATTGAAATTTGAGTCATCTTTCTTTCTTTTCTTTTTTGAGATGGAGTTTTGCTCTTTCTACCCAGGCTGGAGTGCAATGGTGAGATCTCGGTTTACTGCAACCTCCACCTCTTGGGTTCAAGTGATTCTCCTACCTCAGCCTCCCAAGTAGCTGGGATTACAGGCATGTGCCACCACACCCAGCTAATTTTTTGTATTTTTAGTAGAGATGGGGCTTCACCATGTTGGTCAGCTGGTCTCGAACTCCAGACCTCAGCCTACCTCGGCCCACCTCGGCCTCCCAAAGTGCTGGGATTACAGGCGTGAGCCACTGTGCCTGGCCCTCGAGTCATCTTTCAATTGCTTAATACATATGTGTTTTCCCTGAATCATCTGCTCAGATTCTTGACCCTTTAAATGGGCTTTCTCCCATCCTGGACTCTCCCAGCATTTGCCCCCTTGTCATGTCTAGAATTGTAGCTGTTTGACTAGGTTCCTTCTAATGTTAAAAAATTGTGTTGCTTAAAGTCAAAAAGGTATTCCTAGGCTGTCTTGCCATGTGCATTGTCCCTAATTGAAGGAAATTTCTTGCAGCCCTCGCTGTTTATAGTTCTCAGTTTCGACCCATGTGCTGTTGAGCAGACATCTGACATTGCAAAGCCTGTGTTTTCCCAACTCTGCAAGAAGGACATTTTTTGAGGACTCACTGGGATAATTCTCTTCATATAGGCTATTAATGTAGGTGGGTGCTGTTGCTCCACAGATGACAAAGTATCATGAAGATGCCTTGAAGGTGTTAATGGCTTAATTATTCTCCACCCCCACATAAAACTTTGTTGTCTTTGTTTGTTTGTTTTTCAGACAGAGTTTCACTCTTGTCACCCAGGCTGGAGTGCAATGGTGCGATCTTGGCTCATGGCAACCTCCACCTCCTGGGTTCAAGCAATTCTCCTGCCTCAGCCTCCTCAGTAGCTGAGATTACAGGCACCCGCCACCAGGCCTGGCTAATTTTTAGTATTATTACTAGAGATGGGGTTTCTCCATGTTGACCAGGCTGGTCTTGATCTTCTGACCTCAGGTGACCCACTCACCTTGGCCTCCCAAGGTGCCGGGATTACAGGCATGAGCTACTGCGCCTGGCCCATATAAAACTTTTGAAGCCTAGAACCTTCTTCACCATGGACACTGTACTGTGTCCTCCACATGCACCAGTCTCTGAAAAATAGGAGCTTCCTGGTATAAGCCCCAGCCCCCAATCTGCCAGTGGTGCACAGTGCTGTCATTGACCATATGTCTCTTCTTGTTCCCCTGCATATGAAAATAAGTCTACCCTAAACCTTGAGATGAGAATAATGCCGGCACTCCCAGCCAGGTACAAGAGAGAAGCTGAATGAGCTTCTGGTACTAGACTTCCAGGTTGAGCCACCTTCTCCTTTACCACACTCCTAGGCTCCTACCAGGACTTCACCACCAATCCACAGTTCCTGGGTAAGCTATTCAGTAGGTGTCTGTCTCCTCCAAGACACAGCGGTGACTCTGCAAGCTACCAGGTGGGTACTAAGGATATCACTGCAGCTCTCTGTGCCTGTCTATGCCTCTGAAAAGTGAGAAGATGAACCTCATAGAGTTCTTGTAGGGACTAAATGGCATAAGACACAGCAAGCAGATGCCGAGTGCCTGGCTGCTTAGGATGTTCTGGTTGCTTATATATATTGTTTCTGTCTTTTTGCCCAAGAAGTTCTCCTGCCTCATTGGCCTGTGTCCCTCTACATTTGAAACAGCACCTAGAAAGCAAAGCTGTGTTTGCATTGGTAAACCACATTTGAGATTTCTTCTAGCTGGATTTTGTCCTTGACAGAGAATGAACAAACTTCCTGGGATGCTGAAAGAGGAGTCCCTACCCAACTCAGGTATCTGAGGAGGTTCTTGTTGAGGTTTGTTTATTCAATACATATATTTTCGGTACAATGTGTACATCAGTTTTCTAGATGCTTGGCATAATTCAGTGAACAAAGATGACAGTGCCTGGGCCTCTGCATTTTTACTGCTAATTATGGAGCTTCTATTACACAGCGAGCACTGCCCTGTGTGTGTTCATTTCTGTGCCAAAACAGCCTCATGATGTATGAAGCCTTCCACTGTTTACATAAACAAATTGGCTCAGTAAACTTGATTATGTCCATTACAAAAAGAACAATCATGAAAGAAAAAGTGGCTTAAATGGAGTTCTCCAATTAAAAGAAAAAGGATGGAATGTAACTTAAAACACTCGCTGTAGAAACACTAACATCTAAAAGTTATTTTCTGAGCATGATTAAATTTCATAAAATTTATATAATCCCAGATTATAATCCAAAAATAAAATTATCCAATAATAAAATTTCATAAAATTCTTATAATGCCAGAGGACATCATATAAAGAATACTTCACAAACCTTGGAATGAAAAAATTATATAGTAGGTCCAGCATAAGAAACAGGCAAGAAAAAAACAGAGGATTTCCATGGAGATTCTGAGCCAACGGGCCATAAGATTTTAGATAAATGAATTCAATACAAAGCAGAGAAAATAGATTTGCTTTCAGAATCTTTGAGGTTTTGATCTGCCTAGTAAATATCATCACTTTTAAAAATTATCTGTATTGATCTAATGTTTGTCTTTTCTTCTCAAAATAGGTACACACTCACACAAACATAGTTAAATTCACCACAAATCTCTTACACCTGAAGTTTATCGATAATGTGATATATTTGTATATGTAAACCCATGTAAATCAAAACTAAAAATCTGTGTTTTGCAGACTAGAGTGGGCACATTCAGATAAATATAGAATAAAATTTTAAAATAGTCATTCAGAATTCAGAAATATGTGAATATATTTTATTATAGGCTTATGTAATCTTTATTATAACCATATGTGAATATATTTTATTATAGTCTTATGTAACCTTTATTATAACCATAATGATCCTATAGTTACAAAAAGAAGAAAAAATAAATGTATTACCTCTGGTAACAATATTCCACTGGGAAAAGGGATTACAAAAGATGTCATTGTACTATGTTATCCTCTACTATGCTATCCAATAGTATATTGTGACCATCAGTTACCTACAACATGGGGTAAGGTGGGATAGGTTAATGTTGGTGGTAAGATGCATTTCATTCAATGGAAAATAGTCTTAACATACTAAAAACAATTTTATTCCATTAAAATAAATTAAGTTCAAACATTATCTCAAAAAGCATTTTAAACTCCACTGCATTTTATTATTTTAATGTGTAACTGGTAAAACAATTGACTTCTAAGATTCAAAATGCTTCTCTTCTCCTACAATGCAGAATCATATTACCCTGAACACCTACCTCATGAATCACTTACAACATTGTTATAAGGGGCCTCTCCACTTAGATTTTCTTTATGCGTCTTACATTCAAGTGTCCTTAGTGTTCCATGGAAAAGTGTATTAATGGTGCCCACTTAATAGAGAAGGATGTCTCAGAGCTCTGATGCAGAAACCATTAACCATGTGCTTTCACATGAGCACTAGAAATGATGATATAACATCAAGACATTTGTGAGTTTAACTTACATAAATATTTGCTTTTCAAAGTAACTATAATTATTTCAATTCCAAAAAGTATAATTTGAATGTAATTATAACTGTCCAAAAAAGAGAAAATCAATCTCCTTCTCCATTTAAACTTACACACAAGTAAGCAATCTATTTTAAATTATTCTCTATAATCAACACTGATTAGAGTAATGTCTCAAACTGTTACTGCCTTGGTGCTTTCTACTGTCAATCTATGACATTTACTTTGGCTTGATTTCTAATTTACTTTTTCACATTTCCTAAATCTGTATAATAAATTCTAGTAGAAACTCTCCAGTGTTTTCTAAGGTATACGTATGGAACAAAAGTTTTTCCGCATAATTACATCCATAGGGTTTCTCCCCAATATAAAGTTTGAGGAATTCCTGGAAAGTTTCCCTTCAGTATAAATTTTTCAGTGTACAATAAAATCTGTGGTATAAGTAAGGTATTCTGCCTTTATATTTGTAATGCTTTTCTTCACTAAAATAATCTTGTGCACGTTAAGGGTTATATTTTGTGAACGATCCTTCAACAGTCATTACATTAATACCACTTTTATTTAGTATGAAATCACTGCTGTAGATTGTGATGTCAGCATTCACTAATGGTTTTGCCACATTTTTCACCTTGGTAGGGTCTCTCTCCAGAATGAATTCACTTACAGTAAAAGTTGAGCACAAATTAAAACCTTTGCTACATTCCCTACAATTGTAGGTGTTCTCGATCACATGAATTATCTTATATTCAGTAAGGATTGAGCATTGATCAAAGACTTACCACATTCTTCACATTTCTTGAGTTTCTTTCCAGTTTGAATTCTCTTATGTTTAGTAAGGTTTGAGAACCAGTTAAAGGCTTTGCCACATTTTCCACATTTGTAGGGTTGCTCTCCAGTATGAATTCTCTTGTGTCCAATAAGGTGTGAGCTCTGATTAAAGGTTTTGTCATATTCTTTACATTTGTAGTATTTCTCTCCAGTATGAATTCTCTTATGTTTAGTAAGGATTGAGCCATGCATAAAAGCTTTTGCACATTCTTCACAATTGTAGGGTTTCTCTCCAGTATGAATTCTCTTATGTTGAGAAAAGTATGAGAACCAGTTAAAAGTTTTGCCACATTCTTCACATGTGTAGGGTTTCCTTCAGTATGAGTTCTCTTGTGTCCACTGAGATGTGAGCCCTAGTTGAAGGCTTTGCCACATTCTTCACATTTGTAAGGTTTCTCTCCAGTATGAATTCTCTTATGTCCAATAAGGTGTGAGCACTGGTTAAAGGCTTTGCCAAATTCTTCACATTTGTAGGGTTTCCCTACAGTACAAATTCTCTTATTTTGAATAAGGTTTGAGAACCAGTTAAAGGCTTTGCCACATTCCTCACATTTGTATGGTTTCTCTCTTGTGTGAATTCTCTTATGTTGAGTAAGGATTGAGCACTGGTTAAAAGCGTTGCCACATTCATCACATTGAAAGATTTTGCTAAGGGTAGTTGATAAACATTGGTTAAGTCCATTATAACTTTTTTTCTGTCCCTTACAGTCACCTACACATTCCCAGTCTTTTCTTAAGTTTAAATTTTGAATGCCATAGCTTTCATATCTTCTCAGTATCACTTTTGGGAATGTTTTATGCTCTGCTCAGGCAAAAGGTCTGGAGTAAAATGAGGCAACACAGCTAAAAGAAATAAAATACATTATACCACTTATTAGACTCAGGTAAATATACTTTACAAATAGAAAATATAAAATTATACCAAGCACAATAAGATGGCACAATACTACAGGCCCAAATTCCTTAATAGACATGCAAACTTAACAAAAATATATTGACCAAAATGCCTTTGTAAGAGCTCTAAAAACCAGTTAAGAGACTGCAGTGCCATAGATGAGAATGATGCCAAGAGCCACAGAGAAGACAAAGGAGCATTTGTTACATTTAACCACCACAGCCATACTTCCTCCTAAACACAAAATAATGCCTTTAAGTGTAAACTCTCAACTCCTGGCTTCTCTCTCAACAGTGAAAAAAAAAATAGTGGCACATGTGTCATACTTCTGGCTTTGAGGGATCTTTCCAAAGACTGGTTTCTGTCTACTGTGACACAGAGTGCTGAAAGAAATGGTGCTGTACTTTGAATGACAGGTTACTGTCTGTGAGACAAAAGGTAAATGATTTTTAGGCCAGCAGAGAGACTGTAGGACCACAGAGAAACAGCAGGTGTACCAACTAATTACAGGCTCTTAAGCAGAAACATGGGCAAACCCGCATAACTCAATAAGGGGAACACAAATCTAGGGAAGAGACATCTTAAGAATGGTTTGAGAAATTCTCAATATCTATCCTGGTAAATTGCAGGGAAGAAATCCACTTTATACAGACTGTGATGGGTGGCTTTATTTTTAATGCACATATCTCAACCAAACACTACAATATATACAAAGTATCAGACTAACACGGCCTAATCAAAGAAACAAGTATGCCGAAATCAACCCTAAAGAAATGAAGATGTATAAATTATCTGAAAAAAATCAAAATAAACATCTCAGTTATGCTCAATGTGTAACATGGGAACACAGACAACTAAGTGTAATCAGAAAAATAAGAAAATCAACAAAATGACAAAAAGAAACAAGTTTTGGAGAAGAATACAAAAATGACTGAGAAATTATCCAATGTAAGAAAAAAATACTAAAAACTGAAGCTCAACAAACTCCATCTTGGATAAAAAGACCCATAACAAGACACAATATAAGCAAAGTTTTGAAAGTCACAGAAAAGAAGAGAATCTTGAATGCAGAAAGACAAGAGGGATGTATCACCTATATGCATACTCCTGCAAGATTAACAAAAACCCAAGAGGAGAGTTGGGTTATATAGTCCAAGTGCTGAAGGAAAAAAACTTTTAGCAAAACTGTCCTAGAAAATTTTAAAAAATAAAGATTTTCCAAGATAACTAAATGCTGAGAAAGTACATCACCAGAATAACTGTCCTACAAAAATGCAAAAAGAAGTCTTTCCCATTAAAAATTTAAAATGCTAGAAAACAAACCAAATCATGTAAAAATACACAACTCTCTGAGAAAGATATGCACGTACACAAAAATAATACTTTATAGTATTATAATAAATAGGCAGAAAACAATTGTGCTTTAAAATTTGAAAGACATCAAGAAAATTAAAACACCCATTAATATATGATATACTTAGTGACATTGTAAGTTGAGGGCAGATGTAATGAGCAAGAATTTTTGTATGCAACTGAGTGCAAGTTGTTACTAGTTTAAAATACACAGTTGTAACTTTAAGGTATTTTATGTAATTTAAATGGGAACCATAAAGAAAATGCAGATACACAATAGAAAATAAAAAAGCAAAGCATGTCACTGCAAATATCGACAAGACACAAAGGAATACAAAGTAAATAGGGACAAAATAGCTACAAGAGTCAAATAAAACAATAAAATGGCAATTGCAAGTCATTTCCTTTCAGAAAAGTATTAAAATATTCATGGACTAAACTTTCCAAATCAAAAGGCAAATATTAAATAAAGGGATTTCTTTTTTGAATTTAGAAAACAAAATCCACCTATGTCATGTTTCCAAGAGACTCACCTCAGAAAATAGACTGAAAGTGGCAGGATGAGAAAAGACATTCCATGCAAATGTTAACCAAATGAGAGCTGGAGAACTAATGATATTAAGTCAAAAGCTGACATATTTTATAAAATATAGTTTAAGTCAAAACTCACAATAGACAAACAAGGACATTAAATTATAATAAAATGTTTCATTCACTGGGAACCTATTTATATCTCCTATCAGGGTTCCCAAATATATAAAGCAGGCATTGACAGAAATGAAGTAATGTAATACTGGGAGAATACTTTAATATTTTCAGTAATAAATAATAAAGCATGACAGAACATTAATAAGGGAACAAAGGACTTGAAAGCAATGTAAAACAATTACACCTAAAAGACATATACAGAATATGCCACACAACAGCAGAATACACAATCTTTTCAATAGCTCATAAGAAAATTCTCCTGGATACAACACCTGCTATCTCATAAAACAAGTCTTATCCATTTTTGAACCTTGAATCTTACACACTGTTATTTTTGGCCAAAACTGAATGAAACTAAAACTCACTAAAAGAAGGAAAACCAAAAAAATTCACAAAATATGAAAATTAAACAATACGCTCTTAAGCATGCTCCTGTCCAAATGTTGGAAGACTTAATACTGTGAAGATGGACATACTGACCAAAGTGATCTATCTACACATTCAATACAATCCCTTTCAAATTCCAAATTTTAGTTCTCCAAAAATAGGAAAACAACCCCCATATTATATGGAGTATTAAGAAACCACAAATAGCCTGACTATTTAAAAAAGAAAAACAATATTGGAGGCATCACGCTTAATGATTTCAAAATACAAAATGAAGGTAGGGTAATCAAAGAACTTCGGTAAAACCCTACACCAACAAAACAGAATACAGCACAGATAAAAACTGTCACATGTATGTTCAAATGAGTTATTAACACCATTTATTGTGGCATTATTCACGAAAGCCAATAGGTAAAAGCAATCCAAACTTCCCTCACCAAATAAATGGATAAATATAATTTGGAATATAAAAATAATGGAATATTACTCAGCTTTAAAAAAAAAAACAGGTCAGGTGCAGTGGCTCACACCTGTAATCCCAGCACTTTGGGAGGCCGAGGTGGGTGGATCACTAGAGCAGAAGTTCAAGACCAGCCTGTCCAACACGGCGAAACCCCGTCTCTACTAAAAATACAAAATTGAGCTGGGTGTGGTGGCGCCTGCCTGTAATCCCAGCTACTTGGGAGGCTGAGGCACGAGAATTGCTTGAACCCAGGAGGCGGAGGTTGCAGTCAGCTGGGATCATGTGACTGTACTCCAGCCTGGCTACAGAGCATGACTCTGTCTCAAAAAAAAAAATAATAATAATAAATAAAAATTAAAAAAAACAGGAAACCTTCTAACATCTGCCATAAACATAAATCTTGATGACATTATGTTAAATGTTAATAAGCCACCTGAAAATACTGTGTGAATCCACTTATGTGGGATATCTAAAGTAGTTACACTATTAAAATGAGAAAATAGGATAATGTTTGGAAAGGGCCAGGCAATGGGAAATAGGATTCACATGGATTGTGTATTAATTTTACAAGATAAAAACATTCTAGGCTGGGCACAGTGGCTCATGCCTATAATCCCAGCACTTCGGAAGGCCAAAGCAGGCAGATCACATGAGATTGGGAGTTCAAGACCAGCCTGACCAACATGGTGAAATCTCATCTTTACCAAAAATACAAAAATTATCCAGACATGGTGGCACATGCCAGTAATCCCAGCTACTAAAGAGGGTGAAGCAGGAGAATTGCTTGAACCTGGGAGATGGAGGTTGCAGTGAGCTGAGATTGTGCCACTGCACTCCAGCCTGGGTGACAGAGTGAGACTCTGTCTCAATGAAATAACATAAAAATAGAAAACATTCTACAGATACATTGCTAGCAATGTCAATATATGTAACATAAACTGAACTACATGAAGTATTTATGATTGTACATTTTGGTGTGTATTTTTCACAAATAAAAATAAACGTACAATAGATAGAGTTACGAGGCTTTTCAAAACTTACCTCCAAATCACAAAATATTTCTCTCACACCAAGATCATACATATTCAACAATAAACAGGTGTGGAAATTAAGGCAATTTCCATGACTACTCACTGACGCAAGAGAAAATAACCATCTATCACCAACCAAAATAACAATTATATACAAATTATTTTTTAAATGTTGGTAATATTTATACAGGCAAATAAACATGAAGATAATTATAGTGGCAATAGACGTATGGCTGATTCATACTTGACTTTTGCTGTACACTGGCTTAAAGTGTATGAAGTTGAATATTGTCATAAAGAATTATAATATATAAATTAAAACAAAAACACAATTAACTAAAATGAGGTAGCCCATCCTAAACCATGAGATGTCGACATATAAAATTGCAAAACCCATCCTGGCTAACATGGTGAAACCCCGTCTCTACTAGAAATACAAAAAAAAATTAGCCAGGCGTGGTGGCATTTACCTGTAGTCCCAGCTACTCAGGAGGCTGAGGCAGGAGAATCTCTTGAACCTGAGAGGCAGAAGTTGCTGTGAGCCGAGATCATGCCACTGCACTCCAGCCTGGCCGACAGCAAGAGTCTGCCTCAAATAAAAAAAAAAAAATTGCAAAACAAAAATTTAAAAACACATTAACCCAAAAAGTCTTGAATAAACATAATTCACTACTGAATCCTTCTAGATACCTACAATTTTCAACTATGACTGGGCATCCATAAAGAAAAAATATTCGATTTTACTAAAACTTCAACTTGTAGGTTCAAGGGTTACATGTGCAGGTTTGTTACATGGGCGTATTGCGTGATGTTGGTTTAGGGTAGGATTGATCTCATCACCCAAGCAGTGAGCATAGTACCCAACAGGTGGTTTCTCAACCCTTGGCCCACTCCCTCCCCCACCCAGTGGTCTCCAGTGTCTGCTGTTTCCATCTTTATGTGGCACAATCATAGCTTATTGCAGCCTTGACCTCCCGGGTTCAAGCAATCCTCCTACCTCAGCCTCCTGAGTAGCTGGGACTACAAGCACCCACTAATATATATCACTAATTTTTGCATTTAGTAGAGACAGGGTTTTGATACATTGTCCAGGTTAGCCTCAAACTGCTGGGCTCAAGCAATCCAACTGCCTCAGCCTCCCAAAGTGCTGGGATTACAGGTGTGAGTCACTGTGCCTGGTCAATTTCATTCTTTTTTTTATGGCTGCATAGTATTCCATGGTACACATGGACCATATTTTCCTTATGCAATCCACCATGTATGGGCACCTAGGTTGATTCTGTATCTTTGCTATCGAACAGCATAAATTTTTAATCATGAGTAGAAAGTGAGAGCAATAAATTTTACAGAAAATGCATAATTATTAAAAGCTTTGATGAGAAAATTATAAGAAATAAGCATTTTCTTATTCCTTCTGTGCTATTAATATATTGTATTGTTATTAATATATTGCTGTATTATGAGAAACGCTTCTGAGAAACTTCTGTATTATGTTATTAGTATATTGCTGCTCTTCATATACAAAATGTAAAAGCTATAATCTGGCATTTAGAAGCAAAGAAAAACATTAAATTTCTAAATATAATGCTTAAAATATATTTATAAATGCTAAATATAATGGTAAATACTGATGTATAAAGTGAACAGTTAGGGACAAATTATCCTGTCATTAAGATAAATGTTAAGAAAAATCAAAGAAAATGCTAATGATAACTTTTTGTGTTTTTTGAGACAGAATCTTGCTCTCTCACCCAGGCTGGCGTGCAGTAGCACAAGCTCAGCTCACTGCAGCCTCTGCCTCCTGGGCTCAAGCGATTCTCCTGCCTCAGCCTCCCAAGTAGCTTATAGGCATAAGCCACCGCATTTTCATTAGTGAAGCTAACGCCAGTAATCCCAACACTTTGGGAGGCTTAGGTAGTCAGATCACCTGAGTTCAGGAGTTTGAGACCAGCCTGGCCGACATGGTGAAATCCCGTCTCTACAAAAATACAAAAATTAGCTGGGCATGATGGTGGCTGCCTGAAGTCCCAGCTACTCAGGAGGCTGAGACAGGAGAAACACTTGAACCGAGGAGGCGTAAGCCTAGCTAATGATAACTTTTTACAAAGAGTAATCTTAAACATAGAAACCAAACATTTTAATAAAAGTGGAGTGCCCACTAATTATCTAATTTTCTTTTTATATAATAAAATCAAGCATGTTATTTCAGAACTTTGAAACTAAAATTACAGGCAAATTTGACATGTGATCAATCAGAAAGCGAAAACACATGGGATACAGTCCTGGTAATTTCTATACTGGAGGATTCTAAGATGATAGTTATTAAGAAGTAGGTAACAATTTAAAATTTGCTACATGCTAGGCAATGCTCTAAGTTTCCCTACGGTATTAGTGTTTTTAAGATTTTTATGAGGTGAGTAGATACAATCAACTATTCTACAGTAGAGGAATTTGACATAGAGTTTAGATTTCTAAACTTAGCTCCTACTAATAAAAAGAAAATCTTAAACAGATATTTTTCATGCTTAATGAGATGCTTTGTGCTCTGATGGAATTTCTCAGTCTCATTTTCTGTAGGGTCATGTATGAAACCTCCATGGGACTGGAAATTATAAAGCAGAAAACATATGACATCTATACCTGGTATGTCTGGAATTTCTGAACAAAATCCCAATGTCTCCACTACTCCCATGACAGACCTCTGACATAAGGCACAAACAGATCTTTAAAAATAGCCTAACATAGAAGTCTCCAAACATGTGCACAAATTTATCCAGATCCCTCAAAGCAATGGAAGAGCAGTCAGATCACACAGGTCCCCACAGCATAAAGGGAAGAGTTCGGCTCTCACTGTGAATGCACTGGTAGATCACTGATGGACAGGAGAATTCTTAGAGAATTTAAAAGCATAATAACCATAGTGCAGGAAATTGCCCTCTGTGATGGTAAAAAAAATAAATATAGGCTTGTCAAAAAAACAATTCCGTTGAAGCAGAGCTTGCAAAACCACATTTTGAACTCTGGTTTCCTCTTTGACCTTTGGGCCTCTCATATGTATTATCTCCTCTGCTCATACATTCCCATCAATCTGGATGTATAGCTATTGTCTTCTCCCTTTTACATTCCAGGGATACGTCCTTTGCTGCATGCTTAAAGGCTGTTCACCACGTCCCTTCTTCTTTCCCAGAATAACAATCAGGTTCAGGAAAAACCAAACAATTCTCAGTGTCTCCCTCAGGAGTGACCTAGAAGAGTGAAACACACATTCAAAGCTTTGGCATTTTAAAGAACTGTCTGGTGACTACATTCTGTCCCCCCTAACAAGGATTGTTAAAGGAAATGATGGGGTAATAGGATAACAGTTTGTAGCCGTTGAGAAGAAAAGCGGGTACTTATTATAACACTAGAGAAACTGGTGGTAACACTAGTCAACCAGGGAAGCAAAAGACTACAGAATCTGGAAATGAAATGAGGAAAATTGTCTTTAACTTAGAAAATACAAACATAAGTCCAGAGAAGACACAACTGGGAACATGTTTGTGAAGCCTCCAGAATCTATAGCCTGATTGACTGCTGTCAGTACACCCCTGTGGTAGGCCTGTCTTTAAATACTACATTAGATGGCTGCTTATAAATTTCCAAATCTCATCAAAGGAGCTCAGGACATAAAGAGAAGGCAGGAAACATGTCCCTCTTGAAGGAACGAAACTTTGCACTATCTGACAGTGACTTGAAAATAATTATATTAAATATGCTGAATAAGCAAAATTAGAACATAGACAAAATAAAGATGCAAAAGAAATGAGATAACAACAAAGAGCTAAAAACTATGAAAAACAACCCAATTGAAATTGTGGAGCTGAAGAATAAAATAATAGTTGAAAAATTTACTAGAGTCAAAACAGCAGACTTAATAAAGCAGAAAAAAGAATCAGAAAGATGTATCATTTATAAATATTAAGTCATGGAAATAAACTTTTTAAAAATTGAGAAACATGAAGATAGAATATGGGACTTATTGGAGGGAACATGGTAGAGCGGTGATTTAAAGAAAAAGGGACTAAGGACTTCCAAAATCTCCAAGTGATTAAAAATAAAATACTATCAAACAAGAGGACTTGACCTGGGGAAAATTTACTTCAAAAATAAAGAAAAAATAAAGACTTTCTAAAATAAACAAAAGTTGAAGGTGTCTGCCACCTCTAGAACACACCTACAAGAAGTGATACAGGGAGTCCATTATCTTGACAGACATTCTGGCTCACACCTGTAATCCCAGCTACTTGGTAGGCTGAGGCACAAGGATCAATTCATGCCAGGAGTTTGAGACCAGCCTGGGTAATTATAGTGAGACCATGTCTCAAAAAAATAGGCTGTATAGTAATTTTGAGATTCGGAAAGAAGGTGGTGAAACCCTGCTCAAGCCTAAGACCAACGGGAGTCATTTTGAGAAGGCTGACCCTCATTTAGGTGGCAAAGTTGAGGACCTCTGGCTTTGGCTACACACCAGTAAATGGTCCACTCAACTTGACTCCACTTACAATTCAAAAGTGACTCTACCCATCTCCAAATCCTCCCAGCCATGGTCCAGAAGTGGTCCTGCCCATTCAGAGACCTGGGGAGAGATGCCCATTCAGAAACCTGGGGAGAGATGCCCATTCATGCCCAGAGAGGCGGGCACTTCAGTTGTACTCAGTTTCAGCCCTTGTAGCCACAGTCCATGGCCAGTTCTGTCCACCTAAGGACCCACACAGTGACCTGGGGAAATCCTGTCAGGTACTAAGTGGGAGCCATACTCATCCACAAACCTAGTATTAGGCCCACCATAGGGAGACTCAACTGTAGAACCCTGCCCTAGTGCCAGCCCTAGAGATCAAAGTCCTGAAGGCAATCCAGTCTGCCCAGGAGTAAGACAAGATTAACAACCACCCAGGCTACTGGTACCAAACTTACTAAAGCCAGACCCAAACAGCAGCCTTATGATTATGACCCACTTACCACCCATCTCCACTACAAGCCCAAAAGGGGTCCCATCAGCCTCAGGACCCCACAAGAGAAGATCTTTACCTGCTGACACCAGTTTATAACAATTAGAAGAAGTGTTTGCTCCTTCAAATTCACAGATACCCATATAAGGCTGCATTTTGTCCATTTTTAATGGTTCTATTTTTACACAGTACTGGAAATCTCAGACAGAACAATTAGGCTAGAACACTTTCTTAAAGCCATCTACATGGAAAAGAAGTAAGAATGTTGCTGTTTGTAGATGACATGATCTTGTATTAGAAAACCATAAACAATACATCAAAATAGTGTTTCAGATAATAAGCACACTCAGTAAATTCGCAGAATATAAAATTAACTACAAATATCAGCTGTGTTTTCATACACAAATAGAAAACTATTAGATAAAAAGGAAAAACTCAGTTACAATAGCATCAAAATCTTAAACTTTTAACAGTAACTTTAACCAAGGCAAATGATTTTTTTGGTACCAATCTTTATGTATTTATTCACACATTTGACTAAAATGTTACAGTTAGGAGTGAAATCATTACAATGACATAAGTAACTCTACAGACAGACCCCCAAGTGCAGAGTCAAATTGCCATAAGTCAGAACATGAGGCAACTGCAACTCCTTAGCACCTATGCATGCACTCACGCTCTTGCATTCTTTCTCTCTCTCTCTCTCCTTCCCTCCCTCCCTCCCTCTCATGTGCACATCCCTCCATACCCCAATGATCACAGGTGCTAAGTTCAGATGTAACCCAAGGACTCTTCCCTGGCTTCTGTCAGGTCTTGGGGAGAAGAGAGAAGTGATGAATGAAAAGCAGCCATGACTGCTCAATGCATCTCTCTGCTCTGCTAACAATGAGTCAAAGAAGGCAAGACATAGACATCGGGACAGCTATTTCCTTGGCACAAAAATGAACAGACAACAAGAAGGTCAAGGAAGGGTTTAAGATAGTCTTGGGTTTAAATTATTTTTCAGTACCACAAAAGGGTAGCAAGTGGGATAAGAAAGAAAACTCTGGCCATCAAGATTCCAGAAACAGGGAGAGAGGAGGATTTAAAACTTGATCCCTAGTCTCTCAACAGATTGCAACTTGACCATAAGCAAAACCAGCTAGGTCAAACTGACAGCATCTAAACAGCATAGTTTGCTTTTATTTTGGCTCTCAAGAGAGAAAGAAAAACGTTTTGGAGGAACCTGGTGGTCACATAAACCACATCCCCACTATATTAGTATTTGTCACAAGATTACATCTGTGTTCACACAGCTTGTCTATAGATCTGAGAGCTCCAAGGGAGTGGCCCAGCCCCCCATTCCTGCCTTTAGCCTTCTGAAAAGAACAAGTCAAACCTGAAATGTGACAAATGCCTGAATCAAACTGATGTTTTCTATACAACGGGACTATGTATGAATCCTGCTCATCTCCTCCTTTCTGACACAAAAGTTAAAGCATTTTTAAACTAAATTTAAATGTGATGTTTTGAGCAACAAAAAGCTACTATCTAAAAGGATTAGTTTCCCAGTGCTCTTGGTAAACGGGAAAGTTTAGGAAGGAGGCAATAATCTAATGAATATAGAACTGGCCAGTTCAAAGGAAACTGCTTTGGATAAGGTGAATCAATGGGTGGTGGGTACTGTGCAGGTAGGGAAAGAAATGTCTTGGTACAAACCTCATGTGCCAAGGTGAAAGATTTTTACACTGAAATATATTAGATATTGATGAAAGAAACTGAAGAAGACACAAATGCAAAAATATTTCATGTTCATTTATTGGAAGAATAAATACTATTAAAGTGCCTTATTACTTAAAGCATAGATTCAATGAACTCCCTATCAAAATTCCAATGTCATTTTTCACAGTAATAGAAAATACAACCCTGGCCAGGTGCAGTGGCTCACACTTGTAATCCCAGCACTTTGGGAGGCTGAGGCAGGCAGATCACAAGGTCAGGAGTTTGAGACCAGCCTGGCCATATGGTGAAATCCTGTCTCTGGTAAAAATACAAACAAATTATCCAGGCATGGTGGCACATACCTGTAATCCCAGCTACTCAGGATGCTGAGGCAGGAGAACTGCTTCAACCGGGGAGGCGGAGGTTGCAGTGAGCCGAGATCACACCACTGCCCTCCAGCTTGGGTGACAGAGCGAGACTCCATCTCAAAAAAAAAAGGAAAAAGAAAAGAAAAGAAAATACAATCCTAAAATTTATATGGAACTACAAAATACTTTGAATAACCAAAGCAATCTTGAGGAATAAGAACAAAGCTAAGAGCATTATACTTTCTGGTTTCAATCTACATTTGAAGACTATTGTAATAAAAACCATATGATATATGCACAAGAATGGACAAAAAAATTGGAGAACCCAGAAACAACTCCATGCATATAAGGCCAACTAATCTTTGACAGGGGCACTCAGAATACACAATGAAAAAAGTATAGTCCCTTCCATACTTGGTGCTGGGAAAACTGAATACCCACAAGCAAAACAACAGAATTAGACCATTAATCTTACACCATACCTGATGATTAACTGAAAATAAAGACCTACATGTAAGACATAAATACTCAAGAATCTTAAAAGAAAACACATTTAAAAACATCTTGACACTGGTCTTGCCAATGAATTTCTGAATACCACAGCAAACAGAAGCAAATATAAACAAGTTGGACTGCATCAAACTAAAAAGCTTCTTCACAGCCAAGAAAACAATAAAATAAGAAAATCTGCAAACCATATATCTGATAGATGGTTAATGTCAAAAATAGGTAAGGAACTCATACAAATCAGAGGCAAAAACAATAATAATAATGGTAATAATAATCTGATTAAAAAATAAGCCAAAGACTGAATAGACATTTTTCCAGTAAAGACATACAGATGGATAACAGGTAATGCAAAGGTGCTCAACATCACCAATCATCATGCATTTGCAAATTAAAACCATGTTGAGACATCACTTTCCATTTGTTAGGATGGCTAATATCAAAAAGAAGAGAGATAACAAGTGTTCACAAGAATGTGAAGAAGCTCTCCCTCTTCCTCTCCCTCTCCCTCTCCCCCTCCCCCTCCCCCTTCCATGGTCTCCCTCTCATGCCGAACCCTCTCCCTCTCTTTCCACAGTCTCCCTCTCATGCCCAGCCGAAACTGGACTGTGCTGCTGCCATCTTGGCTCACTGCAACCTCCCTGCCTCATTCTCCTGCCTCAGCCTGCCGAGTGCCTGCGATTGCAGGTGCTCACCGCCACGCCTGACTGGTTTTCGTATTTTTTTGGTGGAGACGGGGTTTCGCTGTGTTGGCCGGGCTGGTCTCCAGCTCCTAACCACGAGTGATCCGCCAGCATCGGCCTCCCGAGGTGCCGGGATTGCAGACAGAGTCTGGTTCACTCAGTGCTCAATGGTGCCCAGGCTGGAGTGCAGTGGCGAGATCTCGGCTCGCTACAACCTCCACCTCCCAGCCGCCTGCCTTGGCCTCCCAAAGTGCCGAGAGTGCAGCCTCTGCCCGGCTGCCACCCCACCTGGGAAGTGAGGAGTGTCTCTGCCTGGCCGCCCATCGTCTGGGACGTGAGGAGCCCCTCTGCCTGGCTGCCCAGTCTGGAAAGTGAGGAGCGTCTCTGCCCGGCCGCCATCCCACCTAGGAAGTGAGGAGCGTCTCTGCCCGGCCGCCCATCGTCTGAGATGTGGGGAGCGCCTCTGCCCGGCCACGACCCCGTCTGGGAGGTGAGGAGCACCTCTGCCCGGCCACCCCATCTGAGAAGTGAGGAGACCCTCCACCTGGCAACCGCCCCGTCTGAGAAGTGAGGAGCCCCTCCGCCCGGCAGCCGCCCCGTCTGAGAAGTGAGGAGCCCCTCCGCCCGGCTGCCACCCCGCCTGGGAAGTGAGGAGCGTCTCCGCCCAGCAGCCACCCCGTCCGGGAGGGAGGTGGGGGTGTCAGCCCCCCGCCCGGCCAGCCGCCCTGTCCGGGAGGGAGGTGGGGGGGTCAGCCCCCCGCCCGGCCAGCCGCCCCGTCCGGGAGGTGAGGGGCGCCTCTGCCCGGCCGCCCCTACTGGGAAGTGAGGAGCCCCTCTGCCCGGCCAGCCGCCCTGTCCGGGAGGGAGGTGGGGGGGTCAGCCCCCCGCCCGGCCAGCCACCCCGTCCGGGAGGTGAGGGGCGCCTCTGCCCGGCCGCCCCTACTGGAAAGTGAGGAGCCCCTCTGCCCGGCCAGCTGCCCAGTCCCGGAGGGAGGTGGGGGGGGTCAGCCCCCTGCCCGGCCAGCCGCCCAGTCCTGGAGGGAGGTTGGGGGGGTCAGCCCCCCGCCCGGCCAGCCGCCCCGTCCAGGAGGGAGGTGGCGGGGTCAGCCCCCCGCCCGGCCAGCTGCCCCGTCCGGGAGGCGAGGGGCGCCTCTGCCCGGCCGCCTCTACTAGGAAGTGAGGAACCCCTCTTCCCGGCCAGCCGCCCCGTCCGGGAGGGAGGTGGGGGAGTCAGCCCCCCACCTGGCCAGCCGCCCCGTCCGAGAGGGAGGTGGGGGGGGGTCAGCCCCCTGCCCAGCCAGCCGCCCTGTCCGGGAGGTGAGGGGCGCCTCTGCCCGGCCGCCCCTACTGGGAAGTGAGGAGCCCCTCTGCCCGGCCAGCCGCCCCGTCTGGGAGTTGTACCCAACAGCTCATTGAGAACGGGCCATGATGACAATGGCGGTTTTGTGGAATAGAAAGGGCGGAAAGGTGGGGAAAAGATTGAGAAATCGGATGGTTGCTATCTCTGTGTAGGGGGAGGTAGACATGGGAGACTTTTCATTTTGTTCTGTACTAAGAAAAATTCTTCTGCCTTGGGATCCTGCTGATCTGTGACCTTACCCCCAACCCTGTGCTCTCTGAAACATGTGCTGTGTCCACTCAGGGTTAAATGGATTAAGGGCGGTGCAAGATGTGCTTTGTTAAACAGATGCTTGAAGGCAGCATGCTCGTTAAGAGTCATCACCACTCCCTAATCTCAAGTACCCAGGGACACAAACACTCTGCCTAGGAAAACCAGAGACCTTTGTTCACTTGTTTATCTGCTGACCTTCCATCCACTATTGTCCTATGACCCTGCCAAATCCCTCTCTGAGAGAAACACCCAAGAATGATCAATAAAAAAGAAAAAAAAAAAAGAAAATGTGGTACATATATATACTATGGAATACTATGCAGCCATAAAAAAGAATGAGATCATATCCTCTGCAGGAACATGGATGGAGCTGGAGGTCATTATCTTTAGCAAACTAATGCAGGAGCAGAAAATCAATACCACATGTTCTTACTTATAAGTGGGAGCTAAATAACGAGAACACGTGGACACAAAGAGGGGAAACAACAGACACCAGGGCCTTCCTGAAGGGTGGAGGGTGGGAGGAGGAAATGGAGCAGGAAAATAATTACTGGGTACTAGGTTTAGTACCTGAGTGACTAAATACTCTGTACACCAAACCCCCATGACACAAGTTTACCTGTATAACAAACCTGCACATGTACCTCTGAACCCAAAATAAAAGTTTAAAAAAAAAAAGAATGTGAAGAAAAAGAAATTCTGTACAACTGTACCAAGTTGTAACTTGGTAGGGTCATTATGAAAACCAATATAAAAGAGTTTTTATTTTAAAAAATTATTTTTAATAGTACTACTAAACAATCCAGCAATCCCGCTTCTGCATATACAACTAAAGAAAATAAAATCAGCATCTCAAAGAAATATCAGCAACATCATGTTCATTGCAGCATCATTCACAATTGCCAAGATGTGAAAACAATCTAAATGTTTGTGGATGCTGAATGGATGAAGAGAATATGGTATATATACATAGTAGAATATTATACAGCCATTAAAAATGGCATCCTGCCATTTCAACAAGATGGATGGACCTAGAGGACATTATGCTAAGTGAAATAGCCAAAAACAGAAAGACAAATACTGTATGATCTCACTTCTATGAAGAATATAAAAAGGTTGAACTCACAGAAGCAGAGTATGAAAGCAGTTGCCAGGGCTCAGAAGTGGAGAAGATGGAAGATATTCAAAGGGTACAAATTTTCAGTGATAACATAAATAAGTTTTGGAGATCTAATTTATAGCTTCATGACTATAGTTAATAATGTTATGTATACTTTAAATTTGCTAAGACAGTAGACCTTAAGTGTTCTCACTACAAAAAAAGGTAACCATGTGAGGTGATACGTGTGTGTCCTCATTAACTTGATTGTGTTAGTCACTTCACAATCTACGCACATATAAAATCATTACACTGTACACAATGAATACAATTACCCAATTATTTGTGAAAAAAATCCACATTACACACAAAGATACACATATACACATGTAAATGCATATATGTGTGTGTGTGTGTATGTATGTATGTATGTATGTATATGAAGGTCCTGGTAAACTTGATACCAAACAGGAGAAAATTATAAAATACAGTTATTTAAAAAGAAAGTAACAAGTGGGAGTTTAATATATGCTTAGCAATGTTTTAAGCTCCCCAGTAACAGAGTATATTTGAGAAATGTATGAAGAAGGTACATTAAATTGTATTGCAGTTGAAGAATTTGGGCATACAGAGTTTAAATTACCAATCTCAGTTTATACTACAAACACTTATAATATTATTTTGAAGTAAAATAGCATTAGACTTTCAAATATTTAGGGAGATGTTTTGTGTTCTAATAAAAATTACTAAGTATAAATTTCTGCAAAATCACATTTGAAACTTCCACTGGATAGGAAATCATAAAGCAGAAAACACACAACATCTGTCTGTGGTGTTTCTGGAATTGAAGAACCCATCCCAATTCAGCACTACTCTCACACGTTTCAGACATGGTGCAAACAGAGAAGTGAAAAAATGGTTTAACATAAAATTTCTCAGTAATAAGCAGATATTTCTGTCCTCAAAAGCAGTGAGATCATACCGTCTCTTATAGGCCATGGAGAAGACTGATTGTCATTGTAAACTCAAAGAATATTACTGAAGGGGAAGTAGATTACTTAGAGAATTCAAGAGCGTGAAATAGATGTTCCCATGCGAATTCAAGAGAAACAAACGCAGGCTTCTCAAAAACTACTTCCATTGGAGCAGAGCTTCTCAGACCACATTTCAAGTCCAGCCTAGCCAACGTGGTAAAACTCTGTCTCTACTAAAAATACAAAAAGATAGCCGGGCATGGTGGTGCATGCTTATGGTCCCAGCTACTCGGGAGGCTGACGTGGGAAGATCGCTTGAGCCCGCGGGGAGGAGGTCGCAGTGAGCCGAGGTTGCACCACTGTTCTCCAGCCTGGGTGACAGAGCGAGATCCTGTCTCAAAAATAAATACATTAATTAATTAAAGTAAATATTAAAATTAGCCAAGCATGGTGGCACACGCCTACAGTTCCAGTTACTTAGGAGGCTAAGATGTGCAGATCGCTTGAGCCCAGGAGATCAAGGCTGCATAAGCCGAGATTGCACCACTGCACTCCAGCCTGGGTGACAGAGTGAGACCCTGTCTCTGAATACATACATACATACATACATACATACATACATACATACATACATACATAAGATAAAATAAAAATAATATCTTAAAACTATTTTGAATTAAATAACAGATGCTAGTTGGATGTCTGGGTCATTTCCAATTATGAAAAATTTACAATATAGGGAAACATGTTTCTAAAATTCGTGGAATGGTTTCATCTATAAAATACTAACATCTGATAGACAGCTCTGGGTTTCTTGTTTCTTAGGTTTTCACTAAAATTTAAAGTTTCTAAGAATAAGAATTCTAGTTAGTATATAATTCTGTAAGTTGTGTTCTTACTAAGAAGAGATAATTTTATATAACTTGGAGGTTATTTAAAATTTATTTAGCATGCTATAGATGGTCTCTGTAAGCTGTGATAAGAAAATTTATGTAAAAAAATTTATATGTACTTAAAATTGGCCAAGGGGATCCCAAAGAAACCTGAAAAGCTAGTCCAAGCCATGAAGGGAAGGAGGGTTGGATGTGCCTCTTCATACCCTTTGGAGTTTAGGAACAACTGACCAGCATTAACATTAAAATTGATATCATAAGACTGGCAATACAGGCTCTTTGAAACAATAAGATACCAAATTATAAACAAGACCTAACACCATGCCTGGCAAGGGTTAAGTCACACACTTCTACACTTAAAAAGTTAACTAGATTCTGACTGCCACAGGATTTTTGTTTTCTGCTAGCAGCCAAAGAAGTACTGGCCTCAAGATAAGTAATATTAAAACAATTTATGTGCCGGGTGTGTTGGTTCATGCAGGTAATCCCAGCACTTTGGGAGACCAAGGCAGGCAGATCACCTGAGGTCAGGGGTTCGAGATCAGCCTGGCCAACATGGCAAAATCGTGTCTCTACTAAAAATACAAAAAAATTAGCTGGGTGTGGTGGCATGCACCTGTAATCCCAGCTACTTGGGAGGCTGAGGCATGACAATCGCTTGAACCCGGAGGGTGGAGGTTGCAGCGAGCCAAGATCTTGCCACTGCACTCCAGCCTGGGCAACAGAGCGAGGCTCCATCTCAAAAAAAAAAAGAAAAAGAAAAAAGAAATTACACATCTTCATGCCTTTGTGTCCTGAAAAGACCTTTTGACAGAGAGGGTCTAACTGTACATTTAAATGTTGTCTCCAACCCAAAATGAATGTGGGTCATATATTACATGCATATTTATTTGTTCAATACACATGTGTCAGGACCGCCTTCATGAATATTCACAGCTCCTCCTGTAACCTGTTAAACACGTTAACCATTCTGATGTCAGATCATCATAGAAGCTGCAGGTACAACTGACAGTGCAGAACTTAATTATTAATCAATTTAATAGTTAAGATTGAATGCTGGCTGGGCACATTGGTTCACACATGTAATCCCAGCACTTTGGGAGGCTGAGGCAGGCAGCTCACATGAAACCAGGAGTTCGAGACCAGCCTGGCCAACATGGAGAAACCCCATCTCTACTAAAAATAAAAAAAATAAAAAAAACTTAGCCAGGCATGGTGGTGCACACCTGTAATCCCAGCTACTCGGGAGGCTGAGGCATGAGAGTTACTTGAACCCAGGAGGCGGAGATTACAGTGAGCTGAGATCACACCACTACACTCCATCCTGGGCCACAGAATGAGACTCTGTTTCTCAAAAAAGATTGAATGATGTGGGTACTTCCAGGATAACTCTGGAAATATCCTCAGCCCTACAAGACATGCACAAGCAAACTAATGCTATGTCTGATCCCACAATGTCTTTAAATCAATGGCTTGCCTCATGATTTGTATCTGGCCCCTCCTGGTGGGAAAAGTTGCTCATGATTACAGGGATAGGATTATTCTTCTGCTGTGGACTGCATTGCTGTTACACACTCCCCATGATGCTCCAGCGGATCTCTTCTCTAAGTCCAGGGACTCTTGAACACTTTCAACTCTGGGTGGATAGGTTCATTCCGTGGCCCCCTGACTATGCCCCTTTTCAATAGGAAGTAGCCAGAATGAATCAGTTGCATGTTTTCCACAGAGACAGAATGAAACTTGACAGTGGGGAGTTTGTAACCAGGGACCTCAGTTATTTAAATCACCCTCTTTTTTTTCTTCCTTCTCTCCCCTCTGACCACTTTATACCTAACCTCTCTAGATACTCCCCTCTGGCAATGCCTGCTTATCCAATTATGCACTTAAAAAATTCCAGGCTGGGTGCAGTGGCTCACACCTGTAATCCCAGCACTTTGGGAGGCCAAAGCAGGAGGACTGCATGAGCCCAGGAGTTCAAGACCAGCCTGGGCAACATAGGGAGACTTCATCTCTACAAAAAAATTAAAAAATTAGCCGGGCATGGTGGCACATACTTGTGATCCCAGCTACTCAGGGGGCTGAGGCAGGAGGATTGCTTCAGACCAGGAGGTCGAGGCTTCAGCAAGCCATGATTGCACCACTGCATTCCAGCCTGGGCAACAGAATGAGATCCTGTCTAAAAAAAGAAAAAAAAAAATCCAGAGACAAATCTTGAAAAAACCAGGCAGGGAGCCCCTGTGGAATTTTCCCACTTGAGGGGGTGTTGGGCACAATTAGTTCACCACCATCAGCCCAAAGTCAGGTAATCAACAACCAGACTTCCAGAAGGGCAAATCCCCAGAAGAGTCACCGGAAGAAGATCCACAGACATGCACACTGCACCCTGCACCACGCCCACATGCCTCTTACATCAAGCTTCCCTTTAAAACTCCTATGGTGAATTTTAAAATGTAAGATGGTACTTTATAACACTAGCTCACCATCTTCTTGGTTGTCTGGCTCTCCAATTAAACCCCCTTTTCCTCCTGTCAACCCTCACCTCTTGTGTTCTGGCTTTCAAGTGGTGAGCAGCTGAACCTGGGTCTGGTTACATGGCCACATCATTACCTATATGTGCATGTGTACAAGTGGGCAGAATTATATGGTGACATCTGAATGGGGGAGGGATGTGCCCTCAGAACCCATTCCCTCTGTGTCTCCAGTTGCCACTGACCCTGGGACAGACATGAGATTCACAGGACAATTTACAATGTGACAGCCTGTGTGCAGAACAGAGCCTCAATTCTTCAAGACACCTGAAGTCTCCTTCCAGCCCAGGACCTGCGTGACCCATGCTGGGTGATTCACAGGCACACATATGTCCTTGACTCCCCTGATATTCTCTGGAGACACTCAACCCTCGGCTCACTACAACCTCCACCTCCTGGGTTCAAGCGATTCTCCTGCCTCAGCCCCCCGAGTAGCTGGATTTCAGGTGTGCACCACCACACCCGGCTAATTTTTGTATTTTTAGTAGAGATGGGGTTCCACCATGTTGGCCAGGCTGGTCTTGAACTTTTGACCTCAGATGATCTGCCCACCTTGGCCTCCCAAAGTGCTGGGATTACAGGTGTGAGTCACCATGCCCAGCCAATAGTGCATTATGTGGTAAAATAAAATAACTATTTTTAAAAAGGCAAACAAATGACAATCTTCCCCACTGTAGTCTCACTTCCCCAGATAACCATAAGGGACACATTTTTGTATCCTTCTGAAATGGCTCCATGACTTTTCCACGCATGCCATCCTTAATAAAAGGGCTCACTCTTAACCCAATCTGCAATCTCAGTTCCTGAGGTTCTAGGCAACATTATCCTACTCTTCGACTGAAGACGAACCTCAAGAAGAGTTTTCCTCTCAGAGCATAAAGCAACCAGAAACTGAGGTGTGCTTCATGATACTGGTGTGTGTGGAGGGAAGGCTGCGCAAGCATCCACGTTGTGCCCAGGCATAACCTTCTTTGCAAGCAGAAACCAGCTCCAAAATAGCTATTTCCTGAATGAGTCGCCACCCATGCTGAGCCCTGTTGTCATCTGCCTCCTCCACTGAGCCTGGCAGCTCATAGTTGGAATATTTATGCCCAGGTGGGCATTCCAGGACAGTGTTCTCCCCCTACACCCGCACTTCTGTACTGGGGACAAACAAATCAGTTAACAATGAGAAAGAATAGAATTTTTTTTTTTTTTTTTGAGGCAGAGTTTCATTCTTGTTGCCCAGGCTGGAGTGCAACCTCTGCCTTCCAGGTTCAAGCAATTCTCCTGCCTCAGCCTCCTGAGTAGCTGGGATTACAGGCAACTGCCACCATGCCCAGCTAATTTTTTTGTATTTTTAGTAGAGATGGGGTTTCACCATATTGGCCAGGCTGGTCTCGAACTCCTGACCTCAGGTGATCCACCCGCCTCGGCCTTCCAAAGTGCTGGGATTACAGGCATGAGCCACTGCACCAGGCAGAAATTTTTTAATCTGATGAATGTGAACTACTTCTAAATGATTAGGCCCATGCAGGCACAGAAATTAGGCAACAGTTATGTCTCACTTCCTCCCTTGAGCTATGTAATCACTTTGTGAAGCTGCTTGCTCTGTGGACTCTGGGCTGACTGATGCAACAAGTGGCTATAAATTAACCTAAAATTCCACATGCTGGACAACAAAACCCCTACCCTATAGTTCAACAGTGTATATTCAATCACTATCAGTGTTTTTTCTTGTGGAGTTCATGAGCATCATTCCGCAAGGAGTCACCCAAGAGCTGTGAATCACGGGCCAAGCCTTTTGCGTACCGATACATATGTAAACCAGTGCAAATTCCTGACAACACTGTATCAGCCCACTTCCTATTCTTTTATCTTTATAAACCTTGTAACAAAGGCCAAATGTGGTTCCTATTTGAGGTTATTTGAGTCTGAGTCTCCCAAGTAGTCATCCTCACCTTGGCCTGAAGCAAATTCTTTAAAATTATATTTTGTGGCTGGGACCGGTGGCTCACGCCTGTAACCCCAGCACTTTGGGAGGCCTAGGCGGGCAGATCACCTGAGGCCAGGAGTTCAAGACCAGCCTGGCCAACATGATGAAACCCCGTCTTTACGAAAAATACAAAAATTAGCTGGGCATGGTGGTGAGCACCTGTAATCCCAGGTACTCAGGAGGCTGAGGCAGGAGAAACTCTCGAACCCTGGAGGCAGAGGTTGCATGCAGTAAGCTGAGATCATGCCACTGCACTCCAGCCTGGGCAGCAAGAGGAAAACTCCGTCTCAAAAATTTAAAAAATTACATTTTGTACCTTAGCTTTTTTTGTTACGTCAACTTTTCTGGTGCGGTGAGCAGGACTGCAGGATTCGAGACTCTCTTTCCTCCCCACAACCAACCAACACTCTGGGACTCGGTGCCTGGCTGACCAGAACCTCTTGTGTTCATTCCTCTGGCTCCAGGTGCACTGTTGAGTGTAAGGGGTGAGTCCTCCTGAATTTAGACCTCCTTATTGGTTGGTGAGAACTAGACTTTACTTGAGCTGTTCTTTTCAACCCTCCCTTTCTAGAAAACACATTTCCATCTCCAGCCACAGGCAGAAGTTTGGGTTTCGAAATTTAAAAAAATAAAAAAGAATGAAAGAAAAGAAAACTTCTTTCTCTGCCTCATGATAGGAGGTCTAGGGTATGATACTGCCAGTCTAACACTGCTGGTTTCACTTTTTTTTTTTTGAGATGGAGTCTCACTCTGTCACCCAGGCTGGAGTGCAGTGGCATGATCTCAGCTGACCGCAACCTCCATCTCCCAGGTTCAGGCGATTCTCCTGCCTCAGCCTCCTGAGTAGCTGGGATTACAGGCACCTGCCACCATGCCCAGCTAACTTTCGTATTTTTAGTAGAGATGGGGTTTCGCCATGTTGGCCAGGCTGGTCTCGAAATCCTGGCCTTAGATGATCCACCCACCTCAGCCTCCCAGAGTGTTGGGATTACAGGCGTGAGCCAACACACCTCACCTAATTTCATTTTTTTGGACTAAAATCACATAACATGCTTTTAAAATTGCAGCTGCTTCCTAGTCCTTGTAATTTGAACTTGTTTTCTCATTTGTGACCAATTCCTGTTAGTTTCAAACCAAAAGGTGCATGAGGGTGAACTCTCTCACTCCAACTAGAAGAGGCAATTGCTCCGTCTGACCCATTTGGGTGCCCTAGGCAACTAGAGATTTAGCAGAGGTGCTGGGACACTTTTCAATGATGCATACCATTTCTCAATAAGGTATACAAGTCTCATAGGGCCTTCCCACAAGAAGTCCCCACTCCTCTCACCTGTGGGGACTTTTAGCTCAACTGGAAGGTGCACTCAAGGGTTGGCCCATGATTCACAACTCTTGGGTGACAGCTTGAGGAATGATGCTTATAAACTGCACATTTTGACCTGGTACACTGTTCTGGCTTTGATCACTTTTGAAAAGTTCCTAAATTATGAGAAGCTGCTCATCAAAACTGAGCCCTCCCTTCTGGGGCAGCTCCCCTTGGAAACAGTAGCTGGAGTTATGTATAATACCTACAGGACTCCATCTTGCAAATGTCTAGCTAAATGGGCCCACATGGCTTCAGATAACCCCAAATACAATGGCCAAAATGGAGATCTTCTGAAATTTCTAAATTACTAATGCATTTGCATGCATAATTGGAACCAGGTTTTAAAAAAAATTTAATGAAAGCGCCACTTTCCACTTTGTTTTTTCTGGCTTGATTTTTTTTTTTTTTTTTTTTTTTTTTTTAGACAGTCTCGCTGTGTTGCCCAGGCTGGAGTGTGCAGTGGAGCAATCTCGGCTCACTGCAGCCTCTGTCTACTGAGTACAAGCGATTCTCCTACCTCAGCCTCCCGAGTAGCTGGGGTTACAGGTGCCCACCACCATACCTGGCTCATTTTTGCATTTTTAGTAGAGAAGGGGTTTTGCCATGTTGGCCAAACTGGTCTTGAACTCCTGACCTCAGGTGATCCACCCGCCTCGGCCTCCCAAAGTGCTAGGATCACAGGCATCATCGCACCCAGCCACTTCTGGATTGTCATAAGAGATCTGATTTTTTAAGACAGCTCTTCTTTCACTCCCTCAAGAAAACCCTTAAACTCAAACACTCTGACGTTGCAGCAAAATTTATAATATATTCCTTGGAGACTTACCACATCTTTGGAGTACTCATTTGTGATCTTCTCTAACCCCATGGACAGTGTTTGTTTTCCTTTTTTTTTTTTTTTTTTTTGAGACGGATTCTCTCACTGTCATCAGGCTGGAGTGCAGTCGTGCAATCTCTGCTCACTGCAACTTCCCCCTCCTGGGTTCAAGCAATTCTCCTGCCTCAGCAGGAGTAGCTGGGACTATGGGCACATGCCACTACACCCAGCTAATTTTTGTATTTTTAGTAGAGACAAGGTTTCACCATGTTGGCCAGGATGGTCTCAATCTCTTGACCTTGTGATCTGCCCGCCTTAGCCTCTCAAAGAGCTGGGATTACAGGCGTGAGCCACTGTGCCCAGCCTTGTTTTCCTATTTTACTGTCTCTTTTAGTCTTCTGTCTGGCCTTTGTGGTCAGCAGAGAAGCAAAGACTCTAGAATATAGGGCCTGCAGACATGATTGCACCCTACTTGTAGTAAGCTGTCCTTGGGAGAGGTTTTGATTATGAATGAGCAAAAACTTTCTGCTCTCTTTAGAGACCCTGGTTAAAGCCATAAAAGACTTTTTGGGTTTGGTCTCATGCGTGTTTATTTCTGTTGGTTTTCAGTCACTTATTCAGGTATACTTTTGATTTAAAATTTGGGTTTATATTTAGAGTGCAATAGCAACTCTTTGTTCTGTTTGGTTAGCCTTCTCTCCTAAGCTAAATGAAAACATATACTCAGAAACAAAGGAAAGTGTTTATTAAAACATTTCAGAGACAAACTACTTTAAATAGTGATTACCCTAGACCTCCGGTAAACAAATATGCCCCATCTCCAGAACTCCCTCTTGATGTAAATTTTAGACTGGAAAAGCCAAGAAACAGGAATGTTTGCTATTTACCTGGCTAAAACCTGATTTTACAAAAATTAAGAGCTCTATAGGAAAAAGTTCACTTCACTAAAACTGATATTTAAGTTATATATGTATACATACATTGATTTGAGGTGTTTTCTCTGACCTCAAATCAATGTATGTATAACTTAAATATCAGTTTTAAATATCAATTGCTTCACAGTCAACTGAATTCCTCTCTTCTCAAACCCCAGCTACCAGATGTGCTCCCAGTGTCTGTTCCTCTTTTTGTTGACATGATTTTTGCCAAGGATAATGTAAAAACTTCATTGGCCCTTTGGAAAATAAGATTTAAATAATATATTTTAACTCAGTTATTAGAGATGAAACAGCCCACAAAAACTCACCCTACTTCACTTCTTCCGTAATCTTTGTCCTCCTAGTTTTTCTATTGCATCATTTCTATATTGTCAGAGTAGATAACATTTACATTCTGTTTTTCTCCCCAAAACCTGGGTTGTTTAGTCTTAGTTTTGCAATTATATACACTTAATGCTCCTGCTTGTCCCTTTGCTGAAGTTCCCTTTGCTATCCATTGGTGGGTAAAGTTTATTCATTAACAGTTTCCTCAAGAAAAATATTCCCATGGGAGGCCGGGCATGTTGGCTCACGCCTATAATCCCAGCATTTTGTGAGGCCAAGGCAGGCAGATCACCCGAGGTCGGGAGTTCGAGACCAGCCTGACAAACATGGAGAAACCCCATCTCTACTAAAAATACAAAATTAGCCAGGCATGGTGGCATATGCCTGTAATCCCAGCTACTCGGGAGGCTGAGGCAAGAGAATCGCTTGAACCCGGGAGGCGGAGGTTGCGGTGAGCTGAGATCATGGGCCACTGCACTCCAGGCTGGGCGACAAAGCAAGACTCCATCTCCAAAACAAAACAAAAAAAGAGTGAATTGTATAGTAAACAAATCATATCTCAATGAGACTGGGGGAGCCAGTCATCAAAACTCATTGTTGAATATAATTGTGATCTGAGTACTTCATAATGTGTAAAATAGACTTCAAAAACTAATGCCACGTGGCCAAGTGTGGTGGCTCATGCCTGTAATCCCAGCACTTTGGGAGGCTGAGGCGGGCGGATCACCTGAGGTCAGGAGTTCGAGACCAGCCTGGCCAACATGGTGAAACCCCATCTCTACTAAAAATATAAAAATTAGCCAGTCATGGTAGTGGGCGCCTGTAATCCCAGCTACTTGGGAGGCTGAGGCAGGAGAATTGCTTGAACCCAGGAGACCAAGGTTGCAGTGAGCTGTCATAGTGCCATTGCACTCCAGCCTGCGTGACAGAGTGAGACCAGGTCTCCAAAAATAATAATAATAATAATGTCACCTGCACAGCGTGGTAAATATAGCTAATAATAGTGTATTGTGCACTGCAAACTTGCTGAGAGAGTAAATTTCAAGTGTTCTCACCACAAAAGTTATTTGAGGCGAGAAATATGCAAATTAGACTAATTTTCCACATTGTATTGATGAAAATGCAATGTTGTTTTGTACCCCATAAATATAGGCAAATATTGTTTGTCAATTTACAATAAAAATAAACTTTAAAAATAATTCTGCCATTCATAATGAATGGGTATGGTTGGGTGCAGTGGCTCACACCTGTAACCCCAGCATTTTGGGAGGCCAAGATGGGCAGATCACTTGAACTCAGGAGTTTGAGGCCAGCCTGGGCAAAAAAGTGAGACTGCCTGTCTCTAGAAAAACTGTAAAAAATTAGCCGGGCGTGGTGGCGAGCATCTGTGTTCCCAGCTACTTGGGAGGCTGAGGTGGGAGGATCACTTGAGCCCAGGAGGCAAAGGGTACAGTGAGCTGAGCTTGTACCACTGCACTCCAGCCTGGGTGACAGAGTGAGACTCTGGCTCCAAAAAAGAGAAAAACGAAAGGGATGGAAACATGTGTACATACTATACATATGTAACTATAGAGATACTTGCATTTATATAGACTGTACTTAGAAGCATACACACAAAACTATCAAGACTATGCACCTCTGATATATGAAACTAAGATTGAAAGAAGGGAGGAAAAGGTATACAGGGGAACATTTCCTTTTTCTTTATACCCTTAATTTCTTTCAACAGTGTTGTCTTTCACAATTTATAACTTGTTTTTTTTTGAGACGGAGTCTCACTCTGTCACCAGGCTGGAGTGCAGTGGCATGATCTCAGTTCACTGCAACCTCCACCTCCTGGGTTCAAGTGATTCTCATGCCTCGCCTCCCAAGTAGCTGGGATTATGGGCATGCACCACCATGCCCGGCTAATTTTTGCATTTTTAGTAGAGGCGGGGTTTCACCATGTTGGCCAGGATGGTTTCAATCTCCTGACCTCATGATCTGCCCACCTTTGCCTCCCAAAGTTCTGGGATTACAGGCATGAGCCACTGCGCCGGCCAATTTATAACTATTTTTATTTTTATTTATTTATTTTTGAGACGGAGTCTCTCTCTGTCGCACCCAGGATGGAGTGCAGTGGCATGATCTCGGCTCACTGCAACCTCTGCCTCCTTGATTCAAGTGATTCTCCTGCCACAGCCTCCTGAGTCGCTGGGATTACAGGCGCCTGCCACCATGCCCGGCTAATTTTTTGTATTTTTAGTAGAGACGGGGTTTCACCATGTTGGCCAGGCTGGTCTCGGACTCCTGACCTCAGGTGATCCGCCCACCTCGGCCTCCCAAAGTGCTGGGATTACACGTATAAGCCATTGTGCCCAGCCCTATAACTATTTTTAAATAAATTCATTGAATTTCCATTTACTTATTATTTATTTGCTTTTTAAGAGACAGGGTCTAGCTCTGTCACCCAAGCTGGAGTGAAGTAGCAAAATCATAGCTCATTACAGCCTTGAAATCCTGAGCTCAAGTGATCCTCCCAGCTCAATCTCCGAAAGTGCTGAGATTATACTATGAGCTACCAGGCCGGGTCCAGATTTCTTTTTAAATCATTCTGATTAATTTGCATTTTCCTTTGTAACAAATTAATTTTGACTACACTTTGACACGTTTATGAAACACACAAGAAAAAAGTGAGAATGGTTGGGTGCAATGGCTCACGCCTGTAAGCCCAAGAGTTTAGGAGGCCAAGGTGGGTGAATTCTTGAGCTCAGGAGTTCAAGACCAGCCTGGGAAACATGACAAAACCCTGTCTCTACAAAATACACAAAAATTAGCCAGGTGTGGTGGCACGCGCCTGTAATCCCAGCTACTCAGGAGGCTCAGGCATGAGAACTGCTTGAACCTGGGAGGTGGAGAATGCAGTGAGCACACCTGTGGTCCCAGCTACTCAGGTGGCTGAGGCACAAGAATCGCTTGAACCTAGGAGTTGAAGGTTACGTTGCTGTGAGCTGAGATCATGACACTGCACTCCACCCTGGGTGACAGAGCAAGGTTCTTGTCTCAAAAAACAAAGAAGTGAGAAGACAGGATGCTTTTTCATTTCAGAATTCAGCAAATCACATTTCTTGGGCAGTGAATTTGACTGAGTTTTCCGAAAAGTCAGGACAGAAATAAATTTTTTCCTTTCTCCACTTTTGAAGGAAAACACAGTATTTATACTATCTTTTATTTCTGACTATGAATACCACATAAATTAATCTTCAGTATTTCCCCCTAGAAATTCTATTGAGCAGAAATGAGCTGTTAGACACTGTAGTATAATGATATCATTTGTGATAATGTATAGCATCTTAGAAAATGTGGCCCAACTAAATCAGCATGGTCAGCATGGTCCTAAGTTGTTTTAGTGAAGTGATCAAATATCAGAGGCTTTAAATAAACCCTGGACAGGTGGCTTAAATTTCTGGTGAAATGTTCGAATCTTCAGTTCAGCTATTTTACACTATCCTTTAAGTGAGAGCATAAACCAGATTTCATGGGTGGAGGGACAAAATTAACATTTTGAAATAGCTTTTGCTTATCTTAATCAGCAAATAACCTTTAAATAAGGTTCACCAAAATACTTCAACCCAGTAATGTTTTTTGAATGCTTCCCCATTGCTCTATTATACCACTACTTTTTTTTTCTATGTTGTTTTTGCAGTGAGCCAATGATTAAGGCATTCTTTTTTCTTTCATTCGCTGATACCACCTGGGGTGGATGCAGCAGATCAATTTAACCTCTGAGTTTACCCAACTACAATATTTTTTCCAATCTGCTAATCTCCTCCAGTTAGGAGCTTTGGACAGTCTCCAACAAAGACTCCAACAGTTAAACATGGATTGGACAACCTACTTGAAACTTACTGAAATTTAGTGTCAGTTACCCAAATCAATTGACCTTCAAATCAAAACATTTTATTAAAAAATGGAACAAGTAGTCTATGCAATCATCATCAAAAAGAAAGATAACTTTTCTGTAGGTTTGGGTTCTTTTAAGTGTAAAATGTCAGAGAAAAATTAATCAAATTAAAATAAATGTATTAAATATGTATCTTGATTTGCCATAGCAATTAATTACAGAGAACATCAAGGCTGGCCCAATAATTTGAGAAAGTAGTTTTTCCTTTATACCAAGATGTCATCACACAAATTTTGTAGTTCTGACTTAACTAAAGTTAAGCTATAATGTGTATGAATTCAATTATTCATTAAATAGATAAATGTATTGAGTTGTAAACACAAAATACTCTGTTAGACACTATGGAGAACAAAAAGGTGAATATTACTCTACCCTTAAATGATCTGTAACAAGTAATAAAAGCAGCCAGGAGCGGTGGGTCATGCCTAAATTCTGGTCTAAGGTGGGCAGATCAGTTGAGCTCAAGAGTTTGGGACCAGCCTGGGCAACATGGAGAAACCCTGTCTCTGTGAAAAATATAAAAATTAGCTGGGCATGGTGGTGTGCACCTGTAGTCCCAGCTACTTGGGAGACTGAGGTGGGAGGATCACTTGAGCCTGGGAGGTGAGGCTGCAGTGAGCCGAGATCACGCCACTGCACTCCAGCCTGAGTGACAAAGTCAGACTCTGTCTCATAAACAAAAAAAACAAAAAACACACACGCATAGAATAATAAATGCAACTAAAAACCTAACCAAATTAACAGGCTATAAAGGACTTTATTTTATTTTTTAGTTTTGAGACAGGATCTCACCATGTTGCCCATGCTGGTCTCAAACTCCGGGGATCAGTGGATTCTCCAACCTTAGCCTCCAAAACTGCTGGGATTATAGGTGTGAGCCACCACATACAGTCAGTTTTTCATTTAATTTTATTACTACTTTTTGAGGCAGGATCTTTTCTCTGTCAAGCAGGCTGCAGTGCAGTGGTATAATCGTGACTCACTGCAGCTTTGAACTCCAGGACTCAATCCATTCTCCCACCTCAGCCTCCTGAGTAGCTGGGACTACAGGCACACGCCACCACACCTGGCTAAGCTTTGTATTTTTTTGTAGAGATGGTGTTTCACCATGTTTTCCAGGCTGGTGGATTTATAATCATAGCAAAAACAATAACAATTATAGCTACCATTTATTGAACATCCACTATATGTGGGATAAATTCAGTCAATTATAAATTGTGCAATCTATCAAACAAACTTTGGGTTATTGTTCCCATTTTACAAATTATGAAAATAATTCTCAGAGAGTTCAACTAAATTTCCTGAGGTCACAGTGAGTAAATGGAAGGAGCAGAGCTTAAACCTAGGACTGTGTGACATTAAAGGTCATGCTGCTTCCACTGGTGATGCTAACACCACAAGGAGAAACAGTTAAAATTTTAAAATAAAGGCACAGTGCAGTGGCTCATGCCTGTAATCCCAGCACTTTGGGAGGCCGAGGCAGGTGGATCACCTGAGGTCAAGAGTTCCGGACCAGCCTGACCAACAGGAAGAAACCCTGTCTCTACTAAAAATACAAAAATTAGCCAGGCATGGTGGCGCATGCCTGTAATCCCAGCTACTAGGGAGGCTGAGGCAGGAGAACTGCTTGAATTCGGGAGGCAGAGGTTGTGGTGAGCCGACATCAAACCATTGCACTCCAGCCTGGGCAACAAATGTGAAACTCTGTCAAAAAAAAAAATTAAAATTAAAATTAAATAAATAAAAATTATCAGGTAAAAAATGTTTCTTCTTTCAAAAATACAAAAAAAAAAAGCCCAGGTATTTAAGATTTTTATAACCTAGTAAAATCTTATGTGTTTTTTATCTGGAAGAAATCATTCCGAAGATACATAACTTGCAACATCACCATTAAACATATCCAGTTTCAAATATGTGTTCATCCCTATCTACCCTTTTTTTTTTTTTTTTTGAGACAGAGTCACTCTTGTTTCCCAGGCTGGAGTCCAATGGTGCGATCTCGGCTCACCACAACCTCCACCTCCCAGGTTCAAGTGATTCTCCTGCATCAGCCTCCTGAATAGCTGGAATTACAGGCATGTCCCAATACACCCAGCTAATTTTTTTGTATTTTTAGTAGACACAGGGTTTCTCCATGTTGGTCAGGCTGGTCTCAAACACCACTCAGGTAATTCGGCCACCTTGGCCTCCCAGATGGCTGGGATTACAGGCGTGAGCCACCGCACCCAGCTGCCCTGTCAACCTTTATCTTTGCAACTGAATTCTACAATTCAAATGAACTATCAACTGGGAAATTATTTTTCATATTGATGATATTCTGGTCTTTATAACAAAATCCTTAATTCTAGAAATGATGTACTTTATACATGAAAGAGGAAAGAGAGAACTTTTGTTATTTTCAAGATTTAAAATCTTATTTAAGGCTGAGCATGGTGGCTCACACCTGTAATCTCAGTAGTTTGGGAGGCCGAAGCAAGAGGAATGCTTGAGGCTATGATTTCGAAACTAGCTTGGGAAATAGAGCAAGACCCGGTTTCTACAAAATTTAAAAGTGAGCCAGGTACAGTGGCATGTGCCTGTAGACCTAGCTACTCAGGAGGTTAAGGTAGGAAGATTGCTTAAGCCCAGGAGTTTGAGGCTGCAGTGAGCTTTATCATGCCACTGCATTCCAGCCTGGGCCACAGAGTGAGACCCTGTCTCTAAAAAAAAAAAAAAAAAAAAAAAAAACACTCCACACCTTTTATTTAAGATATGCTTCATCAAGGCCAGGCATAGTGGTTCACACCTGTAATCCCACCACTTTGGGAGGCTGAGGCATGTGGATCACCTGAGCTCAGGAGTTCAAGACCAGCCTGGCCAACATGGTGAAATCTCATCTATACCAAAAATACAAAACTTAGCCGGGCTTGGTGGTGTGCGCCTGTCATCCCAGCTAGTTGGGAGACTGAGACAGGAGAATCACTTGAACCTAGGAGGCAGAGTTTGCAGTGAGCCAAGATTGTGCCACTGCACTTTAGCCTGGGCAACAAAGTGAGAGAGTGAGACTCTGTCTCAAAAAAAAAAAATAAATAAAACAAAGAAAACAACAACAATATATGCCTCGTCACAAGTTAATAAAAACAGAAGTGACATTTTTCAAAGGAATGAAAAGTCTCTTTTGAATATAGGCTTATATTTCTCAATAAGGCTATCAAGTGAAGGTTTTAGCCTTCTTAGTAGCTAGGATTACATGAGTGTGCTACTGCACTTGGCTGAAGTCCACTTTTTTGGAAAGTTCACTTAATAAATGTATATATATTTTTGAGACGGAGTCTCATTCTGTCGACTAGGCTGCAGTGCAGTGGCACGATCTCGGCTCACTGCAACCTCCACCTCCTACTTTAGCCTCCCAAGTAGCTGGGATTACAGGCACACACCACAATGCCTGGCTAATTTGTGTATTTTTAGTAGAGACGGGGTTTCACCATGCTGGCCAGGCTGGTCTCAAACTCCTGACCTCGTGATACGCCCACCTCAGCCTCCCAAAGTGCTGGGATTACAGGCGTGAATCACCACGCCTAGCCTAGTTCACTTAATACTTTTACAAACATATATTACACCTTTGCTTGTAATTATAATCACTATTAAAAAATTACTAGCCAGGGCTGGGTGCAGTGGCTCACACCTCAGCACTTTGGGAGGCCAAGGTGGGCGGATCACAACGTCAGGAGTTCAAGCCCAGCCTGGCCAACATGGTGAAACCCTGTCTGTACTAAAAATACAGAAATTAGCTGGGCATGGTGGCAGCCACCTGTAATCCCAGCTACTCAGGAGGGTGAGGCAGGAGAATCATTTGAACCTGGCAGATAGAGGTTGCAGTAAGCCGAGATCACACCATTGCACTCCAGACAGGGTGAGGCTCTCTCTCAAAAAAAAAAAAAAAAAAAAAAAACCCAACCAAACAAAAATTACTAGACAGGCAGGGAGCTCATGCCTGTAGTGCCAGTACTTTGGGTTTGCTTGAGCTCAGGAGTTTGACACCAGCCTGAGTAACATGGCGACATCTCATCTCTACCAAAAATATAAAAATTAGGCAGGTTTGGAGGTGCACACCTGTGGTCCCAGCTATTTGGGGGGCTGAGGTAAAAGATCAATTGATCCGGGAGGTCAAGGCTGTAGTGAGCCATGATCACACCAGTACACTCCAGCCTGGGTGACCAAGCGAGACCTTGTCTCAAAGAAAAAAAAAAAAAAGTAAAAACAAACAAAACACAGTATGCCAAGCTGTTCTAAACAGTTAACATTTTTTTTTTTTTTTTTTTTGAGACAGAGTCTTGCTCTGTTGCACAGGCTGGAGTGTGGTGGTGTGATCTCAGCTCACTGCAACCTCCGTCTCCCGGGTTCAAGCAATTCTCCTGCCTCAGCCTCCCGAGTAGCTGGGACTACAGGCGTGCACCACCACGCCCAGCTAAGTTTTGTATTTTTAGTAGAGACAGGGTTTCACCATGTTGGCCAGGATGGTCTTGATCTCCTCACCTCATGATCCACCTGCCTCGGCCTCCCAAAGTGCTGGGATTACAGGTATGAGCCACTGCACTCGGCCCAACATATTTTTTACTTTTGTGGGGGTTTATTTTTGTTGTTGTTGTTTTTTGGTTTTTTTTTGAGACAAGAGTCTCACTGTCGCCCAGGCTGGAGTGCAGTGGCACAATCTCGGCTCACTGCAAGCTCTGCCTCCCAGGTTCTCACCATTCTCATGCCTCAGCCTCCCAAGTAGCTGGGACTACAGGTGCCCACCACCACGCCTGGCTAATTTTTTTGTATTTTCAGTAGAGACGGGGTTTCACCATGTTAGCCAGGATGGTCTCGATCTCCTGACCTCGTGATCCGCCCACCTCGGCCTCCCAAAGTGCAGGGATTACAGGCGTGAGCCACCGCGCCCGGCCACTTTTGTGTTTTTTATTTTTTGAGAAGGAGTCACCGAGGCTGGAGCACAGTGGGCATCTCGGCTCACTACAACCTCCACCCCCTGCGTTCAAGCAATTCTCCCACCTCAGCCTCCTGAGTAGCTGGAAGTACAGGTGACCACCATCACGCCCAGCTAATTTTTGTATTTTTTTTTTTTTTTAGGACAGATGGGGTTTCACCATGTTGGCCAGGCTGGTTGAACTCCTGATCTCAAGTGATCCACCACCTCGGCATCCCAAAGTACTGAGAATACAGGCATGAGCCACTGCGCCTGGCATTTATTTATTTATTTATTTTACAAAAGTTTTTTCTTAAATGTACAACAGCTCCAAGACAACACTTAATTCCAGCTATAGGTGGCAAAAGGTGTTATGGCAGGGAATACAGATGTTTCAATATGGATGAAATAAAGGGTTACCATTTCCTCAGGCACAAGCAACAGCTCACTTTTTGGCAAATTTCTTAATTCCACCTGTGGCCAGGGGCCACTTCCCCATGGCCTTCATGTTTAGCTCCTCGAGTTTCTTCTGCTCCTCTTTTTGTTTCTGCTTGAAAGCCTTATCTTCCTCGTCCTTCTCCTTGGCCTGCTTCTTGGGCTGTTTCAGGGCCTTCTTCTTGCCACCTTTGCTGCCAGACATGGTGCCTGCCATCCATTCCCCACCCATGGCCTTTATGTTTTATAAATATATAGAGATGGGGCTTTGTCATATATATATATGTATATATATATATATATATTTATTTATTTATGTATTTATATATATTTATATATATATATAAAATAACTAAACTCCTAGAATAAGTTTATTTTTTAATATCTGGTTTCCTAGAATTATGAAAATAATCTATACTTTAAGCAAATTCATGTGACATCACTAAATTTTACATACGATGATAAAAACTTCAGAAGTACAGAAAAGGATTTACTACTTAAAACTATGGGCCAACATTTGAGGAGGCTAAGGCAGGAGGATTGCTTGAGCCCAGAAGTTCAAGATCACCCTGAGCAACACAGTGAAACCTGGTCTCTTCAAAAAATTTTTAAAATTAGTCAGGCTTGGTGGCACACAATTGGTGGCACTCAGGAGACTGAGGTGGGAGGATCACATGAGCCCAGTAGGTTTTGGCTGCAGTGAGCAGCTGCTGCACTCCAGCCTGGGTGAGAGAGTGAGACCCTGTCACAAAAAAATATAAACAAACAAAGAAACAAAACTACGGACCAGGAATGGTTGCTCATGCCTGCAATCCCAACAGTTTTGGAGGCCGAGGCAGGAGGA
Source organism: Gorilla gorilla gorilla (assembly GCF_029281585.2). Classification (NCBI taxonomy): domain Eukaryota; kingdom Metazoa; phylum Chordata; class Mammalia; order Primates; family Hominidae; genus Gorilla; species Gorilla gorilla. The sequence continues at coordinate 73,304,108 of NC_073230.2, read as the reverse complement.
TCACTTGAACCCAGGAGGTGGAAACCACCCTGGGAAACATTTCAAGACCCCTCCTTTATATTAAAAAACAAATTTTTTAAATTAAAAAATAAATATGGTCGGGCACGGTGGCTCGTGCCTGTAATCCCAACACTTTGGGAGGCTGAGGTAGGCGGATCACCTGAGGTCAAGAGTTGGTAACCAGCCTGGCCAACATGGTGAAACCCTGTCTCTACTAAAACTACAAAAAATTAGCTGGGCGTGGTGGCATGCACCTGTAGTCCCAGCTACTCGGGAGAATGAGGCAGGAGAATCACTTGAACCCAGGAGGCAGAAGTCACAGTGAGCTGAGATCGCACCACTGCACTACTGCCTGGGTGACAAAGTAAGACTCTGCCTCAAAAGTAAATAAATAAGTAAATAAATAAATAAATAGGCCACTGTTACCTCTGTTACCCACATTCTCTTCCATAGGCCATTTTGGCTGGTAAATCTTACCATCCAATCTTTTACATATATGTGTGTATGTGTGTGTGTGTGTGTGTGTGTGTATACACACACATATATTTTGGACATTGAAAGACATTCCATTATTAAAATCATTATCACTTAAAAATGAATTAAGAAGGCCAGGTGCAGCAGCTTATGCCTATTCTTTGGGAGGCTGAGAAGAATGGGTCGCTTTGAGCTCAGGGGTTCTAGACCAGCCTGGCCAACATGGCGAGCGAAACCCCATCTCTACAAAAAATACAAAAATTAGCTGGGCGTGATAGCATGTGCCTGTGATCTCTGCTACTTGGGAGGCTGAGGCTGTGGAATCGCTTGAACCCAGGAGGCAAAGGTTGCAATGAGCCGAGATTGTGCCACTGTACACCAGCCTTGGGGACAGAGTGAGACCTGTCTCAAAAAAAAAAAAAAAGAATTACGATCCAAACAAAAATTAAATAAAGTTATTAGTTGTCTCTTTTTATCTGGCTCGTGAGAATATATTCTAGTCAGTAAATGGGGAGCTATACAGTAAGAAAAGTACAACTCAGAAACGGTATGAATCTGGCACTGTCAAAACACAAACACCGTATCAGATGAGCCTAAGTATTCAAGATACAAGGCATATGTTCTTTTGTGGACTAGGAAAAATTCAAGACTTTTTTTTTTTAATAGCTTGAATGAAATTTTCCTTAAACCCCTCCAACTCCATTTGGCTTTTATTCACTCTGATTTTCTGTTTGGGATCATTCCTAGAAATCACAGAATGGATATGAGTCTTGACTCACTGGAAATATACCTGCTCCAGTGATAAACGAATGCCTGCGTATGAGCTGGCTTAGTGAGAACTCAGCCCTGAAATCCAGTCTGATCATCTCCAGGCAAAATGCTGTATTACAGTTTCTGGGTATACAAACCAGAAGCCCACATGTGTCTTTGATTGTACGAATAAACACTGATAGATGTGCACACGTCCTTAACAGTTTTTACCAGTTTATGACAAAATGAGTTCAATAAAGACCATATGCTGTCATAAAACTAAATTATTGAATTTATATGACCTTCCTGTGTTCTGATATTATCTTCTTCCCATTTTTAAAAATTCAAGCTAGTATCCCTTTGTAAATACTTTCAACTCCCACTCTGAATTTTTTCCTCACTGGCCCATTAAATCCAGAAGTCTGGGATTTGTTGCCTGGGATTATACAGGAACTATCAAAATTGCATGGCTTTTTTTTTTTTTTTTTTCCTGAAGGATGGTCAAGCTTAGTATTTGATCTAGTACTTACATTTGCAACATGTTGCTACAAGTAATGGAATGTTGCATTATAACCATCTGTTTAAAAACTTTAAAGAAATTACCAATGATTTATCTTACTAACTGAAACAAAATTATAGATAAATAAGCAGAAGAAAATTTTAGCAACTATGTCATCTTTCATTTATAGGTTTTTTTGTTTGTTTGAAAGGGAGTTTCCCTGTGTCACCAAGGCTGGAGAGCAGTGACCCAATCTCAGCTCACTGCCACGTCTGCCTCCCAGGTTCAAGCGATTTTCCTGCCTCAGCCTCCTCCCAAGTAGCTGCGATGACACCACCTGCCACCACACCTCGCTACTATTTGTATTTTTAGTAGAGACGGGGTTTCACCATCTTGGCCACGCTGGTCTTGAACTCCTGACCTCAAGTGATCCTCTCGTCTCTGCCTCTCAAAGTGCTGGGATTACAGACGTGAGCCACCACACCTGGCCTATTTATAGCTTAATGGATTTTAAAATAAACAGATAACTCAATTGTATCTAATTTAGTAATTTTGGCAGGAGAGGGTGGCTGTAATCCCAGCTGCTCAGGATAATGAGAAAGGACAGTAGTTTGAGCCCTGGCATTGAAAACCAGCCTAGGCAGCACAGCAAGACCTAAATTCAACAAACAAACAACAAACAAACATAACCAGAGTATAATTTAGTCCTTTAAACCAGCACTGGTCTAGTATATATAAAAATAATTTATAGGCTGGGCATGGTGGCTCACGCCTGTAATCCCAACAATTGGGGAGGCCTGAGGTGGGTGGATTACTTGAGGCCAGGAGTTTGAGACCAGCCTGGCCAGCATGGCAAAACCTCGTCTCTACTAAAAATACAAAAAAATTAGCTGGGCATGGTGGCACATGTGTGTAATCCCAATTACTCAGTAGGCTGAGGCATGAGAATCATTTGAACCCAGGTGTGGCGGTTTCAGTGAGCCAAGATTGTGCCACTGCACTCCAGCCTGAGCAACAGAGTGAGACTCTGTCTCAAATAAATAAATAAATAGATTCGATAAAAAACAATTTATAAATTAAGGGAACAGTTCTCATATTAGGAAACTTTCCCTAGATGTTTTCCTTCATCACCTCAGCAATTTTTGCTTATTTCCTTTCAAGTACATAACTGCAATCTGTCATTTATTCATTTGTCTTTATTTTTTTGCCTGTTTCTCTCAGCAGCATTTAATCTCCTTGAGGTCTCACATTGATCTTTTTCGTTGTCGTTGTCGGAGACATGGTCTCAATCACTGCTCACTGCAGACTCGACTTCCTAGGCTCAAGAGTCCTCCCACTTCAGCCTCCCAAGTAGCTGGGACTATAGGCACAAGCCATCATGCCTGGCTAATTTTTGTAGAGACAGGATTTCACCATATTGGCCAGGGTGGTATCAAACTCCTGAGCTCAAGCGATCTTCCCACCTTGGCCTCCCTAAGTGCTAGGATCACAGGCATGCACCATGGTGCCTAGCCCACATTGGTCTTATTTACCATAGCAGCTCCAGCATTTAGTATGTGCTCAAAAAACATTGACTGTGTGAATGTTAATAATAGTGTTTTTCAGCAAGGGGTACTTATTGAGCATTTAATATGTTCTAGGCAATGGTACTAAATTTGAGTATCACTAAGCCATGCAAATCAAGATCATGAATAAATGTGATTCATTTATGATGTGGTTCTCCTTTTAAAATGTGTTTCAAAAAGAATATAAGTATAGCCATATGAAAGCAACCTGTCCTCTCTCCTAGTAAGTTACAGGCCCCATGGTCCCCATCCACTCTACCACCACTTTTTTTTTTTTTTTTGAGATGGAGTCTCACTCTATTGCCCAGGCTGGAGTGCAGTGGCGTGATCTCAGCTCACTGCAACCTCCACCTCCTGGGTTCAAGTGATTCTTCTGCCTCAGCCTCCTGAGTAGCTGGGACTACAGGCGCATGCCACCACGCCTAGCTGATTTTTGTATTTTTAGTAGAAATGGAGTTTCACCATATTGGCCAGGCTGGTCTCGAAATCCTGACCTCGTGATCCGCCTGCCTCGGCCTCCCAAAGTGCTGGGATTACAGGTGTGAGCCACTGCTCCTGGCCACAATCACTTATTTTTATCATTACGGACACATAGCTACTTATTTTACACCTTGGATTGTAAATCAAGGTATAAAAGCTTTTTATTTTGTTGCTTAAATTGTTTTGGTTTTGGCCAGTTGAAATGATAGTTGATTTTGTTGTCGTTGTTACTGATTTGTTTTTAAGTTATCTTCTTCCTACATAGCTCCTGTTTCCTCCAATTTCTATTTTTCTATGCATGGGTTTATTATATCTTTCATGGCCAGGTGTGGTGGCTCACATCTGTAATCCCAGCACTTTGGGAGGCTGAGGCGGCTGGATCACAAGGTCAGGAGATCAAGACCATCCTGGCTAACACGGTGAAACCCTGTCTCTACTAAAAATACAAAAAAAAAAAAATTAGCTGAGCGTGGTGGTGGGCGCCTGTAGTCCCAGCTACTCAGGAGGCTGAGGCAGGAGAATGGCATGAACCTGGGAGGTGGAGCTTGCAGTGAGCCAAGATCTCGCCACTGCACTCCAGCCTGGGCAACAGAGTGAGACTCCATCTCAGAAAAAATAAATAAATAAAATAAAATGAATAAATAAAAAATAAAAAATATTATATCTTTCATATTAGACATCTTCCTCAAGTGTTTGATTATCTTTAGTGCTCTGCATATTTGAAGTGAAGGGAACAAAAAAGCCAGTGTGTTGGCCTGGCGTGGTGGCTCCCACCCGTAATCCCTGTAATCCCAGCACTTTGGGAGGCCAAGGCAGCAGATCACCTGAGGTCAGGAGTTCGAGACCAGCCTGCCCAACATGGTGAAACCTCGTCTCTACTAAAAATTCAAAAAATTTACCAGGTGTGGTGGCACGTGCCTGTAATCCCAGCTACTCGGGAGGCTGAGACAGGAGAATCACTTGAACCCAGTAGACAGAGGTTGCAGTGAGCCGACATCACACCATTGTACTCCAGCCTGGGCAACAAGATCAAACTTCTGTGTCAAAAAAACAAAAAAAAAACAAAAAAAAACAAAAAAAAAACCTGATGTAGGACCCTCTGAGCCTAAGAAGAACCCACTCACTTTGTGCATCCCTGCCAGTGAAGTGCATGTCTTACGTCAGTATTCTCATGACTTAGCTCTTAGCTGACCATGACTGGTCAGCCTCCCAGAAAAGACTTGGTAGAACTTATTCCTAGAGGTTACAAAGACCTAGTTGCCACCTCTCTACAAAAAGAAATAGGGGGTACAGGGAAAAGAAGGTGGGGTGGTGGTGTTTCATCATTCAATTGATATATGTGGTCACTTAATACTAACGTAGCTATTAGAGTAAGTCATTCCTGTCTACAGCTGATGCATTCCATTACGGAGACTGAAGCTTGGATCTTCAGAGGCTCAATATCCCCGTTGCTGTTTAGAGGGTAGAGTGTTGAGATAGACTTTCGGCAGCTGGGCTGGGGATGGGGTGTTCCTTAAACAGCTGACAACCGATTTTTTATTTTAGTATTGCACTTTCATTTCCAGGAGTACTTGGAGGCTCCATTCCTGAGCATTTTGAAGATACTGTGATGTATATTGACTTAACTCTACTCTTTTCCTCTCTAACAATTTAAGATTTGGCTTTCTTGGGTCTTCTAAATGAGTTTGTTTCTTAGCTCTCTTCCAAAATTTTATTTTTATTGTCTCCTCCTCTGTTTGCCCCATCTTTGTGAAATTATCCCCGTAGTATCAAAGCTGTCTGCAGAATGTAAATTAGTTTAGCCTCAGGAAAGTAGTTTGGAGGTTTCTCAGGAGTAAAAATAGAATTTCCATGCCACTCAGCAATCCCAATACTGGGTATATATCCAGAGGAAAATAAATCATTCTACCAAAAAGAAACCTGTACCCATATGTTCATTGCAGCACTATTCACAGTAGCAAAGACATGGAATCAACCGAGGCACCCATCAACAGTGGATTGGATGGACAAAATGTGGTACATACACACCATGGAATATGACGCAACCATAAAAAAGAACAAAATCATGTCCTTTGCAGCAACGTGGATGCAGCTGGAAGCCATTATCTAAAGTGAATTAATGCAGAAACAGAAAACCAAATACCACATGCTCTCACTTATCAGCAGGAACTAAACACTGGGTACATAGGAACATAAACATGGGAAGAAGAGACACTGAAGACTCCAAAAGCAGGGAAGGAGGGGGCCAAGGATTGAAAACTTTTGTATTGGGTACAATGTTCACTATTTGGGTGACAGGATCAATAGAAGCCCAACCCTCAGCATCAGGAAATATACCCACATAACAAACCTGCATATGTAACCCTGAATCTAAAATTAACATTATAGTAATAGTAAAGCTGCCCAGTAATTCTTTGCTATTCCTCCAATTTTGAGGTGGGGTCTAATCCCCTTCTCCTGATCTGAACTGGCCTTAGTGCTTGCTCATCCAATAGAATACAGCAGAAAGGACAATTGACCATTTTCTACAACCAGGCCTTAAGAGACTTAAGGCAGCTTACAGTTCTGCCTCCTCTCCCTTGGGACACTCATTCTTGAAATCCATACTGTGAGGAAGCCCAAGCAGCCATGAGGAGGCTCATGTGGAGGTAGATAAAGAGCTTTTTCCAACAGGCCAAGGCTGAACTCCCAGAAGACCTCAGCCATGTGAGAGGGAGCTCCCATAGAAATAAAATCTCTATGCCTACTTAGGCAACTCCAGCTGATACAATATGAAAAAAATATCAAGCTGTTCAGCTGAGTTATTCCTGATTTCCTGATCACAAATCATTAGCAAAATAAAATTAAGTTAGTAAGTTTTGGGTAGTTTGTTGCACTGCAAGAGATAACCAAAACAGGGCCCTTTAAAAAATTCCTTTTCAGCCGGGTGCGGTGGCTCACACCTGTAATCCCAGCACTTTTGGGAGGCCGAGGTGGGCGGATCACAAGGTCAGGAGATCAAGACCATCCTGGCTAACACGGTCAAACCCCATCTTTACTAAAAAATACAAAAAATTAGCCAGGCGTGGTGGCATGCACCTGAAGTCCCAGCTACTCAGAAGCCTGAGGCAAGAGAATCGCTGGAACCTGGGAGGTGGAAGTTGCAGTGAGCCAAGATAGCACTCCACCTGGGCAACAGAACGAGAGTCCATTTCAAAAAAAATAAATAAATAAAAGTTCCTTTTCTGTGTATTAATATGCTATGGCTGCTGCCCTAACAAAATACCATGAACTGGGTGGCTTAAACAATATCAATTAATTATCTCACAGTTTTGGAGGCTGAAAGTTCCATGTTAAGGCACTGGCAGGGTTGATTTGATTCTAGGGCCCCTCTTCTTGGCTTTACAGATGGTCATGTTCACTCTATGTCTTCACATGGTCTCTCTTCTGTTTTCACACATCCCCAGTATCCCTTTGTGAGCCCAAATTTCCTCTTCTTACAAGGACAACAGTCAGATTGTATTAAGGCCCATCCTGACAGCCTCATCTTAATCATTTTAACTCTTTATTGTTTATTGATTTTTAAAATTCTTATTCTTTTGACATAGGGTCTCTCTCTGTCACCCAGGCTGTAGTGTAGGGGCATGATCTTGGCTCATTGCAACCTCCACCTAGCTGGTTCAAGTGACTCTCATGCCTCAGCCTCCTGAGGAGCTGGGATTACAGGCATGTGCAACCACACCCAGCTAATTTTTGTATTTTTAGTAGAGACAAGGTTTTACCATATTGGTCAGGCTGGTCTCAAACTCCTGGCCTAGAGTGACCTGCCCGCCTCAGCCTCCCAAAGTGCTGGGATTACAGGCATAAGCCACCATGCCCTGCCCACTTTAACTCTTTAAAAGCACCTCCAAATATGGTTACATTCTGAGATACGGGGGATTAAGTCTTCAACATATGGATTATGGGATTAATACAATTCAGACTATAAATTATGGATTAAGGAGTTTCAAAATAGAGCAAAATTACACATATGTGTTCAATGTACCATTTTTTCCCCCCAGCAGTCCCTGGTTTGTTTTTCCACATTACAAACTCAGTGCCCAAGTGCCCACAGATTCAAAACAACACAACAAAACATAATAAGCCCCTTTAAAATGGCTTTTAAGCCTAGTTCATTTTACCCTTTATATAGAACAGGGCATCTGTTTAATGAACACCAAGCATAAGGCAGAAAATATTGTATACAAGATGAAAAAGGAAGTTTGCTCATAAATCATGTGGGTAGAACCAGTTTTTTAAACAGTGCATAAGGGGCAAATAATGTTTATAGTCATTCCGGAATCACAGATCTGGGAAAATTACCAAGTAAAAGCACTGCAAATCTCTAGTCCCTTATCATAAAATAAGGAGCCTTGTGAGTGCTTGTATGTGACACCTGCTAGGCCAATTTATTAGCAATATTAATAAAGTCAATTATTTGATGTTATGCAGTTAGCTTTCTGTTTCGATTGCTTATTGCTGCAAACAAAAAACTTTAGAGGCTTAAAGCAAAGACCACCACTTGTTACTTTTTAATTATGTGGGTTATCCAGGCAGTTCTGTGGGTCTGGCTTTTGGGTGACTGCAGCCACCTCGTTGGTCATTGGGCCTGAAGTCACCTGGAAGCCCCATTAGGATAACCTCTCCTATCCATGGGGCCTCTCCCTCATGGTCCCTCTCCCAGGAGAGCTGGACTTCAACATGGCAGCTCAGAGCACCCCCAAAATTGCAAAAATGGTAGATGCCTGTGCTCAGGTATCACAGAGCATGACTTCCTCTGCCTTCTACTGCTTCTACTGTTTAAAGCAAGTCAGAGGCCAGCATCAAATTCACTATGGGAGGAGACTCCACAAGGGTGTGACTATGGTTCACCGGGCCCATTGCTAGAGGCCAGCTGCCCCACACTCCTTCTGGACGTTTTGGGTAAATCACTTCATCTTTTTGAGCTTGGGCAATTGCAATAGTCTCCTATTTGCTCTCCCTATTCTACTTTTGCCCCTCTTCAGTCCATTCTCTTCTGCAGCCAGAAAGATCCCATAAAACACAGGTCAGGATCAGGTGTGGTGTCTCACACCTGTAATCCTAGCACTTTGGAAGGCTAAGACAGGAGGATCGCTTGAGGCCAGAAATTCGAGACCAGTCTGGACAACATAGTGAGACCCCATCTCTACGAATCTAAAAATGAAAATAAAAGTATCTGGGTGTCATGGTGCACACCTGTATTCCCAGCTACTTGGGAGGCTGAAGTGGGATGATCACTGGAGCCCAGAAGTTGGAGGCTGCAATGAGCTATAATTGCACCACTGCACTCCATCCTGGGTGACAGAGCAAGACCCCAACTCTAAAAAAAAAAAACTAAAAATAAAAAAAAACAAAAAATAAAAACCTCTGATCAAATTGGCGCTCAGGTCAAAACCCACTGCTGCTTTCCACTGAGAATAAAGCTGAAGTTAGTTCCTGCAACTTCCCACATGGTCCTCCCACTCTTCCTTCTACCCCACGTCATCCTCCAATCTCATCTTCTACTCCTTTCCCATATTTCACTCTATGCAGCCACACATTCTTGTTCCTCATTAAGGACTCCAGGCTCTCTCCTGCCTCCGTCTTTTCATTTGCTGTTCCCTCTGCTTGGAATGCTGTTCCCTGCATATTCCTGACTCACTCCCTCATCTCCTTCCAGTCTTTACCCAAATGTCACTTCAGTGAGGACTTCCCTGACCACCATCTTTTAATAACTGTCTCCCACTTGGCTGTCATTCCATGTCCCCATTCCTTGCTCCACTTTTCCCCAGAAAGCACTTATTGCCACCTAATATGCTGAGTAATTTACTGACCCTTTTTTTTTTCCTTCTGAGATGGAGTCTCACTCTGTCACACAGGCTGGAGTGCAATGGCATGATCTCAGCTCACTGCAACCTCCGCCACCTGGGTTCAAGCAAGTCTCCTGCCTCAGCCTCCTGAGTAGCTGAGATTACAGGTGTACACCATCACGCCTGGCTAATATTTGTATTATTAGTAGAGACAGGGTTTCACCATGTTGGTCAGGCTGGTCTCAAACTCCTGACCTTGTAATCCGCCTGCCTCAGCCTCCCAGAGTGCTGGGATTACAGGCGTGAGCCACTGCACGTGGCCTTACTGACTTGTTTAGCATAGTTTCTTCCATGCTCACATGACTGTAAGCTCTTTGACATGATGGTTTTGTATGAACAACTTTATTGAGATATAATTTACATACCATAATATTTACCCTCTCACAGTACACAATTCCACAGCTTTGAGTATCATAACAGAGTCATGTTATCATCACCACTATCTAATTTGATTGTTTGATTGATTGACTGGACTTTGGAGATCCTTTATTGCTCCCACACAGGGAAATTGAAACCTAGAGAAATCGAGTGATTGCCCAAGGTCACCTGGCTGACTAATGACAAAAAAACTGAGCTGGAATCCAGGACTTTAGTTCTCAGTCCAGAGCTCTGCCAACCACAGCATTTCAGATTTCTACTTCGATGATGCCCTGGTTTTTTATTTAGTCCTATAAGTTAAAGACATACTTGGTTAGCCAATTTTTCTTTTTTCTTTTCTTTTTTTTTTTTTTTTTTGAGACGAAGTTTCACTCTTGTTCCCCAGGCTGGAGTGCAATGGTGTGATCTTGGCTCACCACAACCTCCGCCTCCCAGGTTCAAGTGATTCTCCTGCCTCAGCCTCCCGAATAGCTGGGATTACAGGCATGTGCCATCATGCCCAGCTAATTTTTTTTTTTTTTGAGACGGAGTCTTGCTCTGTCGCCCAGGCTGGAGTGCAGTAGTGTGATCTCGGCTCACTGCAAGCTCCGCCTCCTGGGTTCATGCCATTCTCCTGCCTCAGCCTCCCGAGTTGCTGGGACTACAGGCGCCCGCCACCATGCCCGGCTAATTTTTTGTATTTTTAGTAGAGGCGGGGTTTCACTATGTTAGCCAGGATGGTCTTGATCTCCCGACCTCGTTATTCACCCGCCTCGGCCTCCCAAAGTGCTGGGATTACAGGCATGAGCCACCGTGCCCGGCCGCTAATTTTGTATTTTTAGTAGAGACGGGGTTTCTCCATGTTGGTCAGGCTGGTCTCGAACCGCCGACCTCAGGTGATCTGCCCACCTCGGCCTCCCAAAGTGCTGGGATTACAGGCCTGAGCCACCGTGCCAAGCTGCCAAAGATTTTTATAACCCCCATAAAGCATTCTCCCTTCTCTAGAAAACCACTTTTTTTCCTCTAACAGTTTTGTGACCCAACTTAATTTTAGAAAAACAAAAATAAAAACACTGTGCTTTGCTGTAGGAACCTATTAAAAAAATGACATTGCCTTGAAAATGGACAGTGGGTAAAGCCTGACATAAATCCTGTAAAGGGAAAAAAGGATGAAGAAGCTGAGGTCCCCAAATCACCCAGCTTCATGATTGATGGTGCTAACATTTGTTGACTGACATGGAAGATTCTAGTAGTTGTTTGTCTGTAGACTCAGAAGCTTCTTTGAGCTGGAAGGAACCTTGGTAATTGTCTACGAGGAAACAGAGCCCCAGAAAAAGCAAGCCTTGTGACCAGAGTCATGGGGCAGAGCTAGGGCAGAAACACGTGCCTTCCGATCCTTAGCCTGATGATGTTCTAGGACAGAATGTTTTCAAGGATCCAAGGAAAAGGCTTTTCATTTAAATTGAGTGAGTGCAAATTGAGAAGTTATTAGATTGGTGCAAAAGTAATTGCGGTTTTTGCCATTGCTTTTAATGCACCAACCTAATACGCTGAAATTACTTTTGCACCAAACTAATATGTTGAAAGTCAGAGTATATTTGCAGTGATAAACACTGTTGAACCCTTATTATGATCCAGGAACTTCTCTATGCCTTGAAATGGATTGAGCATCTTTCTCTGGGCTGTTGGTCAGCTTTCACCAGGTTATGTTGCAGCAACAACCCTGAAATCTCATTGGCTTACAGCAACAGAGGTTTCCTTCTTGTGCATTATATGTTGTTTGTGATGGCTTGGGATCTGCCCATATGGTTTCTTCAATGCAGGATGCAGGGCCATCATGGAACCTGGCAGTATTTGAAGGGCTGTCAAACTTTTCTTTTTTTATGTTTTTTTTTGAGATGGAGTTTCTCTCTTGTTGCCCAGGCTGGAGTGCAATGGCACGATCCCGGCTCACTGCAACCTCTGCCTTCCAGGTTCAAGAGATTCTCCTGCCTCAGCCTCCTGAGTTGCTGGGATTACAGGCACCTGCCACGACACCCAGCTAATTTTTGTATTTTTAGTAGAGACCGAGTTTCACTACATTGGCCAGGCTGGTTTTGAACCTCTGTCTCCTGCATTCAAGCAATTCTCCTGCCTCAGCCTCCGGAGTAGCTGGGATTACAGGCGTCATAACCATGCCTGGCTAATTTTTTTTTGTACTTTTATGGTTTTATTTTTATTATTTTTTTTTGAGACAGAGTTTTGCTCTTGTAGCCCAGGCTGGAGTGCAATGGTGCAATCTTGGCTCACTGCAACCTCCACCTCCTGGGTTCAAGCAATTCTCCTGCCTCAGCCTCCCAAGTAGCTGGAATTACAGGCATGTGCCACCATGCCCAGCTAATTTTGTATTTTGAGTAGAGGCAGAGTTTCTCCATGTTGGTCAGGATGGTCTTGAACTCCCGACCTCAGGTGATCTGCCCGCCTCAGTCTCCCAAAGTGCTGGGATTCGTGGCAAGAGCAACTGCACCTGGCCTCTTTTGTATTTTTAATAGAGATAGGGTTTCACCATGTTGGCCAGACTAGCTGAGTATCTTCTCATGTGCTTATTAGCCATTTGTATGTCTTCTTTGGAGAAATCTCTATTCAAGTCCTCTACCTATGTTTTAAATGGATTGTCTTTTATTGTGAAGTTATAAGAATTCTTTATACATACTGGATACAAGTCCCTTACCAGATATATAATTTGCAATTATATTTTTCTATTATGTGGCCACCTTTTCACTTTTTTTTCTTTCTCTGAGACAAGGTCTTGCTCTGTCACCCAGACCAGAGTGCAATGGTGCAATCAGGGCTCACTGTAGCCTTGACCTCCATGTGGTTGGATAACATACTGTGCATTTTAATCTTTTAAAAATTATGGAGACTTCTTTATGTGTTAATGTATGGCCTCTCCTGAGAATGTGTACTTGAGAAGAATGTGTGTTCTGGTATTGTTGGGTAGAGAGTTTTAGGTGGTTTGCAATGCTGTTCCAGTTCCTATTTCTTTGCTTCTTTGATCTTCTGCCTGGTTGTTCTATTCATTATTGAAAGTGGGTAATCACATCTCCCACTTTTATTGGTAAATCTATTTTTCTCCTATATTTTCTCAGTTTTTTGCCTCAGGTATTTCAGAACTCTGTTATTAGGTGCCTAGGTGTTTATAATTGCCATATCTTCTTGATGAATTGATCCTTTTATCATTGTAAAATGTCCTTATTTGCCCTAGTAACAACTTTTGTCTTAAAGTCTTTTTTTTTTTTTTTTTTTTTTTTTTTGAGATGGAGTCTTGCTCTGTTACCTGGGCTGGAGTGCAGTGGCACGATCTCAGCTCACTGCAACATCTGACTCCCAGGTTCAAGCAATTCTCCTGCCTTAGCCTCCTGAGTAGCTGGGATTACAGGTGCATGCCACCACACCTGGCTAATTTTTTTTTGTATTTTTAGTGGAGACAGGGTTTCACCATGTTGGCCAGGCTGGTCTTGAACTCCTGATGACCTCAGGTGACCCACCTGCCTCGGGCTCCCAACATGCTGGGATTACAAGCGTGAGCCACTGACCCCAGCCTTAAAGTCTGTTTTGTCTGCTATTAGTGTAGCCATTCCAGACCTCTTTGGCTAGTGTTCATATAGTCTATCTTTTTCATCCTTTGACTTGCTTATTTGTGTCTTTGAGTCTGGGGTGTATCTTTTACAGACAGCATATACTTGGATCATTTTTTAAAGTCCATCAAGGGCAATGAGCTTTGTTTATTTGTTTCTTACTGTATTAACAGCACCTAAAACCGTGTGAGGCGTTTTTTTTTTTTTTTTTAGAAGTCTCATTCTATCGCCCAGGGTGGAGTGCACTGGTGTAATCTCGGCTCACTGCAACCTCCGCCTCGCGGGTTCAAGTGATTCTCCTGCCTCAGCCTCCTAAGTAGCTAAGATTACAGGCACCTGCCCTCACCCCTGGCTAATTTTTTTATTTTTTGTAGAGACAGGGTTTCACCATGTTGGCCAGGTTGTTCTCAAACTCCTGACTTCAGGTGATCTGCCCACCCTGGCCTCCCAAAGTGCTGGGATTACAGGCTTGAGCCACAGCGCCCAGCCAAGGCTCTTAATAGGTACTCTATGGCAATCTATTGAGGAAAGGAATAAATCCTCATATGTTAAATGGGATGACAGATCCCTCTCTCACTAATGTACAGAGTTATGTGGGTCATCAAATATAATCACTTAAGTTCAAGTCTCTTTAAAATGCTAATATGTTATGTAAATTTAAGTGAATAGTGAAATCCTATTTAACTCTAAGCCCTAGGCAAAGTTCCAGAACTCTAATTGGGTCATGTTTAGAAGGCAAAATTGTTTCCGGAAAGGGGTCAGGATCCATACCCCAAGAAAGCATTCTTGGATTTCACACACAAAGAATTCAGGACGAGTCCATAGAGTAAAATGAAAGCAAGTTTATTAAGGAAGTAAAGAAATAAAAGAATGGCTACTCCATATACAGAGTAGGGCGTTCCCGAAAGTAAGAGGAGGAACGCATCCACCCTAGGTACAATGCTTGCTTATACACAGGATAAAAAAAATTTTTTAAAGATTATGGGGAGATGTGCTCTGCTACAAGGGTTTGTGGTAATGGATTAATTTTCTTAATGACTATATTTTGCAAGAATCGATATTATTATCTTTAAAGCAAAATTAGGAATGCTTCTGTTCTCAAGACAGTGGGATATCAGGACACCCTTATGTCTGGGTCTGTTTAGTAAACATTATCAATCTGTTCCCTTAACCATGAACATCTAGAGGCTAGGAATGCTTAACTTTCTGTTGTTGTTTTTGTTTTTTAGAGACGGAGTCTTGCTCTGTCACCCAGGCTGGAGTGCAGTGGTGCAGTCTTGGCTCACTGCAACCTCCACCTCCTGGGTTCAAGCAATTCTCCTTCCTCAGCCTCCCGAGCAGCTGGGACTACAGGCACCTGCCACAACGCCCGGCTAATTTTTGTATTTTTAGTAGAGACAGAGTTTCTCCATGTTGGCCAGGCTGGTCTCCAACTCCTGACCTTGTAATCTGCCCACCTCGGCCTCCCAAAGTGCTGGGATTACAGGCATGACCCACATGCCTGGCCAGGAATACCTAACTTTCTGGGAATGCAGTCCAGCAAGTCCCAGTCTCATTTTTTTCTAGCCCTCACTCAAGATGAAGTCACTCTGGTTCGAATGCCTCTGACAAAATTGCTATGTTTGCAAAATAACAGACAATAAAAGTTATGTCTGGGCTTGCCTCTTCCTCTCCAGTCAACTCCATCATCAACCTTTCTGGGCTCTTCTTTCTTGGGTTCAATTTCTCTGTTCCCTCTGTTCTCCCATGAAGCCAGATTCAAAGTTAGTGCAAGCGTATGGCCTTTATAAGCTCCAAGCCAGTCCTCAACAGAGGTCATTCCAATCCCTTACTCTCACACACCTGCTATGGTTAGAATTGGGATAAAGGGGCTAGGAGAGACCCTGCTTGGACCTTGATCCAAAATGACAGGTTTCATTACAGTGTTCCAGAAATTCTCTTAATGGTTTATTGGGCACCAGCTCAATAAATAAGGTAGCCCTAGGATGCCTTAGCACCTCTTATTGGTTCTTGTAACCCTCCTTACTACTCTATAAATAATTACTTCATTAGATGCCTTTCAGTATATTTGTGGAGGATTTTCTTTTCTGATTCCTGTCTCCAACTCTCACTGGGCTTCCTCTCTTTCTCTCTCAGGCTGCCGGGGATGGTGGCTTCCCACTGCTGCTACTTCCCCAGTGCAACAATAGACCTTGTTGTTCCCTTAATTCTATGTATATTTCTTGGTTTCTAATGTAACCTCATCTCCCTGTGACTTCCCTCTAAGGGAACTTCCCTCTAAGGCCAACCAGTCTTGTCATAAAAGCAGTCCACCCAGGGCCTTCTCTGTGGTGCCTGAAATCTGGCCAAAAGCTGACTACACCAGTCATTCCTCACCCAACAGTTATTGAAGAAATAAATATACCAGTGTTTTTTTTTTTTTTTTTTTTTATAACAAAACTCCCGAAAAGAGGGGTCTTTACTTATAGTCTCTGATTTTTTTTCATCTCAACCCCATGGTTAAGGTTTGGCTGTGTTCCCACCCAAATTTCATCTTCAATTGCAGCTCCCATATTTCCCACGTTTTGTGGAAGGGACCCAGTGGGAGATAATTGAATTGTGGGGGTGGTTTCTCTTACACTGTTCTCATGGTAGTGAACAAGTCTCACAAGAGCTGATGATTTTATAAGGGATTTCCCCTTTTGCTTGGCTCTTTCATTCCTTCTTTGCCTGCTGCCATGTAAGATGTGCCTTTCACCTTCCTCCCTGATTGTGAGGTCTCTCCAGCCACGTGCAACTGTGAGTCCATTAAACTCCTTTTTTATATATATATAAATTACCCAGTCTTAGGTATGTCTTTATCAGCAGTGTGAGAGCAGACTAATACATCCCACTGCTCCATCATATTTTCATTCCCACTCTTCCACAAATGCTATTTGTGTCAATATCATTACTGACCTCCATGTTGCTAAATGCATGGACCAGTTCTCAGTCTTATTCTGACTTGATGATGGGCGGCATTGACAAAATCGATTCCTCTTTCCTCCTTGAAACACCATTCCAAGGTTTAGGGAAACCTCTAAACCATGGAGGGCCTGGGGCTCAATGGGCCTCTCTCCTTCTCCAGTGATCTTCATTCATTCCCTTGGTGAATTTATCCAGCCATGTGGCTTACATACAATCTGCATACTGATCTATAATTTCCTTCTGCATCCTGGGCCTCTCCCTGGAATTTCAGCTTCACATATCTACCTTTGCAATATCTTCACTTAAGTCTCTCATGGACATCTCAGGTCAAACTCCTAATTTTCCATATTTCAGTAAGTGGCAACTCGATCATCTGATGCTTAGCCTAAAAACCTTGACATCATCTTTGGCTTCTTTCTTTCTCACACCCCACATCAGTAAATCTTGTCACATCTACCTTCAAAATATATTCCAGTTCTGACCTCTTCCCACCACCTCTACTGCTACCATTGCAGGACAAGGGTACAAGCCATTGACATGTAAATATGTCCTTGTTCAAATAGATGTCCCTTGACACAAATCTCCCTCCAGCTACCACCCAAAGGTTAGTTTTCTCTCATTATTTTGGTCTCAGCTCTCTTATAAATTTTTATATTTTTTATTTATGAGACAGGGCCCTACTCTGTCACCCAGGCTGGAGTGCAACGGCATGATCATACCTCACTACATCCTCCAATTCCTGGGCTCAGGTGATCCTCTCATCTCAGCCTCCTGAGTAGCTGGGACTACTGGCATGTGCCACCATGCCTTGCTAATTGTTTTAATCTTTTGTAGAGGTGGGGTCTCTCTGTGTTGCCCAGGCTAGTCTTGAACTCCTGGGCTCAACCGATCCTCTTGCCTCAGTGTCCCAAAGTGCTGGGATTACAAATGTGAGTCACCATGCTCAGTCTCCACTCTCTTTAGAGAAGTCTTCACTGACACACCCATCTAAGGTTGCTCCCACTTTATCACCATCTTTCTCCAGCCATTACACAATTTTTATTGCTTCCCTATTATCACTATGTAAAACATATATTTTACATATTTATCTTTTTTTTTTTTTCTCCTTCAGTCTTGTAAATGTGTGTAACTTCTATGCTATGAAGTACCAAGAGCCTGGTACAGGGCTCACTCATATTATGACTGTCAACAAATATGTGTTATATTATCAAATAAGTACTCTTTAAAGCCATTCTTTTCTAAGAATGCTATAATGAATATACTAATGTATATTAGTGGTTTCCTTAAGCCTCATGGTATTGTGGTCGGAAGGAAATGAGATGACATGTTGAAAGCACTTTGTCAACTACAAAACATTATCTGAATATAAAAAGGTGCTCGCATTAATAAACATTCAAGGTTTCCTAAAACAAATGTCTTCCCTGAAGGAGGAGGCTCCCTGTATT
The DNA here is from genome assembly GCF_029281585.2 of Gorilla gorilla gorilla. NCBI lineage: Eukaryota > Metazoa > Chordata > Mammalia > Primates > Hominidae > Gorilla > Gorilla gorilla. The sequence goes on along the minus strand of NC_073230.2, from coordinate 73,286,087 downwards.
TGGTATTTTTGTGGCCAAGGCAAGCTCATAAACTGACAAGGACACATGTGCGCACTCAAGATTAAGGGCAAAACTTACATCCTATGTTTATGTTACATTGTTCTGTAATGTTTGTTTTGGCTTTATTGTGTGAGTTTAAAATGTCAAAGTATAAAAAACTCAGTAGGGGATGGCCCCTACTTAATGGAACAGCCAGGTTCCTCTGCTTTGACATTGTTCCCCAGAGTTTGCTGGGTGACTTCCCAGGAGCCTTATAACTGCATATGCCAATGTCAAGCGTATGATGAAAATAGTCTTAGCTCAAATATTTTCCCCTAGGCATTCTATTTTTTTAAAATCTTAGGAAAAAGAGAAAATATACATACAAACTCTGTAGTATGAATGTTTGTGGGGGTTTTCCCCCCTCCTCTTTATCACTTTAAGGAAAACTTCTCCTTTACAGACATAGTCAAGAGTAAGGTTGAGGGAACATTAAAGGGGAGAAATGCTACCTTCTTTTTGTTTTAAAATTTTATGGCTGGGTGTGGTGGCTCACCCCTGTGATCCCAGCACTTTGGGAGGCTGAGGCTAGGAGGATCACCTGAGGCTAGGAGTTCAAGACCAGCCTGGCCAACATGGTGAAACCTCATGTCTACTAAAAATACAAAAATTAGCTGGATGTGGTGGCATACGCCTGTAGTCCCAGCTACTCTGGAGGCTGAGGCAGCAAGACTCCTGTGTCACCAGGGCTGGAGTGCAATGGTGCAATCTCGGCTCAATGCAACCTCCACATCCCAGTTCAAGCGATTCTTGGGCCTCAGCCCCCTGAGTAGCTGAGATTACAGGTGCCAGCCACCACACCCAGCTAATTTTTTGTATATTTAGTAGAGACGGGGTTTCACCATCTTGGCTAGGCTGGTCTTGAACTCCTGACCTCGTGATCCACCCACCTTGGCCTCCCAAAGTGGTGGGATTACAAGTGTGAGCCACTGCACCCAGCCAAAAAATTTTTATTCCAAGTGTTTGACCTTAGGATTTTCTGGGCTTTTTTGGTCAGCCAGTGTATCTAGGTCAGGCATTTCAGATGTGGTTTTGTCATACACCATGGGCTGTGTCCAGGCATCCATCAGCCCACACCTCTGTTTCTGGCCCACTGAATACACTCACATCTATACACAAAGTACCTACATGGCATTCATGCTTCTCTTGTCACCTCTCCAGTAAAATGTTCCAGCAAAAGACAGCAAGAGCCTGTGAGCACATCCCCATCACATACTTCCTTGGAATAAAGTATCCTGACTCAGAGACAGACATGATGCACAGTAAATTATGTTCAGCCATCCCGTAGGATTTCAGCCACTGTAGCTCTCTGAAAAGACAGAATTTGTGGCAAACAGTAGCGAAGAGGGTATGTGTTTCCTCCCCATTTATAGAAGCTAAATCTATTTTTCCTTAAGGGTGAGGTCATAACCACAGTATTTGCAGCAATCCCTTCCATCTCAGTAGACAACATGTTTTTCTGAAAATACATTCCACAGACCATGAGAGATGCAAGGTGGTCTCTAATAGAAGGCACTGGTGGTCAAGTAAGTACAGATACTCTGCATATCATAGTGCCCTGTAGGAGATAGTCAATGCATAATAACAGAGTAAAGCCTCTGAGATTTTTCTGCGAGGGAAAAAAAAATCACTTAATCTTGCATAACTCTATACCTCCTCAATTTATATCATAGAACTCTTGACACTTATTTCTCTTAAAACCAGTGTTCTATCAAATGGCCTTTGGGAAACACTGTTGTGGACTCTTAGATTTGTGAGCAAATCTAATTAACTTTATTTCAGACCTTGAAATGTGAGAAAGGGCTAATTGGTGTTGCATTTTCTTACCAAACTGTCTCACAATGACTCTGCATCAAATTAAGCCAGAAGTGCGAGCATGTTCCTAAACAGCAGGGCAGAAAGCTTCACCAAAGCCTCCTGCTCATGATGAAGAAATACGATGTTCTTAACATTAGAACTGCATATATTTTTCGCATAAGTGCATTCCAACCATATAACTTTACATTTAGGGAAACATCCTTCAGATGAACTGCATATTTTACAAATTCAACCACAGAATTAGTCATGTTCTCTCATTGCTTTATTTTAAAGAGGAAAAAATGTCAGAAAGTAAAGACAGTTTTTGTTTGTTTGCTTGTTTTTTGAGATGGAGTTTCACTCTTGTCGCCCAGGCTGGAGTGCAGTGGCACAATCTCAATCTCGGCTCACTGCAACCTCCACCTCCTGGGCTCAAGCGATTCTCCTGCCTCACCCTCCCAAGTAGCTGGGAATACAGCTGCCCACCACCATGCCTGGCATATTTTTGTGTTTTTAGTAGAGATGGGGTTTCACCATGTTGGCCAGCTGGCCTCGAACTCCCAACCTCAGGTGATCCACTCGCCTTGGCATCCCAAAATGCTGGAATTACAGGCATGAGCCACTGAGCCCAGCCAAGGCATTTGTTTTGAAAACAAATATAAAATCAAATTTCCCCAGGAAGGAGATGATGGAGAGGAGTTTTGAGGTATCATTAGAAGAGAATAAGATGAAGTGGGAAAAGGCATTCTGAAAGGGAAGCCTGGGATGTAGTGTCCCGCTATGGCTGGAGTGGGAACTGAGGCTGGGAAGAAGGCAGCTGCTAGACCACAGGAAGATCTTGGTGCTAATTTAGGAGATTTGAACACTTTCCTATAAGAGGAGGCTTTGACAACTGTTATTAGGAGAGAAATGTGACCTGATTTCCATTTTAGAGCCTTCAACCTGGCTGCCTGGTAAGTTGAAAGTTGAGTTGGAAGAAATGCAGATTGGAATCAGGCAGACAGATTAGGAAGCTACTGCAATAGTCCATGCAAGAAATGGCAATAACCTGAACTGAGGCAGTGGCATAATAAAACTGGAGAGGAAGGGATGGATGGTAGGTGATATGGTTTCCCTGTGTCTCCACCCAAATCTCATCTTGAATTGTAATAATCCCCAGGTGTCAAGGGTGGGGCCATGTGGAGATAATTGAATCATGGGGGTGGTTTCCCCTATACTGTTCTCATGGTACTGAATAAGTGTCATGAGATCTGATAGTTTTACAAATGGGAGTTCCCCCACACACGCTCTCTCTTGTCTGCCACCAAGTAAGATGTCCCCTTGCTCGTCCTTTGTCTTCTGCCATGATTGTGAAGCCTCCCCAGCCATGTAGAACTGAGTTCATTAAACCTCTTTCCTTTGTAAATTACCCAGTCTTGGGTGTGTCTTTATTAGCAGCATGAAAACAGACTAATACAGCAGGAGGTATCTGCTTGTCAGAAGGGTTGAAGGAGATATGGGCTAAATTCAGTGAGTGGATGGCTGCTATTGGCTCACTTTCCTCTGTGTGCGTCAGTATAAGAGCTCTGCACTGGGATCAGGAAGCCCAGTGTCTCCTCCGGTGCTGCCACTGTTCGCCTTTTAGAACCATTCATCTGCCAGGGTCAGGCTCTGCTTGGTAAAATAAGACAGAGCAGCTAACTCCCACCCCTGACATCCTGGTAACTCATTCTATGTCTTAATTAAGGTCCCTATAAAATTAGAAATTATTGTATACTTGCCATTTTCTGCCTTCTTTATACATTGCTCTGATTCTCTATCACAGTCTAAAAACCTAAAAACATCACCCCCAAAATATGTGGTTTAAAACAACAATATGGCCAGGCACAGTGGCTCACGCCAGTAATCCCAGCACTTTGGGAGGCCGAGGCGGGTGGATCACAAGGTTAAGAGATCAAGACCATTCTGGACAGTATGGTAAAACCCCGTCTCTACTAAAAATACAAAAATTAGCTGGGTTGGTGGCACATGCCTGTAGTCCCAGCTACTTGGGAGGCTGAGGCAGGAGAATCGCTTGAACCTGGGGGGTGTAGGCTACAGTTAGCCGAGATTGTGCCACTGCACTCCAGCCTGGTGACAGAGCAAGACTCTGTCTTAAAAAAAAAAAAAATTTATTGGCCGAGCGCAGTGGCTTACACCTGTAATCCCAGCACTTTGGGAGGCTGAGGTAGGCAGATCACAAGGTCAGGAGATCGAGACCAGCCTGAACAACATGGTGAAACCCTGTCTCTACTGAAAATACAAAAATTAGCTGGGAGTGGTGGTGGGCACGTGTAATCCCAGCTACTCGGGAGGCTGAGGCAGGAGAATCACTTGAACCCAGGAGGCGGAGGTTGCAGTAAGCTGAGATCGCACCATTGCACTCCAGCCTGGGTGACACAGGGAGACTCCATCTCAAAAAACAAAACAAAACAATTTATTGATTGTTCATGGTTCTCTGGGTTGACAGGGCTCAACTGGGGACTCTCACTTAGTTTTCTCATGTGCTGGGGCTGTAGTCATCTGAGCTGAGGTGGACATCCAAGATGGCACACTCACATGGCTGGCAATTGACACTGGCCATTGGTTGAGAATTCAACAAGAGCCACTGCCCAGTGTGCTTACATATTGCCTTTCCACATGGCTTGGGCTTCTCACAGCATTGCAGCTGGGTTCCCAAAGTGAACAACCTACAAGCAAGCTTTCAAAGAGACCCTGGCAGAATCTGCAAGGTTTATTTTGACCCATTTTTGGAAGGCCCAGAGTGTCACATTCACTGAATTGCATTGGTTAAGCAAGCAACTAAGGTCAACCAGATTTATAGGAAGGAAACTTAAACTCCACTTCTTGTTGAGAAAATGGTAAAGTCACATTACAGGAGAACATATGGGAAAGGAAATACTGTTGCTGCTATTTTTGAAAAATACAATCTGCCATATAGATATGTGAAAACATAACCATTTTTCCCACTAACTCTTTGAGAATGGAAACATTGGCTTATTTTATTTTTATCCCCCCTCTTTGTTCTATATCCCAATCTGCATGCCTACTCCATGTCAAGACTAATATCATAAACGTTTTATTTAAAAAAATGGGTTAAGTTTGAATAGAGAGGGTGGAAGGGTAACCTGTACTTTATTAAGTGAGGAGAACAAAGAGCATATAAATCTTTACAAGATTATGTTAGAGGTGTGAACAAACCTTTCTTTGTAATTTTATTTTTTAGAGATTGGGTCTTTCTCTGTCACCTAGGCTGGAGTGCTGTAGTGCAATCACAGCTCACTGCAACCTCAAACTCCTGGACACCAGCAATCTTCCCACCTCAGCCTTCTGAGTAGCTGGGACTACAGGCATGCACTACCGGGCTTGGCTAATTTTTATTTTTATTTTCTTGGAGATATTTTATTTCTTGCTATGTTGTCCAGACTGGTCTCAAACTCCTGGCCTCAAGTGATCCTCTCACCTCAGCCTCCCAAAAATGCTGGAATTACAGGCTCAAGCTATGGCATCCAGCCCGAGCTTTTTTTGTCTCAGTTTATGGATTGGCTGTGTATTATCAGGGTTGTCCAGTGAAACAAAATCAATAGGAGAGATACAGAGATGATAGATGGAGAGATAGCGAGATGGTCAGGAGATAGACAGACACATATCTATATAGATAGCAAAACTAAAATAAAATGTTGAGTGCTGTAGAGGAGATATAGGGGTGCTCAGAGCAGAGAGTGAACAACTGCTCTGAGGACTGACAACACCCACAATGAGAAATGGCACATGGCCTCTCAGCCCATCACTTGACAGAGCCGTCTATGTGCCCTACTCCCATCAGTCCATCTGAAATACCCAAGACTCATTGTTCCATTGCTCCCTAAAGATCTCTAGGCACGATCATCACCTCTTACTTGTTGAATCCAGTATCTATCAACCCCGGCTATATAATAGAATTACCTAGGGGAGCCTTAAGACATACTCATACTAAGCTGGGCACGATGGCTTACACCTGTAAGGCCAGCACTTAGCCAAAGTGGGCAGATCACCTGAGGTTGGGAGTTCAAGACCAGCCTGACCAACATGGAGAAACCCCATGTCTACTAAAAATACAAAATTAGCCGGATGTGGTGGCGCAGGCCTGTAATTCCAGCTACTCAGGAGCCTGAGGCAGGAGAATTGCTTGAACCCGGGAGGCAGAGGTTGCAGTGAGGTGAGATTGTGCCATTGCACTCCAGCCTGGGAAACAAGAGCAAAACTCCACTTCAAAAAAAAAAAAAAAAAAGACATACTAGACATTCTGAGTATCCCAGGAAGTCTGCCTGGTAGAGGAAGTGGAGCCACATCAGAGAGAGGCTGTGTGAGTGCCTCATGAGAGCAGGAGCCTAAGAGATGAACAGAATGCCCTAGAGAGCATGGCCCACATCAGATGAGGGTTCAATGCTGGAATTTCTCTAATAAACTCCCATCTCAACCCTAATCTCACTGAGGAAGAACTGGAGTCTAGGCATCTGCTCTCTGAAGAGCACAATAGCAGAAACATCAGAACTATTCTTTCTCCTTCCTCTCCATGGTAGTCTGAAAAATATCTCTCACCTCTCAAAAAGATCTGGGTCCTGTTCCCTGGAACTTGCAAATGTTATTTATTTATTTATTTATTTATTTATTTATCGAGATGGAATCTCACTCTGTCACCCAGGCTGGAGTGCAGTGGCACGATCTTGGCTCACTGCAACCTCCGCCTCTGGGTTAAAGTGATTCTCATGTCTCAGCCCCTCAAGTAGTTGGGACTACAGGCGTGCACCACCGCACTCAGCTAATTTTTGTATTTTTAGTAAAGACAGGGTTTCACCATGTTGGCCAGGAAAGTCTCGATCTCCTGACCTCAAGTGATCCGCCCACCTCAGCCTCCCAAAGTGTTGGGATTACAGGAGTGAGCCACCGTGTCTGGCCTGCAAATGTTATCTTATTTGAAAAAAGTGTGGCTGGTCACGGTGGCACACAGCTGTAATCCCAGCACTTTGAGAGACTGAAGTGGGAGGATTGCTTGAGCCCAGGGTTTCAAGACCAGCCTGGGCAACATAGTGAGACCTCGTCTACAAAAAAAAAAATACATATATATATACACACATATATATACATATATAATACATACATTATACATAAATACATATATGATATAATACATACATTATACATAAATACATATATGATATAATACATACATTATACATAAATACATATATGATATAATACATACATTATACATAAATACATATATGCTATAATACATACGTTATACATAAATACATATGCTATAATACATACGTTATACATAAATACATATGCTATAATACATACGTTATACATAAATACATATGATATAATACATACGTTATACATAAATACATATGATATAATACATACGTTATACATAAATACATATGATATAATACATACGTTATACATAAATACATGTGATATAATACATACGTTATATATAAGTACATATATACTACATACGTTATATATAAGTACATATATACTACATACGTTATATATATAAGTACATATATAATACATACGTTATATATAAGTACATATATAATACATACGTTATCTATAAGTACATATATAATACATAATCTATAAGTACATATATAATACATATATTATCTATAAGTACATATATAATACATATATTATCTATAAGTACATATATAATACATATATTATCTATAAGTACATATATGATATACATATTATATATAAATACATATATAATACATATATTATATATAAATACATATATAAATACATATATAATACATATATAAATACATATATAATACATGTATTATATAAATACATATATAATACATGTATTATATATAAATACATATATAATACATATATAATACATGTATTATATATAAATACATATATAATACATGTATTATGTAAATGTATTATATTTTATATATATGTATGTATGTATGTATGTATGTATTAGCTGGACATGATAGTGCATGCCTGTAGTCCCAGCTACTTGGGAGGCTGAGGTGGAAGGGTGACTTGAGCCTGGAAGTTTGAGGCTGCCATGAGCTCTGATCATGCCATTGGACTCCAGCCTGGGTGACAAACAGAGACACTGTCTCAGACAAAAAGAAAAAAAAAGTCTTTGCAGATATGATTAATTTAAGGTTGTTTGAGATAAGGAGATTGTCCTGGGTTAGCCAGGTATGGCCTAAATGCAATCACGAGTGTCCTTATCAGAAGAAAACAGAGGGACAATTACACACAGAAGAGACAGAGTCAGTGTGACCAACAGGAGCAGAGATTGAGTGATGCAGCCACAAGCAAGGAAAGCCTGCACCCACAGAAGCTGGAAGAGGCCAGGAATGGATAATCTCCAGAGCACCGGAAGGAGCTCAGCCCTGCTGACACAATGATTTCTGCCGAGTGCTACCGCATTCAGACTTCTAGACTCTAGAACTGTTAGAAAATTCATTTCTGTTGTTTTAAGCTACTAAGTTTGTGGTCACTTGTTACAGCAGCCACAGGGAACTAATAACTCCCCTCTGCAACCCTGGAAGAGCTATGCTTCTTAAAAAGTAGAGACAGGGCTGGGCACAGTAGCTCATGTCTGTAATCTCAGCACTTTGGGAGGCTGAGTGGGGCAGATCATTCAAGGTCAGGAGTTTGAGACCAGCCTGGCAAACATGGCGAAATTGTCTCTACTGAAAATATAAAAAGTAGCCAGGTGTGGTCGTGGGCACCTGTAATCCCAGCTAGTTGGGCAGCTGAGGCAGGAGAATCACTTGATCCTGGGAGGCGGAGGCTGCAGTGAGCCAAGATTGCACCACTGCACTTCGACCTGGGTGACAGAGTGAGACTCTGTCTCAAAAAAAAAAAAAAAAAAATGTAGAGAAAAAGGACAGAAAGTAGCAGGGAAGAAGCAATGTATGAGTGGCACCCCTGGATCCATCCATCCTGAGCTGGTAGCAAGGAAGGTAGCTATTTGAATTACATTCAATTCATCAATATCTGGAATAAAAAATAAGGAAGTTTTTATTTAGGGCAGACTGGGCTCTTTAGATATCTAAAAGTAAGGCTGAGGGTTCTTTCTCTGGCCTCAGGTGCTCTCCTCTCATGCATGTGTAGATCAGGACTCAACCAGACTTCGGGAGACTCCGCCACCTATCTCTGGAGTTCTGTGTACAACTCCTACCTCTCTGGTACTCTGCGCCACAAATGATGGTGACCTTCCCTCCCCACCAACCCCCACCTTGTCCTCTCAATTCTAAGATACCAGGCTCTATTTGGCTTCCCCATCCCTGCTCTGTAGCCTGAAAAGCAGCTCCATATAATAAATTGGGGAAACCGCAGAGCTCAGTAAGTTTGTTTCCCACCTTTCAGTGACCACAGTCTTGCATTGCCTGTTACCTAATTCCTACAAATTGGTATTTCGTATATTGCTTAAAATAGCAAGGTAAATCCAGTCCTTGTTATTCCATCACTGCTGGACAGAATATATACTGTAAATCAAGTAACAGTTTCTCAATTTTGTATCTTATTGTTATTGCTGTTTTGAGACAGGGTCTCACTCTCGCCCAGGCTGGAGTGCAGTGGCTCATAACTCACTGCAGCCTCAAACTCCTGGGCTCAAGGCATCCTCCCACATAGGCCTCCCAAAGCGCTGAGATTACAGTCATTTGCCAGCCACTACGCCCACAATTTAGTATCTAAAGGCTTAGTCTTCATTCAGCTCTACCTCTTTATAATAGCAGACAATATTTTTCTTCCTTTTTTCTTAGAATTTGCTCTTCTTAGTTTGACACTAAACTCTTAATTTTCCTACCTCTTTGATTATGATTTCTGATTCTTGAATCCTGAAAGCTCTAGGCAAGTTTAGGCAAGTTTCCAAAATCTTATTCTTGCCACATTTTCTTCTCCATCTGTGTAGGATCTCACCCTGTATAATCTCAACAAGTCCCACAAATTCATTCATGACCTCTTTTGCTGCCAACTCTTAACAGAAGTACTATGTAACTGGCACTGGACTTCTTCATTCACAGAAGGGAAAAAAGATGAATACCAAATATAATTTCTACCACATTTTAAAGTTTATAAATGTACTTTTTTTTTTTTTTTTTTTTTAGCAGAGTCTTGCTCTGTCACCCAGGCTGGAGTTCAGTGGCACAATCTTGGCTCACTGCAACCTCTGCCTCCGGGGTTCAAGCGATTCTTGTGCCTCAGCCTCCTGAGTAGCTGGGACTACAGGCATGTACCACCACCATGCCCAGCTCTAATTTTAGTATTTTTAGTGGAGAAGGGGTTTCACCTGTTGGCCAGGCTGGTCTCAAACTCCTCACCTTAAGTGATCTGCCAGCCTCAGCCTCCCAAAGTGCTGGGATTACAGGCGTGAGCCAACACACCCAGCTATATATGTACTTTCATACACATACAACCAGAGGAAAAAACAAAAGTTAATTCACTTAAAATGTTAAGAATGATGATCTATTTTATGGGTAACACTTTCCTGTATTTTCAATACACACACACACACACACACACACACACACGAAGCTATTTTTTAAGTCCCCATTTCTAGCTCATAACTCCAGCTGTTTTCACAGGCCAGAATCTCAATTATTTTCAAAGCTAGTCACATATCTTCCGCCTAGAGCCTGCCTTTCTCCCTCTGTGCCAGTTAATGATACCCAGTCCTCCCATAAGCTTCAGAGTCATTTCAACTTGTCCTTCTGTTCCCACATCTTGTCAAAAAGCCTACTGGAAACAATGAATTTCAATCCATGAGAAACAACATTACTGCAGAAGGCTCTAGAATAATAATCTCAAAGCAGCACTAAAAAGCTAGGAGAATGAAAAACCCCCTTTTTTCCAGGTCAGAGATGTGAGGACACTCTGCAAAGAGGAAGCCATGCCCTTGGCATAGAAGCAGCTTGTTCCTGGGATAAAGAGGTGGATTTGGAAGAGTAGGCCAAAGTTGGACAATAAGCCAAGGGGGGAAACTGTGGAGCAGAGTCAAGAGGCTGGGGACTTGAGCCTGCATTTTGGGTGGCACCCAAAGATGACAAAAGGAGAAACATGTCATAAACCAGGCTTCAAATGGCGCTTTGGCAGAAAGTTGTTTTGCTGCCCAAACTGGCATTTAATATTGGTTGAAATGAATAAGACATGCCAGCCATCAACTTTTTACCATGTAATTAACCAGCTTGGAATAAGGTCTTTTTTCTACTTTAATGCTCTTTAGTATACATATGTAACAAATCGGCACGTTGTGCACATGTACCCTAAAAAAGTATAATAATAATAAAATTTTAAAAAAGTAATAAAAAATATTTATAAGCCTGTTAAATTATAAAATCATGAAACAAGAAAAAAAAAGAAAAAGGGTAAAAAACAAAGAAAGAACAGAATTCAAAAGTCACAAAATAGTATGGACCTTGAGAACATTGTGCTAAATGAAACAAACCAGTTACAAAAGGACAAACACTATATGATTCCACTTGCATTAGCTATCCAGAGTAGTCAAATTCATAGAAACAGAAAGTAGAATGGTGACCACCAAGGGTAGGGGAGGTATTAAGTACTTGTCTAATGTCTATGAAAAAGTTTTGGAGGCTGTTTGTACAACAATATGAATATACTTAACACTACTGAAGTATTTTATCACAATTTAAAATTTTAAAAAATTTTAAGTCACAAATTAGTATAGAAAGTGTCACCCAATTCTGCCTTCTGGCCACTCAGTTCCACTCCTCAGAGACAGCCAGTGTTAGTATATCTTCCCATCTTTCCAAATATATTCTAACTGTATCTAATATATTCTAACTTTATCTCAAAAGGCATATATATGCCTGCAAATATATGCCTTTTGAGATAAAACACACCCATACACAAATAGTGACATACTACACGTACTGTTCATGCACTTTGGTCTTTTCATTTAATATATCTTAGAGCCTTTTCTAAATTACTTCATATACAACTGCCTTACTCGTTTTAAGAGCTGCTACTAATTCACTGTATGACTACATCGATTATTTTACCAGTTCCCTACTTATGGGTAATTAGGTTTTGTATGAACTTTTGTGCTTATAAACACAGTGATGAATACCTTTGTGCTATTTTTAACCCCCACATAGACAAGAGTGTGTGTGTATATATATATGTATATATATACGTGTTAAGTGCATTCTTTATGTGTGACTGCATGTATGTACACTATTTTTATTTACATAAAAATGTGTATTGACGTATAGCATACATTCAGAACAGTACATAATTCTAAAGTTCATAGCTTGATGAATTTTCCCAATATAATCCTACCTAACACACAGATTTAAAAAAAAACAACACACAAGATTATACGCCTCCAAAAGCCCCTTGTCTCAATCCAGTGTGAGCTCCCCAAGAGTAATACTACCCTGACTTCTACCATCACAATTTTGTCTGTTTTTATACTTACATTTTTGTGCATGGCTCTTTCACCCAACATTATGTTTGTGAGTCATTCATATTAGGTGAATTGGAATTCATTCATTCCTATTGCTCTATAATATCCCATTGTGTAAATACATCACATCTTATCTAAACTTATCTATACTACACAAAATATGTGCATTATTAAATTTTAATGGATATTATCCAATTGCTCTCCATAGAGTTTAGAATCTTGCCATTAATATACAGAAGTAGCTATTTTCCTACACCTTAGCCAACAGCTAATCAAACTTCTTCATCTTGGTTAATTGGATATTTTTAAAATGCTTTCAGTATAGTTTCAATTTGCTTTTCTCTTATACCGACTGAAAGAGAACCATTTCATACATTTAGAAGCCACCTGTCATTCCTTTAAACTGTCTCTGAATGTGCTCACTTGTCTACTGAGTTGTTGGTCTTTTCTATCAGCAAGTGATCCTGCTTTTTAAAGGAAATTAGCCCTTTGAACATGCTGCATGGCAACTATTTTTTCCCAGTTTGTCACTGGAGTCCCAATTTTGTTTATACTAGTTTTTGCCAAGTCTAGGTTGTCTGGCTTATGTTTTTGTTTTTGTTTTTTTGAGATGAGAAGTCTCACTCTGTCACCCAGGCTTTAGTGCAGTGCAGTGCAGTGGCATGATCTCGGCTCACTGCAACCTCCGCCTCCCAGGTTCAAGCGATTCTCCTGCCTCAGCCTCCTAAGTAGCTGGGATTACAGGCATGTACCACCACACCCAGCTAATTTTGGTATTTTTAGTAGAGATGGAGTTTCACCGTGTTGGCCAGGCTGGTCTTGAACTCCTGGCCTCAAGTGATCCACCTGCCTCAGCCTCTCAAAGTGCTGGGATTACAGGCGTGAGCCACCAAGCCCAGCAGCTTGTCGGTTTTTATGCAAATTCATCAACATTTTTTCTGTATGCAAGGGCTCAAGTTGAATGATGAAGAATCATGAGAGAGAGGGAGAGAGGGAGGAAGGAAGGAAGATAGGAGAGGAACCTATTATACTGCTGATAGGAGTGTAAGCTGTTACAATCATTCCGGAAAATGCAATATATACCAAAACAAAACAAATATACATCCTATGACCCAGCAGTTCCACTCAATTCCAACAGAAAATGAGTATGTCCACCAAACATGTACAAAATGTTTTTAGCAGTTTTATTCATTTTAGCCAAAATACAGAAACAACCAAAATTTCCATCAACAGTAAAACAGATAAAATGTGATAAATTAACACAACATAATCCTACACAATAAAAAAGAATTGCAATATACAACATAAATAAATCTCATAGACATGTTAAGCAAAAGAAGTGAGATAGTGACTGGGTGCGGTGGCTCACATCTGTAATCCTAGCACTTTAGGAGGCCGAGGTGGGTGGCTCACTTGAGGTTTTGAACTACTGTTCAAAACCTGCCTGGCCAACATGGTGAAACCCTCGTATCTACTAAAAAGAAAAACAAACAAAACAAAATTAGCCGAGCTTGGTGGCAGGCACCTGTAATCCCAGCTACTTGGGAGGCTGACAGGAGAATCATGGAACCCGGGAGGGAGAGGTTGCAGTGAGCCAAGGTCAGGCCATTGTACTCCAGCCTGGGTGACAGAGGGAGACTCCATCTCAAAAAATAAAAAAAAAAGAAGAAGTGAGATAGCAAGCTGGTTCTCTTTTTTCCCGTTTTCCTGAATAGCCACAGAGTTCATCCAATACTGTTTACTGAAGAATTCCCTATTTTCATCACATATAACACTGTTTACCACACAAAACATTTCTATAGATGAGGCTACTTCAGTGCTCTCAATTCTGTGTCAGTGATCCGAGGCTCAAATTGGTTTGCCTTCAACATACACTTTAATATTTGACAGCACTAATACCCCCTCCATGAACAGATTTTCATAATTTTGGTGAAAAATTTCATTTTTGCTCTTTCATATAAACTTAAGAATCAAGTTTTGAAAAGCCTATTGAGATATTAATTGGGATTACTTTAAATTCACAAATTGTGTGTGTGTGTGTGTGTGTGTGTGTTGGTGTGTGTGTGTGTGTGTATATATTTTTTTTTTTTTTCAGAGATGGCTTCTCACTATATTGCCCAGGCTGGTCTCCAACTCCTGGCCTCAAGTGATCCTCCCACCTTGGCCTCCCAAAGTGCTGAATTATAGGCATGAGCCACTCTCCCTGGCCTGTTTCACTAAATTTAAGACATTTTCAATGTAAGATGTACAGATATTTTAGGCCAATTGAAAGAGCTTAAAACTTAAATGCTTCTGTTTTCATATCACATCTGACTTGTGCTCATAATGAAAGGAAAGTTATGTAAAATAAATTGGTTAAGATGCTCCTAATCTAACTTCATAATTACCACATGGCCAGAAGTACCAAGAAGATGTCATCAGTTTTAAGGCATACTTACCTTTAGAAATTGTAAAAGATTAAAAAAAAGTGTCTAACAATATAAAATACGGCAACTTTGAGGGTATACTGACATCTTATAAATGTGAGTTTTATCCTACTGAAGAACAAAATATGTTTTAGCATTTTTTAAATTCTTTTATGAGCTTCAGTGAAGTTTTGCAATATTTTTCAGGAATATCTTTCATTTTCTTGCTAATTCTTAAGGTTCTCTTACTTTCTCTTTGTAGAGATAGGGTCTCACCATGTTGCCCAAGCTGGTCTCAAACTCCAGGGCTCAAGTGATCCTCCTGCCTTGGCCTCCCAATGTGCTGGGATTACAGGCATGAGCCACTGTGCCTGACCAGTTTACTTCTAAGTAGAATTTTTTCCTTCAAAAATTCTGTTTTGGAAAATATGCAAATATAATTTATACAGAAAATTATATAACAATATTGAGAAAAAAATTAAAGACCAAAACACATGGAGAAATAATGTTTATAATCAGAGGATTCAATGGTATAAAGATTTCAAATTCCCATTATAGTAGGTGTAGCAAAAAAAAAAAAAAAATCAATTCTTCCCAGACCGATTCAACACAATTCTAATCAAAATCCTAGCAGGTATTTTCGTGGAACATCACAGCTGATTCTAAAATATATGTGGAAATGGACAGGGCCCAGGATATCAAGACATAAAACTAGATGAGTGATTCTCAAACTTTTTGGTTTGACATTCCTGGAAAATACTGAGACTCTAAAATGCTTTTGTTAACATGGGTAATAGCTATTATATTTATTACATGAGAAATTAAAACAGGAATTATTTATTTATTTTTTTGAGATAGAGTCTCCCTCTGTCACCCAGGCTGGAGTGCAGTGGCATGATCTCAGCTGACTGCAACCTCTGCCTCCCAGTTTCAAGTGATTATCCTGCCTCAGCCTCCCAAGTAGCTGGGATTACAGGCATGCGCCACCACATTTGGCTAATTTTGTATTTTTAGTAGAGACGGGGTTTCACTATGTTGCCCAGGCTGGTCTCGAACTCCTGACCTCAGGTGATCCACCTGCCTCAGCCTCCCAAAGTGCTGGGATTACAGGTGTGAGCCACTGTGCCCGGCCAAAACAGGAAAGTTTTAAATATTCATTCATTCATTTAAAAATAACAAGAAATCTATTATATGCTAACAACACTTTAATGAAAAATAACTGTTTTGCAAAACAAATTTAAAAAATGAGTGAGAAGAGTAGCACTGTTTGACATTTTTGGAAATCTCCTTAATGCCTGGCTTGATGGGAGACAGCTGGGTTCTCTTATCTACTTCTATATTCAATCTGTTGCAACACTGCATTTCATGTGGCCTCTGGAAAAACTGTACACCTGTGAGAGAATGAGTGTGAGGCAAAAAACAACCAAGTGTTACTATAAAAATAGTTTTGACCTGGCCAAGACCCCACTCTGAGAGGGTCTCAGGAAACCCCCATAGTCCTGTGACCACACTTTGAGAACTGCTAAAATACAGTACTTAAGACAATGGGTCACTGGCAAAGGACAGACAAATAGAAGACAGGAATAGAAGATACAGGCAAATACAGGCAAATCCTTGTATACACAATCACCTGATTTATGACCAAGGTAGCTCTACTGAGCAGGAGGAGACGGCCTTTTCAATAAATGGAACTAAACATCATCACCATCGTGTCATCTAGGAAAACAAACTGACCCCATCTCACAACACACACAAAAATTCCAGAGATTGTTGATCTAAATGTGAAAGGCAAAACAGTAACAGAAAATAATATAGATTATCTTCACACCAGGATACAAAAACATCTAATTACAAAGGAAAAGACAGAAACATTCAACTACATTAAAATTAAGAATTTCTGTTAATCAGAGAAATGCAAACCAAAACTACAATGAGATATCATCTCACTCCAGTTTAAATGGCTTTTATCAAAAAGACAGGTAATGCACTTTGGGAGGCTGAGACGGGTGGATCACAAGGTCAAGAGAGCGAGACCATCCTGGCCAAAATAGTGAAACCCCATCTCTATTAAAGTACAAAAATTAGCTGAGCGTGGTGGTGGGCGCCTGTAGTCCCAGCTCCTTGGGAGGCTGAGGCAGGAGAATCGCTTGAACCCAGGAAAGGAAGGTTGCAGTAAGCCGAGATCGCGCCACTGCACTCTAGCCTGGTGACAGAGCAAGACCCCATCTCAAAAACAAACAAGCAAACAAACAAAAAGACAGGTAATGACAGATGACGGCAAGGATGTGGAAAAAGGGGAACCCTCGTACACTGTTGTTGGGAATGTAAATTAGTACAATCAGTATGTGGAGGGTCCTCAAGAAAACTAAAAATAGAACTACCATGTGATCCAGCAATCCCACTGCTGGGTACACACCAAAAGAAAGGAAATCAGTGTATCACAGAGATTTCTGCACTCCTATGTTTATTGCAGCACTATTCACAATAGCCAAAATATGGAATTAACCTAAGTGTCCATCAACAGATGAATGGATAAAGAAAATGTGGCACTTACACACAATGCAGTACTATTCAACCATCAAAATGAATGCAGTCCTGTCATTTGCAACAACATGGATAAAACTGGAGGACATTATGTTAAGTGAAATAAGCCAGACACAGAAAGACAAACATTGCATGTTCTCACTCATATGTGGAAGCTAAAGAAAAAAAATTGAACCCATGTAGATAGAGGACAGGAAAGGAAGTGGGAAGAGAAGTTGGAAACAAAGAGTGATTGGTGAACTGGGTACAAAAATATAGTTTAAAAAAATGAGTAAGTCTAGTGTTCAGCAGCACAATAGGGCAACTATAGTTAACAATAATTTTATATTTCAAAATGACTAAAAGACTAGAATTAGAATATCCCTAACATGAACAAATGATAAATGCTGGCTGGGCACGGTGGCTCATGTCTGTAATCCCAGCACTTTAAGAGGCTGAGGCAAGCAGATCACCTGAGGTCGGATGTTCGAGACCAGTCTGACCAACATGGAGAAACCCCATCTCTACTAAAAATACAATATTAGCCAGGGGTGGTGGTGCACGCTTGTAATCCCAGCTACTTGGGAGGCTGAGGCAGGAAAATAGCTTGAACCTGGGAGGTGCAGGTTGTGGTGAGCCAAGATTGCACCATTGCACTCCAGCCTGGGCAACAAGAGCGAAACTCCATCTCAAAAAAAAAAAAAAAAAAAAAAAAGATAAATGCTTCAGGTGGTGGGGTAATCTACCCTAATTTGATAATTATGCATTGTATGCTTGCATCAAAATCATATCTACCCCATAAATATGTATGTCTACTGTGTAACCATAATAATTACAAATAAAAATTTAAAAAATTTTTCTGTTAGTGAAGAGATACCTCTAAGAGAATAAAAAGGAAAGGCTAGCCACTAGCTAGTAATAGGTATCTGCAACACAGATATGTGGCAGGGAGGGGAGGGGATCAATATATTTATCCCTTATACAAACCAATAAAACAAAGAACACCTACCAGAAAATTAGCCAAAAGACTTAAATGAGCTCTTCATACAGAAGACATCCAAATGGCCAAAAAACATATAAAAGGCTGCTCAACCTCATTAGTAACCAGGGAAATGCTTAAAACCAAAGTGGAGTGTTAACTAGTACAACCACTTTGGGAAACTGTTGTCATTTCTAATAAACACTCACCTACACCAAGACCCAAAAATCCACTCCTAGATATATACCCAAGAGAAATGAGTATATATGAGAATGTTCATAGCAGCTTAATTCACAATAGCCAAAACCTAGAAACAATCAGAAACAAAATGAATAAACAAAGAGTAATATAATCATACAACAGAACTCAGCAAGAAAAAAAGAGTAACTGATACAGCCAACAATTTGGATAAAGTGCAAAAAAAAAAAAAAATTATGCTGGGCAAAAGAAGCCAGACACAGGAGACTCCATACTGTCTGAGCCCAATTATATGAAGTTCAAAAACAGGCAAAATGCATGTATAGTGGCCGAAGTCAAAACAGTGTGGTTAGAATAGCAGCTTCTTTCTGGAAAGGAACATGAGAGAACTTTCTGTAGTGATGGAAATATTCTATGTCTTCATCTGGGTAGTGATTAGATATTTATATGTAAAATATTTTTCAGGCTACACATTTTTACATTTTATTGTGTATGACACCTACCTCAATTACACCCAAAAACCCATTATGTACCTACCACAATGGTTAATAAAATTTAACTGATTGACAATTCTAAGCCTTGGCAAAGAGGTGGATAAACAGGAATGCTCACATATTGTTGGTAGGAATTTAAACTAGTGCAACCACTTTGGAAAATAATCTGACATTACT
The DNA here is from genome assembly GCF_029281585.2 of Gorilla gorilla gorilla. Lineage (NCBI taxonomy): Eukaryota > Metazoa > Chordata > Mammalia > Primates > Hominidae > Gorilla > Gorilla gorilla. The sequence continues at coordinate 73,266,989 of NC_073230.2, read as the reverse complement.
GAATAAAACTGAAGATACACAAAAATGTTTATAGCAGCAGTATTCATAATTGCTGCAAACTAGAGACAAATATCCATCAAAAAGAAAATGAAGGCTGGGCGTGATGGCTCACTTCTGTAATCCCAGCACTTTGGGAGGCTGAGGCAGGTGGATCACCTGAAGTGAGGAGTTTGAGACCAGCCTGGCCAACATGGTGAAACCCCGTCTCTACTAAAAATACAGTAATTAGCTGGACATGGTGGTGCGCACCTGTAGTCCCAGCTACTTGGGAGGCTGAGGCAGGAGAATCACTTGAACCTGGGAGGCGGAGGTTGCAGTGAGCTGAGATGACGCCATTGCACTCCAGCCTGGGTGACAATAGTGAAACTCAGTCTCCAAAAAACAGAGTGAATACATCAATTGTGTTATATTCATAATAGAGTATCATTCAGCAATGACTAATGTACAAACTACAGCTCCATAAAACACAGGCGAGACCAGGCACAGTGGCTCACGCCTGTAATCCCAGCACTTTGGGAGGCCGAGGCGGGTGGATCACCAGGTCAGGAGATCGAGACCATCCTGGCTAACACGGTGAAACCTATCTCTACTAAAAATATAAAAACTTAGCCGGGCATGGTGGCAGGCACCTATGGTCCCAGCTACTTGGGAGGCTGAGGCAGGAGAATGGTGTGAACCCAGGAGGTGGAGCTTGCAGTGAGCCGAGACTGTGCCACTGCACTCCAGCCTGTCTCAAAAACAAAAAACAAAAAACAAAAAACAGAACACAGGTGAATCTCACAAAATGACACTGAGTGAAAGCAGCTGAGTAAAGAAAACAAACTAAATGGTTCCATTTATACAAAGTTCAAATAGCAAAACTAAACTACCAAGTTTGGGTGCGATGTTAGAAAAGTAAGAAAATGATTCTCATAAAAGTCAGGACAGATGTCACTGTTGAGAAGGAGGATGCATATAGTTGATTGGTGGAAGTTAAGGGAGGGCTTTCTGGAGTGCTGGCATTGGTCTATTTAATGACTTGAAAGTTCATGACAGGGTTATGCTTTGTGGATTACAACAACAAAAAGATGCACCGCTAAATGATTTTTCTGTGTGTATGTTATAGCTCACAATAAAAGAAGGTTAAAAACAAACAACGGTACCTGGTAGTTGATTGAATTTGGTGGGGGAGGGGAGAAGAGAGAAAGAATCATGGACAAGTCCCAGGTTTCTGACTTGCACAACTGCTTGGGTGGTGATGCCTTTCACTGAGATAGCAAACAGCATTTTTGGAGGAAGAGTATGAAATAAATCTTGGAAATGCTGAATTTAGAATACTTTTGAGACATCCAAGTAGAGACGTCCAGTAGGCAATTAGATATTAGCAGATGGAGTACTCAACAGCAGAGGTTGGGGTAGAGATACATGTTGGATTCACCCATGAGTGAGGCCATGGACATGGCTGTGACTGTTTAGGGAAAGAATAATGACAGAAGGCCCTAGGGCTGATTGGTGGACCATCAATATTTAATGGCCAGATACAGGAGAATAAGCCAGTAAAAAATAAATAAATAAATAAATAAATAAATAAATAAAAACTGAGAGTAATAGGAGGAAAATGAAGAATTGTCATGAACCATTAAGCAAGAGGAAAGAGCATCTCAAGAGTAAGAAGTCACTCTCTGCAGGTTGATGCGTAGTTAAGGGGGAAGGACATGAATTATGTGTACTACTCAGCCGGCCAGGTTTTACTCCACCTCTTTGTGGCTGTCAGGTCAGGTTTTACTCCACCTCTTTCTGGCTGACTTGACACAAGCAACAACCCAACAGAAAACCAATACTTCTGAGAATGGCTGCAAGTTTTTATGTGCTGTCTTCTGTGGTGAGAAGTCAAGGCTGAGCTCTTCCTTCTCCTGATTCTCAAGAAGGAGGAAGGCAGATGTGAGAATACTGATTGGGTCTGTGTGCTACTGGGCAGCATCACTGTTAAAAGTCGGCACACAGATGTGAGCTCACTTTTTGTGCTTCCATGTGACTGAAGTGGTTGAGAAGGTTGTACTCCCCCTCTGCACCCCTTATACCCTCACAGTAAGGGACAGCCAAGGCCAAACCTACAGCTTGGGCAGAAGAAGCCAGGGCAGGTGTCCAAGGCCAGATCAGCAGTCAGCCAGGGCAAATGGGCTCGCTCTGGTTAAGTGACTCAGGGCAACTGACAGAAAGGAGTGAAATGTGGGGAAGATCTCAGTGTGTTTGAGAACTGGGGAGATGAAAAGACTTCATCTCATGGCCTGCTTTAGTTTGAAACAATTTCAGCTTAACTAGATTCCAAAAAAACAGTATTTCCACCCGAACCAGCTGGGTTCATTCCAGTCTTCTACATTGGAGTTTGGTGCTTGAGTCCCAGTTAAGAATAAAATGTAGAGTCCTTTTGTTTTCCATTTGTCAGTGCAAATATTTCATACAAATCTTTCTCCCAGGGACCCTGTAGAATTGAAAAGAGTGGCTATAGATTGGAGACAATTCTGATATTCCAGGGATCCCTGACCAGAATAAGAAATTACCGTAAGTTCTCAATTTCTAGCACCACACACATAAATTGCATCTCACACACACACACACACACACACACACACATGCACGAGCAGGCTTACCTACCTCTCAGAAAATTGCGCAGATTCAACAAGAAAGAATAAATAGTAATCAATGTGTTCCTTAATGGCTGGTGAATAATAAATGTTAACTAAAACAAAAACAATTTTTATTTTTAAATCCACTATCACCTCCCACCAAATATTTAAAGGATAAAGTCTAAACTGACAGAACAGCAAATTAGTACGGTCCTTTGGGAGAGAAATCTGGTGATACATATTAGGAACCAATCCTGTTATTTGTTGCTTTTCTTTTTTATGACAGAAAAAAAAAACAAAATTTAAAAAAGGCTAAGTTTTGTAAATCATAGTACATTCTTAAAATTAACACTATGGTCCAGGAGCAGTGCTGTAATCCCAGCACTTTGGGAGGCCGAGGCGGGCAGATTACGATGTCAGGAGATCGAGACCATCCTGGCTAGCATGGTGAAACCCCGTCTCCTTACTAAAAAAATACAAAAAAATTAGCCGGGCGTGGTGGCGGGCGCCTCTAGCCCCAGCTACTCGGGAGGCTGAGGCAGGAGAATGCCGTGAACCCAGGAGTCAGAGCTTTCAGTGAGCCGAGATTGCACCACTGCACTCCAGCCTGGGTGACAGAGCGAGACTCTGTCTCAAAAAAAAAAAAAAAGAATACTATGTAAACACTTTAAAAATGAGACGCTTGTGTGAGAACCAACTTTGCAGGAGATGAAAAGTATTTACAAATTATTCTATTGAATGATAGCTAGTATTTGTCGAACACCTGTGTACTAGGGCTGTGCTGACTGCTTGTACAACTGCTGTTTAATTTTACAATAACCTTACAATGCAGGTGGCATACTAACCTCATTTAACAAATAAAACAGAAGTGGAGGCTTAAGTTTATTATCTAGTATCACTGAGGGAGGACATAGCAGAATTAGGATTTAAAACCATCAAACCTTGATTTCAGAAACTACACTTCCACTCACTGTGCCAGTGTGTCATAAAGCATACATACTTTTGAAAAAATTATTTAATACACATCAGTGTTATATTTCTTTAATATACAGCAATGTACATAATATCAATGTTATGTATTTAATATATATCAATGTATGAGTTCACAGCTCTTATCACTAAGGATTTTTGGGTTTCTTTAGTAAATTTTAAGAAAACTGTTATGAATTAACAGCACAGATGATACAAACATATGGCAAAAGTAACAAGGAGGCACTCCAGTGACTGAAAGTTTGGAGAACAAAACTCTCACCTTCTCAAAAGGCACTTTCTTCTTTATATGCTGCAATACTGCACGAAATTTTTCACAACAATTTTCACAACAATTACACATTACCTCAAAGAGGTTTTTCAAAAAAAAAAAAAAAACCCTCTTGCAACTTTTTTTTTTTTTTTTTTTTGAGACGGAGTCTTGCTCTGTCGCCCAGGCTGGAGTACAGTGGCGTGATCTCGGCTCACTGAAAGTTCCACCTCCCAGGTTCACGCCATTCTCCTGCCTCAGTCTCCTGAGTAGCTGGGACTACAGGCGCCCACCACCACACCCAGCTAATTTTTTGTATTTTTAGTAGAGACAGGGTTTCACCATGTTAGCCAGGATGGTCTCAATCTCCTGACCTCATGATCTGCCTGCCTTGGCCACCCAAAGTGCTGGGATTACAGGCATGAGGCACCACGCCCAGCCACATTTTTCAAATAAAACAAGAGTAAAAGCACTATCTTAATGTGTACTCTCAGAAACTGGAAACATCCTTCATATCTAACAATAAGAGTTAATTACAGTTATCAACTTGATTAAATGGTCCTTAATTATTAAATTAATGACTATAAGAAAAAGAGATAACATACTGCCAATTATTACAAGAGCCTGAGTATACATATACCATATATCATGATAAAGTCTCCTTAGACCAAAATTAAAGATGAAAAGAGAAATGAAAACAGGGATAGATGATGTAAGGCTTTTCCCTCAACTAATTTACTCTAATACTATCTTTGTAATACATGTGTTTAGAACAAAACAATGCCACAATGAGCATCTAGGTTAAAACCATTATCAGAGAGGCAACTCCAGAAAAAGCAGATACAATATGCTCCTTGATGGAAAGACCTGCTAGTGAGAACTGACTTTCTTATATTCATCTATAAATTTAGCACAATTGTTATCAAAATCTCAATGGGATGTGTCTTAGAACTCATTAGAATAATTCTAAAATTCACCAGAAACAGTATTTACTATTCATGAAAATAGCTAAGAAAAATTTGAAAATGAGCATATTTGCCCTACCAGATATCAAACTTCTATAAAAAGCCATGGGGAGAGGAGGTAATAGAATAAACACAGACAGACCTGTCACTGGAACAGAACGGAGAATACAGGAAAAGGCCTTATGTATGCAGGAAAGCCTTGTGGCATTTGAAATATGAACAAGTGAGTAAACTGAGAGAGGCAAAAGTCTATGCATTTAGGAAAAATTTAGATCCCTACCCTTACACTAGACACGAAAGGAAATTCCAAACAAACCTACAGAGCTCAGTGTGAAAAAAAAATTTTCACATAAAATATATGAAAATTTTTAAAAGATAATCTTGAGATGAAGAATTTTTTTATGTGAAAGATCTGACCATGTAAATTAAAACCTCTATGTAAAGACACTATAAACAAAATTAAAAGACAAGTAACAAATGAGAAAAATATGTGTAACACATATAACAAAAGATTAACCATTGTGATATCTAAAAAACTCCTATAAAGCAAGAAGAAGAAAAGGTAAACAACCCAGAAGGGGAAAAAATGGGCAAAGGTATGAACAGGCAATATCCAGAAGAAATGCAAAATTTTTGTCTGTACAAAAATTATATTGTAGACTCATGTAACACCTAGTATACTACATTCTAGGGGATTAAAGAAGTCATGTTTTTCAAAACGAACAAACTGCACATATTTACACGATATCAGAATGGGAAATGCCCATCTGAACTTGAATCTACAGAAAAAATTACCAAGAAAAATCATTAAAATTGTCACAGACTTAAAAAAAAAAACCTTGGTACTAGCATTTGTCTAAACCAATGTGAAATATTCTAAGATTCATCTAGGCAGGAAAAGAAATGCAGTTAATAAAAACATGAAAACCTCATTATCAAACAAGGTGATTATAAATTAAAAAATGAATTTTTTAAATGTGAAAACCATTAAATCTTGCTGATGCTTGAGGAAAATGCAAATCAAAACAATAACATGACAGTTTTCATATATCATATTGGCAAATATCTAAAAAATGAGAATGCCCAATATTGGCATGGGCACAGGGAACCCAATATTCTCTTCCATTACTGGTGGAATTTTTAATAACATGGGAAAACAGTTGTGATATGTTTTTTGTTTTTGTTTTTTTTTTTTTTTTTTGAGACAGAGTGTCACTCTGTCACCCAGGCAGGAGTACAATGGCATGATCTTGGCTCACTGCAACCTGCACCTCCCCAGCTCAAGCAATTCTCCTGCCTCAGCCTCCCAAGTAGCTGGGACTATGGGTGTGCATCATCACGTCTGGCTAACTTTTGTATTTTGAGTAGAGACAGGGTTTCATCATGTTGGCCAAGCTGGTCTCAAACTCCTGACCTCAGATGATCCACCTGCCTCAGCCTCCCAAAGTGCGGGGATTATGGCCACCGCGCTCAGCCGTGATATGTTAAGTGAGGAAAAGACATATTAAACATACATTAAGATCTCATCCATGTTCTAAAATAATAATAACTATGTTTTATGAGTACCTTTATACCAGGCACCAGGTCTGTTTACATGTACTGGCCCACTTCATAGTCACAATAATCCTATGAGTTAACACTATTATTACCCTCATTTTATGGAGGAAGAAACTGAGACAACAAGAGATCAAGTGATGGAGCCAAGATTTCAACTCAGGTTGACTCTAGAGTCCCAGACCTTAACCACTAACACAATGTACAGGAATTAATCAAACTCTTTAAACATAGTGGAGTTGAGTATACTGTCTACTTTAATTCCCTATTTTGTCATAGATTTTCTACTACTTTACTTCTCAAATACAATGAATTTTTAAAAGGATCAATAATCACAAGACAGCAACAGTATCCCTGAAATTTTCCTAGAGATGCTAACTACAAAATAAAACTTATAAATCATAATCCAATTGCTTTAAATATTTTAGCACAGGAACATTTTTCTCAATGAAATTTTATGTGGATCTATAACATAAGAAACAGATAAGGGCATGGTGGCTCACGCCTGTAATCCCAGCACTTTGGGAGGCCGAGGAGGGCAGAGCACGAGGTCAGGAGTTCGAGACCAGCTTGGCCAACATGGTAAAACCCCATCTCTACTAAAAATACAAAAATTAGCCGGTCATGGTGGTGTGCGCCTGTAATCCCAGCTACTTGGGAGACTGAGGCAGGAGAATCGCTTGAAACCGGAAGGCAGAGGTTGCAGTGAGCCGAGATCCAGCCACCGCACTCCAGCCTGGGTGAAAGAGTGAAACTCAGTCTCAAAAAGAAACAGATTAAAGCAGTATTATATCAATGTATTTTGAAGCTCAAATGGGACCAGGTGCAGTGGGTCGCCCCTGTAATCTCAGCACTTTGGGAGGCCAAGGTGGGTGGATCATTTGAGGTCAGGAGTTCAAGACCAGCCTGACCAACATGGTGAAACCCCATCTCTACTAAAAATACACACAAACACAAAAATTAGCCGGGAATGGTGGCACATGCCTGTAGTTCCAGCTACTTGGGAGGCTGAGACAGGAGAATCGCTTGAAGCTGGGAGATGGAGGTTGCAGTGAGTTGAGATTGCACCACTGCATTCTAGCCTGGGCGACAGAGGGAGACTCTATCTTAAAAAAAAAAAAAACAAACTCAAATGTACAACATGTATAATGAGAACAATAAAATTATTCTGATGAACACAAACTTTAAATTATGGATGATTGGGCAGTCTTATGTTAAATTTGTTTTGATTGCATGGTATCAAGAAAAACCTGATTCACAAACATGAATAGATGATAAAGCATATTTTACAAATGATAATGTTTTGTGTGTTTTTTTAAGTAGTACATTAACACTATCTAAGGATTTAATTACATCTGTCCAGAAGTTTTAAAAGTAGAACATTTCTAAATTAATTCTGTAATAGTGTTAAGGAATGAATACTTGGTAGTCATAAACTTTTTGGTAAAAAATAACAACTTTACAATATGTACTAATCTTGATATATGCATAAGGCAGTCACATTATTGCCTAATGCAATTAGTTCTAATAGTACTGACTGTGCTTACATAATGTTACATGAAAAAACAAGCACTAGCCTAAAATTTCAAAATATCAACATAAAGCTACAGTCTCACTGATCAATAACATTTTATCCTTTCTAACTCTGAGGAGGGAAAAAAAAGAAATTTTTAATTAAAAAATAAAATACCATTTTAAAAGTTTCAAGTCTATACACAAAGTGAGACACTGTTCCAAGGATTGTTGTCCTCAGTGTGGGCATTATAGATAATTTACATTTTCTTCCTTTCGCTTATTTTCTCTTTTCTCTCAAATATTCTAAATGCATTGCTATTTTTTTTTTTATGGAATTTTGCTCTGTTGCCCAGGCTGGAGTGCAGTGGCGTGATCTCAGCTTACTGCAACCTCTGCCTCCCAGGTTCAAGCGATTCTCATGCCTCAGCTTCCCAGGTAATTGAGACTATAGGCACCCACCACCACGCCTGGCTAATTTTTGTATTTTTAGTAGAGATGGTGGTTCACCATGTTGCCAGGCTGGTCTTGAACTCCTAACCTCAGGTCATCCATCCGCCTTGGCCTCCCAAAGTGCTGGGATTACAGGTGTGAGCCACTGCACCTGGCCAACTTTTTATTTTAAAATTACTGTAATTATAAATCACAGGAATTTGCAAAAAAAGTACACAGGGAGGTCCCAAGTACCCTCGCCCAAATTCCTCCAATGTTATTGATGTAACTCTAGTACATGGTCACCATCAGGAAATTGACCTTGGTACAATCCCAAGTTTATTCAGGTTTCACCAGTTTTGTAAGCAAAGGGGGACTTGAGTATGCTAGGATTTGTATGCAGTATGTGTGTGTGTGGTTGTATGAAATTTCATCACATTTGCAGCTTTATATAATCACACCTGAGATACAGAACTGTTCCATCCCTACACAGCTCCCTCATACTACCACTTTATAACCACACCACCTCTCACCTCCCATCCCTAACTCCTAGCAACCACTAAGTCTGTTCTCCATCTCTGCAGGTTTGTTATTTCAATAATGTTACATGAATGCAATCAAACAGTATGTAACCTTTTAGGGTTCTCACTGGTTTTCACTCAGTATAACTCTCTTGAGATAACTGGGTAGTACAAACCAGTTGTGTCTAATACATTAAAAAGTAGCATGAGATGCATTTGAGTGTGTATAAACATTTATAATATTTTAAAGTTTAAAACATTAAAATGTGAATCAAAGGTATATGATATCCCTGTTTCATTGACACAGAACAAGGATTCTGAGGTACAAATTTTGAAAACTGGTAATCTAATGCAAGTCTAGTACAATGTAGTACAGGTTGAGTATTCTTTATCTGAAATGCTCTGAAGCAGAAATACTTTGGATTTGGGATTTTTCAGATTTGGGAATATGTGCTTTATATACCAGTTGAGCATCCCAAATCTGAAAGTCCAAAATCCAAAATGTTCCAAAATCCAAAACTTTGAGTGCCAATATGACACTCAACAGAAATGTTCACTGGGGAATTTCAGATTTTGCATTTTCAGATCCTCAGCCTGTACAAGTACTTTACAGAAGAAAAGCCCAGGACTCAGTGCTGTGTCTTATCAGTGTTTACAAGACTACATGGTTTACAGGAACACCTGGTTTTGCACTTTTTATGGCCAACCTCTTGATTCTGGTTCTTTCCCAACCCAGTTGAGTACGTTACATTCAAATAGACCACTTGCTATTCTTCTCAAATGACCATAGTTTGCTACCCTTTCAAGTTCTTTCTAATGATTGAGGAAATTAACTCCGCTTAAATTCCCATATCTGTGTGGTGCATTAGCTAGCACCACACCTCAGGCCCAATTCTCCCGTCTCTATATGCAGCAGGTCCACATGAAAAGGCCTCCCTCAGAAAGAGCTACCCTAACCTGGGACAGATTCAAACAAACTCTTTTCCCTCCCCCTCCCTTCAGGTGCCCAGATCCCCTTTCTTCTTTCTCCCTAGGCTAATCTGCTAAGTCTCTGGATAGCTCACTCCACTGCCTATCTGTTTGTTAACTGGGTGTGACAAACCACGTCCTCACACCTTCAGGCTTAGAAGGCAAACACTCCAGGAACTTACTTCTCGAATACCAATACCTTCACAGTAATTTCCCTGCCTTTCCCAAGAGTGCTCTAAACAGATAAAAGCTATAATACAAACTCTACATATTTTTGTCGTACAGATACAAAAAATGGCACCACTGTTTGCATATTTTAAAAATCTGGTTGATATGGTTATCATTCTATCAATATTAGATCTAAATGGAATTTAAAGTAGTGGTAAAAGGCTGGGTGTGGCGGCTCACACCTATAATCTCAGCGCTTTGGGGGGTGAAGGTGGGAGGATTGCTTGAGGTCAGGAGTTTGAGACCAGCCCAGACAACGTAGTGAGACCTTGCCACTATGAAAAATAGAAAAAATTAGCCAGGCATGGTGGTGTGCACCTGTAGACCCAGCTACTCAGGAAGCTGAGGTGGGAGGATCACTTGACCCAGGGAGGTTGAGGCTGCAGTGAGCCGTGACTGCACCACTGCACTCAGCCTGGGTAGACAGAGTGAGCCAATGTCTCAAAAAAATGAAAAGAAAGAAAAGGAAAAGAAGGAGAAAGAAAGGAAAAAAAGAAAGGAGGGAGGGAGGGAAGGAAAAGAAAGGAAGGGAAGAAAGAAAGGAGGGAGGGAGGGAAAGAAAGAAAAAAGAGGAGAAGAAAGGAAGACAGAAAGAGTGGTGGTAAAGAGCTTGGACTCTTGAGCCAGACTGCCTGGGTTAGAATCAGGCCTCTGCCACTGTACTACCTGGATCAAGTGTTAGTCTGCGTTGCTCAGTTTCCTCATGTGTAAAATGGTGATAAAAGCTACCTGCCTCATGGGACTGTTGTGAGACTTCAATAATATATGTAAAACATTTAGAACACTGCCTAGCACATAGTAAGCATTATCTGTAAGTATTAACATTTATCTCTACTACAGTCCAGATTCACTTCCTTGTGATATTTCTCTATTCCTCTTGGACTTTTTTCAGTTCAACCTGCTTCTGAAATTTCCATACCAAGAAACAATGATAATGTTAAGAATTTTATTTCTGAAATTCATCTTCGTTAGTGAAAATTACTAGAAGAAACTCTCTTTTACGTACTAGCAGTTATTAACATTTCACTAAATATGAATACAAGCATTTAAGGTATGGGAGTAATGGAACAAATGCCAAGCAAAAAGCAGGCTATCAATCAGGATGCATATGTGATACTCCCATGTTAAAAAAAAGGGAGGAATCATATGGTCACATGGATGTTTGTCTATGCGTCAAATGGCTCTGAAAAGTTTCAAAGCGGTCTACTGAGAGGGAGAACTGTCTGGTGGAAGGGATATGAAGGAAACTTCACCGTACATGCTTTGTTATCTTTCAAATCTGAAGCAGCAAATGTGTTATCTAGACAAGAATTTAAATTTTTTTTTTTTTTTTGAGATGGAGTCTCAGTCTGTCACCCAGGCTAGAGTGCAGTTGTGCGATCTCAGCTCACAGCAACCTCTGCCTCCCGGGTTCAAGCGATTCTCCTGCCTCAACCTCCTGAGTAGCTGGGACTATAGGCATGTGCCACCACACCCAGCTAACTTTTTTTGTATTTTTAGTAGAGGTGTTTCACCATGTTAGCCAGGATGGTCTTGATCTCCCGACCTCATGATCCGCCAGCCTTGGCCTCCGAAAGTGCTGAGATTACAGGCGTGAGCCACTGCGTCCAGCCAAGAATTTAATTTTTAAAATGGGGCTGCAAAAAGGGACTCTAAATAAGTACTCTGGAAGCCAGGTGTCAAGTCTCAGTTTACTACTAGCTGTGTTATCTTGGGCAAGTCACTTAATCTCTGAATCTCAGACAAAGCAAGGAGCAATAAATACTTCTAGGTTCTGTTTTTTTTTTGGAGACGAGTTTTCTCTTGTTGTCCAGGCTGGAGCCCAATGGCGCAATCTCGGCTAACTGCTGCCTCCGCCTCCCGTGTTCAAGTGATCTTCCTGCCTCAGCTTCCCGAGTAGCTGGGATTACAGGTGCCTGCCACCATACCCAGCAATTTTATTTTTATTTTTTTTTGAAGACGGAGTTTTGCTCTTGTTGCCCAGGCTAGAGTGTAGTGGCGTGATCTCAGCTCACTGCAACCTCTGTGTCCTGGGTTCAAGTGATTCTCCTGCTTCAGCCTCCCGAGTAGCTGGGATTACAGGCACTCACCAACACACCCAGCTAATTTTTTGCATTTTTAGTAGCGAGGGGGTTTCACCATGTTGGCCAGGCTGGTCTGGAACTCCTGAACTTAAGTGATCCACCCACCTCAGCCTCCCAAAGTGCTGGGATTACAGGCGTGAACCACCATGTCCGGTCCTAGGTTCTATTCTAATTCTAAAAGTTTCATTATCTCAGAGGGGTAGTAAATAGATTGTACTTTTTTTTAAGATATGGGGGAGGTAGTAATCCAACATTTTGATATGGGGGAGGTAGTAATCCAGCATTTTGTAAAACACAGCAACTTTTTTGTGGACTTGATTTTCTTCTTTTTTTTTTTTTTGAGACGGAGTCTCACTCTGTCGCCCAGGCTGGAGTGCAGTGGTGCGATCCCAGCTCACTGCAAGCTTCGCCTCCTGGTTTCACGCCATTCTCCTGCCTCAGCCTCCCTAGTAGCTGGGACTACAGGCACCTGCCACCACGCCTGGCTAATTTTTTTGTATTTCTTTTTTTTTAGTAGAGATGGGGTTTTGCCATGTTAGCCAGGATGGTCTCAATCTCCTGACCTCAGGTAATCTGCCCGCCTCGGACTCCCAAAGTGCTGGGATTGCAGGTGTGAGCCACCGTGCCCGACCATGGACTTGATTTTCAAATGCAGTGGACCCTTGAACAACACGGGTTTAAGCTGCGTGGGCCCACTTATATGTGGATCTTTTTCAACCAAATGCAGACTGAAACCTGCATATATGGAGGCCCAACTTTTCATATATCCAGGTTCTGCAGGGCCCACAGTGGGGACTTGACTATGCCAGGATTTTGGTAGAAATAGGGGTCCTGGAACAAATCCCCTATGGTATATGTCCTATACATATGTCCTATACATATACCATAAGACAACCAGACTATTTTTACAGTTTTAAGAAACATAGATTTGTCAAGCCTATTAGCCTTTCCAGATCATTTGTACTATTCTTACATAGAAACCCTTCTTAGAGGGGGTCTAATATATAGGAAATACTTACATAGAATATTCTGCATGTTAGGGCTGGGCACAGTGGCTGACGCCTATAATCTCAGCACTTTGGGAGGCTGAGGCGGGCGAAATCACCTGAGGTCGGGAGTTCAAGACCAGCCTGGCCAACATGGCGAGACCCTGTCTCTACTAAAAATACAAAAGTTAACCAGGCATGGTGGCGTGCGCCTGTAATCCCAGCTATTCGGGAGGATGAGGTAGGAGAATCGTTTGAACCCAGGAGGCGGAGGTTGCAGTGAGCTGTGATCGTGCCACTGCACTCTACCCTGGGTGACAGAGCAAGACTCCATCTCAAAAAAAAAAAAATTCTGCATATTAGTTTATCTTGCACAACTTCAAAATTGTTTTAAATGAACACGTCTTTAGGTCAGCAATAAACTACATTAAAACAATATTCAAATATATACACAAGTATATACAAGAAACTTATACTTAAAGGCACTTGTTATCAAACACTGAAAAAAATAAGAACATCTCCAATCAATGGTAACAGCTATAACTGAGGACAGACTTTATTTCTGGAACATACATGTATCACTTTTCATCTTAACACTCATCTAGCAAAGTAGGGTTTTTTGGTTTATTTGTTTGTTTTTTGAGACAGGGTCTCTCTCTACCACCCAGGCTGGAGGGCAGTGGCACCATCATGGCTCACTGTGGACCTCAGCCTCCGAGGCTTAAGTGATCCTCACACCTCAGCCTCCCAAGAACCTGGAAATACAGGCAGGCACCACCATGCCCAGTTAACTTTTGTATTTTTTGTAGAGACAGGGTTTTGCCCTGTTGCCCAGGCTAGTCTGAAACCTAAGCTCAAGAGATCTGCCAGGTGTCAGCCTCCCAAAGTGCTGAGATTACAGGTGTGAGCCACTGCACCAGGCCCTAAGTAGGTGTTAAAACCCCTATTTAACATAAGAAACTGAGGCATCATGAAGATAAGGCCACAAGCTAAGAACTCAGAGGGCTGGAAGCCCACACAGATTCCTTAGATTTGAGTTCAGTGTACCAAACCAAGGGGACAGGGAGTGCTAACTTAATGCTAGCTGGCAGGCTGGTGCAGGTTTGTAGCAGAGTTTTCACTGATTTATGGGAAAATGGGGAATAGTAAGAACATGAAAGTAAACTTTTTGTTTTTTTTGTTTTTGAGACAGAGTCTCGCTCTGTTACCCAGGCTGGCGTGCAATGGTGCGAGCTTAATGCAACCTCCACCTCCCGGGTTCAAGCGATTCTCCTGCCTCAGCCTCCAGAGTAGCTGGGATTACAGGTGTATGCCACCACACCCAGCTAATTTTGTATTTTTACTAGAGACGGGGTTTCAGCATGTTGGCCAGGCTGGTCTGAAAGTAAACTTTTCCATATAGCTAATTGATTCCATTTAAAGATCTTTTATTCTGAGAGATTCTGTTCTTTCAAATTGTTTGAATGGAAATATCCTTTTGTTAAATGAAATGATGGTGATAGGAGATAGTGGTGTGTTACTGTTTTTATTGGCTGTACCTGGTAGAAGTAAAAAATCAGCATTTCTATTGTAGCCTCCTAACTGGGGGGAAATATTTCTTTAGAAATCTAAAAGTCTGGAACTTTCCATCATTATGCCTCCCCAGAATAATAGAGGACTTTACACACAGATTACACATGTCCCTCAAGATTCTCTCATTAATCTCTACCTTATTCTGTTTGGATTAAGACATTTAGGGATTGTGAAATGAGAATAAAGTGAATTTAAGCAATCCAAAATCACATGCTGACTCTGGGTCCTCGAAGATTGCTTTCTTCAGAATCTTTTTCATGTGTTAACTTTCCTCTGGGCTCAAACTTTCTTTTCCTAAAACAGTCACATCTTTGAGTATTACTGCTACATGGCAATCACTATCAAAATAAACTAACTTGAGGCATCCAATAATCAGCTTTCATTTAAAGTCTCTTTCAGCTTGACAAAATAAAAACTTTCAGTGATGTTGTGTCTACCATTTCCAAAAGAAAATTAGTCTATATCCGTACATATATATGTGATTATATATGTATACGTACATATGTGATTTTGATCAGCCTGTTTATAAACTACTTGCAAAACAAGCTGATTTGTAAATTCATTTATTAAATGAGTAGTTTATAAAGTACTTGATTTTTGCAAGTAGTTTATAAACAGGCTGATCAAACTGAACAAATTTCTTAATTTCACTGTATAGATAGCAAATAAATGATTTACTCTTATTGGCATATCTTATTTTTACCCACCCTCCTTTTGCAAGCTTCTAAGTTAAACTATTTTATGTCCACAGCTACACAATGAAACATCACTTTCAGTCACAACATATTAAATTCACATTT
The DNA here is from genome assembly GCF_029281585.2 of Gorilla gorilla gorilla. Lineage (NCBI taxonomy): Eukaryota > Metazoa > Chordata > Mammalia > Primates > Hominidae > Gorilla > Gorilla gorilla. The sequence continues at coordinate 73,251,520 of NC_073230.2, read as the reverse complement.
AAAACTACAAAGAGATCCAGTTACCTTTAGTCTTACATGTACTTATATATATATTTAATATACTACTTGATGTTTTATGGTGCAAAAACACGCAGCTCTTGCAGGATGCATAACTATGAAAATATTTAGAGTGTATGCTTACTAAATGGTTCAAAACTCTCTTTTTAAAAGAAAAGTCCATTTTTTTTTATTTTTTGAAATGGAGTCTCACTCTTGTCGCCTAGGCTGGAGTGCAATGGTGCAATGTCGGCTCACTGCAACCTCTGCCTCCTGGGTTCAAGCAATTCTCCTGCCTCAGCCTCCCGAGTAGCTGGGGCTACAGGCATGCGCCACCACACCCAGCTAATTTTTGTATTTTTAGTAGAGATGGGTTTCACCATGTTGGCAAGGCTGGTCTCGAACTCCTGACCTCGGTTGATCTGCCCGCCTCAGCCTCCCAAAGTGCTGGCCTCCCAAAGTGCTGGGATTGCAGTGTGAGCCACCGCGCCCCGCCAAGAAAAGTCCATTTTAAGAACTTAAGCAGGCCGGGCTCAGTGGTTCACGGATGTAATCCCAGCACTTTGGGAGGCCGAGGCAGGCAGATCAACCGAGGTCAGGAGTTTGAGACCAGCCTGGCCAACATGCAGAAACCCCGTCTCTACTAAAAATACAAAAATTAGTCGGGCTTGATGGTGGGAGTCTGTAATCGCAGCTACTCTGGAGGCTGAGGCAGGAGAATCACTTGAATCCTGAAGGCAGAGGTTGCAGCGAGCCAAGATCGCGCCATTGCACTCCAGCCTGGGTGACAAAAGCAAGACTCCATCTCAAAAAATAAAACAACTTAAGCATATAGTAAAGTACTCTTTCCATGCCCCAATGTTAAAAGGTCCATCTATTATAGACTACTTGTTTCAAATAAAAATCTAAAACTGGTAATAATTCTGCTTAAATTCCATATTAAACTAGGATCAAAAGTTATTTTTAGTTCTTCTTGTTTCTTAAATACTTGAAAAGTGCTGCTACATGTTTTCCTTATATATCTATTCATTCAACTAACTTTGGGCGGAAGGTACTTGCAAGTTTAAAAGTCCTTTCCAAAAGTGGAAATAACATAAAAATGTTTGCATAAAAGACACTCAATGGTTCTCAAAGTGTATCTGAGAGTCTAATCAGCCTATTAACTTTGCTCTGAATAACCAACAACAAATGTGAGCTTTTTGTCACATCTATGTATTTTCCCCTGTAAACTGATACCTACATTTTAAATGCATTTTTTAAATGTTCCATTTGGCCCTATGATAATTATTTCTCCTGTAAAAAGCTACAGGATTTTTGTTTAAGAGCAAATGAGATAGAGTATCTGGTCCATGAAAAAGGCTAAGTGGAAAGATCAGCTCCCTAAAGTTTGTAATCAATAACAAGACAAACTCCAATGCTACTTGTTCATATAATCAACAATATGTGAGTCGAAATAAACTAGTGAGCTATATATTTCTGATACATACAAATTTACCAATCAACAGGAGAGGAAGAAATCGCTCAAATGTGACTACTGTTAACAAACATCTAAATATCAGATATAGTCTCTATCAAAATCGTAACCTATCAATTTTGGAATCATTCCTTCGACTTTTGTTATGCTTTTAATCCCCCCATTAAAGAAAGAAAGAAAACACGCACCCACTTTTAAAATGTAAATTCTCCCTTTCTCAAAGTAACTTGCCTAGGGAAATTCAATGCATTAAAATAAAACGTAACAGACAAATCAATTACAACATTAAAAAAAAACTAAAATGATGAGTAACACAAACCAATCACTCCAGTTTAGCAAAGCGTGTGTTTCTAATCTGTTGTGGGTATCGTATTATGCTAATAAGCAACAATGTCTAAAAGTCATCCCAATGCCTATAACACCGCCATCTACATAACATACTTGTCCTTTACTCCAATGAAGCTTAAACTGGACTCGAACTCAGACCATTTCCCCCTCCTGGCACACCGAAATATACGAGGGGGAATCCAAGAAATCAGATATGTTAAGTGCCGGTATCTTCTTCCAAAGTAGGGTCAAATTCGTGTTTGCCCGCAAATGTCACCGTCCTAGTAAGTCTGCAAATTCTCACTAGCGCTGGAGTACAAAGAGGCCTGACCACGGAAACACCTGTCCTAACACCAGGAAGACAGTGGGAAATATAACCCTCCCTGGGTCCGAGCCCGCCCCAAAGACTCAGCAGCAGCGATGGTGGGGACAAGAGGCGGCCGCTGGTCTCGCGGGTGCTGCGGACAGGGTCCCACACCCCCGGCCCGCCTCCCGAGAACGAGGAAACCTGTCAAGCCAGCCGGGACCCACACTCCGCAGCCCCCTCGCGCTCCTGCCCAGCCCAGCCCCAGCGCGCCCGACCGCTCCCCATCTGCCCCAGCCTCCGGGCTGCACTCGGCCACCTCATTCTTCCCCGGCGACCTCGCGGCCCCGCCACCTCCTCCCCGCGACCTGGGCTCGGGTCGCCCCCGGGCAGGAGCGCCCGACCGCCGCCTCCCGCCCAGCCCCGACCCAGTCAGTTCCCCCGCGGCCCGGTCCCCTCCGCCTCCAGGCCCGAGCTCCCACCGCGCGCTCCCCAGCCCCAGCCTCTGCCCTCGCCCCGCTTGGCAGCTCCCGGCCCACACCCCCACGCCGGCTATCTGGAGCCAAGCGCAGCGGAGCGCTTCACCCACGGTCCCAGGTCGCAGAGGGCCCGGTGCTCGGCGTCCCGCTCCTTCTCCAGCTCCACGTGGTAGCCGTAGATGGAGAGCAGGATCCCGGCGGCAGCGCACACTGCGTATCGGGTCACCTTCTCCCACCGCGGCACCGACACTCAGCAGGACGTGCGCCGCCGTCTGCCTCCCTCCGCCTCCGCCTCAGCCGCCGCCGCCGCCGCCCCATTGGCTCAGTCGCCTGCTCCGGGCCCCGCCCCGACAGGAGTGAGGCGGGCGGGGCGGGGAAGGCGCGCGCGGGCGCCGAGGGAGTGGACAGAGAGCGCAACTACCCTCGAGGCCCGATCGGCCGGCGGAAACTGAGGCAGCGCGCCACGACGCCCGCGAGGCTTGGGGCCCGGGGAGAGAGGGGCGGGGCCGGGAGGGACGGAGCCAGGCGGGCCAGCGCGGGGAGGGACTTCGGGGAGCGGTGCAAGGATGCCACTGTGGGTGACTGGGCCCGAGGCCTCGGCCCCTCCCTCTGGACGTGGCACTCAATTGCTATCCTTTTTCCCTTTTTCGTCGTTATCACTTGATATTTCTGACCCAATCCAAATCAACCCTGGCCAATGCTTGGAGCTTTAAAGCCACACTCCTATGACTTGATCTTACCACTACCACCTAAGGGCACTCTGTGTTCAACCTGTGCAAAACTTTTTTTTTTTAATGTTCAAAACTATGTTTTAAATTTCAAAACTGTTTTTAAAAAATGATTTATGGGCCGGGCGCAGTGGGTCACGCCTGTAATCCCAACGCTTTGGGAGGCCGAGGCAGGTGGATCACTTGAGGTCAGGAGTTTGAGACCAGCCTAGTCTACATAGTGAAACCTCATCTCTAATAAAAATACGAAAAAAAATATTAGCCGGGTGTAGTGGTGGGCGCCTGTAATCCCAGCCACTCGGGAGACTGAGGCATGAGAACTGCTGGAACCCGGGAGGCGGAGGTTGCAGTGAGCTGAGATCGTGCCACTGCACTCCAGCCTGGGCAATAGAGTGACGGTCTCAAAAAAAAAATTTTTTTTTATGAATGCCTTGCTTCTCTGTAAGCTGAATTTGAGGTGGCTTGTCGTAAATCGTAGAATACAGAAAAATATAAAGATGAGCTAATATAATCAGGACGAAGAAAATGAAAAGTCAGAATAAAATGAAAGGCCAGGAATAAGAACACAGATAAGCAGGCCATAGGGACTTACACAATTATGAAAATTGCATCATAAATTTGGCTCTGAGCTTCCTGGTGGCCAAAACTAAAAGGAAAACAGATGTGTGTGCTTTTCTCACTGTCTTTAAGAAGAAACACAGTGTTCTTGGAGATTTTCAGTGTTTCCCTGGTTGCAGCTTCCATTTTTTCAGGGGCTTTATATAGTGATGTTGAGTAATAAGCAATATCCTTGTATTCGTTATCTATTGTTGGGTAAAAATCGCCCCAAATTCAGCAGCTTTATAAACAATAAACTTTTTTTTCCTCACAGTTTCCATGGGCTAGGAATCTGGGTGAGGTTAGCTGTGTCCTCTGGCTCAGGCTCTTACGAGGATACAATCAGGGTGTCAGCCAGGGCTGCAGCTCTCTCAAGGCTTCAGAATCCTCTTTGAAACTCACTTCGACGGCTGCTGGCAGGCCTCAGGTCCTCTCTGGCTGTGGGCTGGAGACATCAGTTCTTGTCCACTTGCACCTCTTCATAAGAAGCAGCTGGCTTACCCCAGGGCTAGGGAGGGGAAAGAGGAAGAGACAGAAAAAGAAAATGAGAGACAGTGAGATCACAGTCCTTTTTGAAACCTAATCCCTGAAGTGACATCCCAAGATAAATAAGTATAATACATATTAAGTTATATGGTGGTAAATGCTAAGAAAATAATCAAAGTTCTCCATGTGGTATTAGTTCATAGCACAGAAGTTAAGAGCTTGGGTCCAGGAGGTAGACTTGGAGTTTGAATTCTAGTTCTCTGACTTATTACCCATATGATTTCGGGCCGGGCTATATTGCCTCTCCAAGCCTCAGTTTCCTTATTTCATTATTGTCAGTACAGAGAAAATGCTCATTTTTATAAACCTGGAGGAGTGGACCAGTAAACATCATTTGTACAGACAGGACCTGCTGACCCACCAGGCAAAAAAGAGGCCTCCACTGAGCAAGTCTACCTGCCAGATGCTATGTCATATTTAAACTTCATGAGATCTGGCCAGGCACAGTAACTCATGCCTGTAAATCCCTGTAGGTCAAGGTGGGAGGACTGCTTGAGGCCGGGAGTTCAAGGCTGCAGTGAGCCATGATTGTGCCACTGCACTCCAGCCTGGGCAACAGAGTGGGACCCTGTCTCCACAAATAAATAAACATCTTATGATCTGTACCAGGGTACAGGCAGGTGTTATTATCCCCACTTTTCATCCTCAACTCTGAGTTGAGTCATACATCAACTCTGATGACCTTTGCTTCCACTCCCCTTAAGCCATCCACAGGAATAGCAACTTTACATAGAAAAGTCAATCTGAGAGGGTTGAGTGACTTGCCCAATTACTGTAAAAGGTAGAGCTTCAATTAGCACCAAAGCCCATCTGATGCTAGTATTCCCTCTCCACCCATCCACGTGGCTTCCTGGTACTTATTTTAATTTTTTTTTTTTTTTTTGAGCTGGAGTTTCACTCTTGTTGTCCAGACTCAAGTGCAATGGTGCTGTGGCTCACTGCAACCTCCATGTCCTGGGTTCAAGCGATTCTCCTGCCTTAGGCACCTGAGTAGCTGGGATTACAGGTGCCTGCCACCATGTCCAGCTAATTTTTTTTTTTTTTGAGATGGAGTCTTGCTCTGTTGCCCAGACTAAAGTACAGTGGTCCAGTATTGGCTCACTGCAACATCCATCTCCTGCTTTCAAGCAATTCTTCTACCTCAGCCTGCTGAGTAGCTGGGATTACAGGCACCCGCCACCACACCCAGCTAATTTTTGCATTTTCAGTAAAGACAGGGTTTCACCATGTTAGCCAGGCTGGTCTCGAACTCCTGACCTCAGGCAATCCACCCACCTCAGCCTCCCAAAAGTGCTGGGATTACAGGCGCTAGCCACCGCGCTGGGCCCATTTTTTGTATTTTTAGTAGAGATGGGGTTTCACCATGTTGACCAGACTGGTCTTGAACTCCTGACCTCAGATGATCCACCCACCTCGGCCTCCCAAAGTCCTGGGATTACAGGCATGAGCCACCATGCCTGGCCTTGGCTTCCCTTTAATAAATCACCACTCAATTTGATGTGGAGGCTCTGTTCTTTCCCAGAATATAATGAATGGAATATTTCCCAGCCCACTTCCTCTATTTTATCAGTGTAATCAAGGGCTAGGGTGTTCCCTTCTTCTTGCCTCAAGGTGAAACAGAGGGGGCTCCCCTGTGCTCTGTAGCAGGCTAGACCTAGGCTTAAATCCTAAAGTATGCAGAGACTCCGCTGCACACTGCCATCCCAAGGCCCCTGTGATGTGTCTCGACTGGGGTCCTCTCCCTCCAAGCTCTGTGAACCTCAGTGCTGGGACCCTGAAAATAATTTAAGACAGGCATAAACAAGACCCTGGCTGCCAACTTAAACTTAGTCTCAGAGCTCAGGTACATTCAGGAACCCTGAAGCCCATGACTTCTCACACCCCTGCCATCCTATTCTTAGTTCTTTGTCTAAAATAATTTAAACAATTTATTTATTTTAATTTTTTATTTGTTTTTTTGAGACAGAGTCCTGCTCTGTCACCCAGGCTGGAGTGCAGTGGCATGATTTTGGCTCACTGCAACCTCTGTCTCCTGGGTTCAAGTGATTCTCCTGCCTCAGCCTCCTGAGTAGCTGGGATTACAGATGCCTGCCACCATGCCTGGCTAATTTTTGTTTTTTTAGTAGAGACAGGGTTTTACCATGTTGCCCAGGCTGGTCTCGAACTCCTGACCTCAGGTGATCTGGCCTCCCAAAGTGCTGGGATTAAAGGTGTGAGCCACCACACCTGGCTGAGACTATATTTTTTTTAATTAAAAAATGTTTTTTTTGAGGCCAGGCACAGTGGCTCATGCCTGTAATCCCAGTACTTGGGGATGCTGAGGCAGGCAGATTATTTGAGGTCAGGAGTTTGAAACCAGCCTAACCAACATAGTTAAATCCGGTCTCTACTAAAAATACAAAAATTAGCGGGGTATGGCGGTGGGTGCTTGTAATCCCAGCTACTCATGAGGCTGAGGCAGGAGTATCACTTGAGCCTGAGAGGCGGAGGTTGCAGTGAGCAGAGATCACACCACAGCACGATCATAGCTCACTGCTGCCTCAGATTCCTGGGCTCCAGCCATCTGCCTGCCTCAGCCTCCTGAGTAGCTGAGATTACACGCATGCACCACCACACCCAGTGTGAGAAACAAATGCACCCGTCCAAACCCAAAGAATGGACTCAGAGACCCAGAGCACAGAGAAAGTGAGACTTTTAATGATGGTCTTGCAGGATCGGGTGTCTGGCACCAGGCACACGTAGCACAGTTTCAACAAGCAATGTATCCCTTCGTCTGCAGGTACCTCCCCTGGTTCCTCATAGGCTGAGTACTATGGGGCCACAATCTTCCTGGATGTTGCCTATTGGTTGTTGGGTAGGGGCTGTAGGTGTTTTCTTTAGGGTTGTTAGAAATAGATAATTGGTGCCATGAAGAAAAGTCAGCATGAAGACAAAAGATCTCTCAGCAAGGCAATCTTTACTTTCTGAGGAAAGGGTGCTCAATCACAGATGGAACAATGGCAAGAGCACACCTGAGCAAAGGAAAAGCAGATCTATTTACCCTTATGCATTTGGGTCGTCCTTACTGCTGTGTCCTGCATCCACTGGCTGGAGTTGAACCTCACAATCTTAAACTGATACCCGATTTGCTAATAGCCTAAAACTTCCCTAAATAGGTAAGTGCAGGGAAGAACAAAGAAAGAGAGGAAGTTGCTTATGAAAGGCTTAAGGAAGTAATAACATTTCCAAATAAGGAAGGGACATAAACTATGAGCTAAGACTTGCCTGGGCCTGTCCAGACATGCCTGAGTAAGCCAAGCAACTCGATGGGCTAAAGTGTAAGAACTAATAGTTGATAGGAGGCTTTAGAGTAAGGAGCTATTATTCCTAGTGTCTATTATTTTATGTTTAAACCAAGATGAGCTTTGAAGAGGAACTTTTCTACTTCCTACAGTTGTCCTGCTGCATTTTGTTGCAGCCCACAATGCATTGCAATCCTAGTTAGCTTAGAGCCTCTTCAAATATTTGACTTATGACCCAAGTAGCTAGGCAGGCTGATAAGAACAGACAAAACCAGCTATTTTGCGGGCTAGTAAACTTTCATCTTAGACTAAACTTCTTTGGTTCAGGTGGGGGCAACTAAAAAGGTGGGGGTGGTGACAAGCAGGCATTGAGTGTCCAAGCAGAAACCTAGTATGTACGGTTTCTTTTGTAGTTTGCTGGCCTAACCTGATTTAAGCCACTTTGTCTTGGAAATGGACCACTGTATACATTATTTCCTTCACCCAGCTAATTTTAAATTTTTTTGTAGAGATGAGGTCTCATTCTGTTGCCCAGGCTGGTCTTGAACTCTTGGCCTCAAGTGATCCTCCTGCCTCAGCCTCCCAAAGTGCTTGGATTACAGACATGAGCTACCTGTTCAGTCATCTTTGTTTAAAAAAGAGAGTTTGGAGGACTCCAACTAGGAACTATTGGAGGAATCTTGGCCAGATATGATTATAGCTGGGTTGAAACAATGAAAACAAAACAATGAAACAAGATAAAAGGAGGAAGATGGGGAAAGGCTGGGAAGGTTACAACCAACAGGACTTGCAAGTAAGCAGATCTGGTGGCAAAGGTCAGGGAAAACCAAAGACTTCCAGGTCTCCAGGTGACAAGGCCAGATACGGCACATGGTAGTGCTGGCAGATGGAGGGGGAGTGCATACCGCCACACAGTTGGCCCACACACTCTGGCTGCAAAGGGCCAGGGACCACATGGTCTTTAGCTTGCTGCCTGAATTTGGACAACTCACTCCCTCTCACTCCGTGTCTTCACATTTCCAAAATGAAGCTAAAACAAACCCTTCTCCAGCTTATTTTGTTTCTGTTTTGTTATTTTCTGAGATGGAGTCTTGCTCTATTGCCCAGGCTGGAGTGCGGTGGTGCGATCTTGGCTCACTGCAACCTCCGACTCCAGGGCTCCTGCCATTCTCCTGCCTCAGCCTCCCAAGTAGCTGGGATTACAGGTGCCGACCACCATGCCCGGCTAATTTTTTTGTATTTTTTTTAGTAAAGACAGGGGTTTCACCATGTTGGCCAGGCTGGTCTCGAACTCCTGACCTCAGGTGATCCACTTGCCTCAGCCTCCCAAAGTGTTAGGATTACAGGTGTGAGCTACTGTGCCCGGTCTCCAGCTTGTCTTAAGAATCGAGTAACATCGCCATGTTTAATTGGCTTAGATATTCAGAAGCTGTTGATGTGAACATTTAATGAACTTTATGAATAAACAAATTAGATCAAAGTAAGTGGACTCCATGAAGCCGAGTATTATGCCTTCTGGATATGCCACCTGGTAACCCCTCCTTCAGCACACTGTGCCCCTTGACAGGCATCATGGGAGCAGGGACAGAGAAGGTGGGTGGGGAGCACAGGGACAGAGACACAGTGACATCCGCCCCTGCCTTGCCCCCATCCCATCCACCTTTTTTTTTTTTTTTTGAGATGGAGTTTCACTCCTGTTACCCACACTGGAGTGCAATGGCGCAATCTCAGCTCTCTGCAACCTCTGCCTCCCAGGTGCAAGCAATTCTCCTGTCTCAGCTTCCCAAGTAGCTGGGATTACAGGCATGCACCACCACACCCGGCTAATTTTGTATTTTTAGTAGAGATGGGGTTTCACCATGTTGGCCAGGCTGGTTTTGAACCCCTGACCTCAGGTGATCCACCCGCCTCAGCCTCCCAAAGTGCTGGGATTACAGGCGTGAGCCACCATGCCCAGCCCCCATCCACCCCTTTCTATAACAAAATCATTTAATAATGGTTTCCCATGTGTAAAAGATTTGCTTCATTCAATCACAGAATAGACACTTGAGATTCAAATTTACTGAGGAAGAAACTATTCACATGCCAAGTAGGAACTTAAAAAAAAAAAAAAAAACCCTTAATCACTGTATCATTGAAGGAAAACCAATTTAAGGAATGTAGTGTTTATCCAGGCAAGCCTGGTTGGCTTCTTGGTTTTCTGTCTTACTCATTTCTTTCTCCTTCTCAAAGAGTAGATTTTATTTTCAAACCTGGGAAAAGAGGTGTTCAAGGTGGGAGGGAGATGGAGGTAGGAGGATGGCTTTAGATCAGGAGTTCAAGACCAGCCTGGTCAATATAGCGAGACCTTGTCTGTAGAAAAAAATTTTTTTTTTTACTTAGCTAGATGTGGTTGGTGGTGCATGCCTGTGGTCCCAGCTTCTCAGGAGGCTGAGGGAGGAGGATCACTTGAGCCCAGGAATTTGAAGCTGCAGTGAGCTGTAATCATGCCACTGCACCCCAGCCTGCATGACAAAGCAAGACCCTGTCTAAAAGCAACAACAAAGGGCCAGGCTCAGTGGCTCACACCTGTAATCCCAGCACTTGGGGAGGCTGAGGCAGGAGGATCTCTGGAGGCCAGGAGTTCGAGACCAGCCTGGGCAACATAGAGAGACCCTGTCTCTCTCTGTCTCTCTCTTTTTTTTTTTTTAAAGAGGTGTTTGGGATATTCCACTATGTAGACGTCCACTGCCGAACGATCATAACCAAGACACATGTCCTGACAGCCTGTGATGGTTATTTGTGTTTGTGCAAACTCCAGAGCAGCCCAAGCTCCTGGACAAAGAGACATTCCACTGTGTTTTTAACTGTCTTGATCAGACATATGAGGAGAGACAAGTCATTGTCTCCAGCATCAAAGGAACGAACCAAGATGTTGATTTTGAAGAGCCAACACTTTCCCAAGAAGCCTCCACAGTGTGACATCACAGGGCCTCTAAAGGCACTGAGTGTCAGAATTGAGGCATGTGAAGCTGGGCCACATTCTAGCAGAGGCCCTGCTCAAAATGTGGCCTGGAGTAATCAAAAGATGTTGACGTGGCAGCTCCTCACCAGATGTCCTGCTCCCTTTATTGCTCATCTATGTCCAGTCTCTTGACAAGCAGCTGGAATGTTCTTTTTAGTGTTTTTGTTTTGTTTTGCTTTGTTTTCTTTGAGTCTTGCTCCGTCACCCAGGATGGAGTGCAGTGGCATGATCTCTGCTCACTGTAACCTCCACCTCCCGGGTTCAAGCAATTCTTGTGCCTCAGCCTCCTGATTAGCTGGGATTACAGGCACCTGCCACCATGCCCGGCTAATTTTTGTATTTTTTAGTAGAGATGGTGTTTCATCATGTTGGCCAAGCTGGACTTGAACTCCTGACCTCAGGTGATCCACCCGCCTCGGCCTCCCAAAGTCCTGGAATTACAGGCATGAGCCACCGTGCCCGTTTTGTTTTGTTTTGTTTTTAGCTGTAAGGTCTAGCTCTGACCCTCAAGCTGGAGTGCAGTGGTTCAATCATGGCTCATTGCAGCCTCTATCTCCTAGGCTCAAGAGATTCTCTCCCTTCAGCCTCCCAAGGAGCTAGGACTACAGGCATGAGCCACCACATCTGATGAAGTTTACTCTTGCTACCCAGGCTGGAGTGTAATGGCCTGATCTCAGCTCACTACCAATCTGCCTCCCAGGTTCAAGCAATTCTCCTGTCTCAGCCTCCCAAGTAGCTGGGACTACAGGCATTCGCCGCCACACTGGCTAACTTTTGTATTTTTAGTAGGGATGGGGTTTCACCATGTTGGCCAGACTGGTCTTGAACTCCTGACTTCAGGTGATCCACCTGCCTTAACCTCCCAAAGTGCTGAGATTACAGGCATGAGCCCTGCACCTGGCACACCTGGTTCATTTTTTTAAATGTTATTTTTGCAGAGACAGGGATCTCTGTATGTTGCCCAGGCTGGTCTAAAATGTTACTCTCAAATGATCCTCCCCCTTCAGCCTCCCAAAGAGCTGGGATTAGAGGCATGAATCACCGTGTCCAGCCTCATTCTCTTTTAATTAGCTCAGTTTCAGTTTCTTATTATACAAATACCATGAAATAGAAAATGTCAATGTTAAGCAGGATTTCCATGTAAAGGTGGCAAATCACAAAATCTCCCTTCCTTGATACTTATTCATTCTTTTTTTGTTCTTTTTATTTATTTTTTGAGATGCAGTCTCACTCTGTCACCCAGGCTGGAGTGTCGTGGCACAATCTTGGCTCACTGCAACCTCCGCCTCCCAGATTCAAGTGGTTCTCCTGCCTCAGGCTCCCGTGTAGCTGGGATTACAGGTGTGTACAACCATGCCCAGGTAATTTGTGTATTTTTAGCACAGACGAGGTTTCACCATGTTGGCCAGTCTGGTCTGGAACTCCTAACCCAAGGTGATCCACCTGCCTCGGCCTCCCAATGTGCTGGGATTACAGGCATGAGCCACTGCACCCGGGCCCTTGATACTTATTCATTCTAATGACATTTAGTGTGCACCTACTATGTGCCAAGTACTATATTAGGTTCTGAGAATGACTAAGATGGGACTCCTGCTGCAGGGAGCCTTTGTTCTGATTTGGTGTGAGTTTGGGAGGAGGATATGTAGGCAAGCAATTCAATAAATAGCAAGCTGATTTTTGAGTGTGATATCTGCTTTGAGAGAACCAGGCAGAATGAGGCAATGAATCCTCCCTCTCCACAGGATGAGGGAGGATTTCTCTGCCAAGGTGATGTGTGAGCTGAGGTCTGGAAAATCTAGTAAGGAATGACTGGCCTCGAGCCAACCCTGGCTAAGCTACTGAGCTTCAATGATAAAGTACTCCACTGGCCTTTGGGCAGGAAAACATAAGTACATGTGAGAAGAACCTCCAGCCAGCCTCAGAGCTTCCCATAACCCCAGCTAGAGCTAGATGATAATAAAGTCAGAACTTAAAGGAAGAACAAAGAAAAGGAAAATGAAACAAGAATATTCTCCCAGGCCAGTTGTGGTGGCTCATGTCTGTAATCCCAGCACTTTGGGAGGCCAAGGAGGGTGGATCACTTGAGGTCAGGAGTTTGAGACCAGCCTGGCCAAAATGGTGAAATTCTGTCTCTACTAAAAATACAAAAATCAGCTGGGCATAGTAGCATGCACCTATAATCCCAGCTACTCAGGAGGCTGAGGCAGGAGAATCACTTGAACCCGGGAGGCAGAAGTTGCAGTGAGCACCACTGCACTCCAGCCTGGGTGACAGAGCAAGACTCTGTCTCAACTAATAATAATAATAATAATAGAATAGTTATTCAAGTATAAACGCATTAAACAGAAACTCTCAAACATGCATCAATTCCAAAAATACAGCAGCTGTGGGTGAAAATAGAAACTGCAGGTTAAAAAGAATCATGATACTTTTGTATCTTTTTTCATAATTTTAATGAATGTTGAATAAAAAGATATGACCTTCACGTAGACTTTTATCTGAAGTTCAGAAATTCTCCCACCTTACTTTAGTTTCTTCAGCTTCTGTTGTATCAAGCAAAATAAATATTATATATATTTGAACTAAAACACATATGAAATATGTAAAGTTTTTTTTTTTTTTTTGAGACAGTGTCTCTCTGTTGCCAGGCTGGAGTGCAGTGGTGCGATTTTGGCTCACTGCAACCTACGCCTCCCAGGTTCAAGTGATTCTCCTGCCTCACCCTACCAAGTAGCCGGGATTACAGGCACCCGCCACCATGCCCAGCTAATTTTTCTATTTTTAGTAGAAACAGGGTTTCACCATGTTGGCCAGGATTGTCTCGATCTCCTGACCTCGTGATCTGCCCAATTCAGCCTCCGAAAGTGCTGGGATTACAGGCGTGAGCCACTGCACCAGGCAAAGTTATTTTTAATCCATTAATACATCTACTTACTTAACTACCTATTTGCACAAAAAGAGGTGTGAATTATCACTTTTTTTTTTTTTCGACACAGAGTCTCTCTCTGTTGCCCAGGCTGGAGTGGAATGGTGTAATCTTGGCTCACTGCAACCTCTGCCTCCGAGACTTAAGCGATTCTCGTGCCTCAGCCAGGCATGAGCTATCAGGCCTGGTCATATCACATAATGTTGTTATTTTTTGGTGGTTGAAAATTTCATGATTTATTACTTGCTTCTTTGTACTTTTCTTGTTTTGCTTTCTCTTCTCTCTCTCACTCTCCCTCTCTGACAGGGTCTCACTCTGTTACCCAGGTTGCGATCTCAAACCCCTGGGTTCTAGTGACCCACCTGCCTCAGCCTCGCAAGTAGCTGGGACTACAGGTGTACATTAGTATAACTGGTTTTTAATTTTTTATAGAGATGGGATCTTGCTATGTTCCTCATGCTGGTCTCATACTCCTGGCCTTGAGCAATCCTTCTACACTGCCTTCCCAAAGTGCTGGGATTACAGGTGTGAGCTATAGCACACAGCCTGCTTTGTACTTTTCTACAGGACTTAGATTTTATATAATAATTAAAAATATTTTTTACAAAAGCAGTAGTCACTGTAAACTTTTTAAAATTAAGCAATGATTAAGAATGAGGTACAGAAAGTAGTATTAATTCAGCACCTATTTTATACTAGATATTTTGCATATAGCAGATCACATAGTCCACATATCAAGGCAGAAATTATAATCTTTATTTTTTTAATTTTGTTTTATTTTTGAGATGGAGTCTCACTCTGTCACCCAGGCTGGAGTGCAGTGGCGCGATCTTGGCTCACTGCAACCTTCACCTCCCAGGTTCAGGCCATTCTCCTGCCTCAGCCTCCTGAGTAGCTGGGACTACAGGCGCCCAACACCAAGCCCAGCTAATTTTTTTTTTTTTTTTTTTGAGGCAGAGTCTCGCTCCATCGCCCAGGCTGGAGTGCAGTGGTGCGACTGCACTCACTGCAAGCTCTGCCTCCCAGGTTCATGCCACTCTCCTGCCTCAGCCTCCCGAGTAGCTGGGACTAAAGGCACCCGCCACCACGCCTAGCTAATTTTTTGTATGTTTAGTAGAAACGGGGTTTCACTGTGTTAGCCAGGATGGTCTCGATCTCCTGACCTTGTGATCCGCCCGCCTCTGCCTCCCAGAGTGCCGGGATTACAGGCGTGAGCCACAGTGCCCAGCCAATTTTTGTATTTTTAATAGAGACTGGGTTTCACCATGTTAGCCAGGATAGTCTTGATCTCCTGATCTCGTGATCCACCTGCCTCGGCCTCCCAAAGTGCTAGGATTACAGGCATGCGCCACCGCACCTGGCCCTTATAATCTTTATTTTCCAGGAGACAAAAATGTGGATTACAAGCATTTCCTGGTTCTAGAGATACACAGCTGCTGCCAAAACAATTTCCCCCTTTCCAGCAGCCTGCCCCCTGCTGGTTTTATCAAATTCAATTCCCCCACTTCCACCCCCACATCTGTGCGCAAGAATGTTCACACACACACACATTTCTGCTATATTCCATCTGCCTAGGCCAGGAGCTTGTCATGACAAACCAAATGCAATACCTATTTCCTGACCAAAGCTGTTATTCAGTATCTCTATGATTTGAGAAATAGTTTGATTTCACCCTGACAAGGATCACACTGAGTTTTTAATAGAAGTAATAATTACAAACCATCCTAGTCTGTGTGAAAGCATGTGATGTTCAGATATATCCAGCCCTTTGAGATGCTCTGCTGGAAGGTGGTTGAGGTACAAAGTACTATTGACTCATGGTCATCTTGGTCCATGGTCATTAATAATGATAGTTTGTACTTCTTTCGTGTTTGTGCTAAGGGTGGTTTCAAAACCTGGAAGAAGCTTATCAATTTCTAGGTATTCAAATATATCTTTCATAATGTATATGTGTGTGTGTGTGTGTGTGTGTGTATGCTGTGAAGATACATACACACATATATTCACATATGAATATATACACACATTTATGTATTTACATTATACTAATAAAAAAGTAAATTCTTTTTTTTTTCTTTTGAGATAGAATCTCACTCTGTCACCCAGGCTGGAGTACAGTGGCATGATCTCAGCTCACTGCCACCTCTGCCTCCCATGTTCAAGCAATTCTCCTGCCTCACCCTCTGGAGTAGCTAGGACTACAGGCGCCTGCCACCACACCAGGCTAATTTTCATATTTTTGGTAGAGACGGGGTTTCACCATCTTGGCCAGGCTGGTCTTGAACTCCTGACCTCGTAATCCACCCACCTCATCCTCCTAAAGTGCTGGGATTATAGGCATGAGTCACAATGCTGGTATAAAGTAAATTCTTAATGATCCACGAAAAGAAAATGGTAGGCCAGGTGTGGTGGCTCCCACCTGTAATCCCAGCACTGCAAGAGGCTGAGGGGGAAGGATCACTTGAGACTTGGAGTTTGAAACCAGCCTTGGAAACATGGTGAGACCCCCCTCTCTACAAGAAATATAAAAATTACCTGGGCATGGCGGCTTGTACCTGGGGTCAAAGTTACTCAGGAGGCTGAGATGGGAGGATCACTTAAGCCAAGAAAGAAGATGTTGCGGTGAGCCAGGGTCATACCACCGCACTCCATCCTTAATGACAAAGTCATACCTTGCCTCAAAAAAAGGGAAAAAATTGGTATCCATGAAAAATGTAAAATATCTATATATACATAAATCTATATAGAAATAGTATATTAATGAAAAAGTAAATTCTTAATAGTTCATGACAAGCAAATAGCAGGCCAGGCATGGTGGCTCATGCTTGTGATCACAACACTTTGGGAGGCTCAGGCAAAACGACTGCTTGTGTCTGAAAGTCTGGGAACAGCCTGCGCAACAAAGTGAGAACCAACTTCTCAGAAAAAATTAGAAATTAGCCAGGCATTGTGGCATGTGCCTGTAGCATCAGCTACTCAAGAGGCTGAGTTGGGAGAATCACTTCAGGCCAAACGGCCAAGGCTGCAGTGAGCCATGATCACATGACTACACTCCAGCCTGGGTGACAGAGCAAGACCCTAACAAAACAAAAAAAGATAACTGTAAAAAATATAAATATAGAAAACATGAAGTGAGAGGCTACCATGTCCAGAGCAAAGAAAAAGGGCCCAAGCAGAGGCTCATTCCGACTCCCACCCAAAGAAGACAAGAAAAACTATGAGACACTAAATAAAACAAACATCACTATGAAACCACGCAGGCAGAATTTATTATAAATTTGTCAGAAATCCACTGTCAAGGTTAAAAGAAGAGACAGGTGTTTTGCTAAGGCACTCTGCTCTGCAGTGAAGTTACCAACAAATAAGAGTCCAGGGAAGCTTTAGGCTCCTTGATGCTGTTGACCATTAAAGACTAAAAAGCGGGATCTGGAAAAGGTGACTGCGAGGCAAAAGCAAAGCCAGAAGAGGCCATGATGAGGCAGATGATGGGTTCCAGTGGCCACTATGAGGCCAAAGATGGGCCAGAAGAGGCCATCATGGGTTCGACTGGCCACTATGAGGCCGAAGATGGGCCAGAAGAGGCCATCATGAGAAAGGAGCTGGTATAACTGAGACAACTGTGAGACAGGAGCTGGGACTTGGGAGGCAGATGTGAGAAAAGAGATGAGCCAGGGGAGGACAGTGAGAGGCAGCAGCTGGGCTTAGAGAGGCCAGTGTGAGGCAAGAGCTGGGTCTGTTGAGGCAGCCTGGAGAAGCAGTTGTCAGGCAAAAGCTGGGCCTGTTCAGGGAGCCACCAGGAAGGCAGTGAAACCGGAGGACTCAACTTGAGAAAGATTTGAGTCTACAAAGGCGAGGAGCTGCACAGGAGCTAATCCAAAGAGGATGTTGTGAGGCAAAAGCTGAACCTTTAGACACAAAACGTAGGAAGAAAAGGGGAAGAAGTGGATGTCTGGAGACAGCAACTGGACCTGGAGAGGCAGACTTGAGAAAGTTCTGGGCCTACAGAAGCTGCAAAACTGAAAAAACCCGACCTCGAGAGGCTGTTGAGAGGAATGAGGTAAGCCTAAAGAGGCCATTTGAAGGCAGGAGCCGGTCCTGTCGAACTTGCTGAAACGCAAGAATTTGGACTGGGAAGGTCACAGTGAGGCAAGAGCTCAGTGTGGAGAGTCAGCTGTGAGGCAGAAGCAGGGTCTGTACGGGCCTTCAGGATGCAGGAGGCTGGGCCAGGAGAGGCCGACAGGAAGTCCAGTTCTGGGCGTGAAGAGGCAGACAAAAGTCAAAAGCTGGGCCTGGGAAGGCTGACGAGAGGCATGAGCTGGGCTAGGCATAAAGAGGCCATTGGGAGGCAGGAGAAGCTGAGCTTGGAGAGGCCGACTTGATGAAGTTGTGCACCTGGAGCGGCCGCCAAGAGGCAAGAGCTGGGCCCGGGGTGGGTGACTTGAGGACGACTTGTGCCTGCAGGGGCTGCTGGAAGGAAAAGCTGGGCCTGGAGATGCCGACTAGAGGAAGTTCAGGGCCTGGAGAGGATGCAAAGGAGCAAACGCTAGGCCTGGAAAGGCTGCTGTGAGGCATGAGCTTGGCGTATGGAGGCCACTGGGAGGAGGAGCTGGGTCTGCAGAGGCTGCCGAAAGGCAGGAGGCTTGCCCTGAGTAGGCCACGGTGAGGAAGGGGGTGGGCCAGGAGGGCCTACTGCGAGGTAGAGGCTGGGCCTCTAGACGCCACCAACAGGCAGGGGCTGGCCCTGGAGAGGCCAGGAGAGGCATGAGCTGGGCCTCGACAGGCCAGCATAAGGGAGGACCTCGGCCTACAGAGGCCAGCGTGAGGCAGGAGCTCACACCTCTCGGAAGGTGGCCAGAGGCATAAGTTGGGCCTGAACAGGCCACTCTGAGGGAGGAGCTGGGCCTGTCAAAGCTGCTGGGAGGCAGGCAGGAACTAGGTCCCGGGAAGCCACAGTGAGGTGAGAGCTGGGGCTGGAGAGGCCCCTCAGAGGCAAGAGCAGGGCCTGCAGAGGCTGTTCTCAAGCCACAGCTGGGTCTGTACAGGCCACTGCGAGGCAGAAGGTGGGCCTAAATAGCTTGGCGGGAGAAAGTTTTGGGCCTACAAAGGCTTAGGACAGCTGGACAGGAGCTGAGTCAAAAGAGGTGTGTTGTGAGGCAGGAGTTGGGCCTGTAGATGGACCTGGGGGGAAGAGCTGGGCCTGGAGAGGCAGCCATGAGGGAGGCAGAGGCTGGGCATGTAGACCAATGGGAGGCAGAGGCTGGGCATGTAGAGACCAATGGGAGGCAGGAGATGGCCCTGAAGGGGCCACTTGGAGGATGTGCTGCGCCTGGAGAGGCCGTGGGGAGGCCGGAGCTGGAAATGGAGAGGACGACTTCAGGACGATTTGAGCCTGCAGAGGCCGCTGGGAGTCCCAAGCTGGGCCACGAGAAGCTAACTGGAGAAAGTCTGGGGCCTGGAGATGCCACCAGAGGGCAGGAGCCGAGCCTGGAGAGGCCACAGTGAGGCCCGAGCTGGGCCTCGAGAGCTTTGCTTGAGGAAGTTTTTGGCCTACAAAGGCCGCCAGGAGCTGGGCAGGAGCTGGGCCTGGAGGTGCCCACTGTGAGGTAGAGGCCGGGCCTGTAGAGGCCACCAACAGGCAGGAGCTGGGCCTGCAGAGGCCACGAGAGGCATGATCTGGGCCTCAACAGGTCAGCGTAAGGGAGGACCTCGGCCTAGAGAGGCCAGTGTGAGGCATGAGCTGACACCAGGGCGGGATGCAAGAAGCATGAGTTGGACCTAAAGAGGCCACTGTGAGGGAGGAGCTCGGCCTGTCGGGGCTGCCGGGAGGCAGGCAGGAACTGGGCCCTGGGAAGGCGCCGTGAGGTGAGAGCAGGGCCTGGACAGTCCCCTGGGAGGCAGGAGTGGGGCCTGCAGCGGCTCTTCTCAAGCCAGAACTGGGTCTGTGCAGGCCACCGCGAGGCAGGAGGTGGGCCTAAAGAGCTTGACTGGAGAAAGTTTTGGCCCTACAAAGGCTGGAAGGAGCTGAGCCAAAAGAGGTCATTGGTTGTGAGGCAGGAGTTGGGCCTGGAGACATAGCCGGGAGGAAGAGTTGGGCCTGGAGAGGCAGCCAGGAGGGAGGCAGAGGCTCCTCTGTCACAGTCAGAGGAGTGGGGCCCCATCCTCTCCAGGCCCTGAATTTACTCCATTCAGCCTCTCCGGGCCAAGCTGTTCCTCCCAGCTGCGTCTCCAGACCTGACTGCTGCCTCCCAACAACCTCTTTGGACTCAGCTCCTGCCCAGCTCCTGGAGGCCTTGGTAGGCCCACAGCTTCCCCAAGCCAAGCTGCCCAGGCCCAGCTCAGGCCTCACGGTAGCCTCTCCAGGCTCAGCTCCTGCCCTCTGATGGCGTCTCCAGGCCCCAAACGGCCTCCGATCAGTGGGCTCCTCCAGGCCCAGCTTGGGCCTCCCAGCGGCCTCTGCAGACCCAAGTCATCCTGAAGTCGGCCTCTCCAGGCCCAGCTCCGGCCTCCCGGTGGCCTCTCCAGGTGCAACACGTCCTCAATGAGGGCCCCTCCAGGGCCAGCTCCTGCCTCCCATCGGCCTCTAGAGGCCCAGTCTCTGCCTCCCACCTGGCGGCCTCTCCAGGCCCAGCTGTTCCTCCTGGCTATGTCTCCTGGCCCAGCTCCTGCCTCCCAGCAAGCAACCTGTTTTGGCTCAGCTCCTGCCCAGCTCCCGCCGGCCTTTGGACCCCCCAAACTTTCTCCAGCCAAGCTCTTCAGGCCTACCTCCTGCCTCCTGGTGGCCTGTACGGGCCCAGCTCTGGCTGGAGAACAGCCTCTGCAGGCCCCGCTCTTGCCTCCCAGGGGCCTCTCCAGGCCCAGCTCTCGCCCCACGGTGGCCTCCTGGGGCCAAGTCCCTGCCTGCCTCCCGGCAGCCCGTGAGCGGCCCAGCTCCTCCCTCAGGGTGGCCTGTTTAGGCCCAACTCGTGCCTCTGGCACCCTGTCCAGAGGCGTGAGCCCCTGCCTCACACTGGCCTCTCTCATGCTGAGAGAGGTCCTCCCTCACGCTGGCCTGTTGAGGCCCAGCTCATGTCTCTGGTGGCCTCTCCAGGTCCAGCCCCTGCCTGTTGGCGGCCTCTAGAGGCCCATCCTCTACCTCCACAGTGGGACCTCCAGGCCCACCTCTTGCCTCACCATGGCCTCCTCGGGTCAGGCTCCCGCCTCGGGGCTGCCTCCACACGCCCAGCTCGTGCCTCGTGGAGGCCCTCCGGAGGCCAAGCTCATGCGTCATGGCGGCCACCAGGACCACTAAGTCTATCTTAAAAAAAATGCTTAAGGGAGTTTTTCAAGTAAAAATGAATGAAGTGGGGAGCGGTGGCTCATGCCTGTAATCCCATTTTGGGAGGCTGAGGTGGGTGGATCACCTGAGGTCAGGAGATCAAGACCATCCTGGCCAACATGGTGAAACCCCACCTCTAATAAAAATACAAAAAATTAGCCAGGTATGAAGGCCACTGAGATTGTGCCACTGCACTCCAACCTGGGTGAGAAGAGTCAAACTACATTTCAAAAACAAAAAACAAAACTTGAGGCCTGGCCTTCTGCTCCTCTCCAAACCCCCTTCTCTGGGCCCAAGACACTTTGGCTGAGGAGGGCGCTGAGGACGTGTGAGCCCCTGCCAGGAACCCCCTGCCCGGACCAAGTACTCGGCCCACAGGCCTGCATCCAGCGAGGCCTCCCGTGGCGTCAGCGTGTTCGTCTGGAGGAATATGGAACCTCACTCTGTGGCCGTGTTCCCCTGGTACTCCGTCCCCTTCCTGACCCCTCCCTGGAGCCACATGAGGCCCAGCAACCTGCCAGTCACTCAGTGGCCTCCAACCAGAGCAAACAACCTGCCAAGTTGGCAGCTGTTGCTCATGAGCATCCACCAGGTGGGACAGGGAGTGTTGACCCTGGGTGGCCCCCTGGAGCCACCTGCCCTGAAAGCCCAGGGCCCAGAACCCCACACACTTTGGGGGTGGTGGAACCTGGTAAGGGCTCACCTCCCACCATGGAGGAGGAGCCCTGGGGCCCTCAGGGGAGTCTCTGCTGGACAGTGAGACAGAGAATGACCACAATGATGCTTTCCTCTCCATCATGTCTCCTGACACCCAGTTGCCTCTACCACTCAGATGATGTCAGGCCCAGTCCCTCAGTGCCCTGTGCAAGGAACAGGACTCATCTTCTGAGAAGGATGGACGCAGCCCCAACAAATCGGACAAGGACCACATCCGGTGGCCCATGAGTGGTGGTCATGATCTTCAGCAAGCGGCACCAGGCCCTGGCAGGGCGCACCAGGGTCACCCCAACCAGGACAACCGGATGGTCAGCCAGATCCTGAGCGAGTGGTGGTACACCCTGGGGCCCAATGAGATGCAGAAGTACCACGACGTGGCCTTCCAGGTGAAGGTGGCCCACTTGCAACAAGGACGGAAAGAAGTCCAGCTCAGAGGCCAAGCCCACAAGCCAGGGGCTAGCAGGAGTGTACAAGGGCTCGTGGGAGCGGAGTATATCAGAGATGAGCACTGCCACTGCCCCCGGGGTGTCCTCTGAACTCCTGTCAGTTGCAGCCCAGACACTCCAGAGCTCGGATACCAAGGAGCAGCTTCTGTGGGGCAGAACGGCTGCACACAGTCAGGGAACCTGGCTCAGCCTGGCCCAAGCCTTCTCCCACAGGGGTGTACACAGCCTGGACGGCAGGGAAATAGACCCTCAGGCACTACAGGAACTGACACAGGTGATGTCTGGCACTGCATCATACTCTGGCCCAAAGCCTTCTACTCAGTATGGAGCTCCAGGCCACTTTGCAGCCCCTGGTGAGGGAGGTGACCAGTGGGCAGCCCTGCTGCTGCCCACCTGAGCTGCTCATTCCCAGCACATGGCCAGTGATGACATAGTGAGTGATGAGGAGCACATGGTCATCCATGAGGAGGAGGGGGTGACGATGTCATTGCTGATGACGGCTTTAGCACCACTGACACTGATCTCAAGTTCAAGGAGTGGGTGACCGACTGAGAGTGGTGACAGCTCTGGGGAGGAGCCAGAGGGCAACAAGGGCTTTGGTGGGAAGGTATTTGCACCTGTCATTCCTTCCTCCTTTACTCCTACCGCCCCTTGCTGGATCCTGAGCCCCCAGGGTCCCCCGATCCATCTGCAGTTTTTGGCAAAGTCCATGGTCCCACCCCCTCCTCCTCCTACACATACTCGGATGCTTCCTCCTCAACCTTGGCACCCACCTCCTTCTTACTGGGCCCAGGAGCCTTCAAAGCCCAGGAGTCTGGTCAGGGCAGCAGAGTGGGCCCCCTACGGCCCCTACGCCTGGGGATGGGGGCCCAGGGACGCCTTCCAAGGCGACCTGTTTCCTCCCAATGGATCCTTCCACCTTCTGGTGCAAGAGACCTGAAAGTGTGGGCGACCTGGAGCTACCAGGTCCCTCAGTCATTGCAGTCCCTCCCAACACTAAGGCTTTCCTAGGCAGGAGCTGGGCTGAGCCACCCAGGGGGCAGAGCCTGAAGAGGAGAAACTGACTGGGCTTTGGGGGTTGGGGCAGAGGGAACCCCACGGACACGGATCCCGCACTGGAGGACCCCACCACGCCCAAATGCAAGATGAGAAGATGCTCCATCTGCAGCCCAAAGCCCAACACCCCCAAGTGTGCCATGTGTGATGGGGACAGCTTCCCCTTTGCCTGTACAGGTGGAGAAGCCAAGGACGGGCTCAGGGAACCGGAGACCGAGAAGGCGCTGTCCTCTTCACTGCACGCGCCCTGGACCAGTGCCAGCCCTGATCGTGCAGCTCTTCCAGGCCCACTGCTTCTTCTGTCCACTAGGCCACAGCCGCTCTCCAGGCCCACTATGCACATATCTTCCCCTCCAAGGTTTGTTCTGCCCCTGCCCTGACTCCCAGCCCTGCGGGGGTCCTGTCCCCACCTCACCTGGCTCAGACTCTGATGCTGCCCTGGCTGCCCCACCACTGCCTCTGCCCAAGAGTCACGTGAGGCTGAGAGTAGGGGCAGGGGCAGCAGTGGTGCCACTTGGGGGGCGGTCCAGTGGGAGGAGCCTCAGCCCCGTGGGCTGCTCCGTGGGACTGATGACTGCATGATCTGGGCACCTCACAGATCTTCAACTGCAGGTGAAACAGATGCTGGTGGTGGGTGCAGGGCCGCTGGGAGCCGCTGCATGGGTCCCAGAGGCTAGACTGGGGCAGGCGCCAACTGAAGCTGCTGGGGCAGCATGGGCAGGATGCTCTGCACAGAAACCTTGGAGAAGATGTGTGCATAGTGGCTCCACTGCTGCTGCCCCTGCCCTGACTCCCAGCCCTGCCTGACCCCACCTCACCCTGCTCAGGCTCTGGCGCAGCCCTGGCTGCCTCTGCCCCAGAGTTGGGGCCTCGACAGCCTGGCTGGAAGGGGACACCCCAGCCCTGCCTCAACACCTGGGTCCCTCCATAACTACCACAGGCAGGTGGGCGACCCCAAAGAAGATCCCAGGACTCACAGTACCCCCTGAGAACATGGACACTATGTGGGGGTAGCAATGGAGGGCAGGATGGTTATCTTCTCCCGGGTAAAGCCATTTACTCCTTTCAGTTTGGGACGGAATAAGGCCTGCTTTTTTTTTTTTTTTCTTTTGAGACGGAGTCTTGCTCCGTCACCCAGGCTGGAGTGCAGTGGTGAGATCTTGGCTCACTGCAACCTCTTACTGCCGGGTTCACGCCATTCTCCTGCCTCAGCCTTCTGGGTAGCTGGGATTACAGGTGCATGCTACCACGTCTGGCTAATTTTTGTATTTTTAGTACAGACGGGGCTTCACCATCTTGGCCAGGCTGATCTCAATCTCCTGAAATCGTGATCCGCCTGCCTCCACCTCCCAAAGTGCTGCGATTACAGGTGTGAGCCACCATGCCTGGCCAAGGCCTGCTCCTCTTATACATACCCCTTACCCCTGCAGCTGTGCCGGGGGAAAGCTGGGCAGTTTCCCTCCTCTGAGCCCGTGTACATACCATGAAGTGTGGGACCTTCAGAGCTTTTCACTTTTCGGAAAATAGCTCCTGCTGGGGCTACAAGATGGAGTGTGAAGAGGGCCTTGGGCCACAGGGAGGTGCCTGTGGAATAGGGGGAGTTCATGCACCCCTTCTTTCTCCAGAGGGGCTGGACTCAGGTGAGTATGGGGGTGGGGGCTCCTGCATTTTGACACAGGCAGCAGGAGTGTTTTCTCCCGATTCCCTCTACACTCCCAACTTGAGTTGTACTTTTTAAGAAAGTGATTCACCCTGCCTTTGCCCCCTTCCCCAGAACAGAACACGTTGATCATGGGCGATATTTTCTACTGTGCCAAAAAGTTGCCATGACTGTCATTAAACCTGTTTAACACCAAATAATAAGGAAAATAAAATAAAAAATTCGGGGTCGGTGCAGAAACTCACTCCAAATAAATTACCTACAAAAATATTTATATAATGGTGGAAATATTCCAAAATTCCATATTTTGGGATTTATACACAAAAGATAAAAAAAATTAGAGGCCAAGAGGCTGCCGGAAGGGAAAAACGGGGCCTGAAAAGGCCATTGTGAGGAATGAGCTGGGCCTAAAGAGGCCACTGGCAGGCAGCAGCTGGGCCTGCCGAAGCGGCCGAAAGGCAGGAGCTTTGGACTGGGGAGGCCACAGTGAGGCGAGAGCTAGCTGGGCGTGGAGAGTCCGCTGTGAGGCCAAGGCTCGGCCTGTGCAGGCTTTCGGGAGGCAGGATGCCGGGCCTACAAAGGCTGACTGGAGATCAAGTTCTGGGCTTGAAGAGGCCGCCAAAAGTCAAAAGCAGGGCCTGGGAAGGCTGCCTACAGCCACGAGCTGGGCTGGGCCGAAAGAGGCCACTGGGAGACAGGAGGAGCTAGGCCTGGAGAGACTGACTCGAGGAACTTTTGCACCTGGAGAGGCCGCCGAGAGGCCGGAGCTGGGCCTAGGGAGGCCGACTTGAGGATGACTTAGGCCTGCAGAGGCCACCGAGAGGCCGGAGCTGGGCCTGGGGAGGCCGACTTGAGGACGACTTGGGCCTACAGAGGCCGCCGGGAGGCAGCAGCTGTCCCTGGACAGGCCTACTTGACAACAGTCTGGTCCTGCAGAGGCTGCCGGGAGGAAGAGCTGGGCCTGGAGAGGCCGACTGGAGGAAGTGCAGAGCCTGGAGCCCATGCAAAGGAGCAAACGCCAGGCCGGGGGAGGCCGCCTCGACGCATGAGCTTGGCCTCCGGAGGGCCTCCGTGAGGCAGGAGCTGGGCCTGCGGAGGCCGCCCCGAGGTGGGAGCCTGGCCGGAGGAGGCCACGGCGAGGCAAGAGGTGGGCCTGGAGGGCACACTGTTGAGGTAGAGGCTGGGCCTCTAGTGGCTGCCAACAGGCAGAGGCTGGGCCTGGAGAGGCCGACTGGAGGTCAAGTTCGGGGCCTGCAGAGGACACGGAAAGTCAAAAGCGGGGCCTGGGAAGGCCGCCGGGAGGCATGAGCTGGGCTGGGCTGAAAGAGGCCACTGGGCGACAGGAGGAGCTGGGCCTGGAGAGACGGACTCGAGGAACTTTTGCACTTGAAGAGGCCGCCGAGAGGCCAGAGCTGGGCCTGGGGAGGCCGACTTGAGGACGACTTGGGCCTACAGAGGCCGACGGGAGGCAGGAGCTGTCCCTGGACAGGCCTACTTGACGACAGTCTGGGCCTGCAGAGGCCGCCGGGAGGCAGGAGCTGTCCCTGGACAGGCCTACTTGACGACAGTCTGGTCCTGCAGAGGCTGCCGGGAGGAAGAGCTGGGCCTGGAGAGCCTGCTGGGCCTGCTGGGCCTGGAGAGGCCGACTGGAGGAAGTGCAGATCCTGGAGCCCATGCAAAGGAGCAAACGCCAGGCTGGGAGAGGCCGCCCTGACGCATGAGCTTGGCCTCCGGAGGGCCTCCGTGAGGCAGGAGCTGGGCCTGTGGGGGCCGCCCCAACGCGGGAGCCTGGCCCGAGGAGGCCACGGCGAGGCGAGAGGTGGGCGTGGAGGGCCCACTGTTGAGGTAGAGGCTGGGCCTCTAAAGGCCGCCAACAGGCAGGGGCTGGGCCTGGAGAGGCCAACAGAGGCATGAGCTGGGCCTCAACAGGCCAGCGTGAGGGAGGACTTCTCTCAGCGTGAGAGAGGCCAGTGTGAGGCAGGGGCTCACGCCTCTGGAAAGGGTGCCAGAGGCAGGAGTTGGGCCTCAACAGGCTACCGTGAGGGGGGAGCTGGGCCGCACGTGGGCTGCTGGGAGGCAGGCAGGGACTTGGCCCCGGGAGGCCGCCGTGCAGCAAGAGCTGGGCCTGGAGAGGCCCCTGGGAGGCAAGAGCGGGGCCTGCACAGGCTGTTCTCCAGCCAGAGCTGGGCCTGTACAGGCCACCGGGAGGCAGGAGGTGGGCCTGAAGAGCTTCGCTGGAGAAAGTTCGGGGTCTACAAAGGCCGGCGGGAGCTGGGCAGGAGCTGAGCCAAAAGAGCTTGCTTGCTGGGAGGCCGGAGCTGGGCCTGGAGAGGCCGACTTCAGGACCACTTGGGCCTGCAGACGGCGCCGGGAGGCCCAAGCTGGGCCTGGAGGAGCCCACCAACTGGAGGCCATTTGGGGCCTGGAGACGCTGTCGGAGGGCAGGAGCTGAGCCTGGAGAGGCCACCGTGAGGCCTGAGCTGGGCCTGGGGAGCTTGGCTTGAGGAAGCTGTGGGCCGACCAAGGCCGCCAGGAGCTGGGCAGGCGCTGAGTCCAAAGAGGTTGTTGGGAGGCAGCAGTCGGGCCTGGAGACGCAGCCGGGAGGAAGAGCTGGGCCCGGAGAGGACGCCGGGAGGCTGCAAGTGGGTCTGGAGAGGCCGACTTGAGGAGCTTCTGGGCCCGGAGAGGCCGCCGGAAGGGAAAAACTGGGCCTGGAAAGGCCGCTGTGAGGAATGAGCCCTATGGGCCTCAAGAGACCACTGGCAGGCAGGAGCTGGGCCTGTCAAAGCAGCTGAGATGCAGGAGCTTTGGACTCGGGAGGCCGCAGTGAGGCGAGAGCTAGCTGTTCGTGGAGAGTCCACTGTGAGGCAGAGGCTGGGCCTGTGCAAGCCTTTCGGAGGCAGGTGGCCAAGCCTGGAGAGGCTGACTGGACGTCAAGTTCGGGGCCTGCAGAGGCCTCTGAAAGTCAAAAGCGGGGCCTGGGAAGGCCGCCGGGAGGCATGAGCTGGGCTGGGCCGAAAGAGGCCACTGGGAGACAGGAGGAGCTGGGCCTGGAGAGGCTGACTCAAGGAACTTTTGCAACTGGAGAGGCCGCCGAGAGGCCGGACCTGGGCCTGGGGAGGCCGACTTGAGGATGACTTGGGCCTACAGAGGCCGCCGGGAGGCAGCAGCTGTCCCTGGACAGGCCTACTTGACAACAGTCTGGTCCTGCAGAGGCTGCCGGGAGGAAGAGCTGGGCCTGGAGAGGCCGACTGGAGGAAGTGCAGAGCCTGGAGCCCATGCAAAGGAGCAAACGCCAGGCCGGGAGAGGCCGCCTCGACGCATGAGCTTGGCCTCCGGAAGGCCTCCGTGAGGCAGGAGCTGGGCCTGCGGAGGCCGCCCCGAGGTGGGAGCCTGGCCGGAGGAGGCCACGGCGAGGCAAGAGGTGGGCCTGGAGGGCACACTGTTGAGGTAGAGGCTGGGCCTCTAGTGGCTGCCAACAGGCAGAGGCTGGGCCTGGAGAGGCCGACTGGAGGTCAAGTTCGGGGCCTGCAGAGGACACGGAAAGTCAAAAGCGGGGCCTGGGAAGGCCGCCGGGAGGCATGAGCTGGGCTGGGCTGAAAGAGGCCACTGGGCGACAGGAGGAGCTGGGCCTGGAGAGACGGACTCGAGGAACTTTTGCACTTGAAGAGGCCGCCGAGAGGCCAGAGCTGGGCCTGGGGAGGCCGACTTGAGGACGACTTGGGCCTACAGAGGCCGACGGGAGGCAGGAGCTGTCCCTGGACAGGCCTACTTGACGACAGTCTGGGCCTGCAGAGGCCGCCGGGAGGCAGGAGCTGTCCCTGGACAGGCCTACTTGACGACAGTCTGGTCCTGCAGAGGCTGCCGGGAGGAAGAGCTGGGCCTGGAGAGCCTGCTGGGCCTGCTGGGCCTGGAGAGGCCGACTGGAGGAAGTGCAGATCCTGGAGCCCATGCAAAGGAGCAAACGCCAGGCTGGGAGAGGCCGCCCTGACGCATGAGCTTGGCCTCCGGAGGGCCTCCGTGAGGCAGGAGCTGGG
Source organism: Gorilla gorilla gorilla (assembly GCF_029281585.2). Classification (NCBI taxonomy): domain Eukaryota; kingdom Metazoa; phylum Chordata; class Mammalia; order Primates; family Hominidae; genus Gorilla; species Gorilla gorilla. The sequence continues at coordinate 73,222,626 of NC_073230.2, read as the reverse complement.
CCTGTGGGGGCCGCCCCAACGCGGGAGCCTGGCCCGAGGAGGCCACGGCGAGGCGAGAGGTGGGCGTGGAGGGCCCACTGTTGAGGTAGAGGCTGGGCCTCTAAAGGCCGCCAACAGGCAGGGGCTGGGCCTGGAGAGGCCAACAGAGGCATGAGCTGGGCCTCAACAGGCCAGCGTGAGGGAGGACTTCTCTCAGCGTGAGAGAGGCCAGTGTGAGGCAGGGGCTCACGCCTCTGGAAAGGGTGCCAGAGGCAGGAGTTGGGCCTCAACAGACTACCGTGAGGGGGGAGCTGGGCCGCACGTGGGCTGCTGGGAGGCAGGCAGGGACTTGGCCCCGGGAGGCCGCCGTGCAGCAAGAGCTGGGCCTGGAGAGGCCCCTGGGAGGCAAGAGTGGGGCCTGCACAGGCTGTTCTCCAGCCAGAGCTGGGCCTGTACAGGCCACCGGGAGGCAGGAGGTGGGCCTGAAGAGCTTCGCTGGAGAAAGTTCGGGGTCTACAAAGGCCGGCGGGAGCTGGGCAGGAGCTGAGCCAAAAGAGCTTGCTTGCTGGGAGGCCGGAGCTGGGCCTGGAGAGGCCGACTTCAGGACCACTTGGGCCTGCAGACGGCGCCGGGAGGCCCAAGCTGGGCCTGGAGGAGCCCACCAACTGGAGGCCATTTGGGGCCTGGAGACGCTGTCGGAGGGCAGGAGCTGAGCCTGGAGAGGCCACCGTGAGGCCTGAGCTGGGCCTGGGGAGCTTGGCTTGAGGAAGCTGTGGGCCGACCAAGGCCGCCAGGAGCTGGGCAGGCGCTGAGTCCAAAGAGGTTGTTGGGAGGCAGCAGTCGGGCCTGGAGACGCAGCCGGGAGGAAGAGCTGGGCCCGGAGAGGACGCCGGGAGGCTGCAAGTGGGTCTGGAGAGGCCGACTTGAGGAGCTTCTGGGCCCGGAGAGGCCGCCGGAAGGGAAAAACTGGGCCTGGAAAGGCCGCTGTGAGGAATGAGCCCTATGGGCCTCAAGAGACCACTGGCAGGCAGGAGCTGGGCCTGTCAAAGCAGCTGAGATGCAGGAGCTTTGGACTCGGGAGGCCGCAGTGAGGCGAGAGCTAGCTGTTCGTGGAGAGTCCACTGTGAGGCAGAGGCTGGGCCTGTGCAAGCCTTTCGGAGGCAGGTGGCCAAGCCTGGAGAGGCTGACTGGACGTCAAGTTCGGGGCCTGCAGAGGCCTCTGAAAGTCAAAAGCGGGGCCTGGGAAGGCCGCCGGGAGGCATGAGCTGGGCTGGGCCGAAAGAGGCCACTGGGAGACAGGAGGAGCTGGGCCTGGAGAGGCTGACTCAAGGAACTTTTGCAACTGGAGAGGCCGCCGAGAGGCCGGACCTGGGCCTGGGGAGGCCGACTTGAGGACGACTTGGGCCTACAGAGGCCGCCGGGAGGCAGCAGCTGTCCCTGGACAGGCCTACTTGACAACAGTCTGGTCCTGCAGAGGCTGCCGGGAGGAAGAGCTGGGCCTGGAGAGGCCGACTGGAGGAAGTGCAGAGCCTGGAGCCCATGCAAAGGAGCAAACGCCAGGCCGGGAGAGGCCGCCTCGACGCATGAGCTTGGCCTCCGGAGGGCCTCCGTGAGGCAGGAGCTGGGCCTGCGGAGGCCGCCCCGAGGTGGGAGCCTGGCCGGAGGAGGCCACGGCGAGGCAAGAGGTGGGCCTGGAGGGCACACTGTTGAGGTAGAGGCTGGGCCTCTAGTGGCTGCCAACAGGCAGAGGCTGGGCCTGGAGAGGCCGACTGGAGGTCAAGTTCGGGGCCTGCAGAGGACACGGAAAGTCAAAAGCGGGGCCTGGGAAGGCCGCCGGGAGGCATGAGCTGGGCTGGGCTGAAAGAGGCCACTGGGCGACAGGAGGAGCTGGGCCTGGAGAGACGGACTCGAGGAACTTTTGCACTTGAAGAGGCCGCCGAGAGGCCAGAGCTGGGCCTGGGGAGGCCGACTTGAGGACGACTTGGGCCTACAGAGGCCGACGGGAGGCAGGAGCTGTCCCTGGACAGGCCTACTTGACGACAGTCTGGGCCTGCAGAGGCCGCCGGGAGGCAGGAGCTGTCCCTGGACAGGCCTACTTGACGACAGTCTGGTCCTGCAGAGGCTGCCGGGAGGAAGAGCTGGGCCTGGAGAGCCTGCTGGGCCTGCTGGGCCTGGAGAGGCCGACTGGAGGAAGTGCAGATCCTGGAGCCCATGCAAAGGAGCAAACGCCAGGCTGGGAGAGGCCGCCCTGACGCATGAGCTTGGCCTCCGGAGGGCCTCCGTGAGGCAGGAGCTGGGCCTGTGGGGGCCGCCCCAACGCGGGAGCCTGGCCCGAGGAGGCCACGGCGAGGCGAGAGGTGGGCGTGGAGGGCCCACTGTTGAGGTAGAGGCTGGGCCTCTAAAGGCCGCCAACAGGCAGGGGCTGGGCCTGGAGAGGCCAACAGAGGCATGAGCTGGGCCTCAACAGGCCAGCGTGAGGGAGGACTTCTCTCAGCGTGAGAGAGGCCAGTGTGAGGCAGGGGCTCACGCCTCTGGAAAGGGTGCCAGAGGCAGGAGGTGGGCCTCAACAGGCCACCGTGAAGGAGCAGCTGGGCTGCATGCGGGCTGCCGGGAGGCAGGCAGGGACTTGGTCCCGGGAGGCCGCCGTGAGGCGAGAGCTGGGCCCGGAGACGCCCCTGGGAGGCAAGAGCGGGGCCTGCAGAGGCTGTTCTCCAGCCAGAGCTGGGCCTGTACAGGCCACCGGGAGGCAGGAGGTGGGCCTGAGGGGCTTCGCTGGAGAAAGTTCGGGGTCTACAAAGGCCGGCGGGAGCTGGGCAGGAGCTGAGCCAAAAGAGCTTGCTTGCTGGGAAGCTGGAGCTGGGCCTGGAGGAGCCCAACGACTGGAGGCCGTTTGGGGCCTGGAGACGCCGTCGGAGGGCAGGAGCTGAGCGTGGAGAGGCCACGGTGAGGCCTGAGCTGGGCCTGGGGAGCTTGGCTTGAGGAAGCTGTGGGCCGACCAAGGCCACCAGGAGCTGGGCAGGCGCTGAGTCCAAAGAGGTTGTTGGGAGGCAGGAGTCGGGCCTGGAGACGCAGCCGGGAGGAAGAGCTGGGCCCGGAGAGGACGCCGGGAGGCTGCAAGTGGGTCTGGAGAGGCCGACTTGAGGAGCTTCTGGGCCCGGAGAGGCCGCCGGAAGGGAAAAACTGGGCCTGGAAAGGCCGTTGTGAGGAATGAGCCCCATGGGCCTGAAGAGGCCACTGGCAGGCGGCAGTTGGGCCTGCCGAAGCGGCGGAGAGGCAGGAGCTTTGGACTCGGGAGGCCGCAGTGAGGCGAGAGCGAGCTGGGCGTGAAGAGTCCGCTGTGAGGCCGAGGCTGGGCCTGTGCAAGCCTTCGGGAGGCAGGAGGCCGGGCCTGGAGAGGCCGACTGGAGGTCAACTTCGGGGCCTGCAGAGGACACGGAAAGTCAAAAGCGGGGCCTGGGAAGGCCGCTGGGAGGCATGAGCTGGGCTGGGCCGAAAGAGGCCACTGGGAGACAGGAGGAGCTGGACCTGGAGAGACGGACTCGAGGAACTTTTGCACTTGAAGAGGCCGCCGAGAGGCCAGAGCTGGGCCTGGGGAGGCCGACTTGAGGACGACTTGGGCCTACAGAGGCCAACGGGAGGCAGGAGCTGCCCCTGGACAGGCCTACTTGACGACAGTCTGGGCCTGCAGAGGCCGCCGGGAGGCAGGAGCTGTCCCTGGACAGGCCTACTTGATGACAGTCTGGTCCTGCAGAGGCTGCCGGGAGGAAGAGCTGGGCCTGGAGAGGCCGACTGGAGGAAGTGCAGAGCCTGGAGCCCATGCAAAGGAGCAAACGCCAGGCCGGGAGAGGCCGCCTCGACGCATGAGCTTGGCCTCCGGAGGGCCTCCGTGAGTCAGGAGCTGGGCCTGCGGAAGCTGCCCCGAGGTGGGAGCCTGGCCCAAGGAGGCCACGGCGAGGCAAGAGGTGGGCCTGGAGGGCACACTGTTGAGGTAGAGGCTGGGCCTCTAGTGGCTGCCAACAGGCAGAGGCTGGGCCTGGAGAGGCCGACTGGAGGTCAAGTTCGGGGCCTGCAGAGGACACGGAAAGTCAAAAGCGGGGCCTGGGAAGGCCGCCGGGAGGCATGAGCTGGGCTGGGCCGAAAGAGGCCACTGGGCGACAGGAGGAGCTGGGCCTGGAGAGACGGACTCGAGGAACTTTTGCACTTGGAGAGGCCGCCGAGAGGCCGGAGCTGGGCCTGGGGAGGCCGATTTGAGGACGACTTGGGCCTACAGAGGCCACCGGGAGGCAGGAGCTGTCCCTGGACAGGCCTACTTGACGACAGTCTGGTCCAGCAGAGGCTGCCGGGAGGAAGAGCTGGGCCTGGAGATGCCGACTGGAGGAAGTGCAGGGCCTGGAGCCCATGCAAAGGAGCAAACGCCAGGCCGGGAGAGGCCGCCCTGATGCATGAGCGTGGCCTCCGGAGGGCCTCCGTGAGGCATGAGCTGGGCCTCAACAGGCCAGCGTGAGGGAGGACTTCTCTCAGCGTGAGAGAGGCCAGTGTGAGGCAGGGGCTCACGCCTCTGGAAAGGGTGCCAGAGGCAGGAGTTGGGCCTCAACAGGCTACCGTGAGGGGGGAGCTGGGCCGCACGTGGGCTGCTGGGAGGCAGGCAGGGACTTGGCCCCAGGAGGCCGCCGTGCAGCAAGAGCTGGGCCTGGAGAGGCCCCTGGGAGGCAAGAGCGGGGCCTGCACAGGCTGTTCTCCAGCCAGAGCTGGGCCTGTACAGGCCACCGGGAGGCAGGAGGTGGGCCTGATGAGCTTCGCTGGAGAAAGTTCGGGGTCTACAAAGGCCGGCGGGAGCTGGGCAGGAGCTGAGCCAAAAGAGCTTGCTTGCTGGGAGGCCAGAGCTGGGCCTGGAGAGGCCGACTTCAGGACCACTTGGGCCTGCAGACGGCGCCGGGAGGCCCAAGCTGGGCCTGGAGGAGCCCACCAACTGGAGGCCATTTGGGGCCTGGAGACGCTGTCGGAGGGCAGGAGCTGAGCCTGGAGAGGCCACCGTGAGGCCTGAGCTGGGCCTGGGGAGCTTGGCTTGAGGAAGCTGTGGGCCGACCAAGGCCGCCAGGAGCTGGGCAGGCGCTGAGTCCAAAGAGGTTGTTGGGAGGCAGCAGTCGGGCCTGGAGACGCAGCCGGGAGGAAGAGCTGGGCCCGGAGAGGACGCCGGGAGGCTGCAAGTGGGTCTGGAGAGGCCGACTTGAGGAGCTTCTGGGCCCGGAGAGGCCGCCGGAAGGGAAAAACTGGGCCTGGAAAGGCCGCTGTGAGGAATGAGCCCTATGGGCCTCAAAAGACCACTGGCAGGCGGGAGCTGGGCCTGTCAAAGCAGCTGAGATGCAGGAGCTTTGGACTCGGGAAGTCGCAGTGAGGCGAGAGCTAGCTGTTCGTGGAGAGTCCACTGTGAGGCATGTGCAAGCCTTTCGGAGGTAGGAGGCCGAGCCTGGAGAGGCTGACTGGACGTCAAGTTCGGGGCCTGCAGAGGCCGCCGAAAGTCAAAAGCGGGGCCTGGGAAGGCCGCCGGGAGGCATGAGCTGGGCTGGGCTGAAAGAGGCCACTGGAAGACAGGAGGAGCTGGGCCTGGAGAGGCTGACTCGAGGAACTTTTGCAACTGGAGAGGCCGCCGAGAGGCCGGACCTGGGCCTGGGGAGGCCAACTTGAGGACGACTTGGGCCTACAGAGGATGCCAGGAGGCAGGAGCTGGCTCTGGACAGGCCGACTTGACAGTCTGGGCCTGCAAAGGCTGCCGAGAGGAAGAGCTCGGCCTGGAGAGGCCGACTGGAGGAAGTCCAGTGCCTGGAGGGGATGCAAAGCAGCAAAAGCTAGGCCTGGAATGGCTGCCCTGAGGCACGAGCTTTGCCTATAGAGGCCACTGGGAGGCAGGAGCTGGGCCCGCAGAGTCTCCCGAGAGGGAGGAGCATTGCCCCAGGAGGCCACAGTTAGGAAGAGATGGGCCTGGAGAGCCCACTGTGAGGTAGAGTCCGGGCCTGTAGAGGCCACCGTCAGTCAGGGGCTGCGCCCGTTGAGGCCACAAAAGGCAAGAGCTGGGCCTCAACAGGCCAGTGTGAGGCAGGAGCTGACAGTTGGGTAGGTTGCAAGAGGCATGAGTTGGGCCAAAAGACACCACCGTGAGGGAGGAGCTGGGCCTGTACAAGCTGCCGAAAGGCAGGAACAGCTTTGGACTGGAGAGGCCACAGACCGGGAAGAGCTGGGCGTGGAGAGTCTGCTGTGAGGCAGAGGCTGGGCCTGTACATGCCCTCGGGAAGTAGGAGGCTGGGCCTGGAGAGGCCGACTTGAGGAAGTTTTACTCCTGCAGAGGCCACTTAGAGGCAAGAGCTGAGTGTGGAGAGGCTGACTTGAGGTCGATTTTGGCGTGCAGAAGCCACCGGTAGCTACGAGTTGGCCCTGGAGAGGCTGATTTGAGAACAATTTTGGCCTGTAGAGGCCACTGGGAGGGAGAGCTTGGCCTGGAGAGGCCAACTAGAGTAAGTTCAGGGCTTGGAGAGTATGCACAAAGGGAAACGCTCAGCCTGGAAAGTGTGCTGTGAGGCATTAGCTTGGCCTACACAGCACTTGGAGGCAGGAGCTGGGCCTGCAGAGGGTGACTTCAGGACGATTTTGGCCTGCAGAAGCCTTTGGGAGGAAGAGCTTGGCCTGGACTGGCTGACTGGAGGAAGTTTTGGGACTGGAGTATGCGTCAAAAAGCAAAAGTTAGGCTAGGAAAGGCCACTTCACGGCATGATCTTGGCCTACAAAGGCAATTGCGAGGCAGGAGCTGGGCCTGTAGAGGCTCCTGAAAGGCAGGAGCTTGGCCTTAGGAGGCTATGATCAGGCAAGTGGTGGGCCTGGAGGGTCTACTGTGTGGTAAGGGTCTGGGCCTGTGTAGGCCGACATGAGGCAGGAGCTGAGTTAGGAGAGGCCAACTTTTGGAGAATTTGGGCCTGCAGAGGCTGCCAGGAGGCAAGAGCTGTGCCTGCAGAGTCTGTCTTCTAGCATGAGCTGGGCCTAAAGAGACCATTGTGAGGCAGCAGCTGCCTGGGAGGCAGGCAGATTCATGGCCTGGGGAGGCCACCGTGAGGCAAATGCTCAGTTTTCGGAGGATGCCGTGAGGCAGGGAGAAACTTGGCTTTTGGTGGCCGCAGTGAGGGAATAGTTTGATTGCTGAGGCTGCTGGGAGGCCAAAGGTGGGCCTGGAAAGCTTTACTTTAAGAAGTCTGTGGCCTACAGAGGCTGCCAGCAGCTCAGCAGGAGTTGGGCCAAAGGAGGTTGTTGTGAGGCAGGAGACGGGCCTGTAGACGCACCGGGAGGATGAGCTTGTCCTGGCGATGCCGAGTTAAGCACATTCTGGGCCTGGACAGGCTGCAAAAGGCAAAAGCTGTGCCTGGAAAAGTCGCCATGGGGCATGAGCTTGGCCTAAAGAGGCCATTGCAAGGCAGGAGCTGGGCCTGTAGAGGCTGCCGAAAGGCAGGAGCTTCGCCTGAGGATGCCACAGTGAGACACCATCTGGGTCTGGAAGGTCCACTGTGAGGCAGAGGCTGGTCTGTAGAGTCCGACAGTAGACAGAATTTGAGCAAAAGGCTAATTTCAGGAAGTTTTGAGCTTCAAGAGTTAGCCAGGAGGCAGGCACTAGGCCTGGAAATGGCCTGACAGTCATGAGTTGGGCCTAAATGGGCCACTGTGAAGGAGGAGCTGTGCCTGTCGAGGCTACTGGCAGGCAGGCAGAAACTTGGCCTGGGGCAGCTGCCATGAGACAAGAGCTGGGCCTGGAGAAGCCCCTGAGAGGTAAGAGCAGGGCCTGCAGAGGCTGTTATCAAGTCAAAGCTGGGCCTGTTCATGCCACCGGGAAGCAGAAGGTGGGCCTGGAGAGTTTTAATTGAGGAAGTTTTGGGCCTACATTGGCCGCCGTGAGCTGGACAGGAACTGGGCCAAAAAAGGCTGTTGTGAGGCAGCTGTTGTGAGGCAGCAGTTGTGCCTGTAGACTCAGCCAAGAGGAAAAGCTGGGCCTGGAGAAGCCGCCATGAGGCAGAGGTTTGGCCTGTAGACGCTGACAGGAAGCAGGAGCTGGGCCTGAAGAGATCAACTTGAGGAGATTTTGGGCCTTCATAGGCCACCAGGAGGCAGCAGTTGGGACTAGAGAGGCTGACTTGAGGAAGTTTTGGGCCTGAAGATGACGTCCTGGGACAGGAGCTGGGCCTGGAGAGGCCACCATGAGGCATGAGCTGGATGTAGAGAGGCCAGTGTGAGGCAAGACCTGGGCCTGTCTAGGCTGCTGGGAGACAGGCAGGAACCTGGCCAGGGAAGGTTGCCATGAGACAAAAGTTGGGCCTGGAAAGGCCCTTGTGAGGCATCAGCTTGGCCTAAAGAGGCCACTGGGTGGCAGGAGCTGGGTGTGCAGAAGCTGCTGAAAGGTTGGGAGCTTGGCTTGGGGGGTCCACAGTGAGGCAGATACTGGGCCTGAAGAATCTGCTCTGAGGCAGATGTTGTGACTTTAGAGGCCGACGGGAGGCAGAGGCTGGGCCTGGAGAGGCCAAGATGCAGGAGCTGGGCCTGGAGAGGCTGCCAAGAAGCATGAGCTGGGTCTAAACAGGCCAGTGTGAGGCAAGAGATTAGCCTGTAGAGAGGCCTACTTGAGGAAGATTTTGGCCTGGAGAGACTGTCAGGGGCAGGAGCTGGGCCTGTTGAGCCTGCTGGGAGGCAGGCAGGAACTTGGCCAGGGACGACCTCTGTGAGGCAAGAGCTGAGCCTGGAGAGGGCACTGTCTTTCAGGAGCTGGGCCTATTCAAGCTGCCGGGAGGCAGAAGGTTGTGCTGGAGAACTTGATGTGAGAAAGTTTTGGGCCTATAAAGGCTGCCAGGAGCTGGACAGGAGCTGAGCCAAAAGAGGTTGTTGTGAGGTAGGAGGTGGACCTGGAGATGCAGCCGGGAGGAAGAGCTGGGCCTGGAGAGGCCCAGTTGAGGAAGTTCTGGGTCTGGAGATGCTGCCAAAAGGCAAAAGCTGGGCCAGAATGGCCACTGTGAGGCATAAGCTTGCCCTAGAAAGGCTATTGAGGCAGGAGTGGGGCCTGTAGAGGCTGCTGAAAGGCAGGAGCTTGGCCTAGGGGGCTGCAGTGAGGCACATCCTGGGCTGGGAAAATCTGCTGTGAGGCAGATGTTGAGCCTGTAGAGGCTGACGGAAGGCACAAGTTGGGCCTGGAATGGCAGACTTGAGAAAGTTCTCGGTCTAGAGAAGCTGCTGGGATGCAGGAGCTGGGCCTGGAGAGGCCAGCAAGGCATGAGCTGTGCCTAAAGAGGCCAATGTTAGGCAGGAGCTGTGCCTGGAGAGGTCGACTTGAGGAAGTTTCCGGCACGGACAGCCTGTCGGGGGGCAGGAGCTGGGCCTGGAGAGGCCACCGTGAGGCATGAGCTGGGCCTAATGAGATTAGTGTGAGGCAGGATCTGGGCCTGTTGAGGCTGCTGGGAGGCAGGTAGGACCTTGTTTGGGGAAGGCCTCTGTGAGGCAAAAGCTGGGCCTGGAGAGGCCATTGTCACGCAGGAGCTGGGCCTGTCCAGGCCATTGGGAGGCAGAAGGTGGGCCTGGAAAGCTTGACTTGAGGCATTTTGGGGCCTACAAAGGCCAGTAGGAGCTGGGCAGGAGCTGAGCCAAAAGAGGTTGTTCTGAGGCAGGAGTTGGACCTCCACACACAGTCAGAAGAAAGAGCACAGCCTGTAGAGGCCACCTGGGGGCAGCAGCTGGGCCTAGAGATGCCAACGAAAGGCAGGAGCTAGGCCTTGAGAGGCGGACTTGTGGACATTTTTGGCCCTGGATTTTGTGGCCTGGACTTGCGGACATTTGAGCCTCCTGCAAAGAGGCAGGAGCTGGGACTAAAGAGGCCATTGTAAGGCAGGAGCTGGGCCTGTACAGGCTGCCGGGAGTCAGAAGATGGGCCTCAAGAGGCCACTGTAAAACAGGAGCTGGGTCTTGGAAGGTGGCCATGAGGCAAAAGCTGGCCCTTGGGAGGCCAATGAGTGGCAGGAGCTGGGCCTGGTGAGATCGACTTGAGAAAGTTCAGGGCCTGGAGAAAAGGCTGGGAGGCAGGAGCTGGGTCTAAAGAGGCCATTGTAACGATGGAGCTGTGCCTGTGGAGGCTGTTGTGAGGCAGTAGCCTCATCTGCGGAGACTGTCGTGAGGTATGGTATGGGCCTAAATAGGCCATTGTGAGTCTTGAGCTTGGTCTGTAGAGGCTGAGTGGAGAAAGTTCTGGGCCTGAAGAGGCTGCTGGGAGGCAGGAGCTGGGCCAAAAGAGTCAAGCACATTACATTTATTAGGTACTTTATTTCCCCTATTATGTTGTAAGATATAATGAAATTATAGAGTTCACCATAATGTAGAATCAGTGGCCGTGTTAAGCCTGTTTTCCTGCGACTAGATGGTCCCATCCTCTCAGCATGTTGGGAAAAAGCGACAGATCATAAGGCATTAGATTCTCATAGGGACAGCGCAACCTAGATCCCTCACATGCACGGTTCACAAATAGGGTGTGAGCTCCTATGAGAATCTAATGCTGCTGCTGATCTGAGAGGAGGAGGAGCTCAGGCAGGAATGTGAGCAAAGGGGAGTGGCTGTACATACAGATGAAGCTTCCCTCACTCGACACCACTCACCTCCTGCTGTGTGGATCCTTACATCTCCATGGCTCAGGGGTTGAGGACCCCTGCTCAAGTGCATCCAAAAGGACCCTTCCCACAGCAGTCTTCATAGTGGTCAAGTGCAGCAACCACTTAACTCCCAAGGCATGTGCCTCAGCTGGCATTTCATCACAATCAACAGTAAGTGGTAGCTTGAGTCATTGTGAGGTCACTTCCTGGAAATCACCAGCATTCCATTTCCCATTGGCAAGGAGCTCAGCACTGCCCCTTGGATAACCAAACCTATGCCCAAATCCCATTTGTGTGGGTTTATCTCCTGGGACCCTTCCTAGCATATTAGTCAGAGTCCAATCATGAGACATAAACCACTCAAAGGCTTAAAGTGGTAAAATTTAATACAGAGAATTATTCATTATAACAGGGGAACAGCATAATGAGAGACTGGCTAGCACAAAGTAAAGAGAACTCCAGAAAATAAAAGACTAGCACAGGCCAGACATCATGGCTCATGCCTGAAATTCCAGCAATTTCAGAAGCCAACGCAGGAGGATTGCTTGAGGCCAGGAGCTAGAGACTGGCCTGGACAGCACAGCAAGACCCTGTCTCTAACCAAAAAAAGAAAAAAATTAGCTGGGAGTGCTGGTGCACATTTGCAGTCCTAGCTACTCGGGAAGCTGACATGGGAGGGTAGTTTGAGCATGGGAGGTCAAGGCTGCAGTGAGTCATGATTATGCCATTACAGTCATCAAGCCTGGGTGACAGAGCAAGACCCTGTCTCAAAGAACAAAACAACAACAACCATTTACAGACAGAAAAGAAATAGAGCTAATAAGCTAAGGAAAGATGTTAAAATGTGACAAAGTAACATGAGGTCTTTTATCTATTTAAAATAAAGAAAAAAACTTATTAAACTATAATACCCTGTGCTGGCAGACGTGCAGTGAAATGGACACTTTCTTATACTATGAGGGGTGTTTAAGTAGTACATAGCCTTCCAGGGTAAAGCTTGGCATTTTTTTAAAATAATAGAGACAGGGTCTCACCTTACTGCCTCCTCCAACTCTTGGCCTCAAGCAATCGTCCTGTCTTAGCCTCCAAAGGGCTGGGATTATAGCTGGGAGGCACCCAAAACCTTGTCAGTTTACATCAAGGGCAATGAGAATGTCCATTCACCATTACTCACAGTAATCTTACTTCTGGAAATACCTTGGGGAGACAATTCAATCTAAACAAAAGGTCAACTGTACAAACACAGTGAAAATCTAGGAGTAATTGAAGACAGAGTAGTTAAATGGAATAAACAGTTATAAGAAATTAAACTATGATATGTATAGGCACCTGGTAAAAGGTCACTTCATGTTAGCTGCTACTTTTTTGAGACAGGGTGTTACTCTGTCACCCAGACTGGAGTGCAGAGGCCTGATCATGACTCACTGCAGTCTCAGCTTCCCTGGGCTCAAGTGATCTTCCCACCTCAGCCTCCCAAGTAGCTGGGACTACAGGAACACATCACCACACTAGGCTAATTCATGTTTTTTTCTGTAGAGATGGTGACTCCCTTTCTTTCCGAGACCTGTCTCAAACTCTTGACCTCAAGCCATCCTCCTGCCTCAGCCTCCCAAAGTATTGCGATTAATGGTGTGAGCCACCACACTTGGCCAGTTGCTACTTTTATCAATATTATTATTCCACTCTATTAAAAATTATTTGTCATTACACATTATTATTTTAAAGACTATGGAACAATATATGTCCCACAGCACAACTGCAAAACCACATACAGTTGTCCCTTGGTATACAGAGAGAATTAGTTCCAGCCACCTATCTCTGCATATACCAAAATCTATGCATACTCACGTTTCGCAGTCATCCCTCTGGAACCCACATATAGAAAAAGTCCAAATATGAGTTGGGCATAGAGGCAAGCACCTATAGTCTCAGCAACTTGGGAGGCTGACGTGGGAGGATTGCTTGAGCCTGGGAGGTTGAGACTGCAGACAGCTGTGATAGCACCACCACACTCCAGCCTGGACAACCGAGCAAGACCTTGTCTTGGGGAAAAAACAAAAACAAAAAAAACAAAAAACAAAAAACAGGTTAGAAATTCTAATGAGATCTGTTGGGTAAAATTCCAAGTAAGCAAAAAATAAATGAAGCAAATTGTGATAAATCAGTACAACGGACTTTTTGGAGTCTCTGACAGTAAAGGTAAGAAAAATGCAAAACACACAGATAGATGGTAAAAAAAAGAAATTAAGGAAGCATTGTGTATGTTTAATAAGAAGACACTGGCCATGTTTGTGCAGCAGCAGTATGTCACAATACGATATACCTTGGAGAGCAGTTAACCGATGACAAAGTTGATAAAAATGATCAGAGAAGCAAAATACTGATAGTGATAGTCAAGTAAACCACGAAGAATTTCCATAACCGATGTCAGCAAAGTGGGAATATTGTACAGTGTGTGTTGAAGTTCTTATACAACAGTTTATTTGCCTTTTGTTTTTTTGTAAGGAACATATATACTAAAAGTTCTTCTTGCTGTCAAAAGAATATGTGTGAACAAGTTATTTGAACTTTTCTGTTTTTCTACTTTTCCTGCCATCATCCCACAGCCTTTAGACATTTTTTATTTTTTTAGAAAATTGAACAAGCGCTTGTTGTCGTGGCTCATACCTCTAGGACAGGAGGCAGGGGTAGAAGGGTCACCTGAGGCCAGGAGTTTGACAACAGCCTGGCCAATAAAATGAGACCCCATGTCTACAAAACAATTTAAAAATTAGCCAGGTGTCATCATGTATACCTACAGTCCCAGCTACTCAGGAGGCTGAGGCAGGAGGATCCTTAGCCCAGGAGTTCAAAGCTGCAGCGAGCTGTGATGGCACCACTGTACTCCAGCCTGGGTGACAGGGTGAGACCCCATCTCCTAAAAGAAAAAAGAAAGAAAGAAAATAGATTAAGTAGCAAATTGTATGTGGCTTACTTGGAATATTTCTAAACTAGAAGTTCTCAATCTTTCGGGGTCTAGCATCCTTTTACATTTTTTAACTTTATTGAAGATCTCTTAAGACTTTTTCTTTACATAAATACATTAAAATTAGAAAATGACTAAATTTTAAAAATATCACATATTAATTAAACCATTATATGTTAATATAATACAAGTTTTTAAAAATATTTAATATACATTACATATTAATAATAAAATCATTACGTTAATACTTTTTTTTTTTTTTTTTTGGAGATGGAGTCTCGCTCTTTCGCCCAGGCTGGAGTGAAGTGGCGCGATCTCAGCTCACTGCAACCTCCGCCCCCAGCCTCAAGTGATTCTCCTGCCTCTGCCTCTCAAGTAGCTGGGCAGGTGCCACCATGCCCGGCTAATTTTTGTGGGTTTTTTTTAGTAGAAATGGGGTTTCACCATGTTGGCCATGCTGGTCTCGAACTCTTGACCTCAGGTGATCCATCCCCTTGGGTCTCCCAAAGTGCCGGGATTACAGGCATGAGCCACTGCAACCACCCCAATTAATACATTTTTAAAAACACTGATTAGTCAGGCAACAACACTGGGGAGGGGTCTCCTCATTCCCGGAGACAAACCCCACTGCACAGCTCCAGGGTTGCAAGGGCTGCAGAGACAAAAGGCTCTAACTTGAAATTTCATTATTTTATTTGTATTTCTATTTGTACCGTGAGACAGGTCGTGCTCTGTCGCCTAGACTGGAGTGCAGTTGTGTACTTAGAGCTCACTGCAGCCACAATCTCCTGGGCTCAAGCCTTCTTTCTGTCTCAGCTCCCCAGTAGCTGATACTACAGTTGAGTGCCACCATAACTGGCTATTTTAAAAATTTTTTGTAGAGTGAGGGGTCTTGCTATATTGCCCAAGCTGACCTCAAACTTCTGACCTCAAGAGATCTGCCCACCTCAGCCTCCTGAGTAGCTGGGACTACAAGTATACATCACCATGCCTACCTACATTTATTTTATTAAATTTTGAAAAACATTTTTGTAGAGAGGAGGTTGCCCACACTGGTCTTGAACTCCTGTCCTTAAAAGATACTCCCATCTCTGCTTCCCAAACAGCTGGGACTACAGGCATGAGCCACTGCACTGAAAATGAAGAGATTTCTTTAATCTAGCATCCCATACTTGGTAGGATTGAGAAAGGCAATAGTGTTTTTTTAAAATTACTTAATAATTCAGTGATAATCAAACTCAACCTTGACCCCTGCCTTCTCTCACACCCCACATCCAGTCTGTCAGGAAATCCTGTTGACTGTCTTCACCACGTACTGGACTCCCACCCAGCAACTCTCTGGCCTCCTCCCCTATTTCTCTCCTCTGACCATCTCTCACCACCACGACCCTGGTCAAGACCACTAACATCTCCCGCCTGGATGTTGCCACAGCTTCGCCCCCATGTTTCTACCCAAATCTTCCCACAGCCTTTCTAAAATGAGCAGAGAGAGAATGCTTTCAAATCAGGAGACAGATCATGTCACCTCTCTGCTCAGAACCCTCCCACAGTTCCCATCGCAGTCAGAGTAAAAGCCAAAGCCCAAGACCCAGCAATAACCTCCCAGGGCTTATGCGATATGTACTGATCCCTTCCCCTAATTCCATCTTTCTGCTCCACTGGCCTCCTTCCAGAGCCTCAGACACATCTCAGACACTTTATCCTGTTTTTCTGCCTATAATCCTCTTCCCTCAGCACCTTGGCCAACTCCTTCCCCTCCTTCAAGTCTTTGCTCAATTTTCACTTAGGAGGACACCCCTGACCATTCTATTTACCATTGCCATCTGTCCCCATGCCCACCATGCTCATGTCTTCTTTCTCTTTTTTCTTTTTCTGTTTCTTCTCTCTTTCGGTCTCTCTTTCACAAGATCTCACTCTGTCACCAAGGCTGGAGTGCAGTGGTGCAATCACAGCTCACTTTAACCTCAAATTCACAGGCTCAAGCAGTCCTCCCACTTCAGCCTCCCTAGTAGCTGGGACTACAGGTATATGCTATCACCCCTGGCTCATTTTTTTTATTATTTTATTTTACTTATTTTATTTTTTTAATATTTTATTATTATACTTTAAGTTTTAGGGTACATGTGCACAATGTGCACGTTAGTTACATATGTATACATGTGCCATACTGGTGTGCTACATCCATTAACTCGTCATTTAGCATTAGGTATATCTCCTAATGCTATCCCTCTACCCACCCCCCACCCCACAGCAGTCCCCAGAGTCTGATGTTCCCCTTCCTGTGTGCATGTGTTCTCATTGTTCAATTCCCACCTATGAGTGAGAATATGCAGTGTTTGGTTTTTTGTCCTTGCAATAGTTTACTGAGAATGATGATTTCCAATTTCATCCATCCACGTCCCTACAAAGGACATGAACTCATCACTTTTTATGGCTGCATAGTATTCCACGGTGTATATGTGCCACATTTTCTTAATCCAGTCTATCATTGTTGGACATTTGGGTTGGTTCCAAGTCTCTGCTATTGTGAATAGTGCCGCAAGAAACATACGTGTGCATGTGTCTTTATAGCAGCATGATTTATAGTCCTTTGGGTATATACCCACTAATGGGATGGCTGGGTCAAATGGTATTTCTAGTTCTAGATCCCTGAGGAATCACCACACTGACTTCCACAATGGTTGAACTAGTTTACAGTCCCACCAACACTGTAAAAGTGTTCCTATTTCTCCACATCCTCTCCAGCACCTGTTGTTTCCTGACTTTTTAATGACTGCCATTCTAACTGGTACAAGATGGTATCTCATTGTGGTTTTGATTTGCATTTCTCTGATGGCCAGTGATGGTGAGCACTTTTTCATGTGTTTTTTTGGCTGCATAAATGTATTCTTTTGAGAAGTGTCTGTTCATGTCCTTTGCCCACTTTTTGATGGGGTTGTTTTTTTCTTGTAAATTTGAGTTCATTGTAGATTCTGGATATTAGCCCTTTGTCAGATGAGTAGGTTACGAAAATTTTCTCCCATTTTCTAGGTTGCCTGTTCACTCTGATGGTAGTTTCTTTTGCTGTGCAGAAGCTCTTTAGTTTAATTAGATCCCATTTGTCAATTTTGGCTTTTGTTGCCATTGCTTTTGGTGTTTTAGACATGAAGTCCTTGCCCATGCCTATGTCCTGAATGGTAATGCCTAGGTTTTCTTCTAGGGTTTTTATGGTTTTAGGTCTAATGTTTAAGTCTTTAATCCATCTTGAACTAATTTGTGTATAAGGTGTAAGGAAGGGATCCAGTTTCAGCTTTCTACATATGGCTAGCCAGTTTTCCCAGCACCATTTATTAAATAGGGAATCCTTTCGCCATTGCTTGTTTTTCTCAGGTTTGTCAAAGATCAGATAGTTGTAGATATGTGGTGTTATTTCTGAGGGCTCTGTTCTGTTCCATTGATCTATCTCTCTGTTTTGGTACCAGTACCATGCTGTTTTGGTTACTGTAGCCTTGCAGTGTAGTTTGAAGTCAGGTAGTGTGATGCCTCCAGCTTTGTTCTTTTGGCTTAGGATTGACTTTGCGATGCAGGCTCTTTTTTGGTTCCATATGAACTTTAAAGTAGTTTTTTCCAATTCTGTGAAGAAAGTCACTGGTAGCTTGACGGGGATGGCATTGAATCTATAAATTACCTTGGGCAGTATGGCCATTTTCATGATATTGATTCTTTCTACCCACGAACATGGAATGTTCTTCCATTTCTTTGTATCCTCTTTTATTTCCTTGAGCAGTGGTTTGTAGTTCTCCTTGAAGAGGTCCTTCACATCCCTTGTAAGTTGGATTCCTAGGTATTTTATTCTCTTTGAAGCAATTGTGAAAGGGAGTTCACTCATGATTTGGCTCTGTTTCTCTGTTATTGGTGTATAAGAATGCTTGTGATTTTTGTACATTGATTTTGTATCCTGAGACTTTGCTGAAGTTGCTTATCAGCTTAAGGAGATTTTGGGCTGAGACAATGGGGTTTTCTAGATATACAATCATGTCATCTGCAAACAGGGACAATTTGACTTCCTCTTTTCCTAATTGAATACCCTTTATTTCCTTCTCCTGCCTAATTGCCCTGGCCAGAACACTATGTTGAATAGGAGTGGTGAGAGAGAGAATCCCTGTCTTGTGCCAGTTTTCAAAGGGAATGCTTCCAGTTTTTGCCCATTCAGTATGGTATTGGCTGTGGGTCTGTCATAGATAGCTCTTACTATTTTGAGATACGTCCCATCAATACCTAATTTATTGAGAGTTTTTAGCATAAAGCGTTGTTGAATTTTGTCAAAGGCCTTTTCTGCATCTATTGAGATAATCATGTGGTTTTTGTCTTTGGTTCTGTTTATATGCTGGATTACATTTATTGATTTGTGTATACTGAACCAGCCTTGCATCCCAGGGATGAAGCCCACTTGATCACGGTGGATAAGCTTTTTGACGTGTTGCTGGATTCAGTCTGCCAGTATTTTCTTGAGGATTTTTGCATCAATGTTCATCAAGGATATTGGTCTAAAATTCTCTTTTTTGGTTGTGTCTCTGCCCGGCTTTGGTATCAGGATGATGCTGGCCTCAGAAAATGAGTTAGGGAGGATTCCCTCTTTCTATTGATTTGAATAGTTTCAGAAGGAATGGTACCAGTTCCTCCTTGTACCTCTGGTAGAACTCGGCTGTGAGTCCATCTGGTCCTGGACTCTTTTTGGTTGGTAAGCTATTGATTATTGCCACAATTTCAGATCCTGTTATTGGTCTATTCAGAGATTCAACTTCTTCCTGGTTTCATCTTGGGAGGGTGTATGTGTGGAGGAATTTATCCATTTCTTCTAGATTTTCTAGTTTATTTGCGTAGAGGTGTTTGTAGTATTCTCTGATGGTAGTTTGTATTTCTGTGGGATTGGTGGTGATATCCCCTTTATCATTTTTTATTGCATCTATTTGATTCTTCTCTCTTTTCTTCTTTATTCGTCTTGCTAGCAGTCTATCAATTTTGTTGATCCTTTCAAAAAACCACCTCCTGGATTCATTAATTTTTTGAAGGGTTTTTTGTGTCTCTATTTCCTTCAGTTCTGCTCTGATTTTAGTTATTTCTTGCCTTCTGCTAGCTTTTGAATGTGTTTGCTCTTGCTTTTCTAGTTCTTTTAATTGTGATGTTAGGGTTTCAATTTTGGATCTTTCCTGCTTTCTCTTGTGGGCATTTAGTGCTATAAATTTCCCTCTGCACACTGCTTTGAATGTGTCCCAGAGATTCTGGTATGTTGTGTCTTTGTTCTCGTTGGTTTCAAAGAACATCTTTATTTCTGCCTTCATTTTGTTATGTACCCAGTAGTCATTCAGGAGCAGGTTGTTCAGTTTCCATGTAGTTGAGCGGTTTTGAGTGAGTTTCTTAATCCTGAGTTCTAGTTTGATTGCACTGTGGTCTGAGAGACAGTTCGTTATAATTTCTGTTCTTTTACGTTTGCTGAGGAGAGCTTTACTTCCAACTATGTGGTCAATTTTGGAATAGGTGTGGTGTGGTGCTGAAAAAAATGTATATTCTGTTGATTTGGAGTGGAGAGTTCTGTAGATGTCTATTAGGTCCGCTTGGTGCAGAGCTGAGTTCAATTCCTGGGTATCCTTGTTAACTTTCTGTCTCGTTGATCTTTCTAATGTTGACAGTGGGGTGTTACAATCTACTATTATTGTTGTGTGGGAGTCTAAGTCTCTTTGTAGGTCTCTCAGGACTTGCTTTATGAATCTGGGTGCTCTTGTATTGGGTGCATATACATTTAGGATAGTTAGCTCTTCTCATTGAATTGATGACCTTAACCATTATGTAATGGCCTTCTTTCTCTCTTTTGATCTTTGCTGGTTTAAAGTCTGTTTTATCAGAGACTAGGATTGCAACCCTGCCTTTTTTTTGTTTTCCATTTGCTTGGTAGATCTTCCTCCATCCTTTTATTTTGAGCCTATGTGTGTCTCTGCACGTGAAATGGGTTTCCTGAATACAGCACACTGATGGGTCTTGACTATGCAATTTGCTAGTCTGTCTTTTAATTGGAGCATTTAGTCCATTTACATTTAAAGTTAATATTGTTATGTGTGAATTTGATCCTGTCATTATGATGTTAGCTGGTGATTTTGCTCGTTAGTTGATGCAGTTTCTCCCTAGCCCCGATGGTCTTCACAATTTGGCGTGATTTTGCAGTGGCTGGTACTGGTTGTTCCTTTCCATGTTTAGTGCTTCCTTCAGGAGCTCTTTTAGGGCAGGCCTGGTGGTGACAAAATCTCTCAGCATTTGCTTGTCTGTAAAGGATTTTATTTCTCCTTCACTTATGAAACTTAGTTTGGCTGGATATGAAATTCTGGGTTGAAAATTCTTTTCTTTAAGAATGTTGAATATTGGCCCCCACTCTCTTCTGGCTTGTAGTTTCTGCCGAGAGATCCACTGTTAGTCTGATGGGCTTCCCTTTGTGGGTAACCCGACCTTTCTCTCTAGCTGCCAATAACATTTTTTCCTTCATTTCAACTTTGGTGAATCTGACAATTATGTGTCTTGGAGTTGCTCTTCTCGAGGAGTATCTTTATGGTGTTTTCTGTATTTCCTGAATCTGAATGTTGGCCTGCCTTGCTAGATTGGGGAAGTTCTCCTGGACAATATCCTGCAGAGTGTTTTCCAACTTGGTTCCATTCTCCCCATCACTTTCAGGTACACCAATCAGACGTAGATTTGGTCTTTTCACATAGTCCTATATTTCTTGGAGGCTTTGTTCATTTCTTTTTATTCTTTTTTCTCTAAACTTCCCTTCTCGCTTCATTTCATTCATTTCATCTTCCATCACTGATACCCTTTCTTCCAGTTGATCGCATCGGCTCCTAAGGCTTCTGCATTCTTCACGTAGTTCTCGAGCCTTGGCTTTCAGCTCCATCAGCTCCTTTAAGCACTTCTCTGTATTGGTTATTCTAGTTATACATTCTTCTAAACTTTTTTCAAAGTTTTTAACTTCTTTGCCTTTGGTTTGAATTTCCTCCTGTAGCTCAGAGTAGTTTGATCATCTGAAGCCTTCTTCTCTCGTCAAAGTCATTCTCCATCCAGCTTTGTTCCATTGCTGGTGAGGAACTGCGTTCCTTTGGAGGAGGAGACGTGCTCTGCTTTTTAGAGTTTCCAGTTTTTCTGCTCTGTTTTTTCCCCATCTTTGTGGTTTTATCTACTTTTGGTCTTTGATGATGGTGATGTACAGATGGGTTTTTGGTGTGGATGTCCTTTCTGTTTGTTAGTTTTCCTTCTAACAGACAGGACCCTCAGCTGCAGGTCTGTTGGAGGTTGCTAGAGGTCCACTCCATACCCTGTTTGCCTGGGTATCAGCAGCGGTGGCTGCAGAACAGCAGATTTTTGTGAACCGCAAATGCTGCTGTCTGATCGTTCCTCTGGAAGTTTTGTCTCAGAGGAGTACCTGGCCGTGTGAGGTGTCAGTCTGCCCCTACTGGGGGGTGCCTCCCAGTTAGGCTGCTCAGGGGTCAGGGGTCTGGGACCCACTTGAGGAGGCAGTCTGCCCGTTCTCAGATCTCCAGCTGCATGCTGGGAGAACCACTGCTCTCTTTAAAGCTGTCAGACAGGGACATTTAAGTCTGCAGAGATTACTGCTGTCTTTTTGTTTGTCTGTGCCCTGCCCCCAGAGGTGGAGCCTACAGAGGCAGGCAGGCCTCCTTGAGCTGTGGTGGGCTCCACCCACTTCCAGCTTCCAGGCTGCTTTGTTTACCTAAGCGAGCCTGGGCAATGGAGGGCGCCCCTCCCCCAGCCTTGCTGCCGCCTTGCAGTTTGATCTCAGACTGCTGTGCTAGCAGTCAGCGACACTCCGTGGGCGTAGGACCCTCCAAGCCAGGTGCAGGATATAATCTCCTGGTGCGCCGTTTTTTAAGCCCATCAGAAAAGCGCAGTATTAGGGTGGGAGTGACCTGATTTTCCAGGTGCCGTCTGTCACCCCTTTCTTTGTCTAGGAAAGGGAACTCCCTGTCCCCTTGTGCTTCCTGAGTGAGGCAATGCCTCGCGCTGCTTTGGCTCGCGCACGGTGCACTGCACCCACTGTCCTGTGCCCACTGTCTGGCATTCCCTAGTGAGATGAACCTGGTACCTCAGATGGAAATGCAGAAATCACCTGTCTTCTGCGTCGCTCATGCTGGGAGATGTAGACCGGAGCTGTTCGTATTCGGCCATCTTGGCTGCCAGACCTATTTTATTTTTTTTTAAATTTTGAGATGGAGTTTTACTCTTCTTGCCCAGGCTGGAGTGCAATGGTGCAATCCCAGCTTACTGCAACTTCCACCTCCTGGATTCAAGTGATTCTCCTGCCTCAGCCTCCCAAGTAGCGGGGATTACAGGTGCTTGCCACCATGCCTGGCTAATTTTTGTATTTCTAGTAGAGACAAAGTTTTGCAATGTTGGCCAGGCTGGTCTCGAACTCCTGACCTCAGGTGACTCACCCACCTCGGCCTCCCAAAGTGCGGAAATTTCAGGCATGAGCCACTGTGCCCAGCCAATTGTTTTATTTTTCATAGAGACAAGGTCTCCCCATGTTGCCCAGGTTGGTCTTGAATTCCTGGCCTCATGTGATCCTCCTGTCTAAATTCCTGAAGTGCTGGGATTGCTGGCATTAGCCACCATGACTGGCTTCATGTTCTTCTTCCTGCTGCAACAGTTTGCAGTTTCTTACATTTAGTGGCTTAAAACACCACAAATCTACCATCTTACAGTTCTGGGGGCCAGAAGCCCAAAATAGGTCTATTAAGGCTAAAGTCAAGGTGTCAGCAGGGCTGCATTCCTTCTGGGGACTCTAAAGTGTTCCCTTAGCTTTTCCCGCTTCTAGAAGCCACTGACATTCCTTGGATCATGGTCCTTGACTCCGTCTTCAAAGCTAGAAGTGAAACATCTTCAAATCTCCCTCTCTGATCTCTGCTTCCATCACCACATCTCCTGCTCCAATTCTAACTGTCCTACCCTCTTTCTTTCATAAAGATCCTTGTGATTGCTGGGCATGGTGGCTCCCACCCATAATCCCAACACTGGGAGATCAAGGCAGGAGAAACACTTGAAGCCCCAAATTTGAAAGCAGCCTGAACAACATAGTGAGATCTCACCTCTAGAAAAAAATTAAAATAAATATTAGCTGGACATGGTGGTGTGCACCTGTAGTCCCAGCTACTTGAGAGGCTGAAGTGAGATGATCAGTTTAGCCCAGGAGTTTGAGATCGGCCTGGGTGACATAACTAAATCTCATCTCTATGAAAATGAGCTGGGTGTGGGTGACATGCATGTGTAGTCCCAGCTACTTGGGAGGCTGAGGGAGAATGGCTTGATCTCAGGAGGTCAGAGCTATAGTGAGCTATGATCACATTACTGCATTCCAGTCTGGATGACACGGGGAGATTCTGTCTCAAAAAAAGAAAATAAATACATATTTAATCTCTGTCCCTGGTTCCTGGCACAGAGCTTCCAAAGCTCTTACAAAGACCTCAGTGATAGACATGATAGGAGCATCTTTTGTTTTTAATATTTAGTCTTGGTCCCAGGTTTCTAACACAAGAGCCTCTAAGAACTTTGGGGGCAATCACATGATTAGAGGCTTGGAACTTTCAGCCTCATGCACTGAACTCCAGGAGGAAGAGGGGCTGAAGATTGACTTAATCACCAACGGCCAAAGATTTTACCAATCATGCTTGCATAATAAAGCCTCCATAAACACCCTGAATGGGGTTTGCAGAGCTTCTGGGGTTGCTGAACACAGGAGATGTTGGCAAGGTGGCATGTTCAACAGAGGACATCGGAGCTCTGTGCCCCTCCTAACTTACCTTGCCCTGGGCATCTTTCTTTTCTTTTGAGACAGGGTCTGGCTCTTTTGTCCAGGCTGGAGTGCAGTGGCACAATCTCAGCTCACAGCAACCTAAGCCTCCCCAGTCCCCAGCTCAAGGCATCCTCTCGGCTCACCTTCCCTAGTAGCTGGAATAATAGATGCACAACACTGCACCCGGTTATTTATTTCTATTTTTCTAATTTTTTGTAGAGATGAGTTTTCACCATGTTGCCCAGGCTGATCTTAAACTCCTGAGTTTAAGTAATCCTCCCACCTCAGCCTCCCAAAGTGCTGGAATTACAGACATGAGCCACCGCATCCGGAAAGTACGTCTCTTTCATTGGCTGTTTCTGAGATGTATCCTTTACAATGAACCAGTAATAGGAAATGAACTGGCCAGATATGGTGGCTCACATCTGTAATCCCAGCACTTTAAGAGGCTGAGGTGGGAGGATCACTTGAGCCCAGGAATTTGTGGCCAGCCTGGGCAACACAACAAGACCCCATCTCTACAAAAAAAAAATAAAAGAAATTAGCCAGATGTGGTGGTGCAAGCATGTAGTCTCAGCTACTACGGAGGCTGAGGTGGGAGGACCACTGGAGACCAGGCAGTTGATGCTGCAATGAGCTATGACTGCACCATTGCGCACCAGCCTGTGCAACAAAATGAGAACCTGTTTCTCAGAAAAAAGAAAATAAACTGTTTTTCTGAGTTCTGTAAACCATTCTAGCAAATCATTAAACCCAAGAAGAGGGTCATTGGAAACCCTGATTTGTAACAGGTTGGACAAAAGTACAGGTGACAACCTAGGACTTGCCGCTGGCATCTGAAGTGAGGACAGTCTTGTGGGACTAAGCCCCTAACCTGTGGAGTCTGTGCTAACCCCACGTAGTGTCAGAATAAAATTGTGGGATACCCAGTTAATATCCAGAACACTGGAAAACTTGGTATACAAACTCCACACACACGTTCAGCCAAAAGTGCGTGAGCAGAGACAAACACAGGCTTTTCTTTGACCTGTCTACCTGCTTAACTGCATAGGAGAGGCAATACGTGGTGCTCATGAACAAAGCAAACATTAAAGTCAGACCAGACCCAACATTTGACTCAGTCTTAATATCCAGGTGAGCTTGGGCAAATCATTCGTTATCCCTAAGTCTTCATCACTTCATTCATAAAATGAGGATAACTGTGGCACCTACCTGTCATTTTGTGAGAATTAATGAGATATTATGCTTGGTGTTATTGTGATCATCATACCTATTCCAAACTATTTGACAAGGACAGGGATGGATGATAACATCAAAAGATTAGAAACTGTAGTGAGGTCTCTCAGGCAAAATTCCATACAAGCAAATTACTGTCGCTACAAAGTATTCCTGCCACACTTAATTCACCACTTCCTGAAAAAAAAAATGTGCCATCTTCATTGTTCAGGTCGTTACAGTGCTGGTTTCCCTGCCTGGGCAGCTCACTCCATCCCACCCCAGCCCATTCCCCTCCACCTCCTCCTTCCCACCCCATTCTCATACAACTCTTCCTCATCTTTCAGGACTTGGCTTCAAAAGTCACCTTAACTGGAAGCTTCTCTCACCCTCCAGAAGAGCTTCCCATTGCACTTGACGCATGAACTATTATTTGATCATTTTTGAGTTATATTCCAAGTCTTTTTGTACCTGAATAACATGTTGCCCAGTCAGTCTCTCTTCCTAGACTCTGAAGTCTTTCATGGTAGATCCAGCTGGAAGTGACAAAAAGACTTCTTTTGAAGTAGTCTTTTGAAATAGAACGGTGACACAGACAGACATAAGTTCTTAAATGTTTTAAATGGTATGTGAAACTTTAAATTCATAGGCTTTTGGGGAACACTTAGGAGGGAAACTTACTGGGAATGTCATAAAGGATGTATTTGTATTTCATTTTATTTTATTTTTTGAGACAGAATCTCATTCTGTCACCTAGGTTGGAGTGCAGTGCTGCAATCAGGACTCACTGCAGCCTTGACCACCTGGGCTCAGGTAATCTCATTTAATTTTTATTTGGTTTAAAAAACTCAGTCTTGGTTGGGCGTGGTGGCTTCTGCCTGTAATCTCAACACTTTGGGAGGCTGAGAGAGGTATATTACTCGAGGCCAGCAGTTTGATATCAGCCTGGAAAACATATTAAGGCCCTGTCTCTACCAAAAAATAACAGAGTGAATGTGTGGAAGACAATTTTTCCAAAGACCTGGGGTGAAGGAAATGATTTCAGGATGATTCAAGTGCATTACATATATTGCGCACTTTATTTCTATTATTATTACATTGTAATATATAATGAAATAATTCTACAACTCACTAAAATGTAGAATCAGTGGGATCGCTGAGCTTGTTTTCCTGCAACTAGACTGTCCATCTGGGGTGATGGGAGACAGTCACCCCAGGCATTAGATCATCAGGCATTAGATTCTCATAAGGAGCACGAAACCTAGATCCCTCACATGCACATAACAGGGTTCGTGCTCCTAGAAGAATCTAATGCTGCTGCTGATGTGACAGGATATCATGCTTAGGTGGTCATGCAAGTGATGGGAGGGCTAGAAATACAGATGAAGTTTTCCCTCACTCGCCTACTGTTCACCTCCGGCTCTGTGGCCCTGTGGTTGGAGACCCCTGCTGAAGTGCATCTGAAAGGATCCATCCCATGCCATTCTTCAGAGTAATCTTTACTGCCACAGTGGTCAAGTGTAGCACTCCTAAGCTCACAGGGCCTATGGCTCAGCTGGCATTTCATCACAATCAACAGTAAGTGGTAGCTTGAGTCATTGTGAGGTCACTTCCTGGAAATGACCAGCATCCCATGTCCCATTGGAAAGGAGCTGAGCACTGCTCCTTGGATAACCAAACCTATGCCCAAATCCCATCTGTGTGCGTCTATCTCCTGGAATCCTTCCTATCATCAATTCTGTATTTGTAGGAGTCCAATCAGGAGACACAAACCACTCAAAAGTTTAAACTAGAATGAGCAAAGTGGCTCACACCTATAATCCCAGCATTTTGGGAGGCCAAGGCGGGTGGATCGCTTTGAGCTCAGGAGTTTGAGACCAGCCTGGGAAACATGGTGAAACCCCATCTCTACAAAAAACACAAAAACTAGCCAGATGTGGTGGCATATATCTGTAATCCCACCTACTCAGGAGGCTGAGGCAGGAGAACTGCTTGAGCCTGGCAGGTGGAGGTTGCAGTGAGCAGAGATTGTGCCACTGCACTCCAGCCTGGGTGATAGCATGAGACCTGGTATTAAAAAAAAAAAAAAAGAATAAAAACAATATATGTAAATTTAATATAAGAAGTATTAATTTTGGCCAGGTGCAGTGGCTCACATCTGTAATCCCAGCACTTTGGGAGGTAGAGGCAGGTGGATCACCTGAGGTCAGGAGTTTGAGACCAACCTGACCAACATGGAGAAACCCCGTTTCTACTAAAAATATAAAATTAGCCAGGCATGATGGCACATACCTGTAAATCCCAGCTACTTGGGAGGCTGAGGCAGGAAAATCGCTTGAACCCGGCAGGTGGATGTTGCGGTGAGCCAAGATCGCGCCATTGCACTTCAGCCTGGGCAACAAGAGCTACACTCCATCTCAAAACAAAAAATATTAATTTTGACAGAGGATCAGTATAAGGAGGGACACACTAGCACAAATTAAAGACAACTCTACAGAATACAGAACTAGCAGAGGCCAGGCATGGTGACTCAAGCCTGTAATCCCAGCAATTTGGGAAGCCTAGGCAGGAGGATCACTTGAGGCCAGGAGTTGGAGACCAGTCTGACAAACATAATGAGACCCTGTGTCTACCAAGAAAAGAGAAAAATTAGCCAGGTGTGGTAGTGGTACACACCTGTAGTTCCAGCTACTTGGGAGTCTAGGGTGGGAGGGTCCCTTGAGCCTGCGAAGTCTAGGCTACAGTGAGCCAAGATCCTGCCACTGCACTCCAGCCTGGACGACAGAGACCCTGTCTTAGAAAGAAAATAAAAGAAAAGAAAGTGCTAATCCCCCTATGGGAATCTCCTCTTCTCCGGCCCTCTCTGGAACCTCACTTGTCAGTTCTTCCTCCCACTTCCCTGTATCTTTAACCTATCCCCCTCTTTTAGCTCCTTCCCACCATCAACTAAATTACTCAAACTTCTTCTATTTTAAAAACCTCTCCCTAAACTCAGTGCGTCCCCTGCTTTAGGTCTCCAGCACACCCACTGAGCCATCTGCTCCCCATGGTGCCTTCTCCACACAGCAGCCTGAGCCATGTCTCTAATCCATTAATCTCATCACATTACTCCCCCATTTACATCACTTCTCCTTGTCTTGGGGATTAAGTCCAAACTCCTTAAAAGCCCCTGCTCTGCCCTGCCTTGCAAAGCAGCCTCACTGCTTGCCCCTCTCCATTTTACCTGCTGTGGAGTCCAACTGAGCCTCATCTGCCCCCTGAATCAGGAATTAGATTCTCATAAGGAGCTGAATCCTGAATCCACACTCTTTCCCCTCTGGGAGTCTCTGAAGTAGGTGATGCCCTCTGCTTAAAGAGTACACTTCCCCTTAAACCTCTACTCTCTTCCTGGCTAGCTTTGGCTCCTGTCACTTGTCCGCTTTGGCATCACCTCCTCCTGGAAGCCTTCCTTGACTCTCCAGATTCTCAGGAGCACGGGAGGTGAAATGCTCCTCCCATGAATGGATGGAGATTAGTGAGTATGTATTATTCATGCTTAATTCACCAGGGCTTAGCTGAGTACCTGGCACAAAAAAGTTACTGTGGTGGCCAAAGTAATGACCCCCCCACCCCACCAATTGCTCATGTCCTATGTTACACTGCACAAATACATAGGAAGGGGGAATTAAGAGTGCAGATGAAATTAATGTTGCTAATCAGCTGACCTTAAAATAATATTATCCTGCAGTATCTAGAAGGGCCCATGTAATTACAAGTGTTCTTTAAATGTGGAAGAGGGAGGCAGAAAGTTAAGAACCAGAGATGGTGGGCACAATGGCTTATCCCTGTAATACCAATACTTTGGGAGGCCAAGCCAGGAAATTCCCTTGCGTGCAGAAGTTCAAGGCCAGCCCTGGCAACATAGCGAGAGGCCCCATCTCTACTGAAAAAAAAAAAAATAATAATCACTGTGTGCCATGGTGCTTACCTGTAGTCCCAGCTACTGGGAAGGTTGAAGTGGTAGGATCGCTTGACCCTGGGAGTTTGAGGCTACAGTGAGCCGTGATAGGACCACTGAACGCCAGCCTGAGTGACACAGCAAGGTCCTGTTTCTAAAGAAAAAAAAGGACATTGGAATCAGGGTCCCCTCCATCCTAAGGTGCCTACAATGCATCTCTCTCTACAAACAAGTAAACAACATCCTCCAACTCCTCACAGAGTGGAGCAGCAGAAAAACTCCCTCACCTCATTTCTGTGCAGTTTGGGAGGCCTGGACAGCCCAATAACCAGCTCCTTGCTGATGAAGCAATCGGGAAATGGCTCGAGTTGAGCTAAGGAGAATTTGGATCCTTCTTTTGGTTCTCAATAGGCAGGGTAGGGGTCAGGCATGGTGGCTCATACGTGTAATCCTTGCACTTTGGGAGGCCAAGGTGAGAGGATCGCTTGAGGTCAGGAGCTCAAGATCAGTCTGGGCAACATAGCGAGACCCGGGTGGCATGAACCTGTGGTCCCCACTACTTGGTAGGATGAGGTGGGATGACTGATCACTGGATCCCAGCAGTTTCAGACTGCAGTGAGCCACGATCACACCACTGCACTCCAGCCTGTGTGACAGAAACAGTTTCTGAAAAAGTAAACAAAAAAAAAAAAAAAAGAGAGAGACTATAAGGCAGGCACCACCACACCACCACATCTGGCTAATTTTTAAATATTCTGCAGAGATGAGGTCTTGCTAGGTTGCCAAGGCTGGTCTAAAACTCCTGGCATCAGGCTGGGCATGAGGGCTCATGCCTGTAATCCCAGCACTTTGGGAGGCCAAGGCAGGCAGATCACCTGAGGTCAGGAGTTAGAAACCAGCCTGACCAACATGGTGAAACTCCATCTGTACTAAAAGTACAAAAATTAGCTGGGCAGTAGTGGCATGTGCCTGTAATCTCAGCTACTTAGGAGGCTGAGGCAGAAGAATCACTTGAATCTGGGAGGTGGAGGCTACAGTGAGCCGAGGTCGCACCACCGCACTCCACCCTGGGCGACAGTGAGACTCTGTCTCAAAAAAAGAAAAATACAAACAAACAAACAAAAAAAACAAAAACAAAAACAAAACCCCCAGCATCAAGAGATCTTCCTATCTCACCCTCCCAATGCCCTGGGATTATAATTTTTGTTTAGAATAATTGAAGACACTTGTTCTTACACTGCTTTAAGATATAAAGAAAAAAAAAAAAGATAATAACAAATGTTGGTGAAGGCCGGGCACAGTGGCTCAGCCTGTAATTCCAGAACTTTGGGAGGCTGAGGTGGGCAGATCACTTGAGGCCAGGAGTACGAGACCAGCCTAATCAACATAGTCAAACCCCATTACTACAAAAAAATATAAAAATTAGCCAGGCATGGTGGCATGCACCTATAATTCCCAGCTACTCAGGAGGCTGACATGAGGGAATCACTTGTGCCTGGGAGGTCGAGGCTATAGTGAACTGTGATGGCATTACTGTGCTGCAGCCTGAGAGACAGAGCAAGCCCCTGTCTAGAAAAAAAAAAATGTCAGTGAAGATGTGGAGGAATTGGAACCCACATACATTACTGGTGGGAACATAAAATCATGTAACCACTTTGCTTGGGTATTTCTTTTCTTGTCATTTTAACTGGATTTTTAAAAAAATCAAGACAGGGTCTCACTATCTTGCCCAGGCTTGTCTTGAACTCATGGGCTCAAGCCATCCTCACAACTGAGCCTCCTGAGTAGCTAGGATTACAGCTGTGAGCCATTGCACCCAATTGGTGTAGCCACTTTAGAAAACAGTCTGGCAGTGTCTCAAAATGCTAAATGTACAGTCGTTGTATAATGCAACAATTTCACTCCTAGGCATATATCCCAGAGAAATAAAAATATATGTCCACACAAAAACTTGTACAGCAATCTTCATAGCACCATTATTCATAATGGCCAATACATGGAAAAAACCCAAATGTCCACCAACTGATGAACAGATAAACAAAATGCAGTGTGTCTCTACCACAGAATATTATTCAGCCATAGAAGTGATGAAATATTGATACACACTATGACATAAAGGAACTTTGAAAACATTGTGCTAAGAGGGAAAAAAAGCCACAAAAGACCACATATTATACAATTCTATTTGTCCAGGTTAGGCAAATCTACAGTGACAAAAAAATGGATCAATGGTTGCCTAAGGCTGGTGGCCAAGGCAGGTGGGGGAGTAGGAGGTAGTGGCTAAGGGGTGTGGATTTCTCTATAGAGTAATGAAAGTTTCTAAAAGTGACTGTGGTGATCGATGTACAGCTCTGGGAATACTCTAAAACCTACTGAATTGCAGATTTCAATAAATAAAGTGAATGGTATGTGAATTATATTTTAATAAAGCTATTATTTTAAATAATAATAATAAGGGGCTGGGCACAGGTAGTCATGCCTGCCTGTAATCCCAGCTCTTTGGGAGGCTGAGGCAGGAGGATCACTTGAGGTCAGAAGTTTGAGCCCAGTCTGAGCAACCTAGCAAGATCCCGTCTCTACGATAAAAAAATAAAAAATTACCTGGGCATGGTGGCACACGTCTGTAGTCCCAGCTAACCGGGAGACTGACATGGGAGGATTGCTTGAGCCCAGGAGTTTGAAGCTACAGTGACCCATGATCATGTCACTGTACTGCAGCCTGGGTAACAGAGCAAGACTCTGTCTCTAAGAAGGAAAGAAAAGAAAAGCAAGTTTTTACCACTTTGTGAGTGTAGCCAAGTTGGTGGAGAAATAGACAAGAATAAAAGGGCACTGAATAATGAGGGTGAGTGGCTGGTTAGGCTCAGTTGCTAGCTTATCAGCTTCTAAAAAATTCATTAGTAAAGTTACAGCTCGGGGGATAGCCATGCAGTCAAAGAATGAATGCTAAATTCATTACAAATGCTCATGGTCTTTCTTTACATGCCTCCTAGTGAAAAATTCCTAAGTGTCTGAATAGCAAGTCTGCAATGGTAGCAGCTGTTTACTAAAGACTACAGAAAAGAAATGGAGGCCGGGCATGGTGGCTCATGCCTGTAATTCCTACACTTTGGGAGGCCTAGGCAGGCAGTTCACCTGAGGTCAAGAGTTCGAGACCAGCCTGGCCAACATGGTGAAACCCTGTCTCTACTAAAAATACAAAAATTAGCTGGGTGTGGTAACACGTGGCTGTAATCCCAGCTACTTGGGAGCCTGAGGCAGGAGAACTGGTTGAGCCCAGCAGGAGGAGGTTGCGGTGAGCCAAAATCATGCCACTGCACTCCAGCCTGGGTGACAAAAGCAAGACTCTGTCAAAAAAAAAAATGGCATCTTCTTCAAGAATGACATAGTTTCATGATAAAAAAGTTCTAATTTTGTGTTTTGATTTGATTTAGCCAATATGACACCAATCTTGGATAAAGTGCAAACAATGCAATTTCATTTTCTCATTAATCAAAACCGATTTGGTGGTCTAATATCAATTCTGATCTTTTAAAAAACTGATCAGATAAAAAAAATCATGGAATGATGGAGCCAATAAGGTGTTACAATTTCTTTCAAGGAGAATTTCAAAACCCACACATATCTGAGATGATCAAGTATGAGGAACCGTATTTGATTACTATATTTAAAAATAAACTGATTATATAGCCAACAACAACTGGAAAGAGGTCTCCTCATCCACAGCCACACAAACCCGATCACACGGCTATGCGGTTGTAAGGACTGCATAGCCTAGAAGGGACTGGTCTGACTTCAGATTTCATTTCATTTGTATTTGTATTTTGAGACAGGGTCCCAGTCTGTCACCCAGGCTGGAGTGCAGTGGTATAATCATAGCTCACTACAGCCTTCACTAACTGGGCTCAAGAGATGCTCCTGCCTCAGCTGCCCCAGTACCTGGGAATACAGGCAAGTAACACCATGACACACTATTTTTTTCATTTTTGTAAAGAGAGAAGTCTTGCTATATTGCCCAAGCTGGCCTCAAACTCCTAGCTTCAAGAGATCTGCCTACCTCGGCCTCCTGAGTAACTGAGGCTATAGGTGCACACCACCATGCCCAGCTATATTTATTTTATTTTATTAAATTTCTTTTATTTTTGTAGATAGGAGGTCTTGCTATGTTGCCCAGGCTGCTCTCAAACTCACGGCCTTAAAACGTACTCCCATCTCTGCCTCTCAAGCTGTTGGAACTATAGGTGTAAGACACTGCATCTGGCCTGACTTGAGATTTCTTTAATCTTGCATCCTTTACTTAATAGGACTGAGAAAGGTAGTAGTGTTTTTTTTAATTAATAATTCAATTAGAATCAAACTCAAGCTTGACTCCCACCTTCTCTTGCAGTTCACATCCAGTCTGTCAGGAAATCCTATTGACTGACTTCAACACATATCCGGGCTCTGACCATCCCTCACCACCACCATGACCCTGGTCAGGACCACTATCATCTCCCACCTGGATGTTGCCACAGCTTGGCCCCTGTGCTTCTACCCAAATCTTCCCACAGTCTTTCTCAACTCAGCAGCCAGGGGGTGCTTTTAAATCAGGAGACAGATCATGTTGCCTCTCTGCTCAGAACCACCCCGCAGTTCCCATTTTAGTCAGAGTAAAAGCCAAGGCCCCAGCAATGGCCTCCCAGGTCTTACACGATCTGTACTGATCCCAGCCCAGCAACTCCCTGGCTCCTCCCCTACTTCTCTCCCTCTATCTGTTTGCTCCACTGGCCTCCTTCCAGAGCCTCAGACACACCAGGGAGTTTCCTCCCAATGCCTTTATCCTGTTGATTCAGCCTACAATGCTCTTCCCTCAGCACCTTGGCCAGCTCCATCACCTGCTTCAAACTTTTATTCAATTTTCACTTATGAGGCCAACCCTGACCACTCTACTTAACATTGCCATCTGTCCCCATTTTCATCATGCTCATTTTTTTCTTTCTTTTTGAAACAGGGTCTTGCTCTATTGCCCAGGATAAAGTACAGTGGTGCAGTCACAGCTCACAGCAACCTCAACCTCTCAGGCTTAAACAATCCTCCTGCCTTGGCCTCCCTAGGAGCTGAGACGCCTGGCTAATTTTTTTTCAACCTTTTTTTTTTTTTTTTTTTGAGACAGAGTCTCGCTGTCAACCAGGCTGGAGTACAGTGACACGATCTCGGTTCACTGAAACTTCCACCTCCTGGGTTCAAATGATTCTCCTGCCTCAGCCTCCCAAGTAGCTGGGACTACATAAAGGTGCCCGCTACCATGCCCAGCTAATTTTTGTTTTTTTAGTAGAGACGGGGTTTCACCACATTGTTCAGGTTGGTCTTGAACCCCTGAACTCAAGTGATCCACTGCCTTGGCCTCCCAAAGTTCTGGGATTACAGGCTGAGACACTGCATCTGGCCCCAACCACATTTTTCGAGGCTTGGAACTTTCAGCCTCACTTGCTGAATTCCAGGAGGCAAAAGGGTCTGGAGATTGACTTAACGACCAATGGCCAATGATTTTATCATGCCTCCATGAAAACCCTAAACAATACAATTTGGAGAGCTTCTGGGTTGCTGAACACAAGGAGGTGCTGGAAGGGTAGTGTGCCCAACAGAGGGCATGGAAGTGCCCCTTCCCACTTACCTTGCCCTGTGCATCTCTTTCATTGGCTGTTCCTGAGATGCAGCCTTTACATTGAGCCAGTAATAGAAAATAAACTGGCCAGATGTGGTGGCTCATGCCAATAATCCCAGCACTTTCCCAGATCTTTTTACCTTGGCCTCCAAGGTGGCTGGGACAACAGGCATGCATTAGTGTACCATCATACCTGGCTATTTTTTTTATTTTTAGTAGAAACAAGGTCTCACCATGTTTCCCAGGCTTGTTTCAAAATTCTGGGCTTAAGCAATCCTTTTGCCTCAGCATCTCAAAGTGCTGGGGTTACAGGTGTGGGCCATGGCCCAGCCTGGAACCATGCTACTTGTACAGTCTGCAGAACTGTAAGCGAAATAAACCTTTTTTCTTTATAAACTACCTAGCCTCAGGTGTTTCCTTATAGCAATGGAAAATGGACTAATATAGGAATCACACGTCAACACTTACCAGACTGTGATGAGCACAATGACAGGGACTCAAATGCTCCCAAGGGGCTTCTTGTTGCATCATAGAGAGTGAGGTGAGACATCTCAGCTGAGGCTAAAGATGAGCAAAGATGAGAGTGAAAGAGTGATGATGGGGGTAGGGAGAGGGTTTCCTCAAGGACCAGTAAAGTCCTGGAAGGAAACTGACATTCCGTGTGGCTGGAGGGTAGGTGAATTCAACTGTCATTGCAATTCAGCAACCCGCACATTTAAGTTTGTGTTTGATTTTCAATATCAGCCCTGTGGATACAAAAAATAAGGAATTGTGTTCGGGCTATCATGGAAGCTCTCTGGATCTTAGACTGTGACTTATGCTGAGAGGTAAAGACTTGAACTTTTTGTTTTTCTCTCTGTAAGTGCTCAAGTGCAGCAGTCCCCAATTTTTTTGGCACCAGGGACTGGTTTTGTGGAAGACAATTTTTCCACAGACTGGGGGCAGCAGGTCAGTTTTGGAATATTTCAAGTAAATTACATTTATTGTGTACGTTATTTCTATTATTATTACATTGTAGTATATAATGAAATAATTATGTAACCCACCATAATGTAGAATCAGTGGGAGTCCCGAGCTTGTTTTTCTGCAGCTAGACGGTCCCATCTGGGGGTGATGTGAGACAGTCATAGATTATCAGGCATTAGATTCTCATAAGAACAGAGCAAGGTAGATCCCTCACATGCACAGTTCACAATAGGATTCATGCTCCTATGAGAATTTAAAGCTGCCGCTGATCTGACAGGAGCCCGAGATCAGGCAGTAATGTGCGGAGTGGCTGTAAATACAGATGAAGCTTCACTCACCCACCCGCTGCTCACCTCCTGCTGTGTGACCCAATACAGGCCTGTGACCCAGGGATTAGGGGCCCCTGCTCAAGTGCATCCAAAAGGACCCTTCCCATACCAGTCTTCATAGTGGTCAAGTGCAGCAACTACTTAGCTCCCAAGGTATGTGCCTCAGCTGGCAATTCATCACAATCAACAGTAAGTGGTAGCTTGAGTCATTGTGAGGTCACTTCCTGGAAATGACCAGCATCCCATATCCCATTGGCAAGGAGCTCAGCACTGCCCCTTGGATAACCAAACCTACGCCCAAATCCCATCTGTGTGGGTCTATCTCCTGGTACCCTTCCTAGCATCAATTCTTTATTTGTAGGAGTCCAATCAGGAGACACAAACCACTCAAAAATTTAAAGTGGTAAAATTCAAAACAAAAAAGTATTAATTATAACAAGGCAACAGCATAATGAGAGATTGGCTACCAAAAAGCAAAGAGAAGGCTAGAGAACATAGGAGGCCAGGTATTGTACCTCCTGCTTATAATTCCAGCAATTTCAGAAGCCAAGGCAGGAGGATTGCTTGAGGCCAGGAGTTTGAGACCAGCCTGGGAAGCACAGTGAGGCCCTGTCTTTAAAAAAAAAAAAAAAAAAAAAGAGAGAAACAAAAACAAAAACCTCCATCTCAAAAACAAATAATAAAAATAAATAAACAAATAAAATAAAAAATAAAAAATTTAGCTTTGCATGCTGTTGTACGTCTATAGTCCCAGCTCCTTGAGAAGCTGAGGTGGGAGTATTACTTGATCCCAGGAGTTTGACGCTACAGCGAGCCATGATCACACCACTGCACTGCAGCCTGAGTAACAGGGCAAGACCCTGTCTCTACAAAGGAAAGAAAAGAAATGCAAGTCTTTATCACTTTGTGAGAGTAATAAAGTTTGAGGAGAAACAGAGAAGAACAAAAGAGCACTGAATGGTGAGGGTGGGTGTCTGGTTAGGCTCAGTTACCAGCTAAGTGGCTTCTGAAAAATTCTTTAATAAAATCATAGATCTGGGGGTCAGTCATGCAGTCAAATGACGAATGCTAAATCCATTACAAATGCCCATTGTCTTTCTTCACATGCCTTCTAGTAAAAAATTCCTAAGTGCCTAAATAGCAAGTGGTCTGAAATGATAGCAGTTGTTTATTAAAGAAATATCTCGGCCAGGTGCAGTGGCTCATGCCTGTAATCCCAGCACTTTGGGAGACCGAGGCGGGCAGATCACCTGAGGTCAGGAGTTGGAGAACAGCCTGGCCAACATGGTGAAACCCCCGTCTCTACTCAAAATACAAAAACTTAGCTGGGTATGGTGGTGGGCACCTTAATCCCAGCTACTCGAGAGGCTGAGGCAGGAGAATCACTTGAACCTGGGAGGCGGAGGTTGTAGTGAGCTGAGATCACACCACTGCACTCCAGCCCGGGTAACAAGAGCAAAACTCCATCTCAGAAAGAAAAAAAAAAATCTCAATTTTTAAAAACTATGAGTCAAATATTATTTTCCTCCTCCCATTTTACAGGTGTGCAACCTAAACAACAGAGAATTTAAGTAATTTTCCTAAGTGGCAGAGCACAGATTTAAATCCTATCACTTTGGCCTCAGAATTTGTGCTTTATATTATTTTACTATTTTAAAATTCATCTTTTTTAAAACCAAGAGACTTATGCAAAATTGTGCTAGGATTCAAAAAAAGCCTCTTGCTTTTCCTGATCATGGGTGCAGGCAGGGCTCATGCTGCATTTTCTTTACTTATTTATGTCCTGCTTGGATGGAGACATGATGACAGGAGCTCCCTCCATCACCGTGCACCAGAAAGAAAAGTGAAGAGAAGCACAGGGAAGCCAATCTTACTATGTTTGAGCAACTGAACCAATGTCAGCCTGAGCCTACCAGCACAATTACTTTTATGTGAGAAAAACAGGCATCTCCCTATTTGGAAAATCACAGCTGACTGCAGTAGTAAACAATACACAAGTTATTCCTGGTAACACTATTCCTACAGCCCTAATCTCTCTCTCAAAAAAAAAAAAAAAGATCCTAATGCAGTTATTTCCTTTTGCATTCATGAGGAGATGGAAGAAATACCCATATTTGATGGTTGGCTGGGAACTGTCTTTGGCACTGTATGAAGTACTTTAATATTGTAAACATGAAAAGATGAGAATCCTGGAGACCCCATGGGCATGGAGAAAAGGAAGTACATTAGAGGGTGTTGTAGGAAATATTTTCATTCCAGGCACTGCTGTTTAAACTACCCCTAGACTTTCTTTCCTTAAAAGAACAGAAAAAACAAAGAGGACAAAAGATCAAGAAACATTCCACATGCCCCTCTCCATTCTTATTTGTTGTAATAAAGGAAAAGCATTTTGGAGATTTGCTTGAGTGCAGTTTATGATGTGATCCAAGTTATTTATTTTCTGCTAATGATTTTCAAAATTTGAATTAAAAACTTTCAGAAATTTAGCTTTATCAAAGGCAGCTGTTCACATGTAAAACTAGTTTGGTTAACTTCATCTGTATAAACACATAGCTAGTGAATTGGCAGAACTATTAAACTCAAGAATCAACAGAAACATGCCAATGACTGGCCCTTACCTTCCACAGCGACCTCAATTTCAGGAAGATTTTCATTACTCTCAGGCCTTCATGGTCTTTTTGGGGACTGAAAGTTGTAAAATAAGCACAGAATTACTTTAGTATGTTGTAGGAAAAAAATACAAAAGGAGATGTTTTATAAGAGTAGAGTATTAAAATTCATACAGTTTGACTCTTTTCAAAGAAACCTGCAGAATTAAACTTGTAGTGTAATCCTCCACAGGTGGCTCAAAAAAGCCATGGAAACATGAATAAAGTAGGATTGCAAATGTGACATTTCCAGTGAAATGTTTTTTTTTTTTAAAAAAAGAAAAAGAGGTCCACTAAATAAAATAACTTAAAAAGCTAAGAAACTGCAAGTGCCACAAAGATATTGGCCAATGATTCTCTACGATTTTAAAAAATGCTGATAAAGAATGTCTTAATGCAGTGAAATATAACAGGAAGTACATGTAATCTCTTACCTTTAGTGTGGCAAGTAGGAAATAATTAGTTCAAGTCAAGAAACAATACCAAGAAATGTTACAGTAGCCAGTACAATGGTGATCTAACAGCTAGTAAAACAGTCCTGATATGATGAGAGTTTTTTCAAAAGGAGTTCACGGAGTCACCCTGTAATGTAACAATAATTCCTATCATTGTGGACAAAAACCCTGACATTTCCTTCCCATGACTGGCAAGTAATTATATGAAGAATAAATTACTTCTTTCATGAAAAAGAAAATCAACACTAGTGTATTTTCTTCAGCCACTAAAATTCTGCAGGAACACAGATATAGTAAGAAACTCAATCATCACATCAGGCCGGGTATGGTGGCTCATGCCTGTCATCCCAGCACATTGAAAGGCTGAGGCGGGTGGGACACCTGAATTTAGGAGTTCAAGACCAGCCTGACCAACTTGGTTAAACCCCATCTCCGCTAAAAACACAAAAATTAGCCAGGTATGGTGGCGCATTCCTGTAATCCCACCTACTCAGGAGGCTGAGGCAGGAGAATCGCCTGAACCCAGGAGGTGGAGGTTGCCGTGAGTGGAGATCACACCACTGGACTCTAGCCTGTGAAACGAGAGTAAAACTCTGCCTCAAAAAAAAAAAAAAGAAAAAGAAAAGAAAAGAAACTCAATCATCAATATTTAGTCACTCTTAAGATTGACCCAGGAATAACAGAGCAGATAAAATCCAGCAAATTAGACTTCATTCAAGTACTTAGGTGTACTGTGAGCCACCATGGTGCCTCTAAACATCATGGAGGCAGTGGTCACTATTCTTGCACTGATGAAGATGGCTGTGTACAGGATGGGGGACTTCAGGGGCAATGGAAAGTGCCAGGACTGCAGCTCAGAGCCAGGCTTTTCCATGAAGGACTTATGGCCACACCTGTCACCTCTAGCTAGAAAAACATTTTAGTAGAAATGTCATTTTATTGTTTTAATTCCAGAAATGACTTCAGTGGCAAATAGAACTTACTTTTTTACTGTTGTTGTTGTTGTTTTGTTGTTGTTGTTGTTGTTGTTGCAGAGTTTCACTCTGTTGCCCAGGCTGGAGTGCAGTGCTGTGATCTCAGTTCATAGCAGCCTCTGCCTCCGAGCTTCAAGTGATTCTCCTGCTTCAGCCTCCCGAGTAGCTGGGATTACAGGTGCGAGCCACCATGCCTGGCTAATTTTTTGTATTTTTAGTAGAGATGGGGTTTCACCATGTTGGCCAGGCTGGTCTCGAACTCCTTACCTCAGGTGATCCACCCACCTCAGCCTCCCAAAGTGCTGGGATTACAGGCGTGAGCCACCACACCCAGCTTAGAACTTACTTTTTAACAACAAACTTCATTTTATTACTCCCACGGATGATTCTTTCAAGTCATGGAATTCCAAACCAGGTAGGGCTTCGAAAGAGAATACCCTCTGGCAAGCCTTCTACATATAGGAACTCGGGGTTTGATTCAAACACAGAATATGGTACTTTTACTGCCTCAGTGAGCCCAACAGCTTGAGCTGGAAGTGCAAGAGAACAGTTTGTGGAAGATAAAATTTGACACTGACATTCTTTTATTTGTATCTGCATTCTCAAGTACATTATGGACAAGTTCCCTACAATCGAGCAATATCCACTTCACATTGAAGGCATTTTGCTTAGGTTATTTGGCAAATCTGAAGAACAAGCCTAAAAGATAAGCACTTTTAAAAGATACACTTAACACTTTTTTTTTTTTTTTGAGACGGAGTCTTGCTCTGTCATCCAGGCTGGAGTGCAGTGGCATGATCTCAGCTCACTGTAATCTCCACCTCCCAGATTCAAGTGATTCTCTGGCCTCAGCCTCCCAAGTAGCTGGGACTACAGGCACACACCACCATGCCTGGTTAATTTTTTCTATTTTTAGTAAGCGGGGGTTTCACCATGTTAGCCAGGATGGTCTCTATCTCCTGACCTTGTGATCTGCCTGCCCTGGCCTCCCAAAGTGCTGGGATTACAGGCGTGAGCCAACTGCACCAGGCCCATTTTAACACTTTCAATCAAAAGGAGAGTTATGTTATTAGTCAAAATGACCTCTGTGTTCTAAGCAGAAATGACCGAAGGCCATTCCATACA
Organism: Gorilla gorilla gorilla; assembly: GCF_029281585.2. Taxonomy (NCBI): domain Eukaryota; kingdom Metazoa; phylum Chordata; class Mammalia; order Primates; family Hominidae; genus Gorilla; species Gorilla gorilla. The sequence continues at coordinate 73,181,902 of NC_073230.2, read as the reverse complement.
GCAGTGGTCCCTGGTAGCCTTTCCATTCTCATCAAGAGGCAGGGTAGCTGTTCAAAGTCAATGGTTTCTATGATGCAACTAAGCAGCGCTCAGTAAGTTCGAGTCATCAGACACAGAGTAGTCAGGATTTCTGATAAGGACAGGAAACGTCAACATCAGGTACTGAGATAATGGACAGCAACGCCCTGGGAATGCTGTGAGTGTTCCCCACTCCTTGCTTCCTTCTCCATGAGGGACACACCCAATCAACTGAAACACACTTTCTTGCTGAGCCTCCTCAGAATCATTTGAGACAGCATTACAGGAAACCGCTGTCAACAAATCTAAGTATTTGCCACACGTGTGTTAGCCAGATTAGAAATACAGACAGTGGAATGACACTTATCCCAATGCCTCCCTTCCTCTCCCATTCTGACACATGAGAAAGCTGAATCCAAGAGAAATGAAGTCACCTGCTTGGTTTCAACAGCAAGTGTGGTAGTAGAAATAAACGAAAGCCTGGCTTCTGGGACCTTCTGTTTTTAGGTCCTGAACTTCTATAATTCATTCAGATATGACCCTTCATTGATATGTTACTAAAGACAACTGTAGGGGAAGGGACTATGAGTCCCTTCATGTTCATATGAAAGACTGAGACTTTTGTCTCCAAAAAATAAAAAATACAAAAATGTTTCAATTTAAAAAAAAGTGTGATGGTCTTTGGCAATGTTTAAGTAAGAGTATCCCCTTCAAATAAGCTGACACTAACATGTAATAACCAGGGTCACAGAATCACAGAGGCCAGTGAGATTAAAAAGTACCCCTGTGAACCCGTGACATATACACCACCAGGAAAATTTCCTGTTCCTGTCCTTCCAACGAATCCACAGCAACATAATGTCAGCAAGTGCCTCCCCTACTTCCAGGCAGCCACAGGGGAAGGGGAGAGCAAAGAACCCATTCCCTGTGTCACTGATAAGTGAGGCTTAATGGGAAACACGAGGCATGAGGGGCATCCAAAGGTAGGTGACAATTTCAGTGTCTCCCCTTTGTCTTCCTGCTTCAGATATCATCTGCATCTTCTGCTCTTTTCATGATAAGGAAGGAGGCAGCAATAGCATGTCTACTGTGAAAATGTGGAACTACTCATTGGGCATCATGGAACTTATTGTAGAAGTTTAGACAATCCTGGGAAGCTTTCAGACCTGGTCTTCTAACATGTACATCTAAGTTTGCTAAGGCTCTTGACGAGGCAGTAGACTGTGAACCTCCAGGAGTTAACGCAGGTTTTCTAGGGTCTTCACACTGCTAAGTGCAGTCATGGAAACTCCTTCTTTCCTTTTTAAACAAGTGTTTTCCCAATTATCCCTTTAAAATTGGGCAGTTTAGGCTGGGCACGGTGGCTCACCCCTGTAATCCCAGCACTTTGGGAGGCCGAGGCAGGTGGATCACTTGAGGTCAGGAGTTTGAAACCAGCCTGGCTGACATAGTAAAATGCCATCTCTACTAAAAAATACAATAATTAGCTGGGCGTGGTGGTGGACACCTATAATACCAGCTGCTCGGAAGGCTGAGGCATGAGAATCCCTTGAGCCTAGGAGGCAGAAGTTGCAGTGAGCCGACATTGTGCCACTGTATTCCAGCCTGGGCGACAGAGCAAGGCTCCATCTCAAAAAAGAAATTGGGCAGTTTTGCGCCTCTGATATAGCAAGTGAGTGTGCACAGTGATTAGTAGTGATGAGCTAATAAACATTAACTAGGCCATGGTGGTTTTTTAAAATCGTGATTGGCTGGGTGAGGTGGCTCATGCCTGAAATCCCAGCACTTTGAGAGGCTGAGGCAGGTGGATCATGAAGTCAGGCAATCAAGACCAGCCTGGCCACATGGTAAAACCTCATCTCTACTAGAAATACAAAATTATCCGGGAATGATGGTGAGCGCCTGTAATCCCAGCTACCCGGGAGGCTGAAGCAGAATGGCTGGAACCCGCGAGGCAGAGGTTGCCAGTGATCGGAGATCACACTGCTGCACTACAGCCTGGGTGACAGAGCGAGACTCTGTCTCAAGAAAAAAAAGGAAAAACTGATAATACATGTGAGCCCCTAAAATTTGAATGTTACATGCAAGACTGGGTTAAAATATGTTTAAAACACATCTTCTAAAGAATGTATGAACAGTGCAGGTGTGACATGCTAAAAAAATCTATGAGGAGTGTGGAAGATCAAGACAGTGGTCCTCCTTCCCTGCTCCCTTTACAGTTTGATTTCATCCTTGGCTTTTCATAATGGACTTTTGTAAAGAGGGGAGATTTGCATCCAGGTCTAGGATTACAACTATAGGTTTCTGTTTGTTTGTTGAGATACAGTCTCACTCTATCGCTCAGGCTAGAATGTAGTGGTGCAATCCTGACTCACTGTAACCTCCGCCTCCTGGGCTTACGTGATTCTCCTGCCTCAGCTTCCAAAGTAGCTGAGATTACAGGTGCCCGCCACCATGCCCAGCTAATTTATGTATTTTTTGCAGAGATGGGTTTTCACCATGTTGGCCAGGCTAGTCTTGAACCCCTGACCTCAAGTGGTCCACCTGCCTCAGACTCTCAAAAGTCCCGGGATTACAAGCATAAGCCACTGCGCCCGGCCTGGGTTACAACTATTTTAAGACCACTTTCAGCAGAAGTGTAGCCTCAACTAGATAAAAGCAAACATGTTGGCTCATACCTGTAATCCCAGCACTTTGTGTCTTTGTTTTTTTGAGCTGGAGTCTTGCTCTGTCGCCCAGGCTGGAGTGCAGTGGTGTGCTCCCGGCTCACTGCAACCTCCGCCTCCTGGGTTCAAGTGATTCACCTGCCTTAACCTCCTGACTAGCTGGGACTACAGCTACTACTGGGACTACAGGAGTACACTGCCACGCCTGGCTATATTTTTGTATTTTTAGTAGAGATGAGGTTTCACCATATTGCCCAGGCTGGTGTTGAACTCCTGAGCTCAGGCGATCTGCCTGCCTCAGCCTCCCAATGTGCTGGTATTACAGGCTCACCACACCCAGCAATCCCAGCACTTTGGAAAGCCAAGGTAAGAAAATCACTTGAGCCCAGGAATTCGAGACTAGCCTGGGCAACATAGGGAAACACTGTCTCTACAAAAATTAAAAAATTGGCTGGGCTTGGTGGCATGTACCTATGATCCCACTTACTTGGGAGGCTGAGGTGGGAGGATCACTTGAGCCTAGAAGGTTGAGGCTGCAGTGAGCTATGACTGTGCCATTGGACTCCAGCCCAGACAACAGGATGAGACCTTGTCTCTTAAAAAATAAAAAGATAAATGCAAATGTGAATCACCTACAGAGTTAAAAGGCCACAAATGTTCCAATGTTAGCAGGGAGCCCAGGAGGGAAGAAGCCTCCACAGCTGCCCCAGTCAACCCAACTAAGAGAAAGAGGTTTAGGTAAGGCAAGCCTTCATTTGAGCCCATCAGGTTCTGCAGAAAAAATATTCCATGGTCATGGGATGACCTGACTGACTGATGCAAACTGTCCACACAGCTAGTTGACCTTTGCCTCCTCCCTAGATCCAAAATGTACTGGAAATGAATGCCATATGAGATCTATCCCTGCCCTCCTTATCACACACCCTTTCTAGGAGAGCCCACACAAGCTGATGACTCTGGAATTCTGGTTACCATGAATCTAGATATCATGCCACTGAGCTCTGTCTTTCCAACTACCTTTTAGACATCTCTACCTGGATGTCCTGAGCATCTTATGTCCAAAGACTAATTCCGTCTCCCTGACAACGTATGTTCTTTGTTTCTCCACTTTCCCTGTCTCAGTTAATGACACTGCCATGCACTGAAATACCTGAACCAGAAACCTGAAGGGCATCCTACACTCCTCCTTCTGCCCTCCTCCTATTTCTATTCACTGTGTTAACAATAAGCTGTCCTGATATTTTACCTCCTAAATATCTCTCAAAACCTCACTTCCCCTTCATATTCACTGGCACCCCCTATTCAGCATCTCATCACTCATTCAACAATATTTAATGAGTATGAAGCATAGCTCGGTGTTTTAAAACAGAATAAAAACAGTGTGATCTTTGTTTTCTGATGGCTAAACATCTAGTTATTTTTTTTCTTTTTTTTTTTCCTGAGATGAAGTCTTGCTGTGTTGCCCAGGCTGGAGTACAGTGGCGCGATCTCAGCTCACTGCAACTTTTGCCTTCTAGATTCAAGCAATTCTCCTGCCTCAGCCTCCCAAGTAGCTGGGATTACAGGTACACACCACCCTGCCCAGCTAATTTTTCTATTTTTAGTAGAGACGGGATTTTATCATATTGGCCAGGCTGGTCTCAAACTTCTGACCTTGTGATCCACCAACCTCAGCCTCCCAAAGTGCTAGGATTACATGAGTAAGCCACCAGACCCGGCCAACATCTAGTTATTTCTTATCTGAACTACTCAGGTATACTCTTGACTCTTACTTACAATTCATTCCCTAAACAATACCCAGAGTGTCTCCTCCTCACAACTTAAATTAGATCATTTAATTTAGGGGTCAGTAAACTTTTTCTATAAAAACCAGATAGTAAGTATTTTAGGTTTCTGGGCCATATGTTCTCTGTTGAAACTATTCAACTCTGCTCTTGTAACACTAAAAACAGCCATGGACAATATGTAAACCCATGGGTGAGAATATGTTCCAATATGGTTTATTCGTTAAAATAGGCAGCAGGCCAGATTTGACCCATGGGCCGTAGTTTGCCGACCCCTGATTTAATTGCAATGCTACTTACTCCATTGGAATTCATCCAGATTCCTTTCCATGGCCTAGAAGGTGCTCCATCCTCATCTGAATATTACTTGCTCCTCCAGGCTCTACTATGCTCCACCCACCCTGACCATCTTTATGGCGCTTCAACACTATGCCAAGTCTGTTAACATCTCAGGTCCCTGCCCTTGACATTCTACCCAGCAGGATCAGACAGGATCTTGACCAGATCTTCTTCGAGCTTCCTCAGCTCAAATGTCACCTCCTCAGAGAGGTCTTCACTGCCTACCCCAATAGGTCAGTACCCATTCCAACGCCCAAACATTCTAACTCCCATAGCTCTATTTATTTTCTTCAAATTACTTATCACCATCTGAAAAAATATCATTTGCTGCATGTACATAGCCTGCTTCCCTACCACCACACCATCACTAGAATGGAAGCTCCCCGAGAACAGAGACTGACTTACTCATTCTCCCTTAGTTCCCAGGACCTAGATCTGTGCCTGGCACTTAGCAGGGGCTCAAAAAATATCTGTTATCTGAACTGTTATTGCCTCTTGTCTCACTCCCTTCAACTCACTGGTATCTTCACTACCACTAGTCATCTTTCAAAAATATAAATGGGGCCAAACATGGTGGCTCACACCTGTAATTGCAGTACCTTGGGAGCCTGAGGCAGGAGAATCACCTGAACCCAGGAGGGTGAGGCTACAGTGAGCCATGATCATGCCACTGCAGTCCAGCCTGGAAAACAGAGTAAGACCCTGTCTCAAAAAAAAAAAAAAAAATAGCAGTGTGTGGTGGTGCACACCTGTAGTCCCTGCTACTTGAGTGACTGAGGCAAGAGAATCACTGAGCCCAGGAGTCTGAGGTTACAGTGAGCTATGACTGTACCACTGCATTCATGCCTGGGCAACAGAACAAGAATCTATCTCAAAAAAAAGAAAAAAGTGGGCAGGGAGCAGTGGCTCATGCCTGTAATTTCAACACTTTAGTAGGCCAAGGCGGGTGGATCACCTAACATCAGGAGTTTGAGACCAGCCTGGCCAACACAGTGAAACCCCATCTATACCAAAAATACAAAAATTAGCTAAATATGGTGGTATATGCCTGTAGTCCCAGGTACTTCAGAGTCTGAGGCAGGAGCATCGCTTGAACTCAGGAGGCAGAGATTGCAGTGAGCCGAGATTGTGTCACTGCACTCCAACCTGGGTGACAGAGTGAGACTCTATCTCAAAAGAAAAAAAAGAAAAAGTAAAATACAAATGAATCATTGAATCATGTCACTCTCCTGCTTAAAACATTTCCATGGCTCCCCACTGGCTTTAAGATACAAATGCAAATTATGTGGCAAGATCACTACAGCTCGTATCACACCTTTCCACACTCTCCCAGTAGTAGACTCTGAGATCTAAGTGGCAAGGACCAACTCCTGTTTATCTTTTTATCTCAGGTGGTCAGGACAGTACCAGGAACACTGTTGGTGTTCCATGAATACAGAATAAAATCAATCAACAGTAGTACGACAACTACCACAAAGCACAAATCTAATGCAATAACTCAGTAAGCACCCAATTTAAAGGAAATGAAGCAAGATTTTGCACAACACTCGTTTTCATTTTTTTTCCCCCAAGACAGTCTTGCTCTGCCACCCAGGCTGGAGTGCAGTGGCGCGATCTCACTGTATTTTTAGTAGAGACAAGGTTTCACCATGTTGGCCACGGTGGTCTTGAACTCCTGACACGGTGACCCGCCTGCCTCAGCCTCCCAAAGTGCTGGGATTACAGATGTAAGCCACCACACCTGGCCTCTTTCTTTTCTTTGGAAGCTACTTGGGTGGGGCTATGCTTATAACTCTGGATCTGACTTTGGATTTTGCCAGCAAAATTTTACCTGGCAGGCAGTATTTACCACTTTCTGTAAGAATGAAGGGAGGAGGCAGGAAGATAAGTCATACAAATTTATTTCCCATGATCAGCTCTGGTAAAAGGGTTAGGAAAAGAGACATAACACGGAGGCTAAAATGCAACTTAGGGATTCTCCATAGATTCCAAGTGTCTACATTCTCCTTGTCATCTATTAGCAAAGAAAACCCAATGCTGGATGATTTGCTGTATAAAATAATCTAAGAGATTCAGGATGATCTCACCAATAGAATGTAAATTGTTCCTTCCAGAACAATTTCCATTAGCCCTTTGAAATCCTTCAGCATTCATTAATGCCAAAGAGTTTTCATGTAATTTAATCTGATGGGTATGTGACCAGAGTCTTTCTAGGGAATACAGACTCCCAAACTGTTCAGATGGAAAGCAAGGAGGGAATTTACTACTCAAAATCAAAAGGAAATAAAAAGAGGTCAACCTAGAATGTCATTATTCTTGCTTGGTGGGGAGGGGAATGGATTCCAGAGTCATTCCGTGACGTTTACATGACCTCCTTATTAGCATCTAAAAGCTTCCAGTGTTGGATGCAACCAGCTACGTTCTCTTCTAATGTAATAAAATCTGCTTCAGCAAAGCTTGTGCTAAGCCATCCCCAGACTGCAGAAATAATAGGCTATAAACTACTGGATCTCCCATTTGATATAATGAAGTATAAGCATGGTCCTGCGTGACCGTTAACCTAAGCCCAGGTAGGACCTTGTTTACTAGAGTATTAGGCATGGGTTGGGGAAATGATTCTAACCAGAGAAACTGGCTCCAGTGAGGGCAGGTTTGCAATCCAAGGCATGGCATGCATAGGGCTGGTAAAATTCAGGGTGATTGAAGCAAAAGCTTCAGAACAAGAAAGACCACATCTGGGGGTAGAGCACAAAACTCTCAAGAGATGAATCTTTTTAAGAGTGAGGCAGAGCTACATAGCAGTTTTAGGAGATCTGTTGGTGCCCAGCAAGGGCTCCATACTGGCTATAAGCAGGGATGCATGCTGTAGTCTCAGGAGAGGAGGTTCACAAAAGTAATTCAGACCAAGAGCCCAAACTGTGTTCTCTATTAAAAGGAATCAAGGCTCCATACAGAAATGGCTGACTTCTTGTATGGTGCAGTATACAGATCATGGAACATCTTTTATGCCATAAAGCAATGAAGCCATGAAGCCATCAAAGTACAACAAGATCATGTCAAAAACACATGAGAGTCAACTTGAAGAGATAATTATTAACCTAGATGAGACAATGTATGCATCCAAAACAACTAATAAATAATAACTGCAATGGTCTAAAATACATCAAATGCAAACAATAATCTATGAGTTCACAATGATATTCAGGAAAAAAACTATTGGTCACTAGAGTAGAGGTTACTAGGTCACAAACTCATTACTCTGAAAAGTGACTTAAAATGGGAGGCAGGGTGGAGAATTTGGTATGTATCCAGTTTTTCCTGTACAAACAAATTTTTAGGGAGATTGAATAAGATGAAACAATCTGGGGATTGGATACATGGAGGTTCATCATATTTCTTTTGTGTATATTTGAACTCCCTCCAAAAAAAGCACAAGACAGAATGTGAGCTAAGCAGCTTAGGGTTTAGGCAAGGCTTCTGCCTACAAGAGACACTCACATATGAGGGGTAGTTTTAGCCCTGATGAGCTGAGCCAACTGGAGGGATATAGACAGGTGGTAAACTGCAGAGGTATCATGTTGCCCAACACTTGATCAAATCCTAGATCCTAGGTCTGCTTGGTAGCATGTTTCCTAGGTGATGGATCTGAGGCTACCTATAGAACTTCCTTTGCAGTCAAAACTGGCTCAGAAACTACAAAACAGCTTGCTCTTGAAAATGGAGCCATCTTTGTCCATTTCATGCTGCTATAAAAGAATGCCACAGACTGCATAATTTACAAAAAGGAAGGAAGGAAGGAAGGAGAGAGAGAGAAAGGAAGAAAAAAGGAAGGAGGGAAAAGGGAAGGCGAAGGGGAAGGGAAAGGAAGGAAGGGAAGGAGAAAAGGAGGGAAGGAGGAAAGGAGGGAGGGAGGAAAGGGAGAGAAGGGGAGGGGAGGGAATAGAAGGAAAAGAATGGAGAAAGGAAAGGAAGAAATTTATTTTGTACAGTTCTAGAGGCTAGGACATCCAAGGTTGAAGGGCCTGCATCTGGTGAGGGTCTTCTTGCTGCATCATCCCATGGCTGGAGGACAAGAGAGTGGGAGAAAGCAAAAGGGACTCAACTCTCTGTTATAATAAGCCCACTCCTGTGATTACTAAACTATTGCCACAGTAACATTAATTCATCCATGAGGGCTCTCTTTATTAGGCCCCACATCCCAACTGTTGCCTTGAGGATTGAGTTTCCAACACATAAACTTCCAACACATTTAAACCATAGCACAGCCCTTATGTAAATTCAACCAAGAGGAGCTGGGAAAATCAAAGGCATGAGAAAGACAGCAAAGGCTAGCAGAGAAGTATGTGCAGGTTGAGGAAAAAAGTCACAATGAATCCTGTAGTGCACACTACTTTGTACAAAACACCTAAAAAAGATCTCATTAACTCCCCCAACTCACCTGCACCCACCTCTAAAGAGCCACACACATGGATCACGAGGTCAGGAGATCGAGACCATCCTGGCTAACACAAGTGAAATCCCACCTGTACTAAAAATGCAAAAAATTAGCCAGGCGTGGTGGCGAGCACCTGTAGTCCCAGCTACTCAGGATGCTGAGGCAGGAGAATGGCGTGAACCTGGGAGGCAGAGCTTGCAGTGAGCTGAGATCGTGCCACTGCACTCCAGCCTGGGCGACAGAGCAAGACTCTGTCTCAAAGAAAAAAAAAAAAGAGCCATACACAGCACCACCAAAGGCAGCATTCTCCTCAAAAGATGAGCTGTGATAATCCAGACAGACACCCAACCTCAACAGCTCCAGAACAGCCCCAAGACAGCCCCTCCCTAACCACCACTCAAGTAACCAGATGGGAAAGTACTCAGAAAACCCAAATCCTGACACACCACTACCAAACAACTTAAAACAGCAAAGAACAAACCATTTAAACAGCAACGCCAGCTGCCAGGAACAGTAGGGACAATGAGTAGAGGAAAAGCAGACCTCTTGGGGTCCACCAAGACCCAGTCTCTCAGCGTCAGCACTTTCAAATGCAGAATCCATTCATCTCTGGGGCCTGTGGAGCTTGAGTCATGTTGTCCTCAAAGATAAATGAGCAGGCAAGCTTGCTAGAAAACCACTCAAGGTATTACTCTTTAAAGAATCTTTATAGGGTCAAAGAGGAATGGGTCTACATGCTATGTGTATTTCCCACAGATTCTGAGGATGATGTCAGTATCCCTTTGCAGATGTGTTTAATACTTTGCAGTCACTTGTATTCCTGCCACTGAGCGACAGTGCTTTTCTAATTTGAACTCATTCCAGCTCACGCTGACCCCAGCTCCGTGGATCTGGTTACCATTAGCCAAGACTGTCATCCATACTGTACCTTTTAAAGAGTCCTAAAAACAGCTCTTCCCCTACTCTTCCAAGACAAGTAAAAATGTCTGCCAAACAAATGGGGAAAAAAGATTCAGAGAGAGAATACAATTAACATACTATCAAGAGAGCAAAAAGTGAAGGGAGAGGAGAAACTAGGAAAATCATATGTGACCTCACACCTATTTCCAAAGCTGGGCTACTGTCCTTTTGCTTGTGTCTAAATAAGGCACCAATTTTAAGCTGTTACTGGAAAAAAGAAAAAGAGAAAGAAAGAAGCAGGCCCAGGCCAGGCCCAGTGGCTCACTCCTGTAATCCCAGCACTTTGGGAGGTCGAGGCGGGTGGATCACCCAAGGTCCGGAGATCAAGACTAGCCTGGCCAACATGGTAAAACCCCGACTCTACTAAAAATACAAAAAAAAAAAAAAATTAGCCAGGCGTGGTGGTGCGTGCCTATAATCTCAGCTACGGAGCAGGCTGAGGCAGAATCGCTTGAACCCAGGAGGCAGAGGTTGCAGTGAGCCGAGATTGCACCACTGCACTCCAAGCCTGGGCAACAAGGGTGAAACTCCATCTCAAAAAAAAAAAAAAAAAAAGAAAGAAGAAGGTGGTCCAAATCTTAAAGTAAAACTTTTAGCATAGAAAATATGCTATGGTGAGAGTTCCATTCCCTGGTTACTTACCCCATAGGCTGAAGAGCTGCCTCTACCTCTAAGGATCAGGGCACTCTGTGTTTGATGGCAGAACCTAAGTCAGAATCCAGCACAATCCCTGACGAGTGAGAACATCAGGGTGAGTTATCCTGACCCTGACATTGCTTCTCCCAGCTCTCTGATTAAAAAAATACATATAAGAACCAAGGAGGAGATCCCTCCTTGCCACCTCAGTTGTTTGAAATCAGCTACTCAAGGTCCATTTTGTCGAAATCAACAGCTCCCATGAGAGACTGTGAGGCAGATCTGATCACTCAGAGGGCTAAAGGCAACCTTATAAAACCTGATGATGTGAAAGGAGAATGTAGCTGCTGCTCAGAAACTCCACTAGTCCATCTTGGAAAGAAATAATCTATAAACAGAGTAATTCCCAGTTTCCAATTCTAGGCCTTATAGTTTTACTGGGAGTCTCTAAGCTTTTCTACTTTTTTTTTTTTTGGAGATAGTCTCACTCTATCTACCAGGCTGGAGTGCAGTGGTACAATCTCCGCTCACTGCCAACTCCACCTCCTGGGTTCAGGCAATTATCATGCCTCAGCCCCCTGAGTAGATGAGATTACAGTTACCCACCACCACACCTGGCTGATTTTTTTTTTTTTTTTTGAGACGGAGTCTGGCTTTGTCACCCAGGCTGGAGTGCAGTGGCACAATCTCGGCTCACTGCAAGCTCCACCTCCCGGGCTCCCGCCATTCTCCTGCCTCAGCCTCCCGAGTAGCTGGAACTACAGGCACCTGCTACCACACCCAGATAATTTTTTTGTATTTTTAGTAGAGATGGGGTTTCACCATGTTAGCCAGGATGCTCTTGATCTCCTGACCTCGTGATCCACCCATGTCAGCCTCCCAAAGTGCTAGGATTACAGGCGTGAGCCACCACGGCCGGCCTGACTTTTTTATTTTTAATAGAGGCAGGGTTTCACCATGTTGGCCAGGCTGGTCTTGAACTTCTGACCCCTGGTGATCCACCCGCCTTGGCCTCCCAAAGTGCTGGGATTTACAGGCATGAGCCACCATGCTGAGCCTTCTGCTCTTTCTTATTTTGCCCACCTAATGTAAGAAAACTAAGCTAAAATAAATTTTGTAACCAAACCAAAATTAAGTTCTCTAGGTGGTATGGCTACAATACTCAGCAGACTTCAACTTCCCTTGACCCAAAAATGGCTATCTGCAAGTCACCATCCTCAGAGTGCATTTCAGATGCAAACTAGAATACATCGGTGTACAGTATCAAAGTCCAGAGCCTTTGCTTGAGTAAAACTAGATGCAGCAAAACCGTGGACTTTGTGCATGATTAGTATTGTAAGAGAGGTCATGGGGAGTAGAATTAAATATGACACCTTCAGCCGGGTGCAGTGGCTCATGCCTGTAATCCCAACACTTTGGGAGGCCAAGGCGGGCAGATCACCTGAGGTCAGGGGTTCCAGAGCAGCCAGGCCAACATGGTGAAACCCTGTCTCTACTAAAAATACAAAAATTATCCAGCTGTGGTGGCAGGCACCTGTGATCCCAGCTACTTGGGAAGCTGAGGCAAGAGAATCACTTAAACCCGGGAGAAAGAGTTTGCAGTGAGCCAAAATTGTGCCACTGCACTCCAGCCTGGGTGACAGAGCAAAACTCTGTTTCAAAACAAACAAACAAACAAACAAAAACAAATATAACACCTCTTGACCTATGACCAAAGTTCCTTCTAAACTCAGTGTGGGGCACCATATATCACAAACCAGATGGCAAGAAATTAAATAAATGTTGGTCTTTTTCATGCCATCTCAATTACATCTTGGTCAATTCACAAACATGTTTCAGCAAATGCTGGAGGAGTTTTTCTCTCTTTAGGAGTCCTCTTTCACTTTACCTGCTTAACAAAAGACCACACACACTTAGAAAGAGGATGAAGACAGGACAGCTTCAGGACATGCTGCACAGGGAGAACTGACTATCCCAAAAAGAGGGCTCTACACCCCTCTGACAACTCCACAATAGACTGGCTACACACAAATGCCTGAAGGAAGTTTATCAAGAAAATGAACAGTTGACCAGGCGCAGTGGCTCATGACTGTAATCCCAACACTTTGGGAAGCTGAGACGGGTGGATCACCTGAGGTTGGGAGTTTGAGACCAACATGGAGAAACCCCGTCTCTACTAAAAATACAAAAAATCAGCTGGGCGTGGTGGCGCATGCCTGTAATCCAAGCTACTTGGGAGACTGAGGTAGAAGAATCGCTTGAACCTGGGAGGCAGAGGTTGCAGTGAGCTGAGATTGCACCATTGCATTCCAGTGTGGGCAACAAGAGTGAAACTCCATCTCAAAAAAAAAAAAAAACAAAGAAAAGAAAATGAACAGTTGGTAAGATCAAGACTTCTGGCCCAAAGGGCCTGCAGCTGGTCTGACCATTTATCAAAAAATCTTAATTTAAATGGAGACACATTGGATTGCGACATGCAATACAAGAACTAAAGCAGCAAAGGGTCTTGATTTGGGTTTCCTTTCCACCCTACACAGCTCCAGTGAATGGAGGAGTGAGCGTGCCTGTGGTGCTCCTGACACATCTGGGGTGGTTCCCATTGACAGTGGTCAACCTTTGGAATTTTCTACACATTGCAGGGTCATCGTCCATCTATGCTAACCTAGAATGTCCAGATAAAAGCTCCTGTTTAGAGACTGGAGAGAAAATTGTCAAACCTGAAAGCCCATGAACTATCTCAGTCTGGGGAGAACACATGTAGGAAAGACTACAGAATCTGATGTCAGAAGCCTAATTTCAGGTTGACCCATACACCTTTACGATTGTGAGTAATTAACTTACTTTTCAAGGCTCTGTTATTCTCTCATCAACGAGAAAAGTGGACCAAATAGTCTCCCAGATCCCTTCCAATCTTAACATCCTCTGACTTTATGATTAAAGGCTGCAGTGGCTCATGCCTGTAATCCCAGCACTTTGGGAGGCTGAGGTGGGCAAATCACCTGAGGTGGGGAGTTTAAGACCAGCCTGACCAACATGAAGAAACCCTGTCTCTACTAAAAATACAGAATTAGCCAGGTGTGGTGGTGCATGCCTGTAATCCCAGCTACTTGGAAGGCTGAGGCAGAATTGCTTGAACCTGGGAGGCAGATGTTGTGGTAAGCTGAGATCACACTATTGCACTCCAGCCTGAGCAACAAGAACAAAACTCCGCCTCAAAAAAAAAAAAAGTGATACTAATAAGGCTAAAACTGTGGCTTAACTGCAATAGGAACCTGCTGGGATTATGCTAAGCAAAACTATTCCACACAGAGCCACTCTGACCATGTCCCTCCCTACACCAGCTATCATACAGATATGCACCACTGGTATGAGAAGTCCCTTCTACAGAGAACATTGACTGATTCAATAATAGGCTGATTTAGTCATTCAACCAAAATATATTTACTGAGCACTTTCTAGGTATTTAGGTATACAACAGAACAAAACACAAAGTCCCTTCCCTCACAGAGCTTACATTTTAGAGAAAAGAGGAAGAGGAGTCAGGTATCAAATATGAAACATGAGTTGAGGATATATTTTATGCAGAGCAGCCTGGAGGCCCTTGATAAGGTGACTTCTGAGCCAAAATCCAAAGCAGTGCAGAGTGAGCCATGCAGACACTAGGGGAAGAATGTTCCAGGCAGAGGGAACAGCAAGGCCCAGAGACAGGACAGGGTCAAGCATGCCTGGCATGTTAAAGGAAACACCATGAGCTCAGTGTTTATGCAGAGGAGTAAGAGCAGGAGAGTAGCAGGAAGCAGTGAGACAGGTCATAGGGGCCAGATCATGTAGAAAACAAAGCCACTGGAGAGTATGAACAGACAGGTAAACATGTTCTGAATTCCAATGTAAAAGGATTGTTCTAGCTGTTGTACTTAGACTGGGAGGGCGGGGTGGCTCAAGCCTGTAATCCTAACACCTGAGAGGCCGAGGCAGGTATATCACTTGAGGCCAGGACTTGAATATCAGCCTGGCCAACATGGCGAAACTCTGTCTTTACTAAAAATACAAAAAAATTAGCCGGGCCTGTGGCTCATGCCTGTAATCCCAGCCACTAGGGAGGCTAAGGCAGGAGAATCACTTGAACCCGGGAGGTGGAGGCTGCAGTGGGCCAAGATCAAAACATTGCACTCCAGCCTTGGCGACAAAGCAAGACTCCATCTCAAATTAAACAAAAAAAGAGAGAGAGAGAGTAGACTGAAAGAAGCAAGCACGGAAACAAGGAAACCAGTTAGGAGACTACGGAGACAATCCAGGTGAGAGATGATGGCAGATGGGTCCAGGGTGGCAGCAGTGAGGAGTGAAGAGGGACAGACTCTGGGATATATTCTGAAGTTGAATCAACCGGACACTGGAGGACAGGATGATGTTGGAAAATCTTGGGACTACTGCAGAATGGAATGAAGCTAAATGGCACTAAATTCCAACAAACACTGTGAAATCCTGGGATCAGGGATTTGTTCACCTCTGTCACCTGTTGTCCCACCCAGTACTTGGCACATAATGGGGATATAAAAATCTTCAATTCTTGAATGAATAAATGTAGAACTGAATATATTACAAAGCCAAAAACCCTGCAGTTTGATAGGTCACTAGGAGACCAAAAAGCATCTGGTACTAGAAATATTTTACTAACAATGGATCCCCTCCCCTGAGTAAATCTATTTCTCTTTTTTTTTTTTTTTTTTTTGAGACAGGGTCTTGCTCTGTCACTCAGGGTGGCAGTGGTGCAATGTTAGCTCACTGCAACCTCTGCCTCCCAAGATCAAGCAATTCTCGTGCCTCAGCCTCCCCAGTAGCTGGGACTACAGGAACCCACCACCATACCCAGCTAATTTTTTTTTTTTTTTTGTATTTTAGTAGAGACGGGGTTTCACCATGTTGCTGAGGGTTGTCTCAAACTCCTGAGTTCAGGCAATCCACCTACTTTGGCCTCTGAAAAGTGCTAGGATTACACGCATGAGCTACCACACTCAGCCTGAATCTACTTCTTTTTATAAAAAAAATTCCCTTTATGACTTATTTCACAGTAGTAAGCAATGAAGCTGACAAACGACTTCACATAATACAGTTGAAAATCTGAACAACTTGGCCATTTCCCTGAGAGGCCAGATGTAGTCACCAAACCTCATACCACCTCAGTAACTTCCAACTAAAATACAGGAATAAATGTTACACAAGTAGTAAGCTCATGTTCTTATAAATAGTAAATCATGTACCAGGCACCCTGGCTCACACCTGTAATCCCAGCACTTTGGGAGGCTGAGGCAGGTGGGTCACCTGATGTCAGGAGTTCAAGACCAGCCTGGCCAACATGGTGAAACCCCATCTCTATCAAAAACTACAAAAATTAGCTGCACGTGGTGGTGCATGCCTGTAGTCCTAGCTACTTGCGAGGCTGAGGCATTAGAATCCCTTGAACCTGGGAGGCAGAGGTTGCAGAGAGCCGAGATCATGCCACTGCACTCCAGCCTGGGCAACAGGGTGAGACTGTGTCTCAAAAATAAAATAAAAATAAAGGCATATATGATGTCACTTACATGGACAGGTGTTCACCGCTTGTGTGGAGGAGTTGTGGATGAGGACGAAAGTCGACTTGGAGACAACAGAGGCTAACTGGAGTTACTGGATGAAGAAAGGAGGGAAACAGAGAGAAAAGGAAAAGGGTAAGGGGAGTGGAAGATTCGCCTCAGCGTAGAGGTCATCTCTGATTGCTGACAAAGGAAAATGTTGGAGAAGGTCTGAAAATATTGCTAAAGGCTGGTAGTTTCAGAAAATCTTGTAATATTTCCTTTACTTTAAAAGAAAACTCAGTATCTCAAAGGTTTAGTAGCAGTTTTTTTTTCCTCCATGGATTTCAGAGTAGTTGAACCATTCAGCCACAGAAAATAACTCCAGTATCAACCACATTGGAATACTATCAATAAAGACGTAGGACTCTCCTCCTCTGAGGTCGAGCGCTTCTATTCACTTGCTGCTCAGCCTTCTCTTCTACCCATCCTCACCTCCTTTTCTGGCATCTGTTCCTCCCATGGAGGACTTCACACCCTTCTCAGAGCCAGGTGCCAATTCCCACTCTTCGAGGCTCCATCATGTGCCTGGCTCCACTGCCTTCTCACGTGTGACCTCTACCTTTCACCAAGCTGAGGACACAGTGCCCCCATGGTGTGTTTAAGGAGACAGTTCTGATGGCCACAAAATTCTGTCATGTGGTCTGTGATTTGAATTGTCCTGTCCAAAGACTAATGCATGGTCCATGGTCAGGCCAAGTAAGGTTATGTTAAAATGATGAACCACCAAGCACCTTTAATTCCTTCCAAGATCTTTTATGAGTGGGACAAAGTCAAGTGCTGTTAGTGATGGCAAGAGTGGATATTCTCCTTCTGGTGACACCTGCTGCACTCTGGTGATGATGGCAGGTCCAGCACTGCTCCAGCACCCAATCCTTGCAGCGTCTTCTATGGTACTTGCACATTCTTTATATAATACAGACTTCACATTCTGTTTCTGCAATCACTGTCACATCTGCCCCTAATGAAAGCGGTGACTGCACTCCTCACAACCTTGAATTTGACCTTTGTCTTCAGAAATGAAGTTTTCTACAGGTTTCATCATCTTCAGACTAATGCAAACTGAAGATCTACCTCCAGGAATATTTTTCTTTCTCTATTACTTCCCTTAGCAAAAAATGTGTAACTTCCAATCTTAAATTCTTCACCAGTGCTTTGATTCTTTGGCTAAATCAAAAGCATGCTGAGGGCAGGGTGTGGTGGTTCACACCTGTAATCTCAGTACTTTGGGAGGCTGAGGTGGGTGGATCACAACGTCAGGAGTTTGAGACCAGCCTGGCCAACATGGTGAAATCCCATTTCTTCTAAAAATACAAAAATTGGCCAGGCATGGTGGCATGCACCTGTAATCCCAGCTACTCAGGAGGCTGAGGCAGAAGAATTGTTTGAACCCAGGAGGCAAAGGTTGCAGTGAGCCGAAATCATGCCACTGCACTCCAGCCTGGGTGACAAAGCGAGACTCCGTCTCAAAAAAAAAAAAAAAAAACCCATGCTTAACCTATGAGTTAAGCACTCAGTTTTTGTCTTCTCCACTGCAGAACTCCTGGACAAGGATAATTTTCTTACCCTACTACAGAATTTCTCAACCACTTTCCATGCCATAATCCACAAAAAATCTATTTGGCACACTGACTGACCTTAAGTAATTGCCCCAAGGTACTGTGAGAACTGAAGGAGCAGTATTTCAGGACACACCCATTAACCCAACTTGAGAACATTTATCTACCTTAGTATTCATGAGAATGATTAACTGCACAAATTTGTAAACACCTAATATGCACACATAATTCATACTTGATTCCCAACACTTCAATACAGGACTTCATACTAAATGGCCATTTATTAGTTCTTGGCAACGTAAGTTCCTAAGGTAGTGGATGATCTACAAATTGTGGCCACTTACTCTGACAATGCACAATGGCAAACAAAAAGATGGGAAAGAAAGGTACACTTAGAGCTCTAAAAAAGAAACTAGGCCGGGCATGGTGGCTCACGCCTGTAATCCTAACACTTTGGGCAGCCAAGGTGGGCGGATCACTTGAGGACAGGGGTCCAAGACCAACCTGGCCAACATGGCAAAACCCCATCTCTACTAAAAATACAAAATTTAGTTGGGCATGGTGGCATGCACCGGGAATCCCAGCTACTCGGAAAGCTGAGGCAGGAGAATTGCTTGAGCCTGGTTGCAGTGAACCTAGATCACACCACTGCACTCCAGCCTGGGTGACAGAGTGAGACTCTGTATCAAAAAAAGGAAGAAAGAAAAAAAAAAGCTTGGGTTACCCCTACACTGCATCTGTTCATATTGATAAATCACAGAGTGCCTACATTGAGCTTCTGCAAAAGATTTCTTGGGGAGGTGAAGGAAGGAGCAGTTCCATCATTTTAAAAGATTAATTTTTAGAAGCTTCAAGATTAATCTGTGGTTTTAAAAAGGATTTCACAACTATCTTACCTGTTGTATTTGTTCTTGGCTGAGTAACTTCAGTTGTATTGTGAGTAAGAAGTTCTAGTCTGTAAAAACAGTTGATCTTAATATTATAATAAAACATTTAGAAGATATTTACAGGTCTTTCTCACACAGCTTTGCACTGCTAAATATTATTATTTAAGATGGAGTCTTATTCTGTCATCCAGGCTGGAGTGCAGTGGCACGATCTT
Source organism: Gorilla gorilla gorilla (assembly GCF_029281585.2). Taxonomy (NCBI): domain Eukaryota; kingdom Metazoa; phylum Chordata; class Mammalia; order Primates; family Hominidae; genus Gorilla; species Gorilla gorilla. The sequence continues at coordinate 73,162,794 of NC_073230.2, read as the reverse complement.
GACTCACTGCAACCTCTGCCTCCCATGTTCAAGCTATTCTCCTGCCTCAGCCTCCCGAGTAGCTGGGAGCGCAAGTTTGCACCACCACACCTGGTTAGTTTTTGTATTTTTAGTAGACACGGGGTTTTGCCATGTTGGCCAGGCTGGTCTTGAACTCCTGACCTCAGGTAATCCACCCACCTCAGCCTCCCAAAGGGCTGGGATTACAAGCATGAGCCACTGCACCTGGCCAGTTTTTAAACATAGTCCATTCTGCCTTAATTTTACAGTGAAAAAAATCATTTTGGTGACTTGAATTTTGAAAATAGCAATTTTCAGACATTCAGGTGAGACCACTGGATGTCTCCAAAGTCATCTTTTTTGCAAGATAAATATGCAAAAGTCACTTTTCCCCCAAACCAGCTCAATTATATTTCTGAATCTTAAGATGAACTGTCCCACAGCACAGCCAGAAGGTGCTTGTTGTATCATCTTAAACCTTTCCTCTCCCTTATAACTCAGTCCCAACGAATATATACACATGCACCTCAACCAGTAAGCAAGACTCTACCTGCTTCAACATTCCTTTCATGAGTAGAGAGAGGCCTTCTCTTCCTACCCACAACACTCAAACTACCCATGTGTTTCCATTCAAAATCAAGCCAGAATAACTCTTCTAAAGGGCAGATCCAAATTATTTTAAGAGGAAACTGCTATGAGACCATTTAATGACTGCCACTGCTTTTGTAGGATCCAAGGCCTTCCTCTGCCCACAAAAGTCTATCTAAGCAATCCCACCACACCCACATGGCACTCCTCACTCCACACAGAATGGGTAATGTATGTGAAGATGTGAGCATATTTGACTCCTCTCTGCCTTTACTCATATTTGAAACACACTGCCTCCCTTCTGGAGGCACAAGTGACTGATCTGGGTATGCCATCCTTGCCTTCTCCCCAAAAAATGTTCAATAAATCTTCATTGCATTTTTCTTACTATTAAGCCTCCCAAGGACAGGGTTCTTGCTAGACCCAATTTTGCACATCTGACGCTCATACTAAATAAATGTTTGTTCAATAAATGAATCTAAATGTTAATTTTAATATAAAGAAGTCACGATGAGAGGGGAACACAAGGCCCATCTTGGTCAAATTAATCTCTCCTTAGGGAAGACAATGAATTTGTTTCTGTAGATTATCATCTTACCTCTTAATAACAAATTTAATTCGATTGCCCTCTTGGAAGATGTTTTCCAGCCTTGGGATTCCATACCATGAGGGGCTTCTGAAAGGAATGTTTTCTGGTAGTCCTTCCACATTCAGATCATTCACATGTGCTTCAAATTTTTGGTACGGTACAGCCTTGGCTTCAGTGCTCCCCAAGGCTTCAGCTGAACACAACCAAAACAATTCAGAAGATTATGTTTGTGTTGAAATCAGATTTTAGTACAATCCAAAGCAAGGTGCAGGTCATTTTTTTTTAATTGGAAAAACTCTGGAAACATATTTACTAACTATTGAAACAGACTTAAAGCAAAGGCAAGAATAAAGGACCCATCATTAGACAGATCAACGAGACAGAAAATTAACAAGGATATTAAGGACTTGAACTCAGTTCTGGACAAAGAAGACCTAATAGACATCTACAGAACTCTCCACCCAAATCTACAGAATATACATTCTTCTTAGCACCTCATCGCACTTATTCTAAAATTGATCACATAATTGGAAGTAAAACACTCTTCAGCAAATGCAAAAGAACAGAAATAATAACAGTCTCTCAGATCACAGTGCAATTAAATTAGAACTCAGGATTAAGAAACTCACTCAAAACCACACAACTACAAGGAAACTGAACAATCTGCTCCTGAATGACTAGAGGGTAAATAACAAAATTAAGGCAGAAATAAAGATGTTCTTCAAAACCGATCAGAACAAAGACACAACATACCAGAATCTCTGGGACACATTTAAAGCAGTGTTTAGAGAGAAATTTATAACACTCAAGGCCCACAAGAGAAAGCAGAAAAGATTTAAAATTGACAACCTAACATCAAAATTAAAAGAACTAGAGAAGCAAGAGGAAACAAATTCAAAAGCTAACAGAAGACAAGAAATAACTAAGATCAGGGCAGAACTGAAGGAGACAGAGACAAGAAAAACCCTTCAAAAATTCAATGAATCCAGGAGCTGATTTTTTGAAAAGATCAACAAAATAGACCACTAGCCAGACTAACAGACTAACAAAAAGAGACAAGAATCAAATAGACACAATAAAAAATGATAAAGGTGCTATCACCACTGATCCCATAGAAATACAAACTACCATCGGGGAATACTATAAACACCTCTATGCAACTAAAGTAGAAAATCTAGAAGAAATAAATTCCTGGGCACATACAGCCTCCCAAGTCTAAAGCGGGAAGAAGTCAAATCCCTGAATAGACCAATAACAAGTCCCGAAATTGAGGCAGTAATTAATAAGCCTACCAACCAAAAGAAGTCCAGGACCAGACAGATTCACAGCCGAATTCTAACAGAAGTACAAAGTGGAGCTGGTACCATTCCTCCCGAAACTATTCTAAACAATAGAAAAAGAGGGACCCTTCCCTAACTCACTTTATGAGGCCAGCATCACCCAGATAAAACCTGGCAGAGACACAACAAAAAAGAAAATTTCAGGCCAATATCCCTGATGAACATCGATGTGAAAATCCTCAATAAAATACTGACAAACCGAATCCAGCAACATATCAAAAAGCTTATCCACCATGATCAAATCAGCTTCATACCTGGGATGCAAGGCTGGTTCAACATACACAAATCAATAAACGTAATCCATCACATAAACAGAACCAGTGATAAAAACCACATGATTATCTCAATAGATGCAGAAAAAGCCTTCGAAAAATTTCAACACCCTTTCATGCTAAAAACTCTCAATAAACTAGATACTGATGAAACATATCTCAAAATAAGAGCTATTTATGACAAACCCACAGCCAATATCACGCCAAATGGGCAAAATCTGGAAGCATTCCCTTTGAAAACTGGCACAAGACAAGGATGTCCTCTCTCACCACCCCTAGTCAACATAGTATTAGAAGTTCTGGCCAGGGTAATCAAGCAAAGGAAAGAAATCAAGGGTATTCAAATAGGAAGAGCGGAAGTCAAATTTCTGTTTCCAGATGACATGATTGTGTATTTAGAAAACCCCATCATCTCTTTAAGCTGATAAGCAACTTCAGCAAAGTCCCAGGATACAAAATCAACGTGCGTAAATCACAAGCATCCCTACACAACAATAAAAGACAAACAGAGAGCCAGTCGTGAGTGAACTCCCATTCACAACTGCTACAAAGAGAATAAAATGCCTAGGAATATAACTTACAGGGGATGTGAAGGACCTCTTCAAGGAGAACTACAAACCACTGCTCAAGGAAACAAGAGAGGACACAAATAAATGGAACAACATTCCATGCTCAGGATAGGAAGAATCAATATTGTGAAAACAGCCATACTGCCCAAAGTAATTTATAGATTCAGTGCTATCCCTATCAAGCTACAATTGACTTTCTTCACAGAATTGGGAAAAACTACTTTAAATTTCATATGGAACAAAAAAGAGCCCACAGAGCCAAGACAATCCTAAGCAAAAAGCACAAAGCTAGAAATATCAGGCTACCTGACTTCAAACTATGCTACAAGGCTACAGTAACTGAAACAGCATGGTACTGGTACCAAAACAGATATATAGACCAATGGAACAGAATAGAGGCCTCAGAAATAAAACCACACATCTACAACCATCTGATCTTTGACAAACCTGATAAAAACAAGAAATGGGGAAAGGATTCCCTATTTAATAAATGGTGTTGGGAAACTGCTTGAGCCATATGCAGAAACTGAAACTGGACCCCTTCCTTACACCTTATACAAAAATTAACTTAAGATGGATTAAAGACTTAAACGTAAGACCTAAAGCCCTAAAAACCCTAGAAGAAAAACTGGGCAATACCATTCAGGGCATAGGCATGGGCAAAGACTTCATAACTAAAACACCAAAAGCAATGGCAACAAAAGCCAAAATTGACAAATGGGATCTAATTAAACTAAAGACCTTCTGCACAGCAAAAGGAACTGTCATCAGAGTGAACAAGTGAACTACAGAATGGGAGAAAATTGGTGCAATCTATCCATCTGATAAAGGGCTAATTTCCAGAATCTACAAAGAACCTAAACAAATTTACAAGAAAAAAAAAATCAAAAGTGGGAAAAGGATATGAACAGACACCGCTCAAAAGAAGACATTTATGCAGCTAAAGAACATATGAAAAAAAGGCTTATCATCACCGGTCATTAGAGAAATGCAAATAAAAACCACTCCAGTCAGAATGGCGATCATTAAAAAGTCAGTAAACAGCAGATGCTGGAGGGGATGTGGAGAAATAGGAATGCTTTTACATTATTTTTGGGAGTGTAAATTAGTCCAACCATTGTAGAAGACAGTGTAGCGATTCCTCAAGGATCTAGAACCAGAAATGCCATTTGGTCCAGCAATCCCATTACTGGGCATACAACTAAAGGAGTATAAATCATTCTACTATAAAGACACCTGCACAAGTATGTTCATTGTGGCACTATTCACAATAGCAAAAACTTGGAACTAACCCAAAAGTTCATCAATGATAGACTGGATAAAGAAAATGTGGCACATATACACCATGGAATACTATGCAGGCGTAAAAAAGGATGAGCTCATGTCCTTTGCAGGAACATGGATGAAGCTGGAAACCATTATTCTCAGCAAACTAACACAAGAACAGAAAATCAAAAACTGCATGTTCTCACTCATAAGTAGGAGTTGAACAATGAGAACACATGGACACAGGGAGGGGAGTATCTCACATCGGGGCCTGTCGGGGGGTGGAGGGCTAAAGAACGGATAGCATTAGGAGAAACACCTAATGTAGACAAGGAGCCGATGGGTGCAGCAACCACGATGGCATGTGTATAGCTATGAAACGAAACTGCACATTCTGCACATGTACCCCAGAACTTAAAGTACAATAAAAATAATAATCACAAAATCCTGCCCCCAATCCAAGGCCTCAATTTAATTAGAGCCTATAAAACAGGACAAACAAAAATGTCACTCTGTTTCCTTCACTCCACAACTTGTATGTGTGGCTTACAATGCATTTACTTTAATATCAGTCTTGATAAACTCTGGGGCAGAAAGCCAGGGGTAACCCACCTAATCCTTTCATGAAATGTCTAACATGGCCTCGAGTGTGTGGGATCTTTCTCAAGCCCCCATGCTTGAGTGCCATTTGCTGATGGCCCTTCCCCATGAGTGAAGAAGCTGTGTCACTAGTTGAACACTAGGTACAAGAGAGCATGAGAATCATGCTTGCAGCTGTAGTTAGCTGGGGGGCTGGTGGACAGCACTGCTCCATGATTGTACATTCTGAGTTCTCCCATTTTAATGATAATTGTATAAGTTTTCTATCTTTGAAGATTCTTGCATTTTTACATATCAGAATCCCAAGGCTGATAAAAATTTAAAAAATTAAAATAATAATAATAATAGCCAGGCACAGTGGCTCATGCCTGTAATCCCAACACTTTGGGAGGCCAATGTGGGCGGATCACAAGGTCAGGAGATCGAGACCATCCTGGTTAACATGGTGAAACTCCATCTCTCCTAAAAATACGAAAAAGTAGCCAGGTGTGGTGGCGGACACCTGTAGTCTCGGCTACTCAGGAGGCTGAGGCAGGAGAATGGCGTGAACCTGGGAGGCGGAGCTAGCAGTGAGTGGAGATCCTGCCACCGCAATCCAGTCTGGTTGACAGAGACTCCATCTCAAAAATAAATAAATAAATAAAAATAAATGACCCATCATTAACAGCCAGATTTTGGCAAATTTAACTGTCCCGGTCCCAAGACAATCTTAATAACTCTAAGATCTTAAAAGACTAAACACTATTTTTCAATATCCTTAGTAAGAAGAGAGAGAAAAAGAAAATCATTATAGACAATAAAGAATACAACCTAAATACTATTTGGTTTTTTCTTTTTTTTTTCTTTCTTTTTTTTTTTTTTTTTTTGAGATGGAGTCTTGCTTTGTCACCCAGGCTGGAGTGCAGTAGCATGATCTCGGTTCATTTCAACCTCCGCCTCCTGGGTTCAAGTGATTCTCCTGCCACTGAGTAGCTAAGATTACAGGTGCCTGCCACCACGCCTGGCTAATTTTTGTACTTTTCAGTAGAGTCAGGGTTTCACCATGTTGGCCAGGCTGGTCTCAAACTCCTGACCTCAAGTGATCCACCCACCTCAGCCTCCCAAAGTGCTGGGATTACAGGCATGAGCCACTGCACCTGGCCTGCAAATACTATTTGGAAGCAGCCTTTTGCTACTAACTGCTCATGACAGTAATAACCCTCCTCTGGCTGCTGCAAACTGGCACATTTCAGGCTAAACTTTCATCTACACGGAAACAACAAGATCAATCTGCTTTACCCCTTCAACTTTGTGAGCATGCTATTAAAAAAAATAAATAAAAATAAAAAACTTTGCACAAAGAATTAATAGAATGGGAAATTTTTAAAAAGTAAGCAGAGGCCTGTTTAGATTACAAGAAGCATAACAACCAAAGTTAGCACATGAAGATTGTTTGGATCCAGATTTAAAGCAAAATTTGTCAGATAATGAGAAAATGAGATACTGTTCAGGTAAGAGTGAGGAAACTTGGCTAGGTGCAGTGGCTCACACCTGTAATCCCAGCACTTTGGGAGGCCAAGGTGGGAGGATCACCTGAGGTCACGAGTTCAAGACCAGCCTGGCCAATATGGCGAAACCCCGTCTCTACTAAAAATACAAAAATTAGCCGGGTGTGGTGGCGTGCGCCTGTAATCCCAGCTCCTCAGGAGGCTGAGGCAGGAGAATCGTTGGAGCACAGGGGGCAGAGGCTGCAGTGAGCCAAGATTACACCATTGCACTCCAGCCTGGGCGACAGTGCAAGACTCTGTCTCAAAAAAAAAAAAAAAAAAAAAAAAGAAAGAAAGAAAAGAGTGAGGAAACTCAACTAAGGGCTGCATATCAGCTGATACCAAAAAAATCATTGTTCATTTTGTCAGATGTGATGAGATAGTGGCTGTGTAGGAATACATAAATGCTGTTCAGGGATGCACACTGAACAGATAAAATGATGTGATGACTGATTTGCTTTACAATATTCCTGCAAAGGGAGGTAAAGGAACAGAAGTACAAAATGTGGGACAATCTTAAAGATCACGGAAATTGAGGAATGGGTATTTTAGCGGTCATTGTACTATTTTCTCTACTTCTGAATAGGTATAAAAATTGTAATTTAAAAATGTAAAATAAAACAGCCAGGCGCAGTGACTCATACCTGTAATCCCAGCACTTTGGGAGGCCGAGACAGGTGGATCACATGAGTCAGGAGTTCGAGACCAGCCTGGTCAACATGGTAAAGGCCTGTCTCTACCAAAAATACAAAAAACAAAAAAAAGTCAGCCAGGTATGGTGACAGGTACCTGTAGTCCCAGCTACTCAGGAGGCTGAGGCAAGAGAATCACTTGAATCCAGGAGGCAGAGGCTGAAGTGAGCTGAGATTTTGCCACTGCACTGCAACCTGGGTGACAGAGTGAGAATCCACCTCAAAAAAAAAAAAAAAGAAAGAAAAGAAAAAAGTATAAATAAATTGACTAATCCCTGCTCTGAAGCCACATCCAAACAGAACTCTAAAAAAAAGATTCAAGCAATTTACTGTGCTGTTTATATACACATCTCCCTCACACCTCTGTAACATTTAAATATTTTACAACATGATGGGTGGGAGTGGCTCAAAGCTGGACATGCTGGCATGTGCCTGTAGCCCCAGCTACTTAGGAGACTTAGGCAGGAGGATAACTTGAGCACAGGAGTTCTAGTCCAGCCCAGACAACATAACAAGACCCTGTTTTTTTTTTTGTTTTTTTTTGAGATGGAGTTTGACTCTTGTTACCCAGGCTGGAGTGCAATGGTGCGATCTCAGCTCACTGCAACCTCTGCCTCCCGGGTTCAAGTTATTCTCCTGCCTCAGCCTCCCGAGTAGCTGGGATTACAGTCACATACCACCACATCCAGCTAATTTTGTATTTTTAGTAGAGATGGGGTTTCTCCATGCTGGTCAGGCTGGTCTTGAACTCCCGACCTCAGGTGATCTGCCTTCCAAAATGCTGGGATTACAGGCATGGGCTACCGCACCCGGCCAATCCTGTTTCTTTAAAAAGAAAGGTTGGGGAGCTGTCAGGGAGCTCACTGATGAATTATTTTGGCAATAACAACAATTGCTATCAAAACACAACTATAAAATCCAAAATTGTATCTATTTCCAGATCTTTCTCCTTACTTCCAAACTCATTTATCCAACTGTCTCCTCCACCTCCACACCTCAACTTAAATGTCAACTCAAAATAAATTAACAATTTCTGTGTTCTTAGATTGGCTTTCCTCTAACATCTCAAGACTTGTCTTAAATTCTTACTTAATGTTATTAGCACCAAATCTGAAGGACTCTAGTATAGAGACTCTGATATAAGAAACATGTGTTTTTGAGAAACCACACAAAATGAAATAATTATTATAGCTGTAAAAACAAATATGCCCATAAACAAAAAACAGTAAAGGATTAGAGGCTTTCAGTCACACTAGAGAGTGATGTTAAATTATTCTGTTAATTCAAGAAAATATATAAACCTAATTCTAACAAATTTTCTATAAAATAAAAAAGAACCAACTGTTGAAGTTGAGAGTGAAAAAAGTGGAAGTTTTAGAAAGAGGTGAGGCCAACTGCAGAATGTGCTCATCACATATCATCAAGGCTGCCCCAATCACACCCTCCGCTTCCCCATCCCCTTATTCTACTTAATTCTACCCCAGACCTTAACACCTTACACTGTAAATATCTCCTACTTACTACACATTTCCCCACCAGATTGAATGCTCCAGACTGTATGGGGCAGTTCCCCTGCACCTGACTCACAGGTGCCAAATGACTGCAGGATTATGAGGCTGGAAGTAGTAAATATTTCCTCAATACTTGCAGTGGTTCACAGCCATGAAAAATCTAAGATTTCCTCTCTCCCTTTCAGGAACCTTAAAGAAAGCAGCAATACTGTCAGAGGCATTTGAAAGAGAGCAACTCGATCTTAAGTAGGAGCTGGGTAAAATGAGGCTGAGACCTACTGAGCTGCATTCCCAGATGGTTAAGGCTAAGTCACAGGGTGAGGGAGGTCAGCACAATATACAGGTCATAAAGACCTTGCTGATAAAATGGGCTGCAGTAAAAAACCCAGCCAAAACCAAGATAATGACAAGAGTGACCTCTGCTCATCCTCACTGCAATACACCCATCAACTCCATGGCAGTTTACAAATGCCATGGCAATGTCAGAAAGTTGTTCTGTATGGTCTAAAAGGTGAACCATAAAATTAATCCACTCCTGTCCATGTGCAGTGGCTCTCACCTATAATCTCAGCACTCTGGGAGGCCGAGGTGGGTGGATCACCTGAGGTCAGGAGTTTAAGACTAGCCCGGCCAATAAGGTGAAACCCCGTCTCTACAAGAAATACAAAAAAAATTAGTTGGATGTGGTGGTGCATGCCTGTGATCCCAGCTATTCAGGAGGCTGAGGAAGGAGAATCGCTTGAACCCAGGAGGCAGAGGTTGCAGTGAGCCAAGATCACACCACTGCACTCCAGCCAGGACTCCATCTCAAAAAACAAAAAACAAAACAAAACAAAAAAACACAGTATGAGAGGTTGGGTATTGTGGTTCATGCCTACAATCCAAGCATGTTGGGAGGCTGAGGTGGGTGGATCACTTGAGGTCAGGACTTCGAGACCAGCCTGACCAACATGGTGAAACCCCATCTCTACTAAAAATACAAAAATTAGCTGGACATAGTGGCAGGTGCCAGTAATCCCACCAACTTGGGAGGCTGAACCAGGACAATCGCTTGAACCTGGGAGGTGGAGGTTTCAGTGATCTGAGACCACACCACTGCACTCCAGCCTGCGTAACATGAGCAAAACTCTGTCTCAAAAACAGAACAGTAAGAGAAAACTGAAGCTGAGTCCTACTCATTGTATTTACTTTCCTAAATAAAACAACATTATAAAAAACATTACTCAGTAATATAATTTAGTTGAAGGGGAAAAAACAGACATATCAAATTTTTCTGCAAAAAAGCTGATCCATCATTTTCCATAATTCAGTGATTCTGGCATAACACACTTCCTTCCCCATCAAAATCACAGGAATACAAGTTTTCTCAATCTAATGAATTTAATAACTTGGGTTATCAAATATTATTATAAAATAGGCAGTATTTTTCTTTCCTGCGACTATTTTTTTTTTTTGAGATGGAGTCTCGCTCTGTAGCACACACTGGAGTGCAGTGGCACGATCTTAGCTCACTGCAAGATCCGCCTCCCAGGTTCATGCCATTCTCCGGCCTCAGCCTCCTGAGTAGCTGGGACTACAGGCGCCCGCCACCATGCCCGGCTAATTTTTTGTATTTTTAGTAGAGACAGTGTTTCACCGTGTTAGCCAGGATGGTCTCAATCTCCTGACCTCGTGCTCCACCCGCGTCATCGTCCCAAAGTGCTGGGATTACAAGCGTGAGCCACCGCACCTGGCACCTGTAACTAATATTATTTCTAAGATCCAGAATGTATTGATTACTGCAACAATGCTGACATACGCTGCACAAAAAAAAGGAAGAACCAGACATTCATTAAAGCTAGGAAAAAGCAGAACTCAGTGTGCTCAAGAACCACTAGCGGGCAGGACAGGTTGTCTCATGTCTGTAATGCCAGTACTTTGGGAGGCTGAGGTGGGCAGATCACCTGAGGTCAGGAGTTCCAGACCAGCCTGGCCAACGTGGTGAAACCCAAACTCTACTGCAAATAAAAAATTAGGCTGGCATGGTGGCAGGTGCCTGTAATCCCAGCTACTTGGGAGGCTGAGGCAGACAGAATTGCTTGAACCCAGGAGGTAGAGCTTGCATGAGCTGAGATCACACCACTGCACTCCAATATGGGCAACAGAGGAAAACTCCACCTCAAAAAAAAAAAAAAAAAAAAAAGAGAACAGCAAACAGCTAGCAGGTGTCATTTGCTATGGGGAAACAAGGGATATGATCTTGCTGGCAATCCTTCCATTTTAGTAAATCTAAACAGTGTGATTCCATTCTTTTTTGTCTGCACTCCACTCTAGAGCCAAAACAAGAAAATCAATTATATTTCTATTTCTTTCAAAACACATCTAACAATTAAGAGATGATATGCATGGCTCCATGCTCTAAAAGGAACTTTCTTATGTCCTGAGTATCGTGGACATTTGATGAATGCTTGTTCAGTTGGCTAGTGTAGACTTCAATAATAAACTGTTCAGTGCATAATGTCAGACAAATGTTGTATCTGAAAAGTAGGACAAATATTCTTTTAGTTCTGTCTACCCATAAACGCAATACTTACATGTATTTATAATGGGTTAATAAAAAGAAAATTAGTTTATTGTTCTAGAGAGTATCAGAATTTTGACAACATGAATTCTCCTGTCTTGGAACATAATTAAAAGTAAGAGGGATATTATTTCATGTGAAAGTTACCATTAAAAAAATCATTGTTAAGCATTAAATAATTATTTCACATAATCTTCTAATCTGACTTAAGACTGAAGACCTACCACCTGAAGCTGGTTTATCAAGTTGTAAGTCTTCACATGTTGAATTCGCAAGTTCATGTCTGAAAGGTGAGAATAAATACTTAATATTCACTAGGCAATATTCAGCAAAGTAATATTCACTGGTGCATATTTTACATTTCATAACCAAGGGTGGCTTTGAAAAAAAAAAAGACAGGCTGGCCATGGTGGCTCATGCCTGTAATCCCAACACTTTGGAAGGGTGAGGCAGACAGATCATGAAGTCAGGAATTCAAGACCAGCCTGGCCAACAAGGTGAAACCCCGTCTCTACTAAGCATACAAAAATTATCCAGGCATTGTGGCAGGTGCCTGTCATCCCAGCTACTCAGGAGACTGAGCTAGGAGAATCACTTGAACCCTGAGAGGCAGAGATTGCAGTGAGCCAGGATCACACCATTGCACTCCAGCATGGGCGACAAGAGCAAAACTCCAGCTGAGAAAAACAAAAAAAGAAATATCCCATTACTTTAAGGCAATGTAGATATAGCCAGAACTTCTACAGAAGTCTGAACCACATTATAAAGCCAGAAAAACATACCAGCTAATATTATTTAATACATATAGCACTAAATGGAAGAGGTAATATTTTCTTTTACTTTTTTTTTTTTTTTGAGACGGAGTCTCACTCTGTCACCCAGGATGGAGTGCAGTGGCAGGATCTTGGCTCACTGCAACCTCCGCCTCTCGGGTCCAAGCAATTCTCCTGTCTCAGCCTCCCAACTAGCTGGGACTATAGGTACCTGACACCATGCCTACCTAATTTATGTATTTTTGTAGAGACGCGGTTTCATCGTATTGGTCAGGCTGGTCCTGAACTCCTGACCTCAGGAGCTCCGTCTACCTCAGCCTCCCAAAGTGCTGGGATTACAGGCGTGAGCCACCATGCCTTGCGGAAAAGGTAATATTTTCCAAACATATACATTAGTGTAACCTTGTTGGACTTATAAATATGATTTTTTTTAGTAACAGAAGCAGAAGATTCTCCTGAACTGTATCATTTCAGCTAACATTTATTTACTTAAGATTAAAATAATGTAACAGCTATAGAAAGTCAAGAGGTAGCCAGGCACAGTGGCTCATGCCTGTAACCCAAATACTTTGAGAGACCAAGGCAGGTGAATCACCTGAGGTCAGGAGTTTGAGACCAGCCTGGCCAAAATGGTGAAACCCCATCTCTACTAAAAATACAAAAATTAGCCAGGCATGGTGGTAATCACCTGTAGTCCCAGCTACTAGGGAGGCTGTGATGGGAGGATCACTTGAACCTGAGTGGTGGAGGCTGCAGTGAGCTATGATCGCACCACTGCACTCCAGCCTGGGTGACAGAGCAAGACTCTGTTTCAAAGAAAAAAAAAGAAAAAGTCAAGAGCATGGAGAGTATTAAATTCAGACATAACCAATGGTCTATCATCAGAACAGCTCCATTTTTTTGCTATCATTATATGTTAAGGTCAATTTGCTAAACATGAATATTTGTACTAAAGTTTTAAGTGTACCATATAACACATTATTGCTGACTTAGGTTTAATGTCCTTTGCTGTACAATATACCTGAATATCTTACTTATATATCACAACAAAAGTATTTTTCCCTAAGGCAATTACCACTAATACTGCTTTAAAGTTATAAAATGTGGGCTGAGGGGTGGCTCACACCTGTAATCCCAGCACTTTGGGAGTCCGAGGCAGGCAGATCACAACGTCAAGAGATTAAGACCATTCTGGCCAACATGGTGAAACCCCGTCTCTATTGAAGTACAAAAATTACCTGGGTGTGGTGACGCACCCCTGTAGTCCCAGCTACTTGGGAGGCTGAGGCAGGAGAATTTCTTGAATCTGGGAGGCGGAGGTTGTGGTGAGCTGAGACTGCAACTCCAGCCTGAACAACAAGTGCGAAACTTTGTCTCAAAAAACAATTATGAAATGTGAGGATTGTTTTTATAATTTTACAACACCTGAGCAATACTGTCTTTAAACTAAAAAATCTAATAAATCACCATCACAACAAAAGCCCCACAAGATCTGTTTCACCTTATAAAAAGCACTGACATTTAGTGTGTGGTAATTTGTTGCAGTAGCCACAGGAAACTAGTATTGTACTGAAGCCTCAACACCCACCTGAAGGGGCTGGGCATGTTGGCTCATGCCTGTAATCCAAGCACTTTGTGAGGCCCAGGTGGGTGGATCACTTGAGGTCAGGAATTCGAGACCAGCCTTGCCAACATGGCGAAACCTCATCTCTAAAAATTACAAAAATTAGCTGGGGGTGGTGACACATGCCTATAATCTCAGCTACTCAGGAGGCTGAGACATGGGAACTGTTCGAACCCAGGGTGGGGTGGAGGTTGCAGTGAGCCAAGATTGTGCTACTGCACCCCAGCCTGGGTGACAGAGTGAGGCTCCATCTCGACAACAAGAAAACAAAACAAAACAAAACCCCACCTGTAGGTTTCCAGTTCTGTCAATAGTCCCCCACCCAACCCCTTAGAAGCACACAGTCTTTTGCTGTGGGCCATGGAGAGGAAGAAGGAAGCGCCTCCTCATGGCAGAGGCCTACCCAGGAGAAACTCAAGGGAAGGCACTGCCAGGCCAGTCCTTCTGCCAAGGCCATTTTTTTTTTTTCTGATGGAGGGACACAGTTTCACTCCGTCTCCCAGACTGCAATGCAGTGGCACAATCTCAGCTCACTTCGACCTCTGCCTCCCCAGTTCAAGCGATTCTCCTGCCTCAGCCTCCCGAGTAGCTGGGATTACAGGAGCATAGCATGTCTAGCTAATTTTTGTATTTGTAGCAGAGATGGGGTTTTGCCATGTTGCTCAGGCTGGACTCAACCTCCTCGCCTCAAGTGATCCACCTATCTCAGCCTCCCAAACTGCTGAGGAGTGAGCCACCGCACCCAGCACTCACCAAGGCCTTTGATGGCAGGCTTTTTCCAGGTGACCACTCCTTGTCTGGTCTGGTTCTGCCCCACTCTCCCTCTCACCAAGTTGGAATCCCTCACTACTTTTCAGTAGAGGAGAGTGTGTACCCCAATCTCAGCTTGGTATGATTCAGATCTGCATTTAACTCATGAAACCTGGCTGATCCTCAAGCCCTGGAGAAAAAAAAGGGTCTCTCTGTGAGTATGATACAGGACAGGTCTGTCCCCAGGACCCTGGGAGAGGGAAGCCCAATGTCCCACCAGGTTGGCAGGGCTGGGGAAGGGAAAGTGTTATGGTAGCCCCAAGACTAAAAAGAGGCAGCAGAGGGAGCAGGACATCACTCCCATTGAACTCATGCTGCTGCCTGAGTGAGGTGAGGGAGGAGTGCACCCGAGTGACATGAGGGGGCAGAGAGGTGCGGTTCCAGGGCGGCTTTCACCCTTACTTCCTGCCATGTTACTCTGATCCCCTGCAGGTGAGCCTGCCCACTTTTGGCTTAGGGCTGCTGCTGGGGCCTGTACTCAAACACAGCCCCCATGGCCATGGCTCCATGAGTGGGGCAGAGCAGGGAGGAGTCCTAGACAGAGGAGAGGCTGAGGCAGGAGGGAGTGGGCCTCAAACTCCAGGAGGGGGCCCTTCTCATAGGTCCTCTTTTCCAGCCTCTCCTTCCTTACCCCTGGGCTGATCACCTGGGGAAGAACTGAGGCAAGCTTTCTCATCCTCAGGTCTGAGGGGTTCAATTACCAGGCCCGAGTAGCTGGGATTACAGGCATGCACCACCACACCTGGCTAATTTTGCATTTTTAGTAGAGACAGGGTTTCTCCATGTTGGCCAGGCTGGTCTCGAACTCCTGACCTCAGCTGATCCACCCACCTCTGCCTCCAAAGTGCTGGGATTATAGGTGCCAGCCACTGAGACTGGCCAAGCAATCCTTTTCTAAAAATGAGCTGGGCTCGGTGGCTCATGCCTATAATCCCAGCACTTTGGAAGGCTGAGGTGGGTGGATCACTTGAGGTCAGGAGTTTGAGACCAGCCTGGGCAACATGATGTAATCCCATCTCTACTAAAATAAATAAATAAATAAATAAATAAATTAGCCAGGTATGATGGTGGCCACCTGTAATCCCAGCATCTCAGGAGGCTGAGACAGGAGAATCACTTGAACCTGGGAGACAGTGGTTGCAATGAGCCGAGATCATGCCACTGCACTCCAGCCTAGGTGACAACAGTGAGACTCCGTCACAAACAAAAACAAAAAACAAAACCAGATTCCATCTCAAAATAAATAAATAAAACAAAAAATGTGGTATGGCAATGAAAATAATTACTGTGTTAAAGACAGTTTCGTAGAAAATAAAAGACCACTTAGATACAATAAGCTGTCTTTTTAGATGAGTATACTTGTTATTCTTATTTTACAGCTAAAGAAACTGGCTCAGAGAATGTTATTCAATTCGACCATGTTGCATTTCTGGACGGTGCAGCTGAGATCAGACTTCGTGTGTAACTCCACTAGCCTACGAGGGTGCCTCTCATAAAGGTAAGAAATGTAAATTTGGCCTAATCTACAAAGTTGCCAGGGCAGCACTGGGTCAATTCTACATACAGTACTTCTATATTCATCAAGGGAAACCCTAAGGGAAGGTGAAAATGCTTCTAGAAGGCAACTGGACACCAGTGCCCTTGCTTGTTGCCTTTGGGCTCTTCCTCTAAGGCCAATAGTGACTTGAAATTACCACCTAACTGTTTCAATCAAGTGGACAAAATGGTACCAAGGTCGTCAACATCAGACAAATTCACCTGAGGACCTATCTATGTGCTTTGAAAGACAAAACTGTTTTTGTAAAGGATACTGTATTTCAGAAAAACAAAATCATATTAACAACCAATAACACCGTAAAATGCTGATGTATTGAATGCTACTTTAGAAAAACATGTTCAAATCTAGGAAAAAAATTTGATAGAAAACTACATAATTGGCTGGGCACCGTGGCTCACGCCTGTAATCCCAGCACTTTGAGAGGCTGAGGTGGGTGGATCACGAGGTCAGGAGTTCAAGACCAGCCTGACCAACATAGTGAAACCCTATCTCTACTAAAAATATAAAAAATGAGCCAGGCATGGTGGCGTGTGCCTGTAATTCCTGGCTACTCAGACATGCAGGAGAATTGCTTGAACCCAGAAGGCAGAGGTTGCAGTGAGCAGGTAAGCCAAGATCGCACGACTGCATCCCATCCTATGTGACAGAACAAGGCTCTGTCTCAAAAAAAAAAAAAAAAGAAAGAAAAGAAAACTACGTATCAATTATCTAGCTAACTAGCTATCTACAGAAATGGTTTCATTCTATTGCTCAGGATGGAGAGCAGCAGGATGATTATAGCTCACTGCAGCCTTGAGCTCCTGGCCGCAAGTGATCCTCCTGCCTTAGCCTCCTAAGTAGCTGCAGCCACAGGTGGACAGTTACACATGGCTTTTTGTTTTGTTTTGTTTTTTGTACAGAAAGGGTTTCACTACATTGCCTGGGCAGGTCTCAAACTTTAGAGTCTCGATGTGTCACCCAGGCTGGGGTGCTTGGTGTGATCTCGGCTCACAGCAACCTCCACTTCCCAGTTCAAGTGATTCTCCAGTATCAGCCTCCCGAGCACCTGGACTACAGGCATGTGCCACCACACCCGGCTAATTTTTGTATTTTTTGTAGAGACTGAGTTTCTCCATGTTGGCCAGGCTAGTCTCGAACTCCTGACCTCAGGTGATCCACCCACCTCGGCCTCCCAAAGTGCTGAGATTACAGGCGTTGAGCCACCATGCAGGGCCAAACACTTTCTTACTTTATTAAATAGCATAACCCAGGTGGGGCATGGTGGCTCATGCCTGTAATCCCTACAAGTCTGAAGGCCAAAGTGAGAATATCAGTGAACCCAGGAGTTTGAAACCAGCCTGGGCAACATAGTGAGACCCCCATCTCTACAAAAAATACAAAAATTAGGCTAGGCGTGCACCACGCCCAGCTAATTTTTGTACCTTTTGTAGGGACGGGTTTTCATCCTGCTGCCCAGGCGGGTCTCGAACTCCCGAGCCCAAGCCATCCTCTCACCTCGGCCTTCCAAAGCGCTGGGATAACTGGGCCCAACCAGTCTCACGTTTTCTTTAAGCAGCCCCTCCCTGTTGCACACTTGGATAGTTTCCTTTTTTACTTTTTTAGACAGGGGTTACCTGAGTCTCACAGGCTGGAGTGCTATGGTGGGATCATAGCTCATTGGAGCCTTGAACCTTGGGAGTTCAAGTAGCTGGGAAGCTGAGGTGAGACTAAAGAGATGGGGTCTCGCCAGTTTAACAGGCTGCTCTTGGCCTGAAAGGATCCTCCGGCCTCGGCCGCCACCGGACACAGTTTCCTATTTTTGACGGACATACACACTGTGCTGGGTGGGAGTTTGTCAACTACCCTTCTCCAGCCAGCAATACACAGGACCTGGAGAGGAGGTGGCGGTTACCAGGCTCCACTGTCAGAAGACTGACCATCTCCAGGCACTATACCGCCCCTGTGACGTCGCGGAAGACCAGCTCATAGGACTTTTCGAAAGGGCGCCTCTGAGACGTCAACGAAGGTGCACCTCTATGGCGTCACAGAGGACCAACTCTCACACGCAGCCAATCGGAAGTGAAGGCAGGGCTTCTGGGTCTTCCTGGAGCGCACATATGTGGGCCAGCGGCGACAAGAATTACAATTTACCCCATCGTCCTCTGAGCTTTGGGGATGATGGATGAATAAATACAGGCACAGACAGGTGATCTACCCAGAGCTGATGAGTAACAAGCCTGCTCTCAGGCCGTGTGACTCCTAGATTAGTACTCTTCTTTTTTTTTTTGGAGAGAAAGTCTCACAATCTCGGCTCACTGCAACCTCCACCTCCCGAGTTCAAGTGATTCTCCTGCCTCAGCCTCCCAAATAGCTGGGGCTACAGGTACCTGCCATCACAGACATCTAATTTTTGTATTTTTATTGGAGATGGGGTTTCACTATGTTAGCCAGGCTGGTCTCAAACTCTTGACCTCAGGCGGTCCTCCCGCCTCAGCCTCCCAAAGTGCTGGGATTACAGGTGTGAGCCACTGTGCTTGGCTGCTTTTTTTTTTGTTTCAAAATAGAGATGTTTAGCCAGATGTGGTGGCACAAACCTGTTGTCCCTCCTACTAGGGAGGCTGAGGTGGGAGGATCACTTGAGCCTAGGAGGCAGAGAC
Source organism: Gorilla gorilla gorilla (assembly GCF_029281585.2). NCBI lineage: Eukaryota > Metazoa > Chordata > Mammalia > Primates > Hominidae > Gorilla > Gorilla gorilla. The sequence continues at coordinate 73,143,880 of NC_073230.2, read as the reverse complement.
TGTAGTGAGTCAAGATCATACCACTGCACGCCAACCTGGATGACAGGGTGAGACCCTGTTTAAAAAATAGAAAAGATATGGGGTCTTGCTATGTTGCCTAGGCTGATCTTGAACTCAGCCTCAAGGAATCCTCTTGCCTCAGCCTCCCAAAGTGCTGGGAGTACTGGCATGAGCCGTTGCACCTACCCCTGGGAACTTTTTGCTGGGAGTGGTTTCTCTTATCTATCCTGGCTTCAGGAGGGCAGGACCCCAAACCAAGGGTTTCTTCAAGTGGGCAGCACTTTGGGAATGAAAGTGGGGTCAGTACTTGGTGTGCTGCAGAGGTGGCTATAGCCTACAGGGCCTGCTGGAACCTAGGACAGCACTTCATGGGGAAAGCTCGGGCCTTACCTGCCCAGGATCTCGTTGGGCTAATAATTGTCATGGAAGTCCTGTGCGGAATGAGAGTCCGGCAGTGCCTCATCCCGGGTCATGCTCAGATCCTCAGCAAGGGAACTCTGGGTGGCTCTGAGAGTGGAACACAAGCTGTCAGCCCTCCTGACCCAGAGGGTGTTCTCCTTGGGGCCTGGAACTGTTTCTCACTCACCCTTACATCTCCTGGCACCACATTGGCCTACAGTGAATGTTCCAAATAAATGTTTCTGAATTGAGGCCGGGCATGGTGCCTCACACCTATAATCCCAGCACTATGGAAGGCTGAGGCAGACAGATCACTTGAGGCCAGGATTTTGAGCCCAGCCTGGCCAACATGGTGAAACCCCATCTCTACTAAAAATACAAAAATTAGCTGGACGTGGTGGCTGGCACATGCTTGTAGTCCCAGCTACTTCAGAGGCTGAGGCAGAATTGCTTGAACCTGGAAGGCAGAGGTTGCAGTGAGCGGAGATCGCGTCACTGCACTCCAACCTGGGAGACAAGGCAAGACTCCAGCTCATAAAAAAAAAAAAGCTTCTTTGTAGAGATCGGGGTCTTGCTCTGTTACCCAGGCTGGAGTGCAGTGGAACAATCATAGCTTACTGCCACTACTGCCGCCTCAACCTCCTGGGCTCAAGCTATCCTCACACACTACCCTCCCGAGTAGCTGGGACTAAAGTATGCCCCAGGCTTGAGTGCAGTGGTGCAATCTCGGCTCTCTGCAACCTCCACCTCCCAGGTTCAAGCGATTCTCCTGCCTCAGTCTCCCAAGTAGCTGGAATTATAGGCGCCTGCAACCATGCCTGGCTAATTTTTTGTATTTTTAGTAAAGACAGGGTTTCGCCATGTTGGCCAGGCTGGTGTCGAACTCCTGACCTCAGGTGATCTGCCCGCCTCAATCTCCCAGGAAGAAGAAACTGTTGGTCTCATAAGTGTCCTTCAGCTGTACTGAAATGGAAATGAATAGCTCATCTCAAGTGGCAGGGGAGCCCAGGCAGGGGCAGCTGGGGTACGGGGGTCGGGGACCGAGGCTGCTGTCAGCTAACTTCAAAAGCTGACACGGGAATCAGGAAGGTGCTCAAAGGATGTCAACCCGGGGTGTGGGCAGGCCCAGGATTACAGGTGTGAGCCACTGCGCTTGGCCACTTTTTTTTTTTTTTTAGTAGAGATGGTTAGCAAGATGTGGTGGCACACACCTGTTGTCCCTCCTACTAGGGAGGCTGAGGTGGGAGGATCACTTGAGCCTAGGAGGCAGAGACTGTAGTGAGTCAAGATCATACCACTGCATGCTGACATGGATGACAGGGTGAGACCGTGTCTAAAAAATAAAAAAGATATGGGGTCTTGCTATGTTGCCCAGGCTGATCTTGAACTCAGCCTCAAGCAACTTTATTATTATTATTGTTATTATTTTTAGAGACAGGGTCTCACGGTCTCACCCACACTGGAGTGCAATAGTGCAATCATAGCTCACTGAAGCCTCAAACTACTGGGCTCCAGTGATGCTCCTGCCTCAGCCTCCTGAGTGGCTGGGATTACAGGCATGCACCAGCACGCCTGGCTCATTCAGCCCAGGGACATCAAACCCCCATCCCCCCACCTGCAACCATCCCTGCCTGGGACCCCTTCTGTCAAAGCAGTGAGGGTACAGCTGGGGGCCTTGAGCCTGGGTGGTTCTAACTGGCTGTGTGGTGGGGCCACATTCCCTGGCTTGGGCTGTCAGGGCAGAATCACAGGGGTCACCCCACCGTGGAGCTTGGGGCCCTCACTCACTGATGTTGGGGTGCCCTGAGACCTTGTGCAGGATGTCAACCTCCTTCAGTGTGGCTTCTTGCAGCTCCTGCACCTCCTCGGGGGTGAAGCTGCCTCCAATGGTGACGTCGATGACCTTCACAGCGTGCTCCTGGCTCGTGGGCTTGTGGATGCAGCACCTGACCATACTGCTAATGCTCCTGGGAGTGCAAAGGACAGATGGCCTCGGGGGCCCCTCACCCCATGGGGAGTCCCAGATTCAAGGCTGCAGCAGAGATGTTCTGCCCTTATCTAGAGATTTACACTTTCCCTCAACTTCCTCTGAGCTTTTGGGGATTGTGGATGAATAAATACAGGCACAAATAGGTGATTTGCCCAGAGCTGATCAGTAGAAGCCTGCTCTCAGGCTGTGTGACTCCTAGTTTAGTGATTTTTTTTTTTTTTTTTTTTTGGAGAGAAAGTCTCACTCTGTTGCCGAGGCTGCAGTGCGGTGGCACGATCTCGGCTCATGCAACCTCCACCTCCTGTGTTCAAGTGATTCTCCTGCCTCAGCCTCCCGAGTAGCTGGCACTACAGGCGCCTGCCACCACACACATCTAATTTTTGTATTTTTACTAGAGATGGGGTTTAACCATGTTAGCCAGGCTGGTCTCAAATTCTTGACCTCAGGCGGTCCTCCCATCTCAGCCTCCGAAAGTGCTGGGATTACAGGTGTGAGCCACTGTGCTTGGCCACTTTTTTTTTAATAGAGATGGTTAGCAAGATGTGGTGACACACACCTGTTGTCCCTCCTACTAGGGAGGCTGAGGTGGGAGGATCACTTGAGCCTAGGAGGCCTGCAGACTGTAGTGAGTCAAGATCATACCACTGCACGCCAACCTGGATGACAGGGTGAGACCATGTCTAAAAAATAAAAAAGATATGGGGTCTTGCTGTGTTGCCCAGGCTGATCTTGAACTCAGCCTCAAGGAATGCTCCTGCCTCAGCCTCCCAAACTGCTGGGAGTACAGGCATGAGCCATTGTACCTGTCCATGGAAGCGGTTCTTGAGCACACTGAATTCTGCTTTTTCCTAGCTTTAATGAACATCTAGTTCTTCCTTTTTAGGTGCAGTGTATGTCAGCATTGTTTCAGTAATAAATGCATTCTAGATCTTAGAAATAATATTAGTCACAGGTGCCAGGTGCAGTGGCTCACGCCTGTAATCCCAACACTTTGGAAGGCTGAGGCAGACAGATCATGAAGTCAGGAATTCAAGACCAGCCTGGCCAACATGGTGAAACCCTATCTCTACTAAACATACAAAAATTAGCCAGGTGTTGTGGCAGGTGCCTGTCATCCCAGCTACTCAGGAGGCTGAGCTAGGAGAATCGCTGGAACCTGGGAGGCAGAGATTGTAGTGAGCCAGGATCACACCATTGCACTCCAGCATGGGCGACAAGAGCAAAACTCCAGCTGAAGAAGAAAAACAAAAGAAATATCCCATTACTTTAAGGCAATGTAGATACAGCCAGAATTTCTACAGAAATCTGAACCACATTATAAAGCCAGAAAAACATACCAGCTAATATTATTTAATACATATAGCACTAAATGGAAGAGGTAATATTTTCTTTTACTTTTTTTTTTTTTTTTTTGAGATGGAGTCTCGCCCTATCACCCAGGATGGAGTGCAGTGGCAGGATCTTGGCTCACTGCAACCTCGACCTGCCAAGTCCAAGCAATTCTCCTGTCTCAGCCTCCCGAGTAGCTGGGACTACAGGCACCAGCCACCATGCCCAACTAATATTTGTATTTTTGTAGAGACGGGGTTTCACCATATTGGTCAGGCTGGTCTTGAACTTCTGACCTCGGGTGATCCGTCCACCTCAGCTTCCCAAAGTGCTGGGATTACAGGCATGAGCCACCATGCCTGGCCAGAAAAGGTAATATTTTCCAAACATATACATTAGTGTAACCTTATTGGACTTATGATTTTTTTCAGTAACAGAAGCAGAAGATTCTCCTGAACTGTATCATTTCAGCAAACATTTATTTACTTAAAATTAAAATAATATAACAGCTATAAAAAGTCAAGAGGCACCCAGGCGCAGTGGCTCATGCCTGTAACCCAAACACTTTGGGAGGCCGAGGCAGGTGAATCGCCTGAGGTCAGGAGTTTGAGACCAGCCTGGCCAATATGGTAAAACCCCATCTCTACTAAAAATACAAAAATTAGCCATGCGTGGTGGTAATCACCTGTAGTCCCAGCTACTAGGGAGGCTGTGATGGGAGGATCACTTGAACCTGAGTGGTGAAGGTTGCAGTGAGCTATGATTGCACCACTGCACTCCAGCCTGGGTGACAGAGCAAGACTCTGTTTCAATGAAAAAAATGAAACAGTCAAGAACATGGAGAGTATTAAATTCAGACATAACCAATGGTCTATCATCAGAACAGCTCCATTTTTTTGCTGTCATTATGTGTTAAGGTCAATTTGCTGAACACGGATATTTGTACTAAAGTTTTAAGTGTACCATATAATACATTAATGCTGACTTAGGTTTAATATCCTTTGCTGTACAATATACTTGAATATAATACTTATATATCACAACAAAAGTATCTTTCCCTAAGGCAATTACCATTAACACTGCTTTAAAGTTATAAAATGTGGGCTGAGGGGTGGCTCACACCTGTAATCCCAGCACTTTGGGAGTCCGAGGCAGGCAGATCACAACGTCAAGAGATTAAGACCATCCTGGCCAACATGGTGAAACCCCATCTCTACTGAAGTACAAAAATTACCTGGGCGTGGGACGCACCCCTGTAGTCCCAGCAACTTGGGAGGCTGAGGCAGGAGAATCTCTTGAATCTGGGAGGCGGAGATTGTGGTGAGCTGAGATTGCAACTCCAGCCTGAACAACAAGTGCAAAACTTTGTCTCAAAAAAAATATGAAATGTGAAGATTGTTTTTATAATTTTACAACACCTGAGCATTACTGTCTTTAAACTAATCTAACAAATCACCATCACAACAAAAGCCTCACAGGATAATCTGTTTCACCTTATAAAAAGCACTGACAGTTAGTGTGTGGTAATTTGTTGCAGTAGCCACAGGAAACTAGTATTGTACTGAAGCCTCAACACCCACCTGAAGGGGCTGGGCATGTTGGCTCATGCCCGTAATCCCAGCACTTTGTGAGGCCCAGGTGGGTGGATCACTTGAGGTCAGGAATTCGAGACCAGCCTTGCCAACATGGGAAAACCCCATCTTTAAAAAAAATACAGAAATTAGCTGGGGGTGGTGGCACATGCCTATAATCTCAGCTACTCAGGAGGCTGAGACATGGGAACTGTTTGAACCCAGGGTGGGGCGGAGTTTGCAGTGAGCCAAGATTGTGCCACTGCACCCCAGCCTGGGTGACAGAGTGAGGCTCCATCTCAACAACAACAACAACGAAAACCCCACCTGGTTCTGCCCCACTCTCCCTCTCACGAAGTTGGAATCCCTTACTACTTTTCAGTAGAGGAGAGTGTGTACCCCAATCTCAGCTTGGTATGATTCAGATCTCCATTTAACTCATGAAACCTGGCTGATCCTCAAGCCCTGGAGAAAAAAAGGGTCTCTCTGTGACCAAAGTGTTATGGTAGCCCAAGACTAAAAAGAGGCAGCAGAGGGAGCAGGACATCACTCCCATTGAACTCATGATGCTGCTGCCGGAGTGAGGTGAGGGAGGAGTGCACCCGAGTGATGTGATGGGGCAGAGAGGCGCGGTTCCAGGGCGGCTTTCACCCTTACTTCCTGCCATGTTACTCTAATCCCCTGCAGGTGAGCCTGCCCACTTTTGGCTTAGGGCTGCTGCTGGGGCCTGTACTCAAATGCAGCCCCCCATGGCCATGGCTACAGGAGTGGGGCACAGCAGGGAGTGGGACAGAGGAGAGGCCGGGGCAGGAGGGAGTGGGCCTCAAACTCCAGGAGGGGGCCCGTCTCATGGGTCCTCTTTTCCGGGCTCTCCTTCCTTACCCCTGGGCTGATCACCTGGGGAAGAACTGAGGCAAGCTTTCTCATCCTCAGGTCTGAGGAGTTCAATTACCGGGCCCATGTAGCTGGGATTACAGGCATGCACCACCACACCTGGCTAATTTTGCATTTTTAGTAGAGACAGGGTTTCTCCATGTTGGTCAGGCTGGTCTCAAACTCCTGACCTCAGCTGATCCACCCACCTTGGCCTCCCAAAGTGCTGGGATTACAGGTGTGAGCCACCATGCCAGGCCGAACACGTTCTTATTTTATTAAATAGCATAACCCAGGCGGGGCACAGTGGCTCACGCCTGTAATCCCTACAAGTCTAAAGGCCAAGGTGAGAATATCAGTAACCCAGGAGTTTGAGACCCGTCTGGACAACATAGCGAGACCCCCATCTCTACAAAAAATACAAAACTCAGGCCAGGTGTGCACCGCCCCCAGCTAATTTTTGTACCTTTTGTAGAGACGGGGTTTTCTCATGTTGCCCAGGCTGGTCTCGAACGCCGGAGCCCAAGCCATCCTCCTGCCTCGGCCTCCGAAAGTGCTGGGATAAGTGGGCCCAACTAGCCTCATGTTTTCTTTAAGCAGTCCCTCCCCATTGCACACTTGGATAGTTTCCTTTTTCACTTTTTTAGACAGGGGTTACCTCAGTCTCGCAGACTGGAGTGCTGTGGTGGGATCATAGCTCATTGGAGCCTTGAACCTTGCGGGGTTCCAGTAGCTGGGAAGCTGAGGTGGGACTAAAGAGATGGGGTCGCGCCAGGTTAACAGGCTGCTCTTGGCCTGAAAGGATCCTCTCGCGTCCGCCGCCACCGGACAGTTTCCTATTTTTGACGGACATACACACTGTGCTGGGTGGGAGTTTGTCAACTACCCTTCTCCAGCCAGCAATACACAGGACCTGCAGAGGAGGTCGCGGTTACCAGGCTCGACTCTGAGGAGACTGACCAGCTCCAGGTACTATATCGCCCCTCTGACGTCGCGGAAGGCGCGCGTCTGTGGTGTCGCTGAAGGCCAGCCTGTATGACGTTGCCCAAGGCGCGCCTCTGAAACGTCACCGAAGTCGCGCCCTAAGACGTCACCGAGGGCGCGCCCCTATGGCGTCACATCGGACCGACCGCCACGCGCAGCCAATCTGAACTCGAGGCGGGGCTGCTGGGTCTTCCTGGAGCACGCATGCGCCAGCGAGCTGCCACAAGGTTTACACTTTCCCCCATCTCCCTCTGTGCTTTTGGGGATGGTGGATGAATAAATACAGGCAAAGACAGGTGATTTGCCCAGAGCTGATGACTAACAGGCCTGCTCTCAGGGCTTATGGCTCCTAGTTTAGTGCTTTTTTTTTTTTTTTTTTTTTTTTGAGAGAAAGTCTCACTCTTGTCACCCAGGCTGCAGTGCGGTGGCATGATCTCCGCTCACTGCAACCTCCACCTCCTGGGTTCAAGCGATTCTCCTGCCTCAGCCTCCCGAGTAGCTGCGACTACCGCTGCCTACCACCACAGACGTCTAATTTTTGTATTTTTATTGGAGACGGAGTTTCACCATGTTGTCTAGGCTAGTCTGGAACTCCTGACCTCAGGTGATCCTCCCACCTCAGCCTCCCAAAGTGCTGAGATTACAGGTGTGAACCACTGTGCTGCGCCACTATTTTTTTTTTTTGATAGAGATGGTTAGCCAGATGTGGTCGCACACACCTGTTGTCTCTCCTACTAGGGAGGCTGAGGTGAGAGGATCACTTGAGCCTAGGAGGCAGAGACTGTAGTGAGTCAAGATCATACCACTGCATGCCAACCTGGAGGCAGGAGGATTGCCTGAGGCCAGGAGTTCGAGCCAGCCTCGGCAGCATAATGAGATTCCATCTCTGTAAAAAATAAAATTTAGCCAAGTGTGGTAGCATGCACCTGTGGTCCCAGCTACTCAGAAGGCGAAGGTGAGGATTGCTTGAGTCCTGGAGGTTGAGGCTGCAGTGAGCTATAATTGCGCCATTCCAGCCTGGGAGACAGGGTGAGATTGTGTCTCAAAAAAAGAAAAAATAATAATAAAACTGTGGGGGAAGGACACTCAAACCCCCTACTGGAAGCAAGGCTTCCTCATTCCATCATATTCTGCTCATCCTCCAAGGCTTGGCTCAGGGGCCTGCCTCTCCAAGAAACTTCCCAGCCCTCAGCCCCCTTCCTTCCTGTTTCCGCAGCACTGGTGTCACCTCGTCCTGCCCAACTATGTAGCGTGCAGGCCTCCATCTTCCACCTGACTGCAGAACCAGAGAGCTCTGGTGGTATCTGGTTCCACGTGTCCCCACTGGCACCTCGCCTGGGACGTTGTCTGCATTGACCAGTGCTAGCAATCAAAATAGCAGGCATGCCTGACCATGTGCTAAGGCTCAGTGCGCAGCACTGGTCAGCTATGATTTCAGCTCAGTCTCTAGCATCCTGCTGCGGTAGCTTAATAATCCCTGGATTTCACAGATGGAAAATGTTAGGAAAGTCTCTAAGCCCCCGTGGAAGGTCCCAGAGCCCAAATTCAAACCCAGTGGAACGTTCCTCTGCTTCACTGTGATCTGGTCTGAATTTTAACGTAAGGTCCTGGCATTTAAGAGCTCGAAGTCACCACGGAGGTGGAGAGCTCAGCCCTGACATTGGATGGAAGCTGAGACTGGTGAGGTTCTCACCAGGACTTTTGCAGGGAGTTGGGGAGAATTCTGAAGGCGGTACAGATGTTCTGACCCCAAGACCGTCTCCTCCAGCTGGACCACACACTTGTTTCCTGCTCCTACACCTGTCCATCCCACCCCTTGGATTCTGGGTGTACAGAGGGGTGGGCACATGCTAAGGTCATCCCTGTTAGCCTCATGGACAAGGTGGGCCTGGAGCAGGAATCCGCCTGATAGAAGACACCTGAAGTCTGTCCATACACACTCAGTGTGGGCATCACTTGCACATAGGTGCAGCTTTTGCTCTGGGAAACCACTTTAAATGAATTGATGGCCTCACCACGGTGGAGACATGGCTTGACTCCAGAGAGACTCCATTGTAGATAAATATTTGAGTAAAAGGTTTCATGTTAGAATAGCATCTGCATGCAAATGACAGGCAGTGGGCAGGTGCAATGGCTCACACCTGTAATCCCAGCTACTTGAGAGGCAGAGGCAAGAGGGTCGCTTGAGCCCAGGAGTTTGAGACCAGCCTGGACAACATGGTAAGACCCCATCTCTAAAAAACAAAACAAAAAAAAGTTTAAATTAGCAGGGCATGGTAGTCCCTGTAGAGGAAGCTACTCAGGAAGCTGAGGCGAGAGGATGCTTGAGCCCAGGAGTTGAAGGCAGTAGTGAGCTATGATTGTGCCACTGCATTCCAGCCTGGGCAACAGAGACAGACCCCATCTCCATCTCTTTTTTTGGAGACGGAATCTCGCTCGTCCCCCAGGTGGAGTGCAGTGGCAAGATCCAGGATCACTGCAACCTCCACCTCCCAGGTTCAAGCAATTCTCCTGCCTCAGCCTCTGGAGTAGCTGGGATTACAAGTGCCCACCACCACGCCTGGCTAATGTCTGTATTTTTAGTAGAGACGGAGTTTCACCATGTTGGCCAGGCTGGTCATGAACTCCCGACCTCAAGTGACGCACTCACCTTGGCCTCCCAAAGTACTGGGATTGCAGGCATGAGCCACTGCGCCCGGCCCAGACCCCAACTCTTTAAAACAAAAAAGTACATGAGGTAAATTGGGAAAACACTTGTGAGACAAGACCAAAACCTACAGTGGCTGCTAAATGTCAGTACCATGAACCCAGGATTCTCCTACATCCCCTTCCATGGTCAGGGAGGACCACTGGGCTGTGTGTCTTCTGTGATTCTCCCCTGGCTCTGAGCCCTTTGCATCTGCACCTCACAGCGCCGCTCAAATCCCTGGGGGTAAAGTGCAGTGGCAGATGGTGGCCAGTTGTAGTCTGATAGGATAAAAGCCACGGGAGAGTTCTGAAATTCTCTTTTCCTCTCGAGTATGTATTTCTGCATCTTTACGGAGCCTCATAAATGCTTTTTAAACCTACCCTGGGATTTGAACCAGCGCCCACAGATACAGAAGTCTTGTCAGGTCAGCCTGGGGCTGCTACTGAGGCAGCATCTCTCCCTAGCCCCCCACCCACAGGTTCAGAAGGGAAACCCTTCCCCCAGGCGGCTTATGAGACCCAGTACTTCTAGTTTCACTTCTTTAAAAACACCGTACAAAAGAAAAAGGCTGTCAAAACACAAGCAGTGTTTGAAACGAAGCTTTGTAGGTCCCCCTGCACTACCACCATCATGGGCAGCATAGCAGATGGGTTCTGGGACACCAGCTAAAATGTGTGCCAAAGAAACCAGGGCTCATGGCAGATGTGTGTGTCTCTGTTTTGTTGACCAACTTCTGCTAGAATTCATAGCCATCTAGCCTATGTATTGGATTTTTATTTCTGTGACGTCTGCATCTTTTAAAAATATCAGTTGGGGCCAAGATGGGTGGATCACTTGAGGTCAGGAGTTCGAGACCAACCTGGCCAACATGGCCAAACCCTGTCTACTAAAAATATAAAAATTAGCTGGGCATGGTGGTGTGTGCCTGTAATCCCAGCTACTTGGGAGGCTGAGGCAGGAGAATCACTTGAACTGGGAGCCAGAGGCTGCAGTGAGCCGAGATCGTGCTTCTGCACTCTAGCCTGGGTGACAGAGTGAGAGTCCAAATCAAAAATAATAATAATAATTTAAAAAATCAGTCAGTAGCCAAGCACCATGGCATATACCTGTAGTCCCAGCCACTTGGGAGGCTGGAGGATCACTTGAGTTCAGGAGTTCAAGACCAGCCTGGGCAACATAGCAAGCCCTCATCTCTACAAAAAATAAAAACTTAGCAGGGCATGGTGGCACATGCTTGTAGTCCCAGCTCCTTGGGAGGCAGGAGGATTTCTTGAGCCTAGGAGTTCAAGGCAAACCTGGGCGACATAGTGAGATTCCATTTCAAAAATATGTATCAGTAGGTTAATCCAGATGTTGTCACATGGGCCAAGCACACAGTCACATCTTAGAGTTGCAGACTGTGTAATCAGATAAGTGTGGCTACAGTCACAGAAGGTCAGGGTAGAAAGAGGCTTGGAGAGGGGCACACTTCTAGCCAGAGCTTTCCTACTGAGCTCCTTAAAGCTCAGGGGAAAGTGGGACAGGGTCGGGGGGTGACCTAAATCCCACCCCCTCCCATCTTCAACCAGAGCAACCCCATTTGTACCTGCTCAGCAGTATCGTGCATCCATGTAAAATTTTATCTGAAAATGGTCTTCTGCAATTAAAACTACAAAAAAAGATTGAAAGTGGCCAACTTAAACTCCACTCTGTTTCTTTTTTGATTTGGCAGACTGGTGTGCACAGAAGGGAAGTGTCAGCTAATGAAACTGTAACCTCACCACAGATGCCTGCCCATGGCTGCTGGAGCTCCCAAGACCTGGGCCACACCCTATGTGCCCCGTGCCCAGCAAGTGGAGGGGGGTGTGGTCAGTACATGTTTGTAAGATAAAGAAAAACATGCTTCCCAATCAGCCATATTACCCAGAGGGTGATATTGATTTAGATCTTATTTCAGCTTGGCTAGAGAGGCTCAGGTGCCAATGAGCAGAAGTCTGGCCATTGTGGTGGATTCTGGAAGATAATGTGCTATACTATTAGCAGGGGTGCAATTTGGGGTGTGAGACCACCAGAGCTTTGATTCCCCGTGCCACACTTGTATTATTTGGAGTTGTTTTGTTGTTGTTCATGGTAATTACCTATGATTAGACAACAATCTAGTTCCATTTGCAATAGGGAATAATATGTCTGTGACACTCACAGCCTCTAGACCTGGGGAACCTCTGGCCACCCCGAGGGTGCCCTGGTCATCCTGCTGCTGGTCATGTCTGGCTCCGGGTGGCTGGCTAGGTGGCCTGGGTGGGAGGTCCACTCTTTGTCTTTATAAAAAGAAGGGCTTGGGCCAGGCATGGTGGCTCATGCCTATAATCCCAGCACTTTGGGAGGCCAAGGCAGGCGGATCACCTGAGGTCGGGAGTTCAAGACCAGCCTGACCAACATAGCAAAACCCCATCTTTACTAAAAAATACAAAAATTAGCTGGGTGTGTGGTGGGTTCCTGTAATCCAAGCTACTCGGGAGGCTGAGGCAGGAGAATTGCTTGAACCTGGGAGGCAGAGGTTGCAGTGAGCCGAGATTGCACCACCGCACTCCAGCCTGGGCAACAGAGTGAGACTCCATCTCATAAATAAACAAATAAATAAATAAGATAACAAGGTGTGCTGGAGATGGCCACAGGCCTGTGGCAGCCGCGCCATCAGGGAAATGGAGTCAGAGAGAGCTGCAGCTGCTCTGATAGGGAGGTGGGTGTGTGCAGGATCCTCTGGGGGTGGCTCAGGCCTCCCAGGGGAGCACTTACCTTTTTATTTCCTAGTATGTCAGAACTGCTGATGCAGGAATAAAGCAAAGTGCCTGCCACTCCACGCGACTGCCGTTTTTTCATTCATTCATGTATTCGTTCTTCCTTTACACATGCATGGCAGATTAACAAAAGGGCCTCCACAAACTAGCCAGGTGGTGTCCATGGGTTTTTAGCCTCTCTGAGCAGGTTTGACAGGGCTGCTTTTTCCTTTCCCTAACTCTGACTTCTGTCCCAGCCTCATCCATTTAATATCAGCCCTTGTTCCTGCACTACACCTCCCGATGCAGACTGGGACATTCTCAGGCTGTGTTTGAGCCACCCCTTCATCCTCTGTGCTTTTCCCTGGCATCCTCAGCTCCCCTCTCCCCATCATGGTGCTCCTGGGCTGTTCCCAGAGCTCCTGTTACTCTCTCTGTCCTCCCAACCCCAAACCTGTCCAGCTCTGTATCCACCTGCCCAGCTGCCATTCATGCTGCAGATGTAGCACTCCCAGAGCCCATCTGTCTCCACTCACTCAGGCATCCTACCTCCTACCCCTGGTGGTGGCCACAGTGCCCACTGGGCCACCCTAGCCAAGCCCAAGAGTAGCCACATGGGAGCCCTTCCTCCATCTCCCCTTCCTCATTCACACATTACCGCATCTTGCCAATTTCATCTCCTGAGGACCTCACCTTCCATCATTCTCTTCCCATCATACCACAGTTGCCACCTTTATTTCTTTCCTAGACCTCAGCTGGCATTACTTGGACAGTCATTTCTTTGGAACCTCCTGGCCAGCTTTCCACACATTTAACTAGACTAAGATTTGAGACCAGGCATGGTGGCTTATGCGTCTAATCCCAACACTTTGGGAGGCCAAGGCAGGCAGATCCCCTGAGGTTAGGAGTTTGAGACCTACCTGGGCAACATGGTAAAACCTCGTCTCTACTAAAAATACAAAAATTAGCCAGGTGGGGTAGCACACACCTGTAATCCCACCTACTCGGGAGGCTGAGGCAGGAGAATTGAACCTGGGAGGCGGAGGCTGCAGTGAGCCAAGATCACGCCACCACACTCCACCCTGGGTGACAGAGTGAGACTCCATCTCAAACAACAACAACAACAAAAAAGAAGATTTGAGCTCCCTTCTCAGATCTGTGCCTCTCAACCTGGGCTGAAGGCTTCTACTCTCTCCGTCATCACCTTCAGGAACCTGCTTATTACTTCCCTCCTAAGAATGTTCCAGAAGGTCTTGGTTTATCTTCTGGAGGGCATTCAAGAACTCAGAGTCATCTCACATGTCTAGAAGAGAAATATTAAGGCCAGGCACAGTGGCTCACACCTGTAATTTCAGTACTTTGGAAGGCTGAGGCAGGAGGATCACTTGAGCCCAGGAGTTCAAGACTAGCTTGGACAACATAGCAAGATCTCATCTCAAAAAAAAAAAAAAATTAGCCAGGCATGGTGGTGAGAGGTGACAGCGTGCTGGCAGTCCTCAGAGCCCTTGCTTGCTCTCGGCACCTCCCCTGCCTGGGCTCCCACTTTGTGGCATTTGAGGAGCCCTTCAGCCCTCCAATGCACTGTGGGAGCCCCTTTCTGGGCTGGCCAAGGCCAGAGCCCACTCCCTCAGCTTGCAGGGAGGTGTGGAGGCAGAGGCATGAGTGGGAACCAGGGCTGCGTGCGGCGCTTGCTGGCCAGCTGGAGTTCCGGGTGGGCGTGGGCTTGGTGGGCCCTGCACTCCGAGCAGCCAGCCAGCCCTGCTGGCCCTGGGCAATGGGGTACTTAGCACCCGGGGCCAGTGGCTGCGGAGGGTGTACTGAGTCCCCCAGCAGTGCTGGCCCACCGACACTGCGCTCGATTTCTCCCCAGGCCTTAGCTGCCTTCCCGCGGGGCAGGGCTCGGGGCCTGCAGCCCGCCATGCCTGAGCCTCCCACCCACTCCATGGGCTCCTGTGCGGCCCGAGCCTCCCCGACGAGCGCCACCCCCTGCTCCACGGCGCCCAGTCCCATTGACCACCCAAGGGCTGAGGAATGCGAGCACACGGTGCAGGACTGGCAGGCAGCTTCACCTGCAGCCCCGGTGCGGGATCCACTAGGTGAAGCCAGCTGGGCTCATGAGTCTGGTGGGGACTTGGAGAGTCTTTATATCTAGCTCAGGGATTGTAAACACACCAATCAGCACCCTGTGTTTAGCTCAAGGTTTGTGAGTGCACCAATCAACACTTTGTATCTAGCTGCTCTGGTGGGGCCTTGGAGAACCTGTGTGTGGAAACTCTGTCTCTAACTAATCTGATGGGGACATGGAGAACCTTTGTATCTAGCTCAGGGATTGTAAATGCACCAATCAGCGCCCTGACAAAACAGGCCACTCCCCTCTACCAATCAGCAGGATGTGGGTGGGGCCAGATAAGAGAATAAAAGCAGGCTGCCCGAGCCAGCATTGGCAACCCGCTCTGGTCCCCTTCCAGACTGTGGAAGCTTTGTTCTTTTGCTCTTTGCAATAAATCTTGCTACTGTTCACTCTTTGGGTCCACGCTGCTTTTATGAGCTGTAACACTCACCGCCAAGATCTGCAGCTTCACTCTTGAGCCCAGCAAGACCAGGAGCCCACCGGGAGGAACTAACAACTCCGGACGCGCTACCTTAAGAGCTGTAACACTCTATTGATTGGAATAGTTTCAGAAGGAATGGTACCAGTTCCTCCTTGTACCTCTGATAGAATTCGGCTGTGAGTCCATCTGGTCCTGGACTCTTTTTGGTTGGTAAGCTATTGATTATTGCCACAATTTCAGATCCTGTTATTGGTCTATTCAGAGATTCAACTTCTTCCTGGTTTAGTCTTGGGAGAGTGTATGTGTCGAGGAATTTATCCATTTCTTCTAGATTTTCTAGTTTATTTGTGTAGAGGTGTTTGTGGTATTCTGTGATGGTAGTTTGTATTTCTGTGGGATTGGTGGTGATATCCCCTTTATCATTTTTTATTGTGTCTATTTGATTCTTCTCTCTTTTTTTCTTTATTAGTCTTGCTGGCAGTCTATCAATTTTGTTGATCCTTTCAAAAAACCACCTCCTGGATTCATTAATTTTTTGAAGGGTTTTTTGTGTCTCTATTTCCTTCAATTCTGCTCTGATTTTAGTTATTTCTTGCCTTCTGCTAGCTTTTGTATGTGTTTGCTCTTGCTTTTCTAGTTCTTTTAATTGTGATGTTAGGGTGTCAATTTTGGATCTTTCCTGCTTTCTCTTGTGGGCATTTAGTGCTATAAATTTCCCTCTACACACTGCTTTGAATGCATCCCAGAGATTTTGGTATGTTGTGTCTTTGTTCTTGTTGGTTTCAAAGAACATCTTTATTTCTGCCTTCATTTCGTTATGTACCCAGTAGTCATTCAGGAGCAGGTTGTTCAGTTTCCATGTAGTTGAGCAGTTTTGAGTGAAATTCTTAGTCCTGAGTTCTAGTTTGATTGCACTGTGGTCTGAGAGATAGTTTGTTATAATTTCTGTTCTTTTACATTTGCTGAGGAGAGCTTTACTTCCAACTATGTGGTCAATTTTGGAATAGGTGTGGTGTGGTGCTGAAAAAAATGTATATTCTGTTGATTTGGGGTGGAGAGTTCTGTAGATGTCTATTAGGTCCGCTTGGTGCAGAGCTGAGTTCAATTCCTGGGTATCCTTGTTGACTTTCTGTCTCATTGATCTGTCTAATGTTGACAGTGGGGTGTTAAAGTCTCCCATTATTAATGTGTGGGAGTCTAAGTCTCTTTGTAGGTCACTCAGGACTTGCTTTATGAATCTGGGTGCTCCTGTATTGGGTGCATATATATTTAGGATAGTTAGCTCTTCTTGTTGAATTGATCCCTTTACCATAATGTAATGGCCTTCTTTGTCTCTTTTGATCTTTGTTGGTTTAAAGTCTGTTTTATCAGAGACTAGGATTGCAACCCCTGCCTTTTTTTGTTTTCCATTTGCTTGGTAGATCTCCCTCCATCCTTTTATTTTGAGCCTATGTGTGTCTCTGCACGTGAGATGGGTTTCCTGAATACAGCACACTGATGGGTCTTGACTCTTTATCCAATTTGCCAGTCTGTGTCTTTTAATTGGAGCATTTAGTCCATTTACATTTAAAGTTAATATTGTTATGTGTGAATTTGATCCTGTCATTATGATGTTAGCTGGTGATTTTGCTCGTTAGTTGATGCGGTTTCTTCCTAGTCTCGATGGTCTTTACATTTTGGCATGATTTTGCAGCGGCTGGTACCGGTTGTTCCTTTCCATGTTTAGCACTTCTTTCAGGAGCTCTTTTAGGGCAGGCCTGGTGGTGACAAAATCTCTCAGCATTTGCTTGTCTGTAAAGTGTTTTATTTCTCCTTCACTTATGAAGCTTACTTTGGCTGGATATGAAATTCTGGGTTGAAAATTCTTTTCTTTAAGAATGTTGAATATTGGCCCCCACTCTCTTCTGGCTTGTAGGGTTTCTGCCGAGAGATCCACTGTTAGTCTGATGGGCTTCCCTTTGGAGGTAACCCAACCTTTCTCTCTGGCTGCCCTTAACATTTTTTCCTTCATTTCAACTTTGGTGAATCTGACAATTATGTGTCTTGGAGTTGCTCTTCTCGAGGAGTATCTTTGTGGCGTTCTCTGTATTTCCTGAATCTGAACGTTGGCCTGCCTTGCTAGATTGGGGAAGTTCTCCTGGATAATATCCTGCAGAGTGTTTTCCAACTTGGTTCCATTCTCCCCGTCACTTTCAGGTACACCAATGAGACGTAGATTTGGTCTTTTCACATAGTCCCATACTTCTTGGAGGCTTTGCTCATTTCTTTTTATTCTTTTTTCTCTAAACTTCCCTTCTCACTTCATTTCATTCATTTCATCTTCCATTGCTGATACCCTTTCTTCCAGTTGATCGCATTGGCTCCTGAGGCTTCTGCATTCCTCATGTAGTTCTGGAGCCTTGGTTTTCAGCTCCATCAGCTCCTTTAAGCACTTCTCTGTATTGGTTATTCTAGTTATACATTCTTCTAAATTTTTTTCAAAGTTTTCAACTTCTTTGCCTTTGGTTTGAATGTCCTCCCGTAGCTCAGAGTAATTTGATCGTCTGAAGCCTTCTTCTCTCAGCTCGTCAAAGTCACTCTCCATCCAGCTTTGTTCCCTTGCTGGTGAGGAACTGCGTTCCTTTGGGGGAGGAGAGGCACTCTGTGTTTTAGAGTTTCCAGTTTTTCTGTTCTGTTTTTTCCCCATCTTTGTGGCTTTATCTACTTTTGGTCTTTGATGATGGTGATGTACAGATGGGTTTTTGGTGTGGATGTCCTTTCTGTTTGTTAGTTTTCCTTCTAACAGACAGGACCCTCAGCTACCATTCCTTCTGAAACTATTCCAATCAACAGAAAAAGAGGGAATCCTCCCTAACTCATTTTATGAGGCCAGCATCATTCTGATACCAAAGCCGGGCAGAGACACAACCAAAAAAGAGAATTTTAGACCAATATCCTTGATGAACATTGGTGCAAAAATCCTCAATAAAATACTGGCAAAATGAATCCAGCAGCACATCAAAAAGCTTATCCACCATGATCAAGTGGGCTTCATCCCTGGGATGCAAGGCTGGTTCAATATACGCAAATCAATAAATGTAATCCAGCATATAAACAGAGCCAAAGACAAGAACCACATGATTATCTCAATAGATGCAGAAAAAGCCTTTGACAAAATTCAACAACCCTTCATGCTAAAAACTCTCAATAAATTAGGTATTGATGGGAAGTATTTCAAAATAATAAGAGCTATCTATGACAAACCCACAGGCAATATCATACTGAATGGGCAAAAACTGGAAGCATTCCCTTTGAAAACTGGCACAAGACAGGGATGCCCTCTCTCACCACTCCTATTCAACATAGTGTTGGAAGTTCTGGCCAGAGCAATTAGGCAGGAGAAGGAAATAAAGGGTATTCAATTAGGAAAAGAGGAAGTCAAATTGTCCCTGTTTGCAGACGACATGATTGTTTATCTAGAAAACCCCATTGTCTCAGCCCAAAATCTCCTTAAGCTGATAAGCAACTTCAGCAAAGTCTCAGGATACAAAATCAACGTACAAAAATCACAAGCATTCTTATACACCAATAACAGAGAAACAGAGCCAAATCATGAGTGAACTCCCATTCACAATTGCTTCAAAGAGAATAAAATATCTAGGAATCCAACTTACAAGGGATGTGAAGGACCTCTTCAAGGAGAACTACAAACCACTGCTCAAGGAAATAAAAGAGGATACAAACAAATGGAAGAACATTCCATGCTCATGGGTAGGAAGAATCAATATCGTGAAAATGGCCATACTGCTCAAGGTAATTTACAGATTCAATGCCATCCCCATATAGCTAGCAATGACTTTCTTCACAGAATTGGAAAAAACTACTTTAAAGTTCATATGGAACCAAAAAAGAGCCCGCATCACCAAGGCAATCCTAAGCCAAAAGAACAAAGCTGGAGGCATCACACTACCTGACTTCAAACTATACTACAAGGCTACAGTAACCAAAACAGCATGGTACTGGTACCAAAACAGATATAGATCAATGGAACAGAACAGAGCCCTCAGAAATAATGCCACATATCTACAATTATCTGATCTTTGACAAACCTGAGAAAAACAAGCAATGGCGAAAGGATTCCCTATTTAATAAATGGTGCTGGGAAAACTGGCTAGCCATATGTAGAAAGCTGAAACTGGATCCCTTCCTTACACCTTATATAAAAATCAATTCAAGATGGATTAAAGACTTAAACGTTAGACCTAAAACCATAAAAACCCTAGAAGAGAACCTAGGCATTACCATTCAGGGCATAGGCATGGGCAAGGACTTCATGTCCAAAACACCAAAAGCAATGGCAACAAAAGCCAAAATTGACAAATGGGATCTAATTAAACTAAAGAGCTTCTGCACAGCAAAAGAAACTACCATCAGAGTGAACAGGCAACCTAGAAAACGGGAGAAAATTTTCGCAACCTACTCATCTGACAAAGGGCTAATATCCAGAATCTACAATGAACTCAAACAAATTTACAAGAAAAAAACAAACAACCCCATCAAAAAGTGGGCGAAGGACATGAACAGACACTTCTCAAAAGAAGACATTTATGCAGCCAAAAAACACATGAAAAAATGCTCATCATCACTGGCTATCAGAGAAATGCAAATCAAAACCACAATGAGATACCATCTCACACCAGTTAGAATGGCAATCATTAAAAAGTCAGGAAACAACAGGTGCTGGAGAGGATGTGGAGAAATAGGAACACTTTTACAGTGTTGGTGGGACTGTAAACTAGTTCAACCATTGTGGAAGTCAGTGTGGTGATTCCTCAGGGATCTAGAACTAGAAATACCATTTGACCCAGCCATCCCATTACTGGGTATATACCCAAAGAACTATAAATCATGCTGCTATAAAGCCACATGCACACGTATGTTTATTGCAGCATTATTCACAATAGCAAAGACTTGGAACCAACCCAAATGTCCAACAATGATAGACTGGATTAAGAAAATGTGGCACATATACGCCATGGAATACTATGCAGCCATAAAAAATGATGAGTTCATGTCCTTTGTAGGGACATGGATGAAATTGGAAGTCATCATTCTCAATAAACTATCGCAAGAACAAAAAACCAAACACCACATATTCTCACTCATAGGTGGGAATTGAACAATGAGATCACATGGACACAGGAAGGGGAATATCACACTCTGGGGACTGTTGTGGGGTGGGGGGAGGGGGGAGGGATAGCATTGGGAGATATACCTAATGCTAGATGACTAGTTAGTGGGTGCAGCGCACCAGCATGGCACATGTATACATATGTAACTAACCTGCACAATGTGCACATGTACCCTAAAACTTAAAGTATTAAAAAAAAAAAAAAGAGCTGTAACACTCACCGCGAAGGTCTGCAGCTTCACTTCTGAGCCAGCGAGACCACGAACCCACCAGAAGGAAGAAACTCCGAACACATCTGAACATCAGAAGGGACAGACTCCAGATGCGCCACCTTAAGAGCCGTAACATTCACCGCGAGGGTCCGCGGCTTCATTCCTGAAGTCTGTGAGACCAAGAACCCACCAATTCCGGACACAGTTGCACATGCCTGTAGTCTCAGCTACTTAGAAGGCTGAGACGGGAGGATCATTTGAGCCCAGGAAGTCAAGTGCAGTGAGCTGTGATAGTGCCACTGCACTCCAGCCTGGGCAACAGAACAAGATCCTGTCTCAAAATTTAAAAAGGGAGAGAGAAACAGAAACACGGCGGCTTGGAAACCTGGCTGGGGGTGATTGTGGGGAACTGCTGATGACAGGCTCTCAGGCACACCCCCCACTCCAGCCATTTTGCCTGGCTGCCTTAGGAACCCTCCTCATACTCTCCTGAGAGTCCCCTCCAGGCAGTCATGGCTCACTTATCCCTGCCACGTGAACTCCAGAAAGGATTCTTGGTAGAAACCCACAGAAACTGTTCCCAGTCACAAAGCATGCCAGATGCATCCTGTTCTTTCTGTCATTTAAAAAAAATGAATGTGTGTCTATCTCTCCTCCTTATAAAACAGTACCCTCTCACGCTGCGTGGCTTGAATTCTGGTCTTATGCCTTTGGATTCGATGGCCTTCATCAAATGTCTACAAGGCAAGGGCCATTTACAATAAACATTGTCGGAACTTCACTTAGCAATGTACTTGGGAAATAAATTCTGGTCACTAAATAGAGAAACAAATGCAACAAATAATCCCACAGACCATTATAACATATCTTTTAGATGGTAGTTGTCAAGGATTAGAGTTACTCACCCAAAACTGTTGTTGGTGTTTGGAAGCGTCCAAACATTGGCTGGCCCATGTCCCACAGGGGCATCAGCGCAGCACCCTGGTGAGCAGAGTGGTGTGTATGGGGACTAAGCAGAGTGGTAGGCAGTTTGCAGGAAGCTTACCAATGCTTATTAATATTTACCAAAAAGATGCAGAACCGACCGTGGTGGCTCACGATAGTCATCCCAGCACTTTGGGAGGCTGAGGTGGGCGGATCACAAGGTCAGGAGTTCGAGACCATCCTAACCAAAATTTTGAAACTCCATCTCTACTAAAAATACAAAAATTAGCCAGGCATGGTGGTGCACACCTGTAGTCCCAGCTACTCGGGAGGCTAAGGCAGGAGAATCGCTTGAACCCAGGCAGCGGAGGTTGCAGTGGGCTGAGATCATGCCAACTGCACTCCAGCCTGGGCAACAAAGAGTGAAACTCCATCTAAAAAGAAACAAAAAAAGAGATGCAGGACCATCTGCATATGTTACATTTTGGTGATAATATCTGACCTTCTGGGAGAAGAGATATGTTACATATGTTACATTTGTTACAAGAGAATGTCTTACCCCACCCCCACAGACCCAGAAAGGTGTGCACATGTGGATGGCAGGAGAGTGACTGCAGATACTTCCTGTGTTGCTATCCTCTGCTCCAGGTGGGTACTGGTCACAGGCACAGGACAGAAGGCTCCCCAGAGTCTGATCCTGTCTCGAACCCAGCTGGCTACCCTGCAACCCCCAACCCACTGGTCTTTGGGAGTGGACAACAGCCCATGTCTCCAGGTGGCCGGGCCCCCCTGTGCAGGCATGTTACAGCAAGTTGTGTTTTTCTGGTTTGTCTCTGCCCAACATGGTGTGACCATGGAGGGGACACTGAACAGACCTGGGGGTGGTGGTACTGAGGCAGAGGCAGGCACACAGTTGTTTCCAAGGGAGAAAATGAATTCATGATCTAAAATGCAAAACCTTAATTATGCTTGACTCCCCTCCCTCCCTCATTTCTCTCTCTCCCTCCCTCCATCCATCCTTCCCATGTTTCCTTCCCTCCCTCTTTTCCTTCCCTCCCTCTTTTCCTTCCCTCCCTCCCTTCCTTCCTCTCTTCCTCCCACCCTTTATTGACCTTCTTTCATTTTGTGACTTTGTCAAATACAGCTCCAGACTGTCTTCTCTTTCTCCTCTGCTCTGGCCACACACATGCCCTTCCACCCTGTGTCTGCCCATAGAAATCTCACGTCCCTTCCAGTATTCCTGCGCACCGTGGCCTCTGTTAGGAGATTCCTGTGCAGTCTCCTAGCAGGGCAGCCCTTCTGGGGATCACTCCCTGGTACTCGTGTGCACTCCATCCCAGCCCTTAGAGCTGCTTTCCTGGCTTTTGTCTCGTGTCCTCTGACTGCCTATCAGGGCCTGTCCATGGGGCTGTGTCTGCATGGGAGCAGCCCCAAACACAGTCGTTGTCAGCACCCTGATCTGGACCTGAATTGGGCCCTTGCGCTCACTACCTGTGGACCAAAGACAAATCAGGTTCTCCCCATCCCCAGAGTGGGGAAAGCAGCAGTGTGGGCCTCCCTGGGGTCCCCATGACAGTGTAATGAGTATGGGTATGGAGCCTGCTGCATGTCTCTGTGGACATTTCCATAACTTTTCTTTTTTTTTTTTCTCTGAGATGGAGCCTTGCCCTGTCACCCAGGCTAGAGTGCAGTGGCACAATCATGGCTCACTGCAACCTCCACCTCCCGGGTTCAAGAGATTCTCTTGCCCCAGCCTCTCGAGTAGCTAGGATTACAGGTGCCCTCCACCAAGCCTGGCTAATTTTTGTATTTTTAGTACAGATGGGGTTTCACCAGGTTGGTGAGCCTGGTCTCAAACTCCTGAACTCAAATTATCCTCCTGCCTCAGCCTCCCAAAGTGCTGGGATTACAGGCATGAGCCACAGCGCCCAGCTACCTTTTCAGTTTATAAACACTAATACCTAATTGTGTCCCGTGGCCTCATCTCAGCCATGTGAGGCTGATGTTGTGCCCATTGTACAGATGGCAGAGCAGGCTCAGGTTCAGGAAGCTGCTGGAAGCCACCCAACCACGAGGTGCAGAGCACAACATCTGGGACAGGGTCTTCGTGACAGCTCTTGGGATCCTGTCTTCTCATGATTGTGATCTCAGAGAGCTTTCACTGTTGGATCAGAGGCTGACTCCAGACTCCACCCCAGTGTTGCTGGGCCCTGTGGGCACTGACAGAGCAGTCCTTGCTGGCCTGACTCATATTCCTGAGTCTCAGGGGTTCCTGTGCCACCAGAGAATGAGCTCCCCAAGTGTCAGTCACTTGGTTCAGTACCTGTATCTTAAACTGGGCACCTTCAGCAAAAGTCCAGTGTGGAGCTATGTACCCTCCTGCCACAGCCCAGGATCTAGCACAGAGCTGGGTACTGTGCCATCATAAGCCTCCATAAAGACTGCTGTAGGCATCGCAGTGCAGATGGCAGGACTGTGCCTGGGCTGCAGGCGCACATTTACTGGGTGTGTGCAGTGCAGATTGCAGGGCTGTGCCCGGGATGCAGGCACACATTTACCAGGTCTGTGCGATGTGGATGGCAAGACTGTGCCCAGGCTGCAGGTACACATTTACCAGGTGCGTGCAGTGTGAATGGCAGGGCTGTCATGGGCCGCAGGTGCACATGTACCGGGTGTGCGCAGTGTGGATGGCAGGGCTGTGCCTGGGCTGCCGGTACACATTTACCAGGTGTGTGCAGTGTGGATGGCAGGGCTGTGCCTGGGCTGCAGGTGCACATTTACCAGGTGTGTGCAGTGTAGATTTCAAGACTCAGAGAGGAGACAGCCAGTTCCTGTCCTGCCTGAGGGTCGGGCAGGGGTAACCATCTAAGACCCTGGGCATCTTCCCCAGCCTGGGTGGTTCTCCAAGCCATCGCTTTTCAGCAGGACCACCAGCAGGGCATCTGTCATCTTCGTCCACCAGCATCACAGCCTGTTTTGGGGAGAAGTAGTATTTCCATACCCCACTCAGGCTGATAGCATTTGAGGAAGAAGAGAAAGAGGGGCTTTTGGGTTTTCTGATTTCCTTTCTGAAGATGAACCTGTCACTGGTGAAGAAAATGTTTTGTTTTGTTTTTTTGGACCAAGAAAGCGGCCTTGGCCTCCAGTGCCAGACCAGGCTCTGGCTGGGGCAGAGGATCCTGGAGAGGATGCTATGCTGTGTTGGGCAGGAAGTAGTTTCTTCCCTCCAAACGTAGGTGTCCAGCTCTCTCTTCCTCCTTTTGTCAAGTAGAAGGAGCTGTTATGCCAAGGGCAGGCAAGAAACAGGCCCCTGAGTGCTCAGGTTCATGGCCGGGCTTTGAAGCAGGAGTTTCCTCTTGGCCCTCGGGCCACACTTCTGTAGGGTGCCTCTGCAGCATTTCCCTCCTCGGGCAGGAGCCTGGCTTGCAGAGGACAGCAGGAAGAATGCTGGCCTCCCCCGTGCCACCAGATCCTGTCCCCAGGCCAGCAGGAGGGGAGGGGAAGCAATCTGATCACTGGAGCAGGAGGGGCCAGCTCTGGAGTTCACATGGCTGTGGCTGGGCTGTGCTTCTAGAAGCAGCAGCTCTTGCCACCTCTCTCTAGGGATTTTTGTCTTTCTTTAAAAACTTTTTTTTAACCTTCTTTTTTAAGATGGGGTCTTGCTATGTTGCGCAGGCTGGTCTCAAATTCCTAGGCTCAAGCGATTCTCCTGCCTCAGCCTCCCAAAGTGATGGGATTGCAGGCATGAGCCAGTACACCTGGCCGAATTTTATCTTTCCTACCAGGCTTTTCATATGAGCTGAGCCTGCAGGCTGTGCCTAAGCATAGCCCTTTGAACTTGATAGACTGTGAGCTTGGAAAGACTCCTTTGCAGTCTGAGTCCTCTGGCAAATACACTAGCTCGGTTAAGCCGACTTTTCTTTGATGTTGGCTGCGTCTAGAAAGCAGGATTGCCACCACTCCTTGAAGCACGCCATGATTAGAGTGTCTGAGTGCTGCTTCTGCTCTGCTGAGGCTGGTGACAAATTGCCTGAAAAGACCCCCTGTCAGAGGACGATGGGCTCATCTGCAGCAGGGCCACTTGCAGCCCAATTGCTTCCAAGATTAAACCTTTCCAAAGCAGTCTGCACTGCCCGGTACACAGTTGGGCCACTTGGTTTAAGATTACAGATGAAGGTACTGAATTGGATCTCATTTAAAAATATATAGGTTTTAAAGTTTGAGGGCTCAGGAAGAAAATGAAATCCTTTGTCCCAAACCAGGGCCTGGTTTTGTCAGTGGTGTGTGCACGTGTGTGTGTGTGTGTGTGTGTGTGTGTGTCCTAAAGAGACCCTAGTGGCCGGACACCGTGGCTCACATCTGCAATCCCAGCATTTTGGGAGGCTGAGGCAGGAGGATCACCTGAGGTCAGGAGCTCAAGGACAGCCTGGCCAACATGGTGAAACCCTGTGTCTACTAAAAATACAAAAATTAGCGGGGTGTGGTAGCAGGCAACTGTAATCCCAGCTACTTGGAAGGCTGAGGCAGGAGAATCGCTTGAACCCGGGAGGTAGAGGTTGCAGTGAGCCGAGATTGCACCATTGCACTCCAGCCTGGGTGACAAGAGTGAAACTCTGTCTCAAAAAAAAAAAAAAAAAAAAAGAGAGAGAGAGAGACCCTAGTTTAGCTCTTTTGGAAAGCAACTGCCCTGCATTAGGCTTGTTTCTGGATGCTAGTACTAAAATAGCAATCAGACTCTGCATGCCTCTCACAGGCAACTTGTCCACAAAACCACTTCCAAATGTTTTCCCAAGTGCATGTGTCTGACCCAGGCTTCTTTCTCATCCACCTCCTGTGGAAGGAAGATTGCATCTTGAGTTCTAAAGATTTTTAAACAATTTCATGCTTGCAGACCAATGTGTATATTTTATGTCCATTGACATTGGAAAACATTCTTGTCTAATCAATCACTCTGGCCCAGCTTTAGATTTCTCCAGAAATAGCCAGATCCTGTGGGCACCTTGAGGCTGCAGCCCATTGTGCAGAATTGCTTAATGTGTACCTCATCTCGTTTTTGCCTTCATGCTATTGTTGGTCCCTCAGTAAAATGTTCATTTGGTTGGGTTTTATGTGCAAGAATGCTGGTGGGTTGGGTAAGTGTTAGTATTTAAGGGAAGGCTGGTTTGGTTTTGTTTTGTTTTGTTTTGTTTTGTTTTGTTTTGTTTTTAAGAGTTAGGATCTCACTTTGTCACCTGGGCTGAAGTGCAGTGGTGCAATCATAGCTCACTGCAGCCTCAAACTCTTGGGCTCAGGGGACCCTCTCACCTCACCCTCCCTGATTAGATGGGATTACAGTGGGTGCACATCACCATGTCCGGCTAATATTTTTTATTTTTATTTTTGTAGAGGTGGGGTCTTGCTTTGTTGCCCAGGCTGGTCTTGAACTCATGGGCCTCAAGTAATCATCTCATCTTGGCCTCCCAAAGCATTAGGATTACAGGCATGAGTCACCATGCCTGGCCTGATTTGCTTCTGACTAGTGTCCTGCATTTATTAAAGACCCTAGATCACTCCTGGTGTTCTAAAAATAACCAAGCCCACCTATCTGCCTTCTAGACATGGGCTGGAGGGCCTACCATGAGCATCCTTGGGTATTCCCAATAGCCCTAGTTAACCCAGGCTGACTTACAATTCCTCCCTCTCTTAACCAAAATTATGTTGAATTTTTGTGTTCCTTGTCTTTTAACTAAAAAGCTCTTGTTTATTTGTTATTTAATTTAATTTTATTTTTTTGAGACAGACTCTCGCTCTGTTGCCCAGGGTGGAGTGCAGTGGCATGATCTTGGCTGACTGCAACCTCCGCCTCCCGGATTCCAGCAATTCTCCTGCCTCTGCCTCTAGAATAGCTGGTGCTACAGGAGCCTGCCACCACACCAAGCTAATTTTTTGTATTTTTAGTAGACACGGGGTTATACCATGTTGGCCAGGCTGGTCTCAAACTCCTGACCCCAGGTGATCCACTCACCTCAGCCTCCCAAAGTGCTGGGATTACAGGCATGAGCCAACACACCCGGCCCTGTTTGGCATTTTTAATGCCCTATTACCATTATTTGCACTTATTCTTTTGCAGAATTTCAGCACCAGGTGGTCAGGATGTTCCTTCTGGCCATGCACGTGCAGGACACACAACAGGCACTTGATAAGTGTGTGCTGAGCAAAACTCACTTCTTCCTTCTGGCCACATTCATCACAGGTGTACTCAAAGCAGCAAGAGCTTGCCTCAGCTCAGAAGTGCTTAGTTGCTAATTAGCTGTTTTCACAAAGATACTGAAATTGGAGACATCAGTGTTCATCCTTTAGCCATAGCATTGGAAAAATATGATTGATTTACAACTGTGACTAAAAAGATGTTTAGAGAACTGTTCTATGTAAAGCAAGACAGTAAGCTGGGTGCGGTGGCTCAAGCTGGTAATCCCAGCCGAGGCAGGTAGGTTGCTTGAGCTCAGGAGTTCTGGACCAGCCTGGGCAACATAATGAGACCCCATCTCTACAAAAATTTTTTTTTAAAAAAAGCTGAGTGTAGTGCTGCATGCCTGTAGTCCCAGCTACTTGGGAGGCTGAGGCAGGAGGATCTCTTCAGCCCGGGAGGTGGAGGTTGCAGTGAGCTGTGGTTGCACCGAGCTGTGGTTGCACCACTGCACTCCAGCCTGGGCATCAGAGTGAGACCCTGTCTCAGAAAGAAACAAAAAATATATAGTGTGTGTGGTTGCAACTTTTGCACATCACTTTGAGTTCTGGGCAAGGGGAGAGGAACTGAGGTTGGTCACTTCTTGCATGGATGGCTTTGGGATTTGGGTGAGTTTTTTGCTCCATAGTAGTTTTTACCCTGTATTTTCTCATAGGTTTTGCCCCACTGAAGCTTTATGTAGAGATTGGGGCTCTCAGTTCCCATATGGAACTTACTAGCAAGAGTTCCAAGTGGCAAGTCCCCTTCCTGCCCCGGCATTGGTACAAGGCTGCCTTGCTGTTGGACCACAATACTCCAAGAGTCCAGCTCCCCTGTTTGCTCGAGTCTGAAGCAAGGTCCCACTTGGGAGTTATAGATCAGACTCCTTTGATGTCAGAGCATCACAGTGGAATTCTAGGCCACCCCGGCAGTGAGTGCTCTCTGCAGATCTGCGAGCGGTGCTGGTCCGCCCCGCCACCTCCACCCCTAGCACCGTATCTGTGTGATTAAAGCTGTGACCTCCCCCTTGGGTGGAAGCCTTCCAGTCCTTGGAATGAGAATCTTAGCTGCTTCTGTCTGCAGAGGATCTCTTTGTGGGATTTTTTTTTTTTTTTGAGATGGAGTCTTACTCTGTCACCCAGGCTGGAGTGCAGTAGTGTGATCTTGGCTCACTGCAACCTCCGCCTCCTGGGTTTAAGTGATTCTCTTGCCTCTGCCTCCTGAGTAGCTGGGACTACAGGCACCCACCACCACACCCGGCTCATTTTTATATTTTTGGTAGAGACAGGGTTTCACCATGTTGGCCAGGCTGATCCCAAATTCCTGATCTCAGGTGATTTGCCTGCCTCAGCCTCCCAAAGTGCTGGGATTACAGGTGTGAGTCACCGTGCCTGGCCCAGAGGGACTCTTTAGAGAGGCTCCTTGATCCCACAAGGGGCAGGGGTCTCTGGCAAGGCACAGCCCATCCCACCAGGCCCAGCACCTGGTGCTGACCACCCCACAACCCGCCCCACTGTTCTGTTGTCAGAATGTGTTGTTTTCTTGTAAATAAACAATATGACCATAAAGGGAGGTTACTCAATAAAGGGAGCTGCTCAGAAGGTGACCAGAGCAGGGCTGGAGAGCCAGCCTGGCATTCACTGTTTGCTTTATTGCAAGGCCACTTGGAATTAGAGGGGATCTCAGATTCGAGTCTGAGCTGGAGGTAGGAAGGGGTTCCTGCACCTTGGATAGAACTTGGACTCTCCCCAGGGTTAGGGGCCTGGGCTCTGGTGCAGCCCCACCACTTCATTAGGTCACCCCAGGCAGTTTCAGCCTCAGATTTCTCATCCCCAGAATGGCACGTTTGCAGCCTCGTGGGCTGCTATGGGCATTGAATGAGATGTGTTTGTGAGGCAGTAAGGCAGCCAAGATGTCACTTACATGAAACTTACATTGCAACCCCAGTTTTAGCATGATGTGGGATATTAAGTATTACCGTCTCCTTGAATACTCCCAGTCAGCAGTTTGCTTCATGTTACAAGATGTTTAGTTCTAGGCTGGGCCTATAATCCCCGCACTTTGGGAGGCCAAGGTGGGAGGATCACTTGAGGCCAGGGGTTCAGAACAAGCCTGGGCAACATAGTGAGACCCCCGTCTCTACAAACTATAAATATAAAATATATATATGTAAAATATAAATATATAATATATATAAAATATATATAATATATATAACATATATATTATATATAACATATATAAGTATATATGTATATTATATATAATATATATTATATATATACACACACATATAAATTTTATAAGGATGTTTAGTTGTTCTGGGTTTCCTAAAAAACACAGCTTAATTTTTTTTTCTTCCTTCACCTGCACCTGGACGCAGCGGGAAAGATTTTCCCAGTGGCACGAGGTGGACCAGGTGAGCTATCCTCACCTGATGGGGCTGAGACAGGGCTTTGGTATCCTGCCCCAGAGCCCGGCTGTTACCATGTGGCCTGATTTGCGATGCCAAGCAGCCTTCCTTACAGGTCCACACACCTCTGGTTTTTAGCATGAGATTGGGGCAACTTTTACCTCTGGCCCAGCCAGGTGTACTCTGGTACAAAGGAAAGTGACCTAGAATGAAGAGGTTGCCCTGACCTGGTGGTGGAATTGGAGGCTGGGAGCATGGGTCGGATGGCTTTAGTTCATCTGTTTGGCAGTGGATCAAATCCCCCTCCTCCCACATACTCGATTTATGTGGACTGGGAAATAATGTTGGGTTTCAACATAAAGAAAATAAATTGGGCGGATAAATCAACTCATAAATCACAATAAACTTTCATTCCAAGAGTGTTTGGGCTTTTAAGAAATATATTCCTATCCCACATCTCAGTTGATATTCACAGCCACCATTGAGCTAGAGTCATTCCAAGGTGGAGAAACTGAGGCTCAGGAGTTATGCCTGCCTTGGAAAGGGATGGGGTTAAGACTTGGGCTCCGGTGTCCTGGCCATGGAGCCAGGCTCCTTACACATGACCTGATTCCTTGGATGTGAAGCAGCCATCCTCACAGGGCCACACACCTGGACAGGTGCACAGTGCGGCAAGTAGAGAGGCAAAGAAACAAGATAATTGATCAGGGGTCCACACACTTTCTCTAAAAGGGCCCAGTGCTACATATGTTAGTCTTGATGGAGAAAGAGGCAAAATCAGGATATTATGTAGGCGCTTATATAACCACTTTAAATGCAACCATTTGAAAGTGTAAAAACCATTGTTAGCTCATGGGCCATAAAAATCCCAGCAGCTGGCTGGTTTTGGCCAGCTCACCATGGCTTGCTGACCCCTGGGAGAGAGCATCTGCTGCTGTTGCAGGCAGGGCCTGCAGGTCATCCCCCTGTTCGGGTCACCCTCCTGCCCCTCGTTCAGTCTCTGTCAGCTTCTACCCAGAAGTACCTGGTAGTCAGGGGTTTTGCTGTGTCACAGACAACTTAGCTTTCGATAGAGTCAGAGAGGAATTTTGGGAAAACTCCCATAGATGCATTAAAAAAATCTCCACTGGGCCGGGCATGGTGACTCACCCCTATAATCCCAGCACTTCCGGACGCTGAGGCAGGTGGATTACCTGAGGTCAGGAGTTTGAGACCAGCCTGGTTTTGTTTTGTTTTGTTTTGAGAAAGGGTCTTGCTCTGTCATCCAGGCTGGAGTGCAGTGGTGCAATCATAGCTCACGGCAGCCTTAAGCTGCTGGGCTCAAGCAATGTTCCCACCTCCGCCTCCCAAGTAGCTGGAACCACAGGTGTGCACCACTGCACCCGGCTACATGCTTTATTTTTGCAAAGATGTGGGTCTCCCTGTCTTTCTCAGGCTGGCCTCAAATTCCCACCCTCAAGTGATCCTCCTGCCTCCACTTCCCACAGTGCTGGGATCATAGGCACACTGATGCTGGGTTCCCCTCCTCTCTACTCCACCTGCTGAGGCTGGGCCTCTCAGGGACACAGTCAGCATCTCAGCCTCTGGAAAGACCTGGAAAGATCACATCCTTCCGAGAACCTGCTTCTGGAGGCACAAGTGTTGTAGCACCTTTTAGGCCCTTTCAATTAAGTAAGAGCAGCTCATTAGCATCCCAGGCTAAAAAGCCTAAAACCCTTTGCTTTTACCAAGCCAGCGGGTCCAAAGAGAAAAGTCATGAGGAGTGAGTGGCTGTGTAGATGAAGTTGGCAGGATAAACTGGTTCATTTTGGAAGCCAATAGAAAACCCCCTTGGAAAGCTAAGGTCGCCGGTGCTGAAGTCTGTCGTTCTTAGTTGCAGATCCTAGGAAAGAAGAAGGAGGACCCCGGTGGGGCTGCAGCCATTCAGAGAAAGCTGCCCAGGGTTTCACTTCAGAACCTCCCTCCCTTTAATGTGGGAGTAAAGAGAAAAAGACCTGCGGGAGTTCACTGGCTCGGAAGTTGGTCTCTTTCAGTTTGGAGCCTCTGGTTGGAAAACTGGATTTTGACGGCCAGGCTGTTATTCTTTGATGGTCTAGTTATTCTTTGAACAGGGAAGCCTCCTCAGGATCTCTGCTGACAACGCCTCAGGGCTCCCTTGAAGGACAACTCTGAGATGCCAGTTTGTGTCAGAATACCAGTAGAATGGATTTTTCTATTCTATTCTTTCCTTTTTTTTTTTAGATGGAGTCTCATGCTGTCACCCAGGCTGGAGTGAAGTGGCACAATCTCAGCTCACTGAAACATCTGCCTCCCAGGTTCAAGGATTCTCGTGCCTCAGTCTCCCGAGTAGCTGGGATTACAGGTGTGTGCCACTAAGCCCAGCCAATTTTTGTATTTTTAGTGGAGACAAGGTTTCACTATGTTGGCCAGGCTGGTCTCGAACTCCTGACCTCAGGTGATCCACCTGCCCTGGCCTCCCAAATTGCTGGGATTACAGGTGTGAGCCACCACGCCTGGCCTTAGAATAGATTTTTCATTTTGGGAAAATAAAGTTATTGGTGAATAGGTTCAGGCCATCATCTTCAGAAACTGATTTAATCGAGAACAGTTTGTGATGGGCAGATGTGGAATAAAACAACTGGACTCATCAGGTGTCACTGCCAAGTGCCTACCACAGTGCAGACAGGGATGCAGTGGAAAGCCCTTGCTTCTTAGATTTCCCACGCAAAGTGTATTTCTTGTAGATTTCGCCAACGTGGGCCTCCTCCTCCACTTGGCAGTGGCTGTCCGTGAGCTGCCTTGGGGTGGATCTCTCTTCATCTTTGTTGCTGTCCTCATCCAAGGAACAGACCCCATGCACGGAGCCGAGATGCCCCGAGGTCTTCACTGATGGCCTCTGAATTTTTTTTTGTTTGTATTTCATTTTTTATTGATTAAATTTTTGAGACAGGGTCTCACTCTGTCACGCAGGCTGGAGTGCAGGGGTGCGATCCTGGCTCAGTGCAGCCTCAGCCTCCCGTGCCTAAGCCATGGCCCTCTCTGACTTTGAACCCCTCGGCTCATTCTCAGGCCAAACCACTCACTGAGGCCCTTGGTTCTCCCACAGGTCTCAGCCTTTTGCCCCTTTTAGTTTTCAGTTTTTGCAGCCTTTCTGTCCCCTTTTCCTCTCCTGTTAAGGAGACATTTCCAAGGGCCCTGGCCACAGAACCTCCTCACCTCCCACCCTCAGCCCCTGGGCGCCAGGGCTTGGGTTCTCTGTGGAAGTCCTGCCAGCTCTGGGTATTTCCCACTGTGGATTTCTCATCATTTTCATTTTCACCACTGGATCAGTTCCCAATCTGTGCCCCTCCTGTCTGGTTCGTGTCAGGGGCTGCTGCCGTCACCCTCACCTGGGCCCTAAACTTCTACAAAGCCCTACTCTCTCCTGTTCCCATCAGTCTGCTTGCCAAGTCCAGTTTATTTTAATTCTGGAGAACATTGTCCTCCTCCTCCCTGCTTCCTGGCCACCATTCACCTCTTTTTTTTTTTTTTTTTTTTTGAGATGGAGCTCTGTTGCCCAGGCTGGAGTGCAATGGCACAATCTCAGCTCACTGCAACCTCTGCCTCCTGGGTTCAAGCAATTCTCCTGTCTCAGCCTCCTGAATAGCTGGGACCACAGGCGTGTGCCACCACACCCGGCTAATTTTTGTATTTTTAGTACAGACGGGATTTCACCATGTTGGTCAGGCTGGTCTTGAACTCCTGACCTCAGGTGATCCAACCACCTTGGCCTCCCAAAGTTCTGGGATTACAGGTGCCACCTCTGGTTCTCTTACCTTTGTCCAGACTTTTATTTCCCAGCTGGTATCTTCCATCTCCAGGCTTTCCCTTCTGACCTTTCCTTTAGGAGGAGTGACCTTCCTAAAGCAGACCCTGGTCCGGTCTCTGTACACCTTTTGCATAGTTGGTGGCCATCCAACCCCCTCTCAGGCCGTGGCTGTGTTCCTCCAGGGGTCTCGGTGGTCCAGGAGCCTGGCCGAGCTGGCTCCCTCTCCCACGTGGCTTACTCCATCAGCTTCACCTTCTTTATATCTCTGGATCTCCTCTTTTTTCTTTCTGTTTGTGTCTTGTCTCTTTCTGGAAAGCCCCTTACCTCTACTCACCCCTCTGTGTGCAAACGTCACCCAGTTCAGGTGCCCCCAACCCAGCCAGGAGGGATTTTCATTCCTTAGGCCTGCATCGTAGGCTAGCTGTGCCTGTCTTTCAGCACATTTCATTTCCTGCCTCGTATTTCGGTCGTGTGTGTGTCTTCATTCTCCTCATGTAAGCTTGAGGTGCGGAGTGCATGCCTGTTCACCTCTGCCCTCTCTAGAGGTCAGAATGTGACCAGTGTTCAGCCCCCATCGGAAAGAGCCCAAGAACCCCAAGTCCCCAGCCTGTTCTGCTCTGCTGTGGGCCCACATGCCTGGAGACGAGGCACCTTTCCTTCCCTGACGTTGACTAGGACAGGACACAGGGTAGAACCCAAACATTGAGCAATTGTCAAACTGCCTACTTATGATGAACAAAATAGCTTTTCAGAAGGCGAGACCACAGTACGGTTATGGTGAATCCTGACTCGCACCTCAGGTCTTTCATCAAGATTTTTGTTTTTCCTGGTTGGCACAGATGTGCGTGGAGCAGATCAGAGGCCTCTCAAGTTCTTGATCACTCATGACAAATTCAGGCTCACCAGGAGTGAGGTCAGAGATCCAGACAGCAGGGGAGAGAAGGGAGGTACAGGGAACCCTCAGCCCCATGTGCTCCAGCAGATCTGTGTGATTAACCTGAATTGCAGCATTGAGAGGTTCGGCCCACCAGCCATGGCGGTTCCAGATGAAATGCAGCTTAGAAGGCAGCGTGGCATAGTAGCTTTGGCGCCAGCTGCTCGCAGAGTTTGGATTGTAGCCAAATGGCATCAGGTGCAATGTACAACCTCTGGGAGTTCCAGATTTCCTATTTACATGACAGGGATGATTCCATACCTGAAGGGCTGTTTGGAAGCATCTAGAAGCAAGCACAGTGAAGTGGCTGTCATGACACTGGACGCGTGAATGATGGTGTTAGGATCCCTCCACAGATGTAGCCAGGTGACACCCCTCACGTGGGCTGCACAGCACCCTAATGTATGCACTGAAGAAAGGCCACATGGGGCTGCAAAGTAGCTCATTTCTAAGAATGCCAAAGAAATTGCTCAGTCCAGACCAGGGAGCCCAGCCTCTCTTTTAGAGGTGGGATCTTGCTATGTTGCTCAGACTGGTCTCAAACTCCTGACCTCAAGTGATCCTCCCACCTTGGCCACCCAAAGTGCTGAGATTCCAGACATGAGCCACTGCACCCAACCCGTAGCCTCTTTCTACAAGTAAAATGATTAAAGTGAGTTCAGGCCCATGCCAGGTCTCAAACCGTGGCCCTCTGTCCATCTTCCAGCCTCCACTCCTTCTTCTCATTACTGGATCTCCTGTCCTTCTGCACACCAGGGTGGCAGACAGCTTGGCCAACTGCCTTGGACTTCTTTATCTCTAGCACATGTTCCTATAAATTTAAACCTCCTCAGTTGGGTAAAAGCTTTGGAAATACTAACATTCCTTTTGTGCTGCCTAACGTTCCTGCCATTTAAAATATTAGCAGGCATAATTTCAGTAAGCCTTCATGACTGGCATGTGTCACTTCTTAATCTCTGGTTGGTACATGTTAAAATATAAAGACAGCCTCTCCAGGACACATGGGGAGCTTTCAAATGAAAGGTTGCTCTGACCTCTCAGAACAGCGGACTTCTTAAAAAAGAAAGTGAGGTGGGCAGCCTCCCTTGCTGCCAGTGCTAGATTCTGTGATATGAAACAGGAAGGTGCAGCTGGATGCGGTGGCTCAAACCTGTAATCCCAGCACTTTGGGAGGCTGGGGTGGACAGATCATCTGAGGTCAGGAGTTCGAGACCAGCCTGGCCAACATGGTGAAAACCCATCTCTACTAAAAATACAAAAAATTAGCCAGGCATGGTGGTGCATGCCTGTAGCCCCAGCTACTCAGGAGGCTGAAGCAGGAGAATCACTTGAATCCGGAGGTGGAGGTTGCAGTGACCCAAGATCATGCCACTGTACTCCAGCCTGGGCGACAGAGCAAGAAGACTCCTTCTCAAAAAAAAAAAAAAAAAAAGAAAAAAATGACTTGCACATGTGCTTACATAAGAAAGTGAGATTCACTGAGTGAACCATGCATAGCATCTCTTAAAACTGTATCATGGAATTCATGATCAGGCATCTCTTCTATATCAGGCAACATACAGGTGATGTACACACCTGTAGCTTCCCAGAAAGGGAAGGAAGGTAGTAGAGATGACATCGTCAGTTACTTGTTTGTGTGTGTGTGTGCATATTTAACTTATTGTGTGTCTGTGTGCATAGGGACATGTCACTGCATGTGAGGGATATTTATACGATCTGAGTTCAGGTGCCCCTTCCCAAAAGGAGGCTTCTCTGCTGTTTAGGGACAGGTCTGCCTCTTTATTTCTTTCTCTTTCTTTTTTTGGAAGCAGGGTCTCACTCTGTCACCAGGCTGGAGTGCAGTGACACAATCACAACTCTCTGCAGCCTTGACCCCCCAGGCTCAAGCAGTCCTCCCACCTCAGACTCCCAAGTAGCTGGGATTATAGGCACATGTCAACATACCTGGCTAATTTTTTTTTTTTTTTTTGAGAAAGAGTCTTGCTCTGTCGCCCAGGCTGGAGTGCAGTGGCGTGATCTCGGCTCACTGCAAGCTCTGCCTCCCGGGTTCACGCCATTCTCCTGCCTCAGCCTCCTGAGTAGCTGGGACTACAGGCGCCCGCCACCATGTCCGGCTAATTTTTTTTTGTATTTTTAGTAGAGACGGGGTTTCACTGTGGTCTCAATCTCCTGACCTGGTGATCCACACACCTTGGCCTCCCAAAGTGCTGGGATTACAGGCGTGAGCCACCGCACCCGGCCCTGGCTACTTTTTAAAATTTTTTTGTAGAGATGGGATCTTGCTGTGTTGCCCAGGCTGGTCTCTACTTCCCAGGCTCAAGCAATCCTCCCTTAGCCTCCCAAGTAGCTGGGACTACAGGCACGTGCCACCACACCCAACTAATTTTTTTTATTTTTAATAGAGATGGGGTCTTGCTATATTGCCCAGGCTGGTGTCAAGCTCCAGAGCTCAAGCAATCCTCTCACCTCAGCCTCCCAAAGTGCTGGGATTACAAGCTTGTGCCCCTGTGCCCGGCCAGGTCTGCCTCTTAAACTCTCTTCACACCATGTGCCCCCTTCTGCAACACCGGCCACAGGTAAGTGTGGTGGCGATTTGACTCATGTCTCACCCGCCACTCAACAGAAGCCCAGGAGGCACAGCAGCCTGTGGTCTCTGCTCATGATTGAAAGAGCCCCTGAAACAGGGCCAGAAGGCCCAAAATAGTCACTCAACAAACATCTGTCGAATAAATGGAAGTCATATGCGTCATTCCAAGTCTTTGCTATTCTTCGAAAAGTAATCATACTGACTCCAGTCTACAGTGAGCTATGATCATGCCATTGCACTCCAGCCTGGATGACAGAGCAAGACCTTGTTTCTTAAAAAGAAAATAATTATATTGACTACCTAATATGTGATTGTATTGCTTTAGTAGAATTCTCTAATAAGTACTCCCATGGTGTCAGAATCCACATTGTTTCTACTTTTTCTCTGTTCTAAACACATACTGAACATTCTTGTGAATAAATCTGTGCCTACATCTCTGATTATTCTTATGGATAGACTCCTAAAAGTATGAAGAGGAAGGATTCATCTGCATTCTGATTTTAAATAGCCCATTTATCTAAATGTTAGCAGGGCCTAAGATCTGGAATAAATGACACAATGGCAAAAGTCAGAGTCACACCTCCTGGTTGGTTTCAGAGAGTCCGGGGCTGAAATGGTGCCTTTGGGATCCATCCCTGTCTAGCACAGGAGTCCCCTTTGCAGCAGTGTCCATAAAAATATAGCTTGGGCTGGGTGTGGTAGCTCACGCCTGTAATCCCAGCACTTTGGGAGGCCGAGGTAGGTGGATCACC
Source organism: Gorilla gorilla gorilla (assembly GCF_029281585.2). NCBI lineage: Eukaryota > Metazoa > Chordata > Mammalia > Primates > Hominidae > Gorilla > Gorilla gorilla. Next base: position 73,105,732 of record NC_073230.2, on the reverse strand, counting down.
TGAGGTCAGGAGTTCGAGACCAGCCTGGCCAACATGGTGAAACCCTGTCTACTAAAAATACAAAAATTACCTGGGCAGGGTTGTGGGTGCCTGTAATCCTAGCTACTCCAGAGGCTGAGGCAGGAGAATCACTTGAACTCAGGAGGCAGAAGTTTCAGTGAGCCAAGATCACTCCACTACACTCCAGCCTGGGCAACACGGGGAGACTCCATCTCAAAAAAAAGAAAAAAAAAGTTAGCTTGGTGATGAGTCTGGGAAGAGCATCTCTTTATTCATTCATTCAATCTGCAAGTATTCACTGAGGGTCTGCGCTGAACCTAGCACCATTCATGGCCCCAGGAATAGAATGGAGAAAAGTACATCTCCTCAAGTGTCTCCTAGAAATGGAGACCTCACCACTCTCGCTAAGACATAGCTCTCTGAGGGCAGGGACTGTGACTGTCTCATTCACTGCTCATAGTAAACGCTCAAATGGTTTTTGAATAAATTAAAACATAATACATGGGGCGGGAACGGTGGCTCATGCCTGTAATCCCAGCAGTTTGGTAGGCCAAGATGGGTGGATCACCTGAGGTCAGGAGTTTGAGACTAGCCTGGCCAACATGGAGAAACCCTGTCTCTTCTAAAAAATACAAAAATTAGCCAGGTGTCATGGCACACACCTGTAATCCCAGCTACTCAGAGGCCGAGGCATGAGAATTGCTTGAGCTGGGGAGATGGAGGTTGCAGTGAGCCAAGATCTCACCATTGCACTCCAGCCTGGGCAACAGAGTGAGACTCTATCTCAAGAAAATAAAAAATGAAAATAAATAAAATATGATATGTGTAACATGTGGTTCCTCTCTTTGACAAATTCCAAATCTATTGATGTATAGATAACTCAATAAATCACAGCTGTATTTTCAAAGTTCTGAAATGTAACTAGAGATTTGTTTATTTTTGAGATAAAGTTTGCTCTGTCACCCAGGCTGGAGTGCAGTGGCATGATCATAGCTCACTGCAGCCTCAACCTCCTGTGCTCAAGCGATCCTCCCACCTCACCCTCCTGAGTAGCTGGACTATAGGCACTTGCCGCCATGCCTGGGTAATTTTTTTATAATTTTTTTTTTATAGAGCAGGAGTCTCCGTATGTTGCCTAGACTGGTCTTGAATTCCTGGCCTCAAGAAATCCTCCTGTCTGGTGCTCGCAACATACTGGGATTACAGGTGTGAGCTGCTGTGCCCAGTCAGAGGTTTTGACATGAGCAGTTACTGAGAAAGGGACCTGGAAGAATATTTTGAAATCAGACATAAAGTCAAATTAGACTTATTTAAGAGAATTAACCAATGGAGCCTGAGTTTGGCTTCTCCCATTTCCCACTACTGATCCCCTGGCCACGTGGAGTCCTGCAGGAAATCCCTGTGCCAGGTGGGCTAGCCCAGGACACATGGCTTTGGAGACCGGGCAGGGCAGATGCCAGCCCAGGCTACTGGAGCTGGTGCTTGCATGCCCCTCTCAGTGGGATATCTGATCCCCAGATGCCAGATGCCAGTGTCCTGTCTGAGCTGCCCCTGAGGCCACACACAGGATCTCAGAGTGGACAAACAGCCTTGCCCTTGACAATGAAAAGTTCTCAGCTCTGAGACCAGAAGAAGCCTTAGTGCAAACATTTCTCGAAGTTTCAGTCTCTTAAAATTGGGGACTCTGGAGAGCTTGTGTGTGTGTATGTGTGTGTATGTGTGTGTGTGTGTGTGTGTGGGTGTTGTATCTCTCAGTATTGTCTGTGTTAGACACGAAAGCTGAGGAGTCTGCAAAGCACAGGAACACACACACACACGAGTCACAGGTGTCAGAGTGAGGCTATCATCACACATCACAGCCATCTAGAAAACTCCATGGTACACTTGCGGGAGAAGGCGAGGAAAAGGCAAGTAACAAGAGTAGTTTTGACCTTGTGTACCCTTGAAAGGATCTAGGGAGTTGGGAGTCACCAGACCCTGCTTTGAGGATCACTGGCTTAGAGGCATTGGCATCCAGGCTCCGCCAATGCTCCTGAGCCGTGGCCATGTGCTGCCAGATTGCGGCCTCTGTGCAGTTCAAATCTTCCTTTCTTCCAAGTCCTTTGCACCATCCTCAGCCTTTATCCTCCTCGGTCCACATTTGGGCATTACAACTTAGATAACCCCCCACTCCCGTTTTTCGTCATCAAAGTCTTTTTGTTTGTTTGTTTGAGACATAGTTTCATTCTGTTGCCCAGGCTGGAGTGCAGTGGTGTGATCTCAGCTTACTGCACCCTCCACCTCCCGGGTTCAAGCAATTCTCCTGCTTCAGCCTCCTGAGTAGCTAGGATTACAGGTGCACACCACCACACCCAGCTAATTTTTTTCTATTTTTAGTAGAGATGGGGTTTCACCATGTTGGCCAGGCTGGTCTTGAACTCCTGACCTCAGGTGATCCACCTGCCTTGGCCTCCCAAAGTGCTGGGATTACAGGCATGAGCCACCGTGCCCAGTCTCATCATCAGACAAGTCTTGCACATTCCCTGTTGCTTGGGAACTCAGAGGTCCCAGCCTGTGGCTTCAGGGTATCCCCTCGCTGCTTCCCAGCAGGCACCCTGTGTTGAAACCCCACACCCTCATCTCAGCTCCCGATACTGCCAGTCCCCCAAAACCAGCCCTTCCCATCGTGGAGTTATACCAGGCACCACGTGAAAGCCACAGCATCAGCATTGGAGACTTTCTGCCAGGACACAGAACGTGTCTTAAATGGTGCAAAGACATTTAAATGGGAAGAAATTAAGCAGGAGTGAGTTTATCCCTTTCAAGATACTCTTATTTAATAACCAAAACACTCACAAAGATGTTCATTTTATCCAACTACAAAAACAGCATGGTGGGTTATATATTGTGGTAACTACATGTTTGGGGTTTCATTCCTCCTTTAAACCAGATTTCTATTATTTCAGAAAATCAGCCATTGTAAAAAAAGACTATTCATTTATTCCATTTCTGGGTGGCCCATACACTGTAAAAATATGTCAAGAACAGTAATCTAAATTGACTGCTGATAAATAATTAAAGCTAATAGAATTTTTCTCAGACCTGTGAACTAAAATCTTTGAGAAATTGCCAGGACATACTTACTGTCTCCTGTTGTATAGAAAGATATTTTTTATTTAATACTTCAGTTTCAATGCCATTTAAAATTACCATTTTCTATCACAAGGACTGGAAGGAATATGTGTTCATCTATAAAAGTAACCAGAGGAATGACGCCGCACTGATGGCTCTATGGTTCATCTTCAGATGAGATGGGAAGTGACGGTTTCGGTATCCTGGACAAAAGAAACTTCATTTTTCACTGAACTGCGTTTTAAGTCGAGGTCTACAGTCTGCATATCACATAATATATACTGTCTTGTTTTTAAAGACTCTATACTTGGTCTAAGCTCTTACATTCATAAGGGAAACTTACAGCTATCTTACATGACATCCAGGAAAACAAATATTAAGAACATTTTTTTTTCACCAATAATTACTGTTGTGTCATTGGTGCTACCAGGGCCTTATAAAAAGACACTGGAAAATTAGCTGGGCGCAGTGGCAGGTGCCTGTAGTCCCAGCTACGCGGGAGGCTGAGGCAGGAGAATGGCGTGAACCAGGGAGGTGGAGCTTGCAGTAAGCCGAGATTGCGCCACTGTACTCCAGCCTGGGCGACAGAGCAAGACTCCGTCTCAAAAAAAAAAAAAAAAGACACTGGGGTGGGGCACATTGGCTTATGCCTGTAATCCCAGCACTTTGGGAGGCCGAGGCAGGTGGATCCCTCAAGGTCAGGAGTTCAAGACCAGCCTGGCCAACATGGTGAAACCCCATCTCTACTAAAAATACAAAAATTAGCCAGGTGTGGTGGTGGGCACCTGTAATCCCAGCTACTTGGGAAGCTGAGGCAGGAGAATCGCTTGAACCAGGGAGGTGGAGGTTGGAGTAAGCTGAGATCATGCCACTGCACTCCAGCCTGGGTGACAAGAATGAAACTCCATCAGAAAAAAAGAGAGAGAGAGAGAGAATGTGAGCTAAGACCAGGGGAGAGGGGAGATCAGGGCATCACCCCAGGCAGGAGAGGTCTGAAACAGAAGGTGACAACTGAACAGGCCAAGCCACAGGGCCAGGTCTCTAAGGGTCCCCGCCTGTAGCATCGTTGGCAACAACCTTGTGAGAGTCAGAATCGAGTCTTTCAGAAGTGACCCAATTCAGCCCTTCACTACCCCACCCTGCCCCAGTGCTCTTGGGAAGACTACGTTGTCACCAAAGGAGAAAGGGTCCCACCCCTGAGCTGTCACTGGAGAGGATGTGGTACCACCAAGAGATGTTGCATCTCTTAAATGCAGTTGGGGTTATTTCCCAGAAAGCATCCAAGTTACTGTACAGTGAAAAAAACATTCAGAAAAATCTCGATTACCCGATTTTTTTTTTTTCAATTTAGAGACAGGGTCTTGCTCTATCACCCAGGCTGCAGTGCAGTGGCAGGGTCATAGCTCACTGCCATCCCAAACTCCTATGTTCAAGCCATTCTCCCACCTCAGCCTCTAAAGTAGACAGGACTACAAGCCTACACCACCATGCTCGCTAATTTTTGTATTTTTTCTAGAGATGAGGTTTCACCATGTTGCCCAGGCTGGTCCTGAATGCCTGGGCTCAAGCAATCCTCCCACCTTGGCATCCCAAAGTGTCAGGATTACATATGTGAGTCACCAAATAGTTTTTTTTGTTTTTGTTTTTGAGATGGACTTTCACTGTTGTTGCCCACACTGGAGTCCAATGGTGCAATCTCGGCTCACTGCAACCTCCACTTTCTAGGTTCAAGTGATTCTCCTGCCTCAGCCTCCTGAGTAGCTGGGATTATAGGCATGCGCCACCACGCCCTGCTAATTTTGTATTTTTTTTTAAGTCTCTGACTCTGAGCCTCCTGCCCTTCTCTTACAAGGAGCACTAGGATTACACCAGGCCCACCTGGATAATCCAGGATCATCTCCTGACTCATGATCCCTAATGTAGTCCCATCTGCAAAAGCCCCTTTTACCATTGCAATCTAACGTATTCACAAGTGCCAGCTATGAGGATGTGGTTATCTCTGGCAAGCTATTATTGGTGCTGACCAGAGATAGCCTTATTTATATAAAAAGAGATTGGTGGCCAGGCATGGTGGCTCACACCTGTAATCCCCAGCATTTTGGGAGGCCAAGGCAGGCATATCACTTGAGCTTGGGAGTTCAAGACCAGCCTGGGCAACATGGTGAAACTCTATCTCTACAAAAACTAGCCGGGTGTGGCGGCATGTGCCTGTGGTCCCGGCTACATGGGAGATTGAGGTGAGAGGATCCCTTGAACCCGGGAGGCGGAGGTTACAGTGAGCTGAGATCATGCCGCTGCACTCCAGCCTGGGTGACAGAGCCAGACCCTGTCTTAGGGGGAAAAAAAACCAGATTGGTAAAGAATCTGATTACTTTTTGTCATTTAACTTGGTGTAAAAATACAGAAAATCATCTAGTGGAGGAAGTAAAAGGACTGACTTCCTCAAGGAAATAATGGTATCACATTTAGAAATGCATCATTTAGAACAGTATATAGTTAAAAGGGAAATTACAATGCTTCTTGACCAAATGTTTCTACGGGATCACAATACAAAATAATGTGGGCTGGTGATATTTGTCAAAAAACTTGTGGTACAGTGGCCAGGCATGGTGGCTCACACCTGTAATTCCAGCACTTTGGGAGGTCAAGATGGACAGATCACTTGAGTCCAGGAATTCAAGACCAGCCTGGGCAACATAGTAAGACCCTTGTCTCTACAAAACAATAAGAAAATTAGCAAGACTTGATGGTGGGTTCCTGTAGTCCCAGCTACTCGGAAGGCTGAGTTGGGAGGATCGCTTGAACCCAGAAGGTTGAGGCTGCAGTGAGCTATGATCATACCACTACACTCTACCCTAGGTGACAGAGCAAGACGCTGTCTCAAGAAAACAAAAACTTGCAGTACAGGTGTGTCCTGTAGTTCCCTCTGTGATGATGGAAAAGTTCTGTATTTGCATGGTTGAAAGCAGTAGCCCCCAGTGCCAAGTGGCTACCGAATCCTTGAAATGTGGCTAGGGTAACTCAGAAACTGAATTTTCCAAATTTACTTAATTTTAACTAAGTTGTATTTAAATATAAATAAGCACATATGGCTATATGTGTTGATATAGAATAAGAAGACTTCTTCACCTGGGTTCTCGAGATAAGTCTTACTTAGGAAGGCTCTGATAAAATAATTCGCAGAGTTTTATTTCTGAGGGCAAGGTCAGTAGCTTTCCTCAGATTCTCAGAAGGCTTCATGAACCAAAATGTAGGCCCAGTGTGGTGGCTCATGTCAGTAATTCCAACACTTTAGGAGGCTGAGTTGGGCAGGTTACCTGTGGTCAGGAGTTTGAGACCAGCCTTGCAAAACCCTACCTCTACTAAAAATACAAAAATTAGTTGGGCATGGTGGTGGGCACCTGTAGTCCCAGCTACTCAGGAGGCTGAGGCAGGAGAATCACTTGAACCCAGGAGGTGGAGGTTGCAATGCACCAAGATTGCACCACCGCACTCCAGTCTGGGCAACAGAGCAAGACTCCGTCTTAAAAAAAACAAAACAAAATATAGTTTCAATGCCTAAGTTTTCAGTAAATAAGATATTATCTTAGTTGAGTCTTTTCAAAGTATTTGAAGCACTTTCTCAGTTACTTCACTTTAAATAAAATGCTCTGAACAAGATCTTACGCAAGCACCTATGGGATGTCCTGGTGTTTCAAAATGGGCACTGGTGGCTTGGGATAAAATTTATTGTGACTCTGTCAGACGTGGATTCAAAACAGGCTGTATGTCCCACTAACAGTGCATTAAAATGGCAACTAGGGCCGGCTGTGGTGGCTCACACCTGTAATCCCAACGCTTTGGGAGACCAAGGCAGGCGGATCGCCTGAGGTCAGGAGTTCGAGACCAGCCTGGCCAACATGGTGAAACCCCATCTCTACTACAAATACAAATATTAGCCGGGCTTGGTGGCGGGCTGTAGTCCCAGCTACTCAGGAATCTGAGGTGAGAGAATCACTCGAACCCGGGAGGCAGAGGTTGCAGTTAGCTCTGATTGCGCCATTGCACTCCAGCTTGGGCAACACAGCAAGACTCCATCTCAAAAAATAAATAAATAAAATAAGACAGCTAAAATGCAGCACAGTGGCCCAGGTCCATTTCAGATAGAAACAGCAGTCAAACCCCCATTCCTGTCTATTTTATTCTAAGCAAATTAATTTTCTCACTTAGACTGACATCAGCAAAAGCTTTAGTCTGTAGCACATTCAAAATGAGATATATGTGACCAGGAGTTAGTAGAAATAAAACGTCCTTGTAGGCTGGGTGGGGTGGCTCATGCCTGTAATCCCAGAACTTTGGGGTGCTAAGGTGGGCAGATCTCTTAAGCCCAGGAGTTTGACCCTCACCTGGATGACATGATGAAACCCCATCTCTACAAAAAAATACAAAAGCTAGCCAGGCAGGGTGGCATACGCCTGTAGTCTCAGCTACTTGGGAGGCTGAGGCAGGAGGAAGACTCTAGCCCAGGAGGCTTCAGTGAGGAGCCCCACCCTAGTCTTAGCATTGGGCTGTCCCCACCCAAGGCAGCCTCAGGATTATGGCCATGGGAACAGCAAGGCCATCAATGAGGGGATAATTAGGTATAACAGAAAGAGGAGGTATCCCACAGTGAGCCACCACGATGCTCTTATAATAACCTCCTTTCTTTCTTTCTTTCTTTTTTTATTTTACTTTAAGTTTCTGGGATACATGTGCAGAAAGTGCAGGTTTGTTACATAGGTATACATGTGTCATGGTGGTTTGGGGCACCTATCAACCCATCATCTAGGTTTTAAGCCCCGTGTGCATTAGGTATTTGTCCTAATGCTCTCCCTCCCCTTGGCCCCCATCCCCCGGTGTGTGCTGCTCCCCTCCTTGTGTCCATGTGTTCTCATTGTTCAACTCCCACTTATGAGTGAGAACATGCAGTGTTTGGTTTTCTGTTCCTGTGTTAGTTCGCTGAAAATGATGGCTTCCAACTTCATCCATTTCCCTGCTAAGGACATGATCTCACTCCTTTTTATGGCTGCATAGTATTCCATGGTGTATACGTGCCACATTTCTTTATCCAGTCTATCATTGATGGGCATTTGGGTTGGTTTGAAGTCTTTGCTATTGCAAATAGTGCTGCAATAAACATAGTGCGCATGTGTCTTTATAGTAGAATGGGTATATACCTAGTAATGGGATTGCTGGGTCAAATAGTATTTCTGATTCTAGATCATTGAGGAATCGCCATACTGTCTAATCTCCTTTCTTTCTTAAGGTGACTAGTGATGTTGTGTCCTGTACAGTTAAGGAATCCAAGTATGACAGCGACCTATCTCCCAGACCTGGTATTACTGTAGTAACACTACTAGTGACCAAATGCATTGTCCAGGCAGGTAGTCTAGTAATAGAAATTCCAAGCAGGCAGTTAGATTTCTCTTCCAATCTACCCGCTGCTGTGAGTGTATCCCATGACCCTGAGCTCCAATCCCTTCACTTGTCGAGCCATGGGCTCTTCCCAGCTGTAAAATTCTGTGATTTTATCATAATTGATCATTTAGGCCCAAATAGTCCCTCCAACAGACAGCCTTGAAGATGCACTTTAGAAAAATCACCAAGTGTGCCCTTAAGTGAGAGTTTATTATCTAATTCTCTGGGAAGCAGATGAGAATCTTCCTCCCAAATGTGAGATTTACTTTAAGCTTAAGTTATTTTTAAAAGGTAGACAAAACCCATGATACCATCTCTCTATTAATATGTAGATGTGAAAAGGGATTCCTACCAGTTCTGAGCCTTAGATAAATACACAAGAAGAATAATAACCTTCACAGGAAGGTATTGAACATTAGACAGTTACCAAAGGCCAACGTTACTTGTTCCATGGGAGCTCCTCGACTGGGTCTTTTGATTCTGTGTGTAAGCTGCTAGAGCAGGCAATTACTGTTCTTTTTCTATTTTGGGCCTTAAAATACCTTAAAATTCTTTCTGTTGTGGTCCAATGGTTAGGAGGAAGCCTCCAGCCCCAGTGTGGGAAAGATTCCATGTAACAGTTCTTAAATGAAAACCCCAGGCATGTGCCAGGTGGGCACAGGGGAGAAGAAGAAGACTCTTCATTCATTCAGTCTGCCCACCATCACCACATCCCCTCTGAGCCATGGCACCTGGGATCCATAGACCTCCCCGTGAGGTCCTCAGAGTCTAACGCGGGGGACACACAGGTAAGCAAATAATTTCAATGCAGTATAATGGTTTCTGTAAAATACACATTCAGCAACAGGGGAATGATTGAGTACGTTATAGCAGATGTATAGAGTGGAGAATTATGCATCAATTAAATATCATGTTTTGGAAGAATATTTAATCTGGCTTTTTTTCTCACTGACATTGCTGTTAAGTCAAAGGCAAAGAAAAAGTCAGGCTACAAAGTTCTATACAGCATGGCTGGATATGGTGGCTAACGCCTGTAACGCACTTCGGGAGACCAAGGCAGGTGGATCACATGAGGTCAGGAGTTTGAAATCAGCCTGGCCAAAATGATGAAACCCTGTCTCTACTTTAAATACAAAAAATTAGCCGAGTATTGTGGTGCATGCCTGTAATCCCAGCTACTTGGGAGGCTGAGGCAGGAGAATTGCTTGAACCTGGGAGGTGGAGGTTGCAGTGGGCTGAGACTGTGCCACTGCACTCCAGCCTGAGCAACAGAATGAGACTCCATCTAAAAAAAAAAAGTCCTATGCAGTATGAATCCACATTATATGTATTATACAATACGTAATATATATTATATATGCATATATAATATAGTACATGGTATATATACTCTATCATTTACATATATGTGTATAAATATTTATATATCTATACAACCACATAAAAGGATAAACATTATATCCTGTCATATAAAGAATAAACATTTATCCACATAAAAGGATAAACATAATACCAAGTAGTATTGAACTCTTAATACGTTCCTTAATATACTCAGATACTCTCCTACTCTATGTTCTATATGCCATTTAAGTCTTAAATTTATTTTATACAAAATCATATATGCAAAAGTGTGGATCTAACATGTGTACAATGCAGACAATAAAAATAAATCGGGCCAGGCATAGTGGCTCATGTCTGTAATCCTAGCACTTTGGGAGGCCAAAGCAGGAGGATAACTTTAGGTCAAGAGTTCAAGACTAGCCTGGGCAACATAGGGAGATACCATCTTTATAAAAAATAAAATAAAGGCCAAGGGTGGTGGCTCATGCCTGTAATCCCAGCATTTTGGGAGGCCAAGGCGGGCAGATCACCCAAGGTTGGGAGTTCGAAACCAGCTTGACCAACATGTAGAAACCCCATCTCTACTAAAAATACAAAATTAGCCGGGCGTGGTGGCACATGCCTGTAATTCCATCTACTAGGGGGGCTGAGGCAGGAGACTCGCTTGAACCCAGAAGGCGGAGGTTGCAGTGAGCCAAGATCGCGCCATTGCACTCCAGCCTGGGCAACAAGAGCAAAACTCCGTCTCAAAAAAATAAAAATAAAAATAAAATAAAATAAAATAAAAAGTTAGCAGGCCAGGTGCCATGGCTCAGGCCTGTAATCCCAGAATTTTGGGAGACTGAGGCAGGTGGATCACCTGAGGCAGGAGTTCGAAACCAGCCTGGCCAACATGGCGAAACCCCCTCTCTGCTAAAAATACAAAAATTAGCCAGGCATATTTGCACGTCTGTAATCCCAGCTACTCAGCAGGCTGAGGCAGGAGAATGGCTTGAACCTGGGAGGCAGAGATTGCAGTGAGCCAAGATTGTGCCACTGTACTCCAACCTGGGTGACAAGAGTGAAACTCCACCTCACAAAAACAAACAAACGAAAAACATTAGCCAGGCATGGTGACACATGCCTGTGGTCCCAGCTGCCATGGGGGCTGAGGTAAGAGGATTGCTTGAACCTGGGAGGTCAAGGCTGCAGTCAGCTATGATTGTGCATCACTACGCTCCAGCCTGGGTGACAGAGTGAGACACTGTCTAAAAAAAAAAAAAAAAAAAAAGAAAAAAAAAAGAAAAGAAAAATTAAAATAAAAAGAACTTTCATGTACCCATTTCTCAGCTTAGGCTAGAACACAAACAAGACCTTTATGCTTTCCTTGATTGCAGGTCACCATACCTGCTTGGAAGTCTCTGCTATACTGAAATTTGCATTAACTCTCTTGCTTATGTTTATTCATTTTCTATGGTGGTTACTAAAACACATAACATAAGGGCTATCCTCTTAAATTTGTAAGTGTACATTACAATATTTTTAACTATAAGCACAGTGTTGCACAGCAGACCTCTGGAACTTTTCAATCTTGCATAATTGAAACTTTATACTCATTGAACAGCAACTTCATTTTCCTCCACCCCGCCCCCAGCCCCTGGTAACCAGCATTCTATTTTCTACTTCAATGGGTTTGGCAATCTTAGATACCTCAGATTGGTGGAATTAGGCTATGTTTGTTTTTTCTGTGACTGGCTCATTCATTCACTTTGCATAACGTCCTCAAGGTTCATGCACGTCATTGCAAATGACAGGATTTCTCTCTTTTTATAAGGCTAATTGATATTCCATTTATGTATATGCCATATTTTCTCTATCCATTTATCAGTCGTTGGACATTTACATTACTTTCATGTATTGGCTATCGCAAATAATGCTTCCAAGGACATGGGAATAAAAATATCTCTTCAGCATCCTGATTTCAATTTTTTGGAATAAGTACTCAGAATCTGGATTGCTGGATCTTATGACATGTTTTTTGAGACAGGATCTCATTCTGTTGGCTGAGTGCAGTTGTGTGATCATGGCTCACTGTGGCCTTGAATGTCTGGGCTCAAGCAATCCTTCTGCCTCAGCCTTCCCAGTAGTTGAGACTACGGGTGTGTGCCACCACCTAGCAAATTTTTGTTTTTTTTTTTTGGAGAGATTGGGTCTTGTTCTATTGCCCAGGCTGGTCTGGAACTCCTAGCCTCAAGTGTCTTTCTGCCTTGGCCTCTCAAATGCTAGGATTACAGGTGTGAAGCATTGCACCCATCCTAGAATTCTTGGATCATGAAATCACCCTAATTTATTTGAGATGTGTGGCCACTTTTAATACATTGCTGTTATCAATTTGCTATTATTTTGATTAATTTTTTGCATCTATGCAAGTTCCTCATTTGATTCTTGCATGGTGTTGCATCAAGTTTATGCTAGATTCATAAAATAAATTGTAGAGTGCTGCTCTTTTTCCTTGTCCCTAAAATAGTTTGGATAATGTTAGAATTATTTCTTTCCTGAATATTTTTAAACTTCGTGAATAAAACTTTCTCAGCTTAGTGCTATCTTTGTGAAAGTTCTTAAACTGTAATTTTCATTTTGTAAAAAGTTATTGGTTCATTTTGATTTTCTATTTTTTCTAAAATATGCACATTTCAAGTTTTCTCTTAGGTATTTGCTCATTTCACTAAGTTTTAATCCATTACTTTTTTCAAAAAAAGTTTTTACATTTTATTTGTCCTCTTCTTCTGGGACTCTAAGAACACAGATGTTAGAACTTTTGTTATTATTCCATGGGCCTCTGACACTGTCTTAATTTTTTTCAATTATTATTTTTGTTTATTTTCTTCTGTTCAGATTAGATAATTTCTCATTATCTTTTTCCACGATCATCAATTTTTCTTTGTCTTCTTTATCTTGATCCTGAGCCCCTTCAGTAATTTTTAGAGAATTTTGGTAATTGCACAAAATTTTGATTCCATTCTTTTAAAATACCTTCTATTTTTCTGGTGAAACTTTCTCAATTTCATTCTATTTCAACAGTGTGCAATCTTACTTCTTGAAGTATAGTTATAACAGCTGCTCCAAAGTCTTTGATAATCCCACCTTCTGTGTCAACTTGGTATTCGTGTCTGTTGGTTGTCTTTTTAGCTTTGTGAGATGTTCAGATTTTTCTAATTATAAAAAATTAGAGGCCAGGTGTGTTGGCTCACGCCTTTTATCCCAGCACTTTTGGAGGCCAAGGCGGGTGGATCACCTGAGGTCAGGAGTTCGAGACCAGCCTGGCCAATGTGTTGAAACCCCATCTCTTCTAAAAATACAAAAAATTAGCAAGGCCTGGTGGTGGAGGCCTCTAATCCCAGCTGCTTGAGAGGCTGAAGCAGGAGAATTGCTTGAACACAGGAGGCAGAGGGTTTAGTCAGCCAAGATTGCGCCACTACACTGCAGCCTGGGCAATAAGAGTGACACTCTATCTCAAAAAAAAAAAATTAGAAATTTTAAAAGTTTTCTAATTTTCTAATTCTTAATGTGTTGAGTAATTTTTTTATTGTATTCTGGACATTTTACACACTATGCTTTGTGAATCTGAGCCTTGATAAAATGCTATAGAGTTTTTATTTATTTAACAGGTAGTAACCTTGCTAGAGTCAGGCCACAAATTCCTACTGACCTTCTGTTTGCATTGGTTCATTCTAGTGCCAATTCTGTTTACAAGGCCCTTATAAGAGGTATTGAGATGTGTCCCACTGGTGCACCACCTAAGGGCCAGTATGGGATTATGGGATTTGGGTAGAGTTCTAACCCATCCTTCAGTACTCAAAAACTACAGTTTAGCATCAGATTTTATATATATATATATATATATATATATATATATATATATATATATATATATAAAATCTGTCTGTCTATATAATAATATATATATATTCAGTTTTCCCCTCCAATTTTAATACTCTCAAATTCTAGTGGTTCATTGAGATCTTTTTCAAATCTTCCTGATTATCTGTACATTCTCTTGTTTATCATTTTAAATCCACTTTTATTATTTTGATATATTCATTTTTATAGCGTTGCTCATAATCCCAGTATCTATAGTCTTTGTAGATCTAACTCTATACTTTATTGTTTCTGTTGGCCGTTGTTTATAGTGACTTGTTTTCTTCAGAGATGTGTTTGTTTATTGTGGGTTCCAAGAAAATATACCTATGTGAGTTTGCTTTAACCTAACATTTTGAGTTGAAGTTTTCCAGGACATATATGTAGTATGGATTCTGGCCCAACTTTTCATTATATATTTGTCATCAGGGATTCTCAGAGGCTATGTTCTTTTTTCAGTCATTCAACACAGACCTAAGAAAAAAACCAGTGAATTTGCCAACATTCATCTCTATAGAACAGGATTTTCATTTAATGTATCCAGTGAGGGTTTCATCGCTCTAGGTCCCCTTCTCTATGACGAGGCTTCTGACCTGTCCTTCTGTCATGTTGGGACTTCAGACTTTGTTTACATTTTTGTGTGTATGTTTCTCTAACACCCTTGATAGACAAACATTCATCCTCAGGGAAAAAGCCAGCTTCAAAAACTGCTTATCATTCTTGTATCAATCTTTATTATTTTAATTTTTTTTTGAGATGGAGTCTCACTCTGTCGCCCAGGCTGGAGTGCAGTGGTGCAACCTCAGCTGACTGCAACCTCCACTTCCCGGGTTCAAGTGATTCTTCTGCCTCAGCCTCCTGAGTAGCTGGGATTACAGGTGCATGCCACCATGCCCAGCTAATTTTTGCATTTTTAGTAGAGACGGGGTTTCATCACGTTGGTCAGGATGGTCATGAACTCCTGACCTCATGATCCACCTGCTTTGGCCTCCCAAAGTGCTGGGATTACAGGCATGAGCCACTGTGCCTGGCATCATTCTTTATTATTGTTTTTCACTTCGAACTTCTATTTCAGCTCAGCATACTTAAAATACACTTTAGATATGTTGTTGAGCATTTTTAGGTGTTCTATATTAGGAGGTGCTTGTGTATGTGTGTGTGCATGCTTGGTCTGATATATAGCTTTAAGTAAAAGTTTGTTCATAATTTTTTCCTAAATTTACTATAAAATAATGCTAATAAGCACACCAGATATCAGCAGTGGTTTAATTTTGAAAGTACTTATGAGTTATTTTTTAAGTTCATTTAAATTTTCAGAAATTTAAAGAGGATCATTTGTTATTTTTATAATTAGAAAAAAGTTATGAAAGAAACATTATCACAAGGAATTACATGGTGTAAAGGCAGCAAAACAGGAAGTTAGCAATAAATAAAAGAATGAGATGAGAGAATTCTTCAAAAGGAGGAAATCATTCAGCTGATTATAAAACTAGTACTTGAATTCTGTTAAATACACAATGAAATTTCCAATAAATTACATCACAAAGAAGTATATGTTAATTTTTTTGTTAAAGGTAATTTGAAGTGTACTTCCGAAACTTGTCCTGAATATAACCTTGACTAAATCTGACTTCATAGAATTTTTGCAAAACTTAAATGAGATAATAGTTGAAAAATGCTAGCTCAGATGAAACACACAGTTTTGAAATTTTTAGTAGTATTATATTATGGCAATAAGACTTAAGTAATGAAATGAAAAAGCTTCTGGTTATTAAGCTGCTGATTGTATCAGAGTCAAATGGCATATACTTGTGTTTGAAATTCAGGTGCAGACTTTCAATATAAGAGAGTTCACTTTCCTATATTCCAGTAAACAGTATCCTAATCACCATCAATAGCATTTGTCAAGCACATGATATGGGTGTCAGTGTTTGCTAAGAGAGGGAAAGGTTATATAAGGAAGTATTTACCCTTGAATTTCAAATAATTGTTATGGGGATATGAAAACATAGACAATTCCCTTATGCAGCTCAGAATTTATTAGAGGCCAAACAATATAGACACAAGTGAAAAACAGAGTTGAGCTACATAATCTTTAAATATCTTGTAACTAGGCCAGGCGCGGTGGCTCAAGCCTGTCATCCCAGCACTTTGGGAGGCCGAAGTGGGCGGATCACAAGGTCAGGAGAACGAGATCATCCTGGCTAACACGGTGAAACCCTGTCTCTACTAAAAATACAAAAAATTAGCCGGGCGTGGCGGGTGCCTGTAATCCCAGCTACTCAGGAAACTGAGGCAGGAGAATCACTTGAACCCGGGAGGTGGAGGTTGCAGTGAGCCGAGATCGTGCCACTGCACTCCAGCCTGGGTGACAAAGTGAGACTCCATCTCCAAAAAACAAACAAACAAACAAACAAAAAAGAATGAGAGAGGAAGCAGTTTCAGGGCTAATATGGCTAGGAAGCAGTCATCAGAGAGCTTAAAGTATTCTGCAGCAGTAGTTCTCAAACTTTATCACCTGTTAGGCTTGTTAAACCACAGATTGCACGGTTTTAGTCTCAGCATTCCTAATCTAGAAGGGAATGAGCAGGGTAGAAGAATTTACATTCTAGGGCCGGGCACAGTGGCTCATGCCTGTAATCCCAGCACTTTGGGAGGCTTAGGTGGGTGGATTACTTAAGGTCAGGAGTTCGAGACCAGCCTGGCCAACACAGTGAAACCCCTCTCTATTTAAAATAAAATTTAAAAAAACCTGGGTGTGGTAGCACGTGCCTGTAATCCCAGCTACTCGGGAGGCTGAGGCATGAGAATTACTTGAACCTGGGAGAGGGGGTTGCAGTGAGCCAAGACTGCACCACTGCTCTCAAACCTGGGTGACAGAGCGAGACTCTGTAAAAAAAAAATAGGTTTTACATTTTAACAGGTTCCCAAGTGATGCTGATGCTGATGCTGATATTTCTGGTTCTGGGGCTGCACTTTGAGAACCTCTGCTCTTTTAAATAAAAAAAAAAAAAAAGGATGCCCTTTTGTATAAATGGGTCTCTACCCTCGCACCCATAGTCCCAGCACCATATGCAGAATGAGCTTATCTAGAACTAACTACCTATTGCAATTTGAAAACAAAGATCCGTACTCTCACTTCAAATAAATTAATCACATGTTATTCTTATTGGGTGATGTGGAGAGTAAGGAAGAGAAGAGTCCAGGACATAATTTGGGAGATGGAGTAATAGAGCCCAGGGAAGTCAAGAGACTTCTTCAAGCTCCACAGCTCATGGCCAATAGATAGTCTATCAAATTTTCACTATATAAAATTGGCACAAAATGTGCCAAATCTACATTTAGAACATTCGTTTCTGATTGCCATAGAGAAGATAGAACTAAATTCCAAGTAGAAATGATACTTAAGAGATCTAAATGCCAAAGGAACATTGGCGTTTTTTTTTGTTTTGAGACAGAGTCTCGGTCTGTCGCCCAGGCTGGAGTGCGGTGGCGCGATCTCGGCTCACTGCAAGCTCCGCCTCCCAGGTTCACGCCATTCTCCTGCCTCAGCCTCCCGAGTAGCTGGGACCACAGGCGCCCGCCACGATGCCCGGCTAATTTTTTGTATTTTTTATTAGAGACAGGGTTTCACCGTGTTAGCCAGGATGGCCTCGATCTCCTGACCTTGTGATCCGCCCGCCTCGGCCTCCCAAAGTGCTGGAATTACAGGCGTGAGCCACCGCGCCTAGACTTTTTTTTACTTTTTTTTTTTTTTTTTTTTTTACATTTTTGTTTTTCTGAAAGCAAGATATACTACTGAGCAATGGAGAAAAAAATTAGAAACAATAAAAGTGTTTATGATAATGGGAGAGAAACCCATTAAGAATTTTATTGGATAAGGATGACAAAATCAACTTTCCCTGTTTTCATTTTAGAATCACTGAACATCTGTGTTTCCATAATAAAAATAGCAATGAAAAGAAAATTGGACACAGCATTACCCTTTTCTCTCTGCGGGGTGGAGGAGGATGATTTGTCCTTCCTTGAAAGATGAGGAAGGCCTACCATGGGTTTAATTAAGGAGGAAGTTGTATGCAGAAAAAGAGCAAGGCTTAAGGTACCACCCTGCAACTGAGTTCCCCACTTTGCATAGTAGTTATGCGCTTGGGCTCTGCACTTGGACTATGTGATTTTGAATATTGCCATGGGGGCCCTCCATTTCAGAGCCCCTGTACCACCTCATCAACCTTTCTCACGGTTGGAATAGCTCTGACTTTCTCTTTGGCTACTCTTTTAAATGAGTTTAAATGGTACGTGTGATTAGATTGTGCCCACCTGGGAAAACCTCCCTTTTGCTTAATTCAAAGTCAACTGTCTAGTGCAATAATTTGGTAGGGTGCCATCACAAAATACCAGAAACTGGGTGGTTTAAACAACAGAAATGTATCATCTCAGCAGTTCTGGAGGCTGAAAGTCTGAAATAGAGGCATCTGGCGGGTTGGAACCTTCTGAGGACTGTGAGGGAGAATCCATTCCATGCCTCTCTCCTAGGTTCTCCCAGCCTTATGCATTGGCTTGTAGACAGCCTTCTCCCTGTGTCTTTACATTGTCTTCCCCTTACTAGTATCCGTCTGTATACAAATTTCTCCCCCTTTTAAAAATCAGGACATAAGTCATAATGGATTAGAGCCCACCCTAGTGACTTACCCCATCTTCCTATCTTAACTTGAACATCTGTCAAGACCCTATTTCTTTCCTTTTTCTTTCCTTTTTTTTTTTTTTTGAGACAGAGTCTTAATCTGTCACCCAAGCTGGAGCACAATAGTGCCATCATGGCTCACAGCAGAGGTTCTGGGGTTCAGGTGATTCTCCTGCCTCAGCCTCCCGAGTAGCAGGGATTACAGGTGTGTGCCACCACACCCAGCTAATTTTTGTATTTTTAGTAGAGACAGGATTTTACCACGTTGGTCAGGCTGGTCTCGAACTCCTGACCTCAAGTGATCCACCTGCCTTGGCCTCCCAAAGTGCTGGGATTACAGATGTGAGCCATCGTGCCCAGCCCATATTTCTAAATAAGGTCACATGCACAGGGACTGGGAGTTAGGAACTCAGCATCCTTTAAAACCCATAAGAATTAGTAACCTGAATTAATCTGCAAAATAAATGAGGAAACAGAGGCCAAAGAGGATAAACCACTATCAGATAGACTAGAACCCAGGCACGAGGACTCGTTACTTCAGCGCTTCATGCTCTGTGTGTGTTCACAATCTCCACTTAGATATATATGTTGTATTAAGGACTACAGTAGTAATTTGGAGTTTGGAAAAATTTCATATCCTGCTTTGATGGACTGGAAGATGAGACGTGCTTTATGCAGAGCCTCTTTATCAATACGTGAGTGGCTATGAAATGGGGGTAGGAACTCATAGGGAAGAAACTAGATGATCTGCTGAAAATGAGAAGAAAAATGAGCTACTGGACCTGCCAGCTGGCACCACTGCTCAAGTGGATTATGAACTGAATATAGAAAATATGGGGAACAAAGAGTTACGTGAATGTTCACAGCTGCTCTCCTCACATGCGTGACTTCTTCCCAAACACATTTTCTGAACAAATCACTCTCAGCAGAAAAGTGGTCTCTCTACTAGGAATAACAAACAAGACAGTCTCTACAGCTGCTTGGGCAAAGAAAAGCTTTGCCATGGAGGGGTCTGCTCTTACCTGTGTTTTGCAGAATGCTCTGCAGAGAAACACTCACTTTGTTCATGATTTGTCTAATTCCTGGAAAACATCAGCACTGTAATTTAGGATTAGAGTCTGTTGAAAAAATGTGCCAGCATTAAAAAAAATTAAGAAACAGTGCTGTGAACTTCAGACTTTCTGAGAAAGTCAGAATTATCTGGAATAATTTGGCCCACGCATTTCCTCTCAATTGAGAACACAAGGTTTGGAATCAGGCCAGGTGACCTAGGTTATAGCTCTGGCTCTAACTACATGACCTTGTCCAAGTTACTTAATGTTCATAAACCTCCATTTATCTATCAATAAACAGGCCCAATAATACATACATACCTCATGGGGATGCTGTGAAGATGAGATGAAATCCATCATCAAGGAATGTTAGCCAGAATCAGAATCCTCATCACCACTACATTCTCAAAGTCTCTTTTGATCCAAATTGAACATTTTCAGGAATAATTTTTAAAAATAAAATCTATCTTTTCTTTGTAAATTTGCTTTTAACTTTAATGCTTAATGTTTTGGTCAGTTGAATGAACTCTTTTAGCATCCTAAAATTATGTTAATATTCAGGAAAATATTGCTTACTAAATTTTTTTGGATTAGAAAATAGTGCATGAATGCAGTAAATTCTCTTGTCAGGACTGCAAGCTCACTCAATTGAAGGAATACTGTTTTATTTTTCTTATTTATTTATTTAGACAGAGTCTCTGTAGCCCAGGCTGGAGTGCAGTGGTGTGGTCATAGCTCACTGCAGCCCTGAATATCAGGGTTCAAGTAATCCTCCCAGCTCAGCCTCCCAAGTAGCTGGAACCACAGATGTGTGCTACCATGCCTGGCTAATTTTAAATTTTTTGTAGAGATGGTGTCTTGCTATGTTGCCCAGGCTGGTCTCAAACTCCTGAACTTAAGTTATCCCCCCCAACCTTCACCTCCCAAAGTGTTGGAATTACAGGCGTGAGCCACCACACCTAGCCAGGGAAAAGAATGCTAAATGTGAACATCAAAAACCTTGATGTTATTTAACAACCTTGTCACTAGCCAGGGAGATGTCCTTCAGTGCCTTAAATCTTGGCTTCCTTATTCATCAGATTTAGTGACTAATGAGGCATAACTGAGTAAGCAACAAAGGACTCATAAAAGAAAAGGTCTCCATTTGGACAATTGCAAGAATGATAATATTTCTACATTGAAATATGGAATTTAGAAGAAAAAATAACTTATGTAAAAGAAAAACTTTTTTTTAGACATCGAGTTCAAGAACGAGTTTAAGAACAGAAATTTCTAGAAATTAGTTGGCAATCTACAACTGGATTTCAGCAGTAAAGACTGAAAATGTCAAAATTAGGATAATCGCTTGAACAGAACATTTGACGTTATTGGAGTGAATGGTAAGTTTGATAAATTTATCAATATGAAAAGAACTAGATGGCCATAAATTATCTTTGGGAAGAAGAGTGGGAACTAGAGGAAGAGAGGTCAGGGGAGATTCACAATAGCCTATGCATCATTATAAATGTGCACATGTCCTGTGGTCAGGCAGTAATGTGTGAAGATACAAGTGAGTGCATGCAGTGAAGAAATACAACTTTTGCTAAAACAACATGCTGACCAAAAAGAAAAATAAAAAGAAGGCTAGTTGCGGTGGCTCACATCTGTAATCCCAGCACTTTGGGAGGCCGAGGCGGGTGATCACCTGAGGTCAGGAGTTCAGGACCAGCCTGGCCAACATGGTGAAACCCTGTCTCTGCTAAAAATAAAAAAATTAGCTGGGCATTAGTGGCACGTGCCTGTAATCCCAGCTACTATGGGGGCTGAGGCAGAAGAATCACTTGAACCTGGGAGGCAGAGGTTGCAGTGAGCCGAGATCGTGCCACTGCACTCCAGCCTGGGCAACAGAGCAAGACTCCATCTCAAAAAAAATAAATAAATAAAAGAAGAAGAAAAAGAAAAGAAAGACAAGAGAAAACCGTCTTTGGGCCTAACAATCACTGAGTAGGCATGAGGTTGGGGAGTCAATGTCCATTGAATTTAACCCTTAAGAAAATTTTTTGTGGCTTTCAACACTGCTGGTTCATTACAGGAGTAGATGGGTTACAAACCGTCTTGCTGGGAATCAATAGGAAAGTAAATGATGCGAAAGTAGAGAGAAATTCTATGAGTTTAGGAGTGAAACGAAGGGAAGACTCCATATGGTAGCCAAAAGGAATGAGGAGGGGAAGGGAAGAGAAATATGGAATCTGTAGGGCTAGAGGGAAGGAAGCATATTATCAGGGCATGGTTGAGGTGAGATCACAGGGCACTCACATAGTCAAGTGGAGTTAAGCTTTGAAATGTTAGCCTAAAATAGTAATAATCTTTAAATATTTACTTGTTTGGCAGAATGATTAGCTTAAAAGCAAACTCTTTGTTAAAAGCAACTTCTCTGTTTCTGGAATTCATCCTTATTATTGTAAATAAAGGTAGACTGTAACTAGACTAAGTTGTAATATGTTGGTGTTAAAAGGTGTGATATTACCTTATTAATTTGAATGACTGGTGCTGATTTCCTCCAATTTAAAAATTTTATTTAGCTAGTTCTAACAATCCCCAGGGAGTCTTGTTTTGCTTGACAGCTGCCTCTGATGCTGGCGCACAGTCACCTCTTTCCAACCTTCTGCATCCAGCCTTTGTTTTTTTATTATTTTATTTTATTTTATTTTATTTTATTTTATTTTTGAGACGGAGTCTCGCTCTGTCGCCCAGGGTGGAGTGCAGTGGCGTGATCTCGGCTCACTGCAAGCTCCGCCTCCCGGGTTCGTGACATTCTCCTGCCTCAGCCTCCCGAGTACCTGGGACTACAGGTGTCCACCACCATGCCTGGCTAATTTTTGTATTTTTAGTAGAGATGGGGTTTCACCATGTTTACATTTACCAAAACAGAACATTTGCATCTGCCTAACTGTCCAAGACTGCTAACTTCAGGCTTTTATCTCACACTTAAAAGCTGGTTTTATTTTGCACTTTGGTATACTGTATAGAAGTTTGACACATTTGCAAGATAAAAACTACATTTGAGATCTACATTGGGAAAATTATGTGTGAACAAATTTGGAGACATAACCGAACAGTTTGTCATTGATGGAAATGTGCAAGCTCTGCCTCCCAAGTTCAAGTGATTCTCCTGCCTCAGCCTCCTGAGTAGCTGGGACTACAGGTGTCCACCACCATGCCTGGCTAATTTTTGTATTTTTAGTAGAGATGGGGTTTCACCATGTTGGCCAGGCTGGTCTCGAACTCCTGGCCTCATGCAGTCTGCCCACCTTGGTGTCCCAGAGTGTTGGGATCACAGCCATGAACCACTGCACCTGCCCAAAAAAGGGGTTAATTTTTTGTACTGCATAAAGAAAAAAATTAAAAATTAAAAATAAAATAAAATAAAAACATGTATTAATAGTTGGCTTGTGAAATATGGTATTTTCTGCCCAGCTCCTGGTAGAATTGTTTTCGCTGAACATGACTATCATGTCAGTAGGGTTTTAGTTATCAGTGCCAGAAAGGAAGTCAAAGATAAGACACAATATTTCTCAATCCACTGGCCACCTGCATCAGAATTACTTAAGGTGTTGTTTTAAAAAATGCAGCTTCTGGCCGGGCGTGGTGGCTCACACTTGTAATCCCAGCACTCTGGGAGGCCAAGGCGGGTGGATCACGAGGTCAGGAGTTCAAGACCAGCCTGGCCAATATGGTGAAACCCCATCTCTACTAAAAATATAAAAATTAACTGGGTGTGGCAGTGGGCACCTGTAGTCCCAGGTGCTCAGGAGGCTGAGGCAGGAGAATGGGTTGAACTCGGGAGGTGGAGGTTGCAGTGAGCCGAGATGGTGCCACTGCACTCCAGCCTGGGCAACAGAGCAAGACTCTGTCTCAAAAAAAAAAATTGCAGATTCCAAGTTTTCATACTGGATCTATTGAATCTCTGCAGGAGAGTCCTGCTAATTTACTATTTTAATAAGGTCTTAGGTGGTTCTTATGAAAACCGAAGTTTGAGAACTAGATTTTGAAACATGCAACTATACTTAGATTCAGTACTGTTCAGAGGGAGCAAAAATTGTCGTATCCTTTATAATGTGCCAATTTTTCATGCAATCTCTTTACCAGAATTTAAAATGTACACATCCTTTGACACAGCCATTCCGTTTCTAGGAATTTATCTGACAGAATAATTGAATAAATGTGCAAGGATATATGTTAAAAGAAAAACCATCCATTACAAAATTGTCTATTGTAGGAGAAAAGTCTTAATAACTTAAATGCCTTTCAAGGAATGTTACATATCAGGTACTGTTCTAAGCACTTCAAAAGCAGTTAAGTCATTTCATCCTCATAACATTATATAGTAATAGAATATAAAATAGATATTAAAATATAATCTTAATAATATTATTATCCCTCATTTTACAGATGACAAAGCTGAGGCACAGAACAATTAAGCACTTGTCCAAAATCATACTGCTGGTATGTGGCACAGCCAGGTCACAAAGCCAGGTAGTCTGGCTCTAGAGTCTGTGGGCTTAATCCTGCACTATTTGCCTCTCTCAACATTCTGCTGCCTTCACATAATCATTATATATTTTTTTAATTTACAAAAATTAAATTTAAAACAGGAGTGAGCTAGTATAGATGGCTTTCTTTTTCTTTTTATTTATTTATTTAGTATCCTTTAAGTCCTGGGATACATGTGCAGAACATGCAGGTTTGTTACATAGGTATACACGTGCTGTGGTGGTTTGCCGCACCCATCAAAGCGTCATCTACATTAGGTATTTCTCCTAATGCTATCCCTCCCCTAGCCCTCCACCCTGTGAAAGGCCCCAGTGTGTGATGTTCCCCTCCCCGTGTCCATGTGTTCTCACTGTTCAACTCCCACTTATGAGTGAGAACATTTGGTATTGAGTTTTCTGTTCCTGTGATAGTTTGCTGAGAATGATGGTTTCCAGCTTCATCCACGTCCCTGCAAAGGACATGAACTCACACGTTTTTATGGCTGCATAGTATTCCATGGTGTGTATGTGCCACATTTTCTTTATCCAGTGTATCAATGATGGGCATTTGCATTGGTTCCAAGTCTTTGCTATTGTGAACAGTGCCACAATAAACATACGTGTGCATGTGTCTTTATAGTGGAACGACTTATAATCTTTTGGGTATATACACAGTAATGGGATTCGTGGGTCAAGTAGTATTTCTGGTTCTAGATCCTTGAGGAATCGCCACAGCGTCTTCCGCAATGGTTGAACTAGTTTACACTCCCACCAACAGTGTAAAAGTGTTCCTATTTCTCCACATCCTCTCCAGCATCTATTGTTTCCTGACTTTTTAATGATCACCATTCTAACTGGTATGAGATGGTATCTTATTGTGGTTTTGATTTGCATTTCTCTAATGACCAGTGATGATGAGCTTTTTTTCATATATTTGTTGGCCGCATAAATGTCTTTTTTTGAGAAGTGTCTGTTCATATCCTTTGCTCACTTTTGAATGGAGTTGTTTGTTTTTTTCTTGTAAATTGGTTTAAGTTCTTTGTAGATTCTGGATATTAGCCCTTTGTCAGATGGATAGATTGCAAAAATTTTCTCCCATTCTGTAGGTTGCCTTTCGCTCTGATGATAGTTTCTTTTGCTGTGCAGAAGCTCTTGAGTTTAATTAGATCCCATTTGTTGATTTTGGCTTTTGTTGCCATTGCTTTTGTGTTTTAGTCATGAAGTCTTTGTCCGTGCCTATGTCCTGAATGGTATTGCCTAGGTGTTCTTCTAGGGTTTTTATGGTTATAGGTTTTACATTTAAGTGTTTAATCCATCTTGAGTTAATTTTTGTATAAGGTGTAAGGAAAGGGTCAAGTTTCAATTTTCTGCATACGGCTAGCCAGTTTTCCCAACACCAATTATTAAATAGGGAATCCTTTTCCCATTGCTTGTTTTTGTCTGCTTTGGCAAGTATCAGATAGTTGTAGATGTGTGGCATTATTTCTGAGGCTTCTGTTCTGTTCCATTGATCTATGTATCTGTTTTGGTACCAGTATCATGCTGTTTTGGTTACTATAGCCTTGCAGTATAGTTTGAAGTCAGGTAGCATGATGACTCTAGCTTTGTTCTTTTTGCTTAGGATTGTCTTGGTTATATGGGCTCTTTTTTGGTTGCATATAAAATTTAAAGTAATTTTTTTCTAATTCTGTACAGAAAGTCAGTGGTAGCTTTATGGGGATAGCATTGAGTCTGCAAATTACTTTGGGCAGTATGGCCATTTTCATGATATTGATTCTTCCTATCCATGAGCATGGGATGTTTTTCCATTTGTTTGTGTCCTCTTTTATTTCGTGGAGCAGTGGTTTGTAGTTCTCCTTGAAGAGGTCCTTCACATCCCTCGTAAGTTGTATTCCTAGGTATTTTATTCTCTTAGCAGCAATTGTGAATGGGAGTTCACTTATGATTTGGCTCTCTGTTTGTCTATTATTGGTGTCTAGGAATGCTTGTGGTTTTTGCACATTGATTTTGTATCCTGAGATTTTGCTGAAATTGCTTATCAGCTTAAGGAGATTTTGGGCTGAGGTGATGGGATTTTCTAAATATACAATCATGTCATCTGCAAACAGAGACAGTTTGACTTCCTCTCTTCCTATTTGAATACACTTTATTTCTTTCTCTTGCCTGATTGCCGTGGTCAGATCTTCCCATACTATGTCAAATAGGAGTGGTGCGAGAGGGCATCTTTGTCTTCTGCCAGTTTTCAAAGGGAACGCTTCCAGCTTTTGCCCATTCAGTATGATATTGGCTATGGGTTTGTTATAAATAGCTCTTATTATTTTGAGATACATTTCATCAATACCTAGTTTATTGAGAGTTTTTAGCATGAAGCAGTGTTGAATTTTATTGAAGGCCTTTTCTGCATCTATTGAGATAATCATGTGGTTCTGTTTATATGATGGATTATGTTTATTGATTTGTGTATGTTGAACCAGCCTTGCATCCCAGGGATGAAGCTGACTTCGTTTCAGAGAGACACCCACCAGATACCAGCCAGAGCTCTCCTGTATGAGGTGTCTGTTGACCCCTGCTGGGAGGTGTCCCCCAGTCAGGAGGCATGGGGGTCAGGGACCCACTTGAGGAGGCAGTCTATCCCTTAGCAGAGCTTAAGCACTGTGCTGGGAGATCTGCTGCTCTCTTCAGAGCCAGCAGACAGGAATGTTTAGGTCTGCTGAAGCTGTGCCCATAGTTACCCCTACCCCCAGGTGCTCTGTCCCAGGGAGATGGGAGTTTTATTTGTAAGCCCCTGACTTGGGCTGCTGCCTTTCTTTCAGAGATGCCCTGTCCAGAGAGGAGGAATCTCTAGAGGCAGCCTGGCTGCCGCAGCTTTGCTGAGCTGCAGTGGGCTCTGCCCAGTTCAAACTTCCTGGTGGCTTTGTTTACACTGTGAGGGGAAAACCGCCTACTGAAGCCTCAGCAATGGTAAATGCCCCTCCCCCCACCAAGCTTGAGCATCCCAGGTCAACTTCAGACTGCTGTGCTGGCAGTGAGGATTTCAAGCCAGTGGATCTTAGCTTGCTGGGCTCCATGGGGGTGGGATCCTCTGAGCTAGATCACTTGTCTCCCTGGCTTCAGCCCCCTTTCCATGGGAGTGAATGGTTCTGTCTTGCTGGTGTCCCAGGTGCCACTGGGGTATGAAAAAAACTCCTGCAGCTAGCTCAGTGTCTGCCCAAATGGCCGCCCAGTTTTGTGCTTGAAATCTAGGGCCCTGGTGGCATAGGCACCTGAGGGAATCTCCTGGTTTGTGGGTTGTGAAGACTGTGGGAAAACCATAGTATCTGGGCCGGAATGCACCGTTCCTCATGGCACAGTCCCTCACTGCTTCCCTTGGCTGGTGGAGGGAGTTCCCTTACCCCTTGTGCCTCCTGGGTGAGGTAACACCCCAACTTGCTCCGGCCCACCCTCCATAGGCTGCACCCACTGTTTAACCAGTCCTAATGAGATGAGCCAGGTACCTCAGTTGGAAATGCAGAAATCACCTGTCTTCTGCGTTGATCTCACTGGGAGGTGCAGATTGGAGATGTTCCTATTTGGCCATCTTGCCAGCCACCTAGACCTCTTTTCCTGAATTAGAAATTTTATTTTCTATTCAATCTTTCTTTTACTCTACCACAAAGAAATAAGTTTTCTGTTTTGAAATAAATAACATTTGAAAAAATATGTTTGATATGATCATGTTCATGTGGAAATGCATATTTATGTATGCATTTTAAAATTAAAGAATTTTTAAGAAAAGAATAGGCCTTAGAAGTGGGCACACAAAGTTGAAGATAGTGGTCTGTGAGTGAAATTCTGAGTGTTTTCTATTTTCTGCCTTTTGCTTGTCTATGGTTCCTTTTCATTTTCCCACTAATTAACATACTTTGTTCTTGTAAAATGAAAAACACAACAGCAATATGTGAATGTGCCTACCATGCAAATATGTATAAAGTTTATGCTTTTGTAAGAGTGGCTTTTAAGGATAAATAGATGAAATTACAAATAGAGATGAGGGAAAATATATCTTCTTACACTGTGTTATAGTTTTGCTTCTTAAAACTGTAGAGCTCATGCATCAAGTAGACTGGAAGGTCTTCTGATGCTCAAACTTGCTTATTTTCATCATCGATCCACTTCAGTAAGAGCAGATCTCAGAGAACAAATAAACTTTTCTATTCCCCTATTCTCCTTCGTGCATACTAGTCCACTGTGTTTCTTGCCTGCCAGTCTTCTCAGCTAGGTTTCTTTTTCATGAGCAAACGAGTATAGGTGGCTTTCCTTTTTCTTAATTAGCAATTTTATTTTCTATTCAATCTTTCTTTTTCTCTACCACAGAAGAATAAGATTTCTCTTTTCAAATAAATAACTTTATGTGCCTCATCTATTAACTGGACATGATACATTTATTTCATGAAGTTATCTTGGGTCCTTCAGGGAAGCCAGCTTTATTCAGAACAATCTGAATTATATGCATTGATAAACCAATCAGTTGTGATTCATCCAAGGTGACAGAATTTACGAGGGTTTCAAAGTGGCTGTCACACTAAACTCTGGGCAATGTTCATGTTGGGCTAACTGAAAATTATAACTAGGACATTTCTTGAACTTATTTTCCTTTAGTACAGGCAGGTAAAATTGGTTCTCTTCGTTTTATAAATGTCATTCTTCAAAAAGAATCTGGTAGTACAAGATGACTTGCTTGCTTTCTGAATATTTTAATTATGGATTGTCCTATGTTTTGCTGGTAAGTTATTTAAGTTATTATAATTGATCATATTGCTTTTAAAAATGAGACTTTAAAAATATTTTTAATTTGTTCTCAATTTGGGGGTACATACACAGGTTTGTTTCAAGGGTATGTTGTGTGATGCTGAGGTTTGGGCTCCACCCAGATAGTGAACCAAGTGCCAAATTGGAAGTTTTTAAAGCCTTGCCCCTCTCCCTTCCTCTCTCCTTTTAGAGTCCTCAGTGTCTATTGTTCCCATCTTTATGTATGTGTATAACCAAGATTTAGTGCCCACTTATAAGTGAGAACGTGTGATATTTGATTTTCTATTTCTGTATTAATTCACTTAGGATAATGACTTCTAGGTGCATCTGTGTTGCTGCAAAGGACATGATATCATTCTTTTTTATGGCTGTGTAGTATTCCATGTTGTATAAATACCACATTTTCTTTATCCAGTCCACTGTTGATAGGCATCTACACTGATTCTCTGTCTTTGCTATTGTGAACGGTGCTGTAGTGAACATTCAGTGCCTGTGTCTTTTTGGTGGAATAATTTATATTCTGTTGGGTATGTAACCATAATGGGATTACTGAATTAAATGGTAGTTCTATTTTTAGTTCTTTGAGAAATCTTCAAACTGCCTTCCACAGTGGCTGAACTAATTTACATTCCCACCAGCAGTGTATAGGCATTCCCTTTTCTCCATAGCCTTGCCGACATCTGTTAGTTTTTGACTTTTTAGTAATAGCCATTCTGACTGATGTGAGCTGCTATCTCACTGTGGTTTTAATTTGCATCTCTCTGATAATTAGTGATGTTGAGCATTTTTTCATGTTAGTTGGCTCCTTATATGTCTTCTTTTAAGGAGTGTCTGTTTATGTCTCTTGCCCACTTTTTAAATGAGGTTTTTTTTTTTTTTTCTCATTGAGTTTAAGTTCCTTATAGATTCTGGATATTTGTCCTTTGTTGTACGCATAGTTTGTAAATATTTTCTCCCATTCTGTAGGTTGTCTGTTTACTCTGTTGATAGTTTCTTTTGCTGTGCAGAAGCTCTTTAGTTCAATTAGGTCCCGCTTGTCAAATTTTGTTTTTGTTGCAACTGCTTTTGGAGACTTTGTCATGAAATCTTTGCTAAGGCTTATGTCTAGAAAGGTATTTCTTAGATTTTTTCCTAGGGCTTATATAGTTTTAGGTCTTACATTTAAGTCTTTATTCCATTTTGAGTTATTTTTGTATATTATGAAAGAAGGGGTCCAGTTTCAATCTTCTGCAACGTTCTGTATATGGCTAGCCACTTATCCCAACACCATTTATCAAATAGGGTCTTCTTTTTCTATTGTATGTTATGTCTGACTTTGTTGAAGATCAGATGGTTTTAGGCGTGCGGCTTTATTTCTGGAGTCTCTAGGTCTATGTGTCTCTTTTTGTACCAGCACCATGCTGTTCCGGCTACTGTAACCTTGTAGTGTAGTTTGAAATTGGGTAGTGTGATGCCTCTGTTCTTTTTGCTTAGGATTGCTTTGGCTATTCAGGCTCTTTGTTGGTTCCATATGAATTTTAGAATAGTTTTTTCTAATTCTGTGCAAAATGACAGTGGTAGTTTGATTGTAATAGCATTGAATCTGTAAATTGGTTTGGGCAGTATGTCCTATATAACGATATTGATTCTTCTTATCCATGAGCATGGAATGTTTTTCTGTTTGTTTGTGTCATTTCTGATTTCTTTCACCAGTGTTTCGTAGTTCTTACTGCAGATCATTTACTTCCCCAGTTAGCTATATTCCTAGTTATTTTAATTTTTTATGGGTTACCAATTTTCTAGCAAAATGTTAAATATTAACTAATGAACATTAATCCTTTTTGAAAGATATTTTTTCTAAAATATATTACTACATATTTTACATTTTCCTACCATTGTAATTTTGATAATTTTGTCTGTTTCCTTTTTAAATCAAACATATAAATTAACTTATTGTTAAATATAGAAAATTCCTTATTGAATGACTATAATGATTATAAGCACACACGTAATTATGTTCTCTGAAACATTCTGCATAATTTACAATGAGCAATAACTCTTTAAAAAGTATTTCAGGTGATTGTATATAGGATCAAAGTCTTCTGCATTTACATAATGTCAAGGAGAAGTAGTTATTGTACATGTCCCAAAGAGCTAAACAGGTGGGTAATTGAACTATAACTGGTAAAGTATATTGCTTGGTCTTTTATGATACAAGTCCTTTCCATTCTGAGTTTTTAAATCCACCCTCACCCCAAATTTTAGATATTAAAAAATTATTTCTACCATTGCCATTTCACCTGCCATAAAAAATGCTCATTCTTAGCAATAGGTAAGTATATAATATCTAAATAATTGAAAAAAAAGACTGAAATACTTTAATTGAATCTATTCGCTATAGGTAGTCCATTCAGTGGTATAACTGAGAGGAACTCAGGACTTATTGCTCTGGGTAAGTAGGAAAAACTCTGAAAAATGTGGCTAACATTGAGTTTCAAATGGCTCTTGAAATTGCTCGTGATTATCCACAAAAGCATACACTGAGTTAATGTACGCAAAGGTAACATGGTAAAGCATTAAGGCAATGCTTTTTGAGTTGGCGTATCTGTTTGATTCTCATTTTTCCATATCCTCATATATAAAACAAGACAATAATAATGATCTATCAAGATTACTGGAAGGTGGTAAATAATGCATAGGAAACTGCCTGCCACATAACTCACAATTAGTATTAGCCTCTTCCCCTTGCATGATAAATATCAGTGGAATATCTACAGACTTTTTAATATGATGGAATTATTTTTCATTCATTCTGCAAATCTTTATTGAACAAGTCAGTCAGGGATTCGGCATGAAAGCAGAAGCCTCTCAATATATTCCAAGTATGAATATTTTCAATGCAGGGAATTAGAGGCTTACCCAGTTGTTAGAAGGCTGCAGAAACCAATGTGAAGAAGGCTGTCAGCAACAATCTCAGCCTTTGCACTATGAGGTTCTCAAGAGCTTGCACAAAAGACCCCTGAAAGAACCTCTGGGAGATTCCCTCTGACCTCTCAGTCTGCAGGAGCGATGCAGGTGATTTTCAGGAAGCTCACCTGGAAACTGCCTCAAATCTTGTATCTTGGTCATGTGGCTGCAGCCGCTTCCAGAAAATAATGACCCCTTTCTCTTCCAAATCTTGTGCACGTGCTTCCCATTGCAATGGGTTTTTGGGAAATGTCATTCTCAGCTTCTCCTGCAGTGGAGAACTTAGAGAGGGGTAGCAGTGATGCCAAGTTGACCCTAGGTAATCCAGCACACCAACTAAGTGCACAGCCCTGTGCTCAATGTTGTGAGGAATACAATGGTAACTCATATGTGGATCTTGTTTCCATCCTGCTCCCAATGGGAAAGGGAGGATAAGACATGTAAATAAAACCAGTAGTCCAAGGCAGAAGACTCAGGTGGAGGCAGATGCAGGAACAATGCTGGGCAAATTGGTGAAAGAAAGAGATGTTTTTCAGTCAGGGAAGGGGGAATCAGGGAAGGCTTCATGGAATAGGTGGACTGTGGATTCAACTTGGAAGAACCAGTAAGTTTGGGGTATAAGTAAATATGGAAAAGCAGGGAATTCGAGGAACATGAAAACATTACGAAGAGAAACACAGAAATAGAAAAGAGTGTAGTGGGTTTTGAGAATATTATTAAATGGAAAAAAAGTATTATTGAAAAGGAATAAAATGGAGGGGAGATCCTAAAAAGTAGTTTTTATTTAATCATAAGATACTATTGCCAAATATGAGTTTGAAATCTCTTTAATAGGAAATGGGGAGGAATTTAAGGTTTTGAGAGTATCATGATTCACTTGTCCCATGAGGATGACTCCTTACCACAATTCTATTATGCCTGTATTACTCCTGCGATACCTCCACTAAACGCTACTACATATCCTGGATGTGTGCAAATTCAGTATGCACAACTATACTTAGGCACCCTCTTAATCCTCCATTTAATAGGTTGATAGAAGAAATTGAAGCTCAGAAAAATAATGGAACTGCCCACGACCACACAGTTGATGGAACTGGAATTTGAGGCTAGTACTTTATGATTCCAAAGCTAAAATTATTTCCACTACAAGTTTCTATACCAAACCTTCCCCCATCCTACCACCGGCAGCCCCACCAAATTAAAATAAAAATCCCCTCAGCTGCTTTTTACTCCCTTTTTCTGACTGTATAGATCTTATTCTGAATCCTGAGAAATAGTCAGGGGGTAGTAAGTTTGATCTCCAGTTGAAGATCAAACTTACAATCTTGGTTTCTCTTCATATACACATTACAGTACAAATATTATGCAGTTTTACATAATAAGAGAAGATTCTGAAAGTTATTTTTCATCCATCCTAATTTCAAGGAAACTCAGTCAGCAAATGTTCTGGTAATGCAAATACTCTCAACCCATGTCCTTCAGGCATGAAAATGGTTCTGGGTTAAAGGTGACTATTCTGCTTAGTAGATCATTTAACAAATCTTAAAAAAATTACTTCATCTTTACTTATACATGCATTACAATACAATCATCATGTTTAAGATGAACTCATCTCTTGTCTTGTCAAAGTTTACAATTTCAAACTGTGACCCCAAACATACCCAGCCCATGTTTCTGACCTTACTCATCAATATTTGCGTTCTTATTCTTGGCTGTTTCAA
The DNA here is from genome assembly GCF_029281585.2 of Gorilla gorilla gorilla. Taxonomy (NCBI): domain Eukaryota; kingdom Metazoa; phylum Chordata; class Mammalia; order Primates; family Hominidae; genus Gorilla; species Gorilla gorilla. Next base: position 73,072,248 of record NC_073230.2, on the reverse strand, counting down.
CTCTGTGCCACGGGTTTCTCTGCCTAAAATGCTCATCTCCATATATCCAAATTCTACTCATTCTTTAAACCCCAATATAAATTCCATTTTCTGATGAAGTCTTTGTTCATCAGTCGCCCATTATTACCCCGCTAAATTTTCTTTCCTCTGACAATCCCGTAACACTTTATCTGAATCACTCCTAGTGATGTTGAGTCATATTTTAATTGGTTATTTTCATTTTTTATTTGTATACATTTAAGGAGTACAAGTGCGATTTTGTTACATGGTGTATTAGTCAGGGTTCTCTAGAAGGACAGAACTAATAGGACAGATGTCTATATAAAAGGGAATTTATTAAGGAGTATTGACTCACGCCATCACAAGGTGAGGCCCCACAATAGACTGTCTGCAAGCTGAGGAGCAAGGAAGCCAGTCCGAGTCCCAAAGCTGAAGAACTTGGAGTCTGATGTTCAAGGGCAAGAAGCATCCAGAGTGGGAGAAAGTTGTAGGCTTGGAAACTAAGCCAGTCTAGTCTTTTCACGTTCTTCTGCCTGCTTGTATTCTGGTCATGCTGGCAGCTGATTAGTTGGTGCCCATCCAGATTGAGGGTGGGTCTGCTTTTCCCAGTTCACTGACTCAAATGTTAATCTCCTTCGGCAACACCCTCACAGACACACCCGGGAACAATACTTTGCACCCTTCAATCCAATCAAGTTGACACTTAATATTAACCATCACGCATGGATATATTGCTCAGTGAAGTCTGGGTTTTTAGTGGGTCCATCACCTGAATAATGGACATTGTATCCAAAAGGTGATTTCTCATCTCCCACCCTCCCCGAACCTCCCACCCTTCTGAGTCGCCAAAGACTATTATTCCACACTCTGTGTCCATGTGTACACATTAGTTTACATTTTAATTATTAATGTATAGTCATGCACCACATGATGCTTCCGTCAACAATGAACCTCATATACCATGGTCCTAATAGTCCTGAGGTACTGCACTGTCCCTTATGGTTATTTTTTTACACACAGATCAGGGCTGTGGTGCAGGTAAAAATAAGGGACTTAGTGTGAAGGTGTTTATGGATAAGAGTTTGAAACAGAGTTTGATAGAACAGAAATTGATCAGAGCCTTTTATTTTTCATAACTAAGGTTAAACTCCCTAAGGGAATTACCACATATGTCATAAAGCTTTAAATTTGCTGCCTAACATTAGCAGTATACCATGAATTCTTGTAAAGAATAAAATTATGCTTGCTTCTTTAATTCCATTCTGTAACTCAGACTCTTACTTTGTCAGTCTACACATGCCTACAATTAGAATGAATAAATAATAAAAATAGTAAATATTCAACATAGCACTGTATTATGCACCAGGCTCTGGTCTGAGCATTTTACTAAACAATGCAATTAATACTCACAGCAACACTGAGAGGTAGGTACTATTTTTTCTTTTTTATTCTTTTTCTTTTTTTTTTTTTGAGACAGAGTTTTGATCTTGTTGCCCAGGCTGGAGTGCAATGGCACCATCTTGGCTCACCACAACCTCCACCTCCCGGGTTCAAGCGATTCTCCTGCCTCAGCTTCCTGAGTAGCTGGGATTACAGGCATGTGCCACCACGCCTGGCTAATTTTGTATTTTTAGTAGAGACGGGGTTTCTCCATGTTGGTCAGGCTGGTCTGGAACTCCCGATCTCAGGTGATCCGCCCGCCTCGGCCTCCCAAAGTGCTGGGATTACAGGCGTGAGCCACCGCGCCTGTCCAAGGTAGGTACTATTATCACCATTTTAAAAATGAGAACCTGAGGCCCAGAGAGGTTAAAAAACTTGCCTAATATTACACAGTGAATACTTGTCAAAGCTAGAATTTAACGTCAGGTAGTCCTAGTTAATTCCCTAGTCAACTTTTTCAATCATACTGGATTTGAAGTCCTTCAGAAACAAAAGCAACTCAAAACAGGTAATCAAACAATTCCGACTTCTGCTGCAATCATAAAAGCAGAAAACTTTGGGCCAGGCGTGGTGGCTCATGCCTGTAATCCCAGCACTTTGGGAGGCCGAGACGGGCGGATCACTTGAGGTCGGGAGTTCAAGAGCAGTCTGGCCAACATGGTGAAGCCCTGTCTCTACTAAAAATACAAAAATTAGCCAGGCGTGGTGGCTCACGCCTGTAGTCCCAGCTACTCGGGAGGCTGAGATGGGAGAATTGCTTCAACCTGGCAGGTGGAGCTTGTAGTGAGCCGAGATCACACCATCGCACTCCAGCCTGGGTAACAGAGTGAGACTCCATCTCAAAAAAAAATTAAAAAAAGGCAGAAAACTTTCTCATTGATGCTTTATGAACTGAATCACTGATTTGAGCCAAAGAAACTGCCACTGTTTAAAGTGAATTCTAATACAAAGTTGGACAATATATTTTATTCTCATATATGTGATAGTTACCATTTTATAATTTCAGTAATGTGACTTTTTCATCACAAGTATTGCTTTTTAGTTAATGGATATGAAAATGTGTGAGAAAAATTCCCAAACCTCTGAATCTGTAAAATGCAACGTGGAGCTTATCATCATAATGAAATATGTCCATACAACCGAAGATAGTCCTCAACTTATGATTTTGTTACTTTCCAGTGGGTTTATCAGGGTATTAAATGCATTTTCAACTTATGATCCTTTTTTATTTGCAGCGGGTTTATTGGGATGTAACCCCACTGTAAGTCAAGGCACATCTGTATAATTATTTTGTTATAAATATGTAAATACCAGAATGTGGAAGACTATATAGCTAAATAATATTAACCTTTATTGAGTGTTTACCAGGGGCCACATTCTGTACTAAATGTTCTGATTGTGTCATCTCGCCTGATTCTCATGATATGGTGATGAGATCAGTCTATTACCCTGATTTTAGAAATGAGGTTGAAGACATTAACTTGTGTATATGAAGTTTCCCAGGAGATAAGCAGTGGGACCAGGATCTGAGTATGTGTGGGCCCCAGCTCACCAATGTAATGATGCAAAACCATGGCAAACAGTCCAATCCAAAATGAGAACATGAAACCATGTCCCTGGTGGTCCTCAATCTCCATGTCTGTCAGAATTGCTTGTGGAGCAGTACAAACCAAACAAAAACTTCCATGCAGGTCTGTCTAGTTTTGTAGATTCTTATTCTTTAGGACTGAGGTGATATCCAGGCCTCTAGAATTTTAAATTTTAACAAAAGTGATTCTGATGCACAATCAGAATGAAGAACCACTACGTTCTGTACATTCTGCACAGTGTCTGTAGAGATGTAGAAACATTTCTTTTTAATTACGTGAATGCTACGTGAAATTTTCATTCAAAGATTCAAACAATGTAGAGGTATACAGAGCAAAACAAATATAGACACATTTCCATTCTATCATATACATTGTTATTCTATTTCAGGTATTTCTAGCATGCGTTCTTATTAATGCACTGATTACATCAGTTCTTTTGATCTAAGGGTCAGATTAAAATGTAAGATGAGATTTTGGCCAAAACAGATTGCACATTTCTATTGGTGGATTTTGTATTGCTGTGTATCTTGTCCTCCATAAATCAATGTCATTATCTTCCATATTCAAAAGTTCCTGCTGATTGTGCAGGTGCACACACAAGGCTGTGGAGTCGGTCATGCGACTCACAGTAGGTGCCTTCATAATTTGTTCCCTGCTTAGTCATTCTTGGCAGGAGCTGTCACTGTTTGCAGCTCTGCCTCTTTTTCCCATGGACTACATGGCCATTTGGCTTAAAATAATTCAACTTTTATCTGACTGCTTTAAGATATCTGATCCATCTGCCAGGCATCTCCCAGTCTTTCCTGCTGAGGAGCTCATTTGGATTTTTCTGGAACTTGTGTTCTTTCCTAATCCTGGGACTGGGGATAAAGAGAATGGGGTTCATTGACAAAGTCACCCACAAGGGAATTCTCACTGCACTGGAGTCTAATTCACGCAGCCGCCTGCCATACCATCTTCCTTGCGAGATTTCCCCAGCACTGTGGGGAAGGGAGTGAGCCAACTTAGAGACTGCAGCCAGCTTAGAGACTGATCCTGTAAGGGTTCAAGAACAGCCAGTTGATCACTACTGACTTACTAGTTCATCTGAGTTCAGTGGCTTTTGGTCTCTTATAATTATTTCATTCTACTCTGAAGAAGGTTCTTTGGAACCACTTTATAGTGTCTCTTTAATTAGTAAGATCTGATCAACAAAACAAACCTCGTTAAGTCATTCCAAGAAGTCATGAAGATACTGAAAAGTGCTATTATCTCCAAAATAAGGTAGAAAAACAGAATAAGGGAGAATTTCCATACCCCATCCAGAATCTCACAGTGTACAGATCTTTCATGCGCCTCTCCAGATTCAGTCTCTACCCTTCTTCACCTGCTCTGTGCCCTTGGAGGCTCATCTGTAGGGGCTACGTCATTGCTTCCAGATGGGCATACTACATAGGGACCACTGGCAGGAGATCAGCAGGAAGAAAGACAATAAAGTTGAAGTACTTATTTCCTCGGGTCCCTCTTTTTGGGGTCACAGGGAAAAGCTGGACCCATAAACTAAAGATACAGTGCCAGGTAAGTGGCTTTGTCTACACAGCCCTCTTTTCTTTAAAATTTCACCAGCTGTTCCCTCTTCTCTCCCTTTCAGCCTTTGATGAATAGCAGAGTCCTGCTGCTACCAGCACTGTGGTGTCATGCTGATGTGGTTTGTCTCTGTGTCCCCACCCAACTCTCACGTCAAATTGGAATCCCCAATATTGACGGAGGGGCCTGGTGGGAGGTGATTGGATCATGGGGGTGGATTTCCCCCTTGCTGTTGTCATGATAGTGAGTGAATTTGCATGAGATCTGGTTGTTTAAAAGTGTGTAGTGGGCCAGGCACGGTGGCTCACGCCTGTAATACCAGCACTTTGGGAGGCCAAGGCAGGTGGATCACGAGGTCAAGAGATCGAGACCATCCTGGCCAACATGATGAAATCCCGTCTCTACTAAAAATAAAAAAAATTAGCCAGGTGTGGTGGAGCATACCTGTGGTCCCAGCTACTCGGGAGGCTGAGGCAGGAGAATCGCTTGAACCCGGGAGGCGGAGGTTGCAGTGAGCCGAGATGGCACCACTGCACTCCAGCCTGGTGACAGAGCAAGACTCCGTCTCAAAAAACAAACAAACAAACAAACAAACAAACAAACAAAAAACAAAGTGTGTAGCATCTTCCCCTTTGCTCTCCCTTTCTCCTGCTCCAGCCATGCAGGACATGCTGGCTTTCCCTTTGCCTTCCGCCGTGATTGTAAGTTTCCTGAGGCTTCCCTAGCCATGCTTCCTGTACAGTCTGCAGAACTGTCAGCCAATTAGACTTCTTTTCTTTATAAATTACCTGGTCTCAGTAGTTCTTTATAGCAGTGTGAGAATGGACTAATACATGTGCTCTTCTTAGTAATTTTTCCACATACTGTCCATGCCTTTGTATATCATCCCTTTATTAACCACTCTTCTTAAATTGCCTTATTTCAGTGTGGCATCTTGTTTTGCTGGGACCCACATAAAGCATTTAGAGGACATCTCTGTAATTCTCCAAAATAGCACAATGCCTAGAAACACACTAGCATTTTGGATTATATAAAGTAGGTAGCCCTGAAGGTTGAGTGCAGCAGTATTCTCTCTATATGATTTCCAGAAAGACATGTTAATGGGGCTTTCACATGCTATAGATTTCCAACAACACCTGAAGGAATCTTCTCCCTCATGGATACCAGCCCCATTCTCTTTATTGCCTCAACCAATCTCCTTGGACTTCTACCTCATTCATTTACAACAACTACCCAATTATCTTAGCAATGTATTCATTCTGAAACTTAATCCAAAGATTTTAGTAAATATCCATTTGTCAGTTGCCAATGTAAAAAATATAGAGAGATGAATCTTAAGGTAGAAAGGTTTTATTTGGGAATTATATATAGGAAGGATTAGCCGGGAGTGGTGTCTCACACCTGTAATCCAAGCATTTTGGGAGGCTGAGGTGGGCAGATCACCTGAGATCAGGAGTTCGAGACCAGCCTGGCCAACATAGTATACCCTGTCTCTACTAAAAATACAAAAATTAGTCGGGTGTGGTGGCGGGCTCCTGTAATCCCAGCTACTTGAGAGGCTGAGTCAGGAGAATCTCTTGAACCTGGGAGGTGGAGGTTGCAGTAAGCTGAGATTAAAAAAAAAAAAAAAGGATTGCAATCTGGTACATACATACCTACAAACTAGGGTGGCTTTTGGTATGTCTGAAAAACAAGAAAAGATTAGAATTTATTGGGGAAAGAGAAGGTTACACAACTTGTTTTGGAAAAAAGCTTATTGGCACCCGGAGTGTCTTATAAGAATTGGCTGAGCATAACTATGTACTGAGCACTGTGCTATTCTTTATTTAATTTAATGGAATCTTATATGAAACAAAGTCTTACAATGCCTCAGTCTTTGCTCCGAAATCAGTGTTCACTGTACTTATGTAGTTGTGAATATAGAAAATGTAATAAATTTGGCTGAATTTGTACTTTCCTTGTGTTACATTTTGCAAAATGACTCTTTAACTCATCCCCTAGCCCCAGCCTTGTGCGTTTATATGCTGGGGGCATAATCCTTAATAACAGAATTGATGGATCCTAGGATATGCAAATCTTCAAATTTACTAAACAAATGAAGCCAAATTTTGTTTATCCTAGTGTATAGCTTGCTTTATCGTATTCTTTGTGGTATTGTTTGAAAAGCTGGTTCTTACTAAAGTTTATAACATTTTCTTTTATATTTTATAACCTTTTGTATGTCCTAAGAAATCTTTGCCTGCCTTAAATATTTCCTGCTGGAGTATTGTGGCTTTGATTTTTCATTTAGTCTCTGATCAAGTTAATTTTGCTTTTATTATTTTTTTGGTGTAGTGAAGTACATTATGAGTCAAGACCCATTTTCTTTCTTACAACTTGTATCTTCTATCCAGTTGTTTCTGCATTACTTGTTTTAGAAAAAAAATGATCCTTTTCTCATGAAGTACCTGGATCTCTGTCAAAAATCAATTGTTCATATGTATGAGGATTTACCGGTAGTCACTTTATTCTGTTTAATTGTTCAATTATTATATTTATTTTCATAGCAATACCTCACCTTTTTGGTTACTACTGTAGCTTTATAATAAATCTTGAAATCAGATAGTTAAATATGTTCAAAATTATATTGTTCTCTTTCAAAATTATTTTGGCTCTTGTTAGGTCTTTGTGCTTCTGTATTAAATTTGGTTTTATTTATTTATTTATTTGAGATGGAGTCTCACTGTGTCGCCCAGGCTGGAGTGCAGTGGCATGATCTCGGCTCATTGCAACCTCTGCTTCCGGGGTTCAAGCGATTCTTGTGTCTCAGCCTTCTGAGTAGCTGGGACTACAGGCCCACGCCACCACACCTGGCTAATTTTTTGTATTTTTGGTAGAAACGGGGTTTCCCCATGTTGGCCAGGCTGGTCTCAAACTCCTGACCTCAGGTGATCCACCCGCTTCAGCCTCCCAAAGTGCTGGGATTACAGGCGTGAGCCACGGTGCGCAGCTGTATTAAATTTTGAACTGGCTTATAAAAATTTCCACCAAAAAAAGTCTATTAGGATTTTGGTTGGGATTGAACTGATTCCAAGGTCAATATGGGGGAACTAATATGTTAAACATATTGAGTCTTCATATTGAGCAGAATATATATATCTCTATTTATTTTTATATATATCTAAATATTTCCTGAGAGATATTTATAATATCTCTCAGCAAAGTTTTGTAGTTTTCAGTGCATAGGTCTTGCACATAATTTGATAAATTTATCTCTAATTACTTCATGTATTTGGATGCCAGAAAATGGTATTTTAATTTCATTTTTCAATTTGTGTTGCTAGTATGTAGAAACACTACTGATTTTTGTTTATTGGCCTCATTTCCTGCAGTCAGCTAATTTAACTTACTAGTGGTTCCCTAATCGATTTTTCTTATTAGTTCTCCTGCCCTGCCCTCTCGACGGTCAGCTATGCTCTCTATGACATCTTTTCTTTTTGGTAAACAAACCAAACCCCACGTTTGCAGCTGAGTAGCTTTCTCAACTGAATTTCTGCTTCCTGCCTTAAAGAAACTGATGAATTAAGGCGTTTTTTCATTTAGTGCCGTGTCTCTCTTTCTTTGTTTAATGCAAACTGATGGTGTTTTCTCCAACAGAAGTCTCCGGAAAGGCCCTCTAGGTAGCCTCTTGTCATCCCTGCACCGTGGCCACAGGGCAGTGGTCTAAGGGAGTGAAAGTAAAACGGATAAACTTTGTTTTAATATAGCTGCCTTCTCTCCCCACTCTTCTGGGCTATTATTGTCTCTATAATTATTTCTTTGTACAACTTTATGTCTTTTAAAAAAGCTAAGAGACGCCGGGCGAGGTGGCTCATGCCTGTAATCCCAGCACTTTGGGAGGCTGAGGCAGACGGATCACTTGAGGTCAGGAGTGCGAGACCAGCAGAATCCCATCTCTACTAAAAATACAAAAATTAGCCAGCCGCGGTGGCGGGCGCCTGTAATCCCAGCTGCTCCGGAGGCTGACGCAGGAGAATCACTTGAACCCGGGAGGCGGAGGCTGCAGTGAGCCGAGATCGCGCCACTGCACTCCAGCCTGGCGACGGAGCAAGACTTCATCTCAAAATAAATAAATAAATACATTAATTAATTTAAATAAAGTAAAAAGCTAAGAAGAAGGAGACATATAGTCTTTTATATTAATCCACATATCTATCATTTCTGATTTTCATATCTGCCTATGGATTTTAGTTACTGTCTTTTTTTTTTTTGCTCTTGTTGCTCGGGCTGGAGTGCAGTGGCGCGATCTCGGCTCACTGCAACCTCTGCCGCCTGGGTTCAAGCTATTCTTTTGCCCCAGCCTTCCGAGTAGCTGGGATTACAGGCGCCTGCCACTACGCCCGGCTAATTTTTGTATTTTTGGTAGAAACGGGGTTTCCCGGTGTTGGCCAGGCTGGTCTCGAACTCCTGACCTCAGGTGATCCACCCGCCTCGGCCTCCCAAAGTGCTGGGATTACAGGCGTGAACCACCGTGCCCAGCCATTACTTTCTCATTTATTTCCTTGTTCCAATATATCTCTATTCTCCCCCGACCTCCACTTTGTGGTATTATTGGTACATATTAGATCTTTTTAAAAAATGATTACTTTTCTATTTGTTCCTGCAGTACATATTAATCTTTATGTGTCATTACTGTTGCAATACATTTTGATAATTATTGTTTCATGCAATTATCTTTTAAATCAGTTAAGAGAAGACATCATATTTAATTATGTAATTACCAGTGCTTGTTCTTTCTTTATATACATTTGAGTTACTATCCAGTGTCATTTCCTTTCAGCTTAAAGTACTTATTTAGTATTTCTTGAAAGCCAGGTATGTTAGCAACACATTTGCTCAGCGTTTGTTCATCTGGGAATGGTGTTCATCTGGAATGTCTTTATTTCAGCATCATTTTTAAGACATAGTCTTGCCAGGTGCGGTGGCTCACGCTTGTAATCCCAGCACTTTGGGAGGCCGAGGCGGGCGGATCACGAGGTCAGGAGATCAAGACCATCCTGGCTAACATGGTGAAACCCTGTCTGTACTAAAAATACAAAAAAAAAAAATTAGCCGGGTTTGGTGGTGGGCGCCTGTAGTCCCAGCTACTCAGGAGGCTGAGGCAGGAGAACGGCGAGAACCCGGGAGGCGGAGGTTGCAGTGAGCCGAGATTGCGCCACTGCACTCCAGCCTGGGTGACAGAGCGAGACTCCATCTCAAAAAAACAAACAAACAAAAGTCTTTCTGGTTACTTCTGGGATTAGGGCAAATCAAGTGAGGCACTCACCTTGAGCACAAAATTTAAGGGAAACCAAAAATCTCAGTAATCGAAATAAATAAAAATGTTTTAATGCCATATTTAAAAATGAAAATGGATGCAATAAAACCTATGATGAACAAAATACCAAAATTTAAAATAGAGATAGGATCAATATTACTGATTTTTCCTTTTGCCTCAGGCTCCAGTATGGATGGCATGACATGGCACTGTTGGATAAAATTCTTCATTTTCTTTTATTGTGAATTACGTTATCTCATTGCCTTTTGGTCACCACTATTTCTTTTTTTAATTAATTAATTAATTTTTGAGACAGAGTCTCACTGTCACCCAGGCTGGAGTGCACTGGCGCGATCTCGGCTCACTGCAGCCTCCGCCTCCAGGGTTCCAGCAATTTTCCTGCCTCAGCCTCCTGAGTAGCTGAGAGCAGCCACCACACCTGGCTAATTTTTGTATTTTTAGTGGAGATGGGGTTTCACCATGTTGGCCAGGCTAGTCTTGAACTCCTGACCTAGGTGATCCACCAACCTTGGCCTCCCAAAGTGCTGGGATTACAGGCGTGAACCACCACGCCCAGCCTGGTCACCACTATTTCTAATGACAAGTCCATTGATAATATTAATGTCGTTCCTTTGCACATAATGAATTTTTTTTCTTGCTACTTTTAAGGTTTTCTCCTTGTCTTTGGCTTTCATCGATTTGATTCTGACATCTCTAAGTATGGATCTCTTTTCTGTCTATCCCACTTGGAATTCTTTGACCTTCTTGGGTATATAGATGAATGTTTTCCATCATGTCTGGGAAATTTTTGGCTGTTATTTCTTCCAATACAGTTGACCTTTGAACAATGCAGGGGTAAGGGGTACCAACCCCACACACAATAAAAAATCTGCATATGTTGACTCCTCAAAAACTACTGTTGACCAGAAGCCTTACCTATAATATAAACTGTCAATTGATCATATTTTGTATTTTATGTGTATTATATACTGCATTCTTAAAGTAAGCTGGAGAAAAAATAAAATTATAAGGAAGAGAAATATATTTGTTATTCATCAAGTGAAAGTGGATTATCATAAAGGTCTTCATCCTCATCATCTTCACATTGAGTAGGCTGAGGAGGAGGAGGAAGAGAAGGGGGAGGGTTGGTCTTGCTGTCTCAGGGGTGACTGAGCTAGAAGAGGTGAAGACGGGAGAAGGGGAGGCAGAGGAGGAAGGCACACTTTGTGTAACTTTATGGAAATACATCATAATTTCTGTTTCCTTTTTTATTTCTCTAAAAATGTTTCTACATGGTACCAATCCTTCTTCCACCTTTGCTTTAGTTTCAGTGCCTGTATCATGAAAGGGTACATGTTGTAAAATAAGTTAAAAGCCATCTTGATTAATCAGAACCCTTCTGCCAGATGGTCTCATGTCAATTTATTTTCTGACACTGCTTCTTCTACATCTTCTTCCTCATCATGTAAGCCTGGTTCGGAAGCACTTCTTTCCACCAACCTGCCTTCCGTTAACTCCTCTGGTGTGGTGTCTATTCACTCTTGAATTTCCTTGAGATCCTTGTCTTGAAACTCTTCACTCACCACCTTTCTTTTTCTTTTCTTTTCTTTCTTTCCTTTTTTTCTCTCTCTCTATTTCTTTGCCATAGCCACAATCTTTTTCATGATTTCCTTGATTGACTCTGTCATAAATCCTGTGAAATAATACACTACATCTGGACACAGTTTTCTCCAGCAGGAATTTATTCCTTCAGGCCTGTTGGCTTTCCTGGCATTTTCCATCACAATGATGACATCTTCAATGGTGTAATCATTTCAGACTTTCATGATGTTCTTTCTTTTGAAGTTCTCTTCCATAGCCTTAACAATCCTTTCCATAGAGTATGGTATGTAATGAGCCTTAAAGGTTCTTATGACTCCTAATCTACAGACTGAATTAGAGACATTGTGTTTGGGTCATGTAGACCACTTCAGTGCTTTCAGTGTTGAACTCATGGGATTCTGGGTGGCCAGGAGCATTGTCCAATATCAAAAGAACTTTCAAAGTAGGTATGTTTATATACACCATGGAATACTATGCAGCCATAAAAAATGATGAGTTCATGTCCTTTGTAGGGACATGGATGAAGCTGGAAACCGTCATTCTCAGCAAACTATCACAAGGACAAAAAACCAAACACCACATGTTCTCACTCATAGGTGGGAATTGAACAATGAGAACACATGGACACAGGAAGGGGAACGTCACACACCAGGGCCTGTTGTGGGGTGGGGGGAGGGGGGAGGGATAGCATTAGGAGATATACCTAATGTTAAATGATGAGTTAATGGGTGCAGCACACCAACATGGCACATGTATACATATGTAATAAACCTGCACGTTGTGCACATGTACCCTAAAACTTAAAGTATAATTTTAAAAAAAGTAGGTATGTTTAATGTGTCCCGCAGGTATTCATTTTTTTCCTTTTTGTTCATATTGGATCATCTCCAGAGACCCATCTTCAAGTCTCCCAATTCTTTTTTTTCTGCTAGTTCAAATTTTCTTTTCTTCTTCTTCTTTTTTTTTTTTTTTTTTGAGTCTTGCTCTGTCACCCAGACTGGAGTGCAGTGGTGTGATCTCAGCTCACTACAACCTCTGCCTCCCAGGTTCAAGCAATTCTCCTGCCTCAGCCTCCTGAGTAGCTGGGACTACAGGCACGTGCCTACATGATCTAATCATCCTCTATAAGCCCTATTTCCTTTTACTATCATATTGGTAATTATGTTTCAACATATGAATCTTTGGGGAACACAAATGTTCAGACCATAACAATATCATACTTTGTTTAATTCTTTCATTACAAAGTTTCTTAGTTCTAAAAACATATATTGTAATAGTTGCTTTGAAGTCTTTAGCATCCAGTCCCCTCAAAATGGCTTCTATTGACTTTTTGCCCCTGTACATAGGTCATACTTTCCTGTGTTTTTCTGTTTGTTGTTTTGTTTTTAATTTTGCTCTGTCATGAATTTTATTGACTTTCTGTTCTTACAGTGCCTCAGTAGCTTTGTTTGTTTTGAATAGCTGCTCCTCAAATTGCTGTGTGTCTGGTCAATTTCCACTCTTGAAATGATTGTTTTTGAACATTTTTATCCAGTTTTATCATTGCATTTTGAGGTAAGTATGTGCTAAGTGTCTCTCTCAGCCATTTGGAAGTCCTGCTTCCTGCAAGACCCTTTAAGACCCAGCTTTTAAAGCCACACATCACTTCTGCCTCATTTTATTAGTCAAAGCAAGTCACAGGGCTGAGAATGGGAAAATAGCAGAAGAGATTCTGTGGCTAAATCAGTTTTTGCAATAATACTAAATACAAAATGATCTGTTTTGGATTTTGTTTTTTAATTATGTAATCTTTCAGAGACTATTTTTTTAAAGAGATGAGGTCCAGGCTGGGGTAGAACTCCTGGCTCGAACTCATGAGTTCATGAGTTCAAGCGAACCTCCCACTTCAGCTTTCTGAGTAGCTGGGATTATAGGGTTTTCAGAGGCTTTTATATGATAATGTCCACTATGTAGTGTCCCAAATATCTGTGACTGTGGATTCTTCTGTGGGGGTCCTAAGAGCAGGGATGTATGTCTTTCATTTACTGTTTGGCACACAGTGAGCACTGAAATATTGTTAAATGGAATATATGGAAATATTTTCATATAAGCTCTCACATGACTAGCATCCTCTGGCAAATGCTGGGACACATTGCATTACCACAGCTCCTTTCCCATTAACGAGCCTAACTTCCACCAATAACATCTCTACATTCCCACTTAGGGTGAAAATTTTCCCTTGGTTCCTTTTCTCCCTACCCTGTGGAAGGGAAGAGTTTATATTTGTAGTTAGGAATGCAATCTCCGTAGTTTAAAGGCAGAGAAACAGTGGAATTAACAGGAAGTACAAGTGGAATTTTAAAGAGATCATTTCTAGTTTGGGCTTCCAAGGTGTTCTTCATAGCACTAGTAGGAGTTAAGCTGAATTTTGACGTTATGGTGGGAGTTCAGCAGCAGAGACAAGTGAGAACGTAAAAGCAGTCAAAAAGGAAAGGCAACAAGTCAGAAAAGCATAGTGGGGACAAGAAAATTAGTTTGTAGGGGAAGTTTATATGAAGAGGCTAGCTAGATATCACTGAGGAAAACCCATATGGAAGAAAAGGAAAAATAGCCATGATAGGCATTATGAAGGAGAAATTACCTGGTCACTTTTTGGATACAAATGGTGAAAGAAAGAGTTAACTATACACTTGGGTATATGAAAGATATTGCAAAAATCCAGGAAAGAGAAGATAAAGATCAGATAGGAAAAGTGATTTCAGGATAGGGAAGAGAGGGCACAATGGAGAAAATAGTTTGGAGGTAAAGTAGTCAAGATTTGCTGATTGATTGACTCTGAGGAAGGATGAGGTAAAGTTATGGGTCTAGGATACCCCAGCTAGCCTTCACCTCAACTGATATTGGGAATAGTTTGGAAGTTGCCAGGTTAGAAGGGAAGGTCGAAAGTTCAGTGTCAGATGTGTTGATGGCTTGTCAGACATCTAGGAAGAGATGACTAGTAGGCACTTGCATAAGTAAGTCTGAAGCACAAGGTTAGAGCTTGTAATAAAGATTAAGGAATTGAGTGGAAACATTGGTGAGATAATCATCATTGAGAGTGTGTGTGTGTGTGTGTGTGTGTGTGTGATGTGTTATGTGCATGGATGTGTATGTATACTCAAGCACATGTAGTTTTGATCTTGAAATGTTTGTTGTATGTCAGTTTGTTCATTATATTCTTGATTGGTATGCTGGGCTATTATCCCATTGTCAATAAAAATGTCAATAAAGAATAGATTTTCAGTTGGGCAAGGTGGCTCATGCTTGTAATCCCAGCATTTTGGGAGGCCGAGGCAGGCGGATCACCTGAGGTCAGGAGTTTGAGACCAGCCTGGCCAACATGGTGAAACCCTGTCTCTACCAAAAATACAAAAATTAGCCTGGGGTAGTGGCACATGCCTGTAATCCCAGCTACTCTGGAGGCTGAGGCGGGAGAATCACTTGAACCCAGGAGGCGGAGGTTGCAGTGAGTCAGGATCACACCACTGCACTCTAGCCTGGGTGACAGAGTGAGTGAGACTCCATCTCAAAAAAAAGAATACATTTTCTTTTTGGTCTTGTTTACTTGTTGCAGGAGGCTAAGTAAATTTCTTTTATTTTGGAAGCAAGAAAACAAAAAGAAATTTTACTTGACCTTGAATATCTTCTACATAGAAAAACAGCAATTGGAAAATAAAGTTAAATAACTAACTGATTCATTCAACCCACCATAAAAATACATAGAGGTCTGAACAATTTAGAGGGGTTGTTTTTCACCCATCTTCTCCCCTACGTAATTTTGGAGCCCTTTATTTAGTCTATATAGACCCCTAGCAATTGTGACTACCTGTCCTGAATCAGAAGCTCTGTATTTAAGGATTTCACCCAAAACTTGCGTTTATTTTGCTGGTTCAACTTATAAAATTGCTCAACACAGCTGGACAGTCTTCACTGGAAACAGCTTATGATTTATGAGATAATTAGGTACCTTTTTTGGTTTTGTTTTTAGAGTCGATTCAGAGTGATCCAAGCCATAGCTTGTGGCATCGCCCCTTCTCCTTCAGTTTTCTCTAAAGTCACCTTGATCTGATCCACTCAGAGATGCCAGAGAAATGCTCTTCCCTTTTGGAAATGACTAAATTGCATAGACTATCATTTTATTGTGCTAGGTCTAGTAAGTGACCTATTAATGTGGCATAGGGAGGCCCTTGTGGGGAAGTGGTTTACTCCAACACATTTGCCTGGTGTGATAATTATTCAGGACATACCCACAGTCACTCCTGAATATATTGTGCTATTAGTCAGCCTTTTTTTCTTAATTTGCAACACAAGTCATCTGATTGTAATCACTGAATAAAACCTTCCCAAAGAAGTTGTGATCTAGAATTGTTTTGTATAATAATAATAAATATCTCTTCTTGTTTTCAACTTTGCATACACTTAGAAAAGTTTAGGGCTGACTGATGGAATTTAGGATATATAAAAAGGAGCTTTTGAGTTATTCTGAAGTTAATGAGAAAAAGAACAGGTTACCATTTAAAAAATGCTTATATTGCCTATAGTGTATATACACCAAGTAATTTTGTTCCAGTATATATTGCTGTCAAATGAAAGAATTTGAAAGATTTCAAATTGTGAAAGTGCTATGTCAGAAAGCACAGTTAGCATTCTAGATTTATAAGATGTAGAATGAGGTATATCCTAACTGGATTATGTAAATTTTAAGGAAGTTTCAAATGTATTACTACATGTAATCTATCCCTTCTCACTTCCCTGTAACGCTGTAAAGAGGCCACACATGCTCTGGTGACCAGGTTTTACAGATGAGGACACTAACAGACTGAGGTTTTGTGACTTTGTCAAGATCACACTTAAGTGGCTGAAGTAGGATTAGAATGTAAGAATTTTTGCTCTTAGGAAAGGGTTTTCCCCATAAAATCATATTGGTTCTGAACTTTAAAAAAGAAAAAGAAAATAAACATTATATAGCTCTTCTGGTCGATGAATGTCACTGTATCTATATTTGCTTCGCTGTGATTGAGTTAGACTTGCTGTGATTGACATTTGCTGAGAGGACCACTGAGCTGGACCAAACACACTGCACAGAGAAATCTCCCACACTGTTCTGTTCCATGTCCATTGGCATGCTCAGGAATATGCTAATTTAGGAAGGTAGTTTTTGCCTACAATGAAGCAGAATGTCTTTTAAAGAGAGAAGGTGAGAAAATGACTGAAAATTCTTTTCTTTCCTGGGTTGTTAGGATTATATACATATATATGTATACACACACACACACACACACATATACATGTATATAATCCTAAGAACCCAGGAAAGAAAAGAATTATATATATATATATATATATATATATGTATGTATACATATACACACACTCATATATACACACACATATATATACACACACACACACATATATATATATATATATATTCTAGCATCCAGCCAAGAGTAAAATAGAGTATTTGAAAACATACCCCATGACTATAGCTTAGGAAAGTGTGATTCCACTCCCTCCTTCCTCTTACCTCCCATACATGAAGATGTGTGTGGTGTGCGCATGCATGCGCACTCACACACACCCATCTTCTCAAATTAGTTAGCTGGCCTATTTCTGAGGTCTGACTCAGATGAGACATTCTTGTGGGGAGTGACTTTTCCTTTTCCTCTGCCTCTGGAAGACATCAGAAGCCAGAAGAATTCAGAAGAAAAGGGCAGCTAACTAAACATGGGGTTGGAGCCTGGTGGATCTTATTATAAAACTTTCATACTCTGGGAAAGTATACAGTCTTTTTTAGAGTCTGATATTTGCCATTAACTACAATCTGCAAGATGTTTAGAAACTTCAATTAACTAAACTGTTAATGTCACAAAACTAATCAGTGATTGTTCTACTGCAGAATGAATTCTTAATTTGAGGCTTTTCTTGGGTAAATTTATTGTGACATAATTTCAAATTCATAGGAAAGTTACAAGAATGGTACTAGGAATTCCTACAAATACTTAACCTAGATTCACCAATTATTTACATTTTAGCCTGTACCCCTTCCCCTTCCTTTCCAGAGCACATGGAAACATCCTTTCCCTTTACCCCTTAACATCAGAGCATATTTCTTAAGTACGGGGGCATTCTCTAAAATAACCGTAGTACGGTCATCAAAATCACGAAATTCAACATTGATACAATTATGCAATTCACAGTCTGTAATAGAATTTTATTAACTAACCTAATGATGTCTTTTTGAATGTTTTTTTTTCCCCCAGTCCAGTACCCAGTCTGGAATGGTGCATTGCATTTAGCGTCATGCCCTTTTAGACTCTTTTAAACTGAAACCAGTCCCTTAGTCCTTCTTTGTCTTTCTAAAGTTAATATTTTTTTAAGAATACAGGCCAGCTACTTTGAGAATGTCCTTCAGTTTTAGTTTGTCTGATTTTCCTCATGATTTAAAAATGCAAGTTAAGCTTTTGGTTGTTGTTGTTGTCAGGACTATCACAGAAGTGATGTGTCTCTCTCAGGAAATCACATTAGAGACACATTGTGCTGGTTTGAACTATTATTACTGATGCTTCCTTTGATAGCTTGCTTAAGGTAGTGTCCAACAAGTGTCTCCATTGTAAAGTTACAATGTTTCTCTTTAGGTAACTTTCAGGGAGTTGTTTTTGAAACCTTGCAAATATCCCTTCCTCACCAAATTTTCACCCCCTTGTTTTGGCATCCACTGATGATTTTTTTTTAAATCAATTTTTCCTTCAAATATTATTAGTAGGCAATCTACTGGAAGGAAGAACTTTCCCTTCTCACCCATTTATTTCTTCATTTAAAAAATTCAGAGTAAGGATTCAGATATTATTAATTTATTCAATGAGTTATAATCCCATTGTTTATTTTGATGTTCCAATACTCCCATATTACAGTCAAATCCTTGACTGTAATAAATCCTTGAACCAAAATAAAATGCATGCCCTTCTCATGATCTCTGATATTTTCCTGATCTGACCTCTGCTGACCTCACGTCAGATTCATCTCTGGCTCCAGTCCCTCTGGTTCTGTGTTCTTTAGCCACACTGGACACCTTTCAATTCTTCAACCACATCAGGTTCTTTTTCATCTTAGGGACTTTGCACTTATGGTTCCTTCTACTTGAACATATTTTCCTGAATCTCCACTTGCCTGGCTTTTTCTCATTATTCAGATCTTGGCAAACCAAGAGATTGTGATTACCTAATGTTGCTTACCACATTTCCTAGTCATTCTCTGTCTCTTCCAATGTTTTATTTTCTATATAGCTATCATCACTCTCCTAAATTATTTATTTGTGTGTCTCTTGTCTAACACCCTGTAAGCAGTCTGGAATCTTATCTATACGTGTAACTGCCCAATGGGTTCACCATGCCCACTACCTAGACAGAGCCGATTTATCAAGATGGGGGGAATTGAAATGGAGAAAGAGTAATTCACATAGAGCTGGCTGTGCAGGAGACCAGAATTTTAATATTACTCAACTTTGTCTCCCCGAGTATTTGGGGATCAGAGTTTTTAAGATAATTTGGCGGGTAGGGGCTTGGGAAGTGGGGAGTGCTCATTGGTCAAGTTGGAGATGGAGTCATAGAGGGTTGAAGTGAGTTTTTCTTGCTGTTTTCTGTTCCTGGGTGGGGTGGCAGAACTTGTTGAGCCAGATTACTGGTCTGGGTGGTGTTAGCTGATCCAACAAGTACAGAGTCTGCAACATACCTCAAGCACTAATATTAGGTTTTACAGTAGTAATGTTATCCCCATGAGGAATTTGAGGAGGTTGAGACTCTTGCAGCCAGAGGCTGCATGACCCCTAAACTGTGATTTCTAATATTGTAGCTAATTTGTTAGTCCCACAAAGGCAGACTGGTCCCCAGGGAAGAAGGAGGTCTTTTCAGGAAAGGGCTATTATCAATTTTGTTTCAGAGTCAAACTATGAACCAAATTCCTTCCCAATATTAGTTTGGCCTATGCTCAGGAATGAACAAGTACAGCTTAAAGGTTAAAAGCAAGATGGAGTTGCTTAGGTTTGACTTTTTTCACTCTCATAATTTCCTCTGTTATTAATTTTGCAAAGGCGGTTTCATACAGCAGCTAGGAAAATGTCTGCAACTGTGTGTATGCATGCATAGGTGCTTGTGTGTGCATGTGTGTGTGTGTGTGGAAGGGGCTCAATTAATATTTCTTGGATGAATGGATGATGTAATAATTTAGCCTGATATTCTTTATGATACGTCTTTCTTAGTTTTGAGAATCCTGAAGGACAAAATTTTTCCTTACACAAATTATTAATGAATAGAAATTACCATTTCTTTACGTTTATACTTTTTACTTTGCTGCATTTTCTAATAAGCAAATATACACTATTCTCTTACTGTAATATGTTTACATGTAAAAAGTGTATGCTTATTGATATTTTTGAGCAATTACTCAGAAAATAATATTTTCACCTTGAAATTATGAAAATACTAAACATTAATATTTTAGTTTACACAAGCATATGCCTAGTTAGAGCCATAAAAATAATGCTGGCTGGGCACTGTGGCTCACGCCTGTAATCCCAACACTGTGGGAGGCCGAGGCGGGCAGATCACGAGGTCAGGAGATGGAGACCATCCTGGCTAACATGGTGAAACCCCGTCTCTGCTAAAAATACAAAAAAATTAGTCGGGCGTGGTGTCGGGCGCCTGTAGTCCAAGCTACTCCGGAGGCTGAGGCAGGAGAATGGCGTGAACCCGGGAGGCGGAGCTTGCAGTGAGCCGAGATTGCGCCACTGCACTCCCACCTCGGTGACAGAGCGAGACTCCGTCTCAAAAAATAAAAATTAAAAAAAAATACTGCTGTCTCTTTTTAAGAGTATTAAACTAGGACAAAGGTTACTTGACCTAGGAGATTACTCAGCACTACCTCTACATGGTAATGAAACGGGGTTTTGTCCCTCGTGTAACATAAATAACAAAGAATGAGCCATTAGGGACAGGGACTGGGGACTCTGGAATAAACTCCACTCTGTGACAGAGGACAGCTGTGCACTTCCCATAAGGGCAGTTAGACACAAGCTTTTAAGTTTGGCTTTGTGTTTTACTTGTTGCTCAATGGGCTTGGGGTGGAGAGAGTACTAGTTCATAATCAGATTTATTTTTGCTCCTCCACAGATTTTTAGTTATGGCACCAAAATAGCTGTTAGGTTGGTGCAAAAGTCACTGCAGTTTTTAACAAATAAATATGTGAATGAAATATCTGAAGCAATCTGTCTCAGGATTTTTTAAAAATTTGTTAACTTAAAAATTCCAGGAAAACCTTTGACAAATATTTGATCATTTTCTAGATGGTACCTCATTTTTAGAAATGTAATAGTTATAATTGCATAGCTGATTTTTTTCCCCTAGGAATAGAGACATAGGGGTTGTCAGAAGAGGCAGCATGCATTTTGTTTGTGTGTTTGTTTCTAAGGAGCTTAGCAGCCACCGATCATGAACCGACAGATGCCAGGAAATCCTTTCCTTGTTTTGATGAGTGCAACAAAAAGGCAACTTATACAATATCTTTCACCCATCCCAAAGGATCTGAAGCATTTCAAATATGCCAGTGGCGGTAAGCATTTTTTTAAATGTTTTGTTTATGCAGAGTCTGTTGACAACATTAGGTCAATTACCTGATTTTCTGTGAAAGAAAACCCATTGAATTCTAAAACTAAATGGGCACTAATAGTTTATTTAGCTGAGTAAAATACATTTTGGCAGTCTTTTTCTTTGAGTCCTGGAAGTTTTTAAGATACCACAGTCCAGTAAGAAAGCCACATTGGTGTTTCTACACAAGAGACAATGTCATAGACACATACATCAGCTTGACAGTCGTGACAAATTACAGTAATAGCAAACTAATGGAATTATAGACTTGAAAATATTTGAGGGCTACTCACTATTTAGTTTTCAGGTGAATATAAACCCAGTTTTTTGTTTTGCTTTGTTTTGTTTTTAAAGATAAAGCTACTATAAAAAAATCATCACTTAAATACTGGGTTGTGGAAGCAAACTCCCGGGAATACTTTGTCCATAGACTTCTTTGGTGACTGAAAAGTGCTTGTTGAATGTCTGGAGAAAAAATAACAGGCTATGAAAAAGGATGAGTTTTTGTCTTTTGCAAGGACATGAATGAAGCTGGAAACCATCATTCTCAGCAAAGTAACACAGGAACAGAAAACCAAACACCGCATGTTCTCACTCATAAGTGGGAGTTGAACAATAAGAACACATGGACTTGTGGGGGGAATATCACACACCAAGGCCTGTCAAGGGCTGGGGGGCCAGGGGAGGGATAACATTAGGAGAAATACCTAATATGGATGACGGATTGATGGGAGCAGCAAACCACCATGGCACGTGTATACCTATGCAGCAAACATGCACGTTCTGCACATGTATCCCAGAACTTAAAGTACAATAAACAATTAATTAATTAAGTTAAATTATAAAAAGAGAAAAAATAACAGGCTGATAATTTCTGCCTGTATAAATTATTCATTAACATAAAACATTTTCTCTGTTATCGCATCTTATTTCCATAATGGATAATGTTGTTACCTAGAGTTTCATTACCTCAAAGTTGAGGTATACATACTTTATACATTTGACATGTAAAAGGGTCAGGCTCATCTTTAGGTATAATAATCAGACAGACACCGGCCCCAAATTATGTCTCCCATCTTCCTGATCCACTATTTGAAATATTATCATTAAAATTCATCTTTTTAAATGATAAAATGTTCCTTGAAAAAACAACGGTAAAGTAAAGCAAATAAAAGCTTAAGAGGATTAAAATGTACTCTTAGAGGCCATCCATGCTTCAGTGAGAATTAATTATCAACTTGTTTTCTTCTAAGGTTTGATTGGAGAAGAAAGAGGAAAGGATAAGCTTAAAATATGACACACCAATCTAGATGATGGTGGGGGGAAAAATGGCAAATTCACCAACTTCTGCTTGAGATCTTCCCTTATGGCCTTTTCACTGTGCAGAGTTACACTTCACCTTCTACTAGATCCAGATAGTAGTTCTGGAAGAAGGAGGATATTCTGGGTTCTTAGGAGATCAAAACTAACACTACTAGGTTTTTATGGTAGAGTAATGTAGCCTGGAGCACCACCACAATTATACAAGGGCGTGCACACACATGCTTGAAGTGTCAGCAGCACCCATTCTAGTCCAGCCTCCCTCACTTTATCTCTTTTTAAACCACCTCAAATAGAGTGGCTGCAGGAGATGTGGAAATGTTTAAGTAATGGAAGCAGGAGTTGGGCAAGTATTCATGGTTGAAGTCTTAGGCTAGGTGATCGGCAGTGAGGACAGCAGAGCTGACATGGACAAAACAAGCCAGATAGGTCAGTAGTTGTGTCAAGCAATAGAATCCTTCTCTCTGTCCATGGAGACCGAGGCACTGACTTTGGTGATCATACCTTTAGTCTTTGATGTAGACAACGAAAGATGGAAAAGAGAAGCCAATGTTCCACGAAACTGGGTACAGCAATTGCCCTCCTGCACAGTCGAATCAGAAAATACTTGAGCACGAGCCTGTTTTTCATTAGGAGATCAGAGTACTCTCAGATATTATAGTCAGTATGATGTGTTTCGTGTAGACAGATAAACTCCTATTCAACTGACAGTCCAGTCAAAATTTTATTTCTCCCTGAAAAACCTAATACAGTGTGTAATTCAGTCAGTCTTTCACAGTTCTAAGAACAGAGTAAATTTTCCTATAGTCTTTTCAACATCACCACAAACAATTTGACCTCTAAGCTTTGACAAAGGACTTCTGACTAGAAAGCAAGGTTTGGGGCAATCGTTTATTTGTTTGTCTTGCATATATATGATTGATCTTTTGATAGATAAAAGTTGATCTTTTCTTTTCAATAGAAATAAGGGTCAGTGGATGAAAAATGGAATCAAACAACTTTCGAGAAGTCTGTCCCCATGAGCATGTACCTGGTGTGCTTTGCTGTACATCAATTTTGTCCTGTAAAGAGAATATCAAATATTGGAAAACCTGTGAGTCTCATTATATTTTAAAAATTTACCACCAATGCATTTGTAATTTATTTTCTACTTTTTTTTTTTTTTTTGAGACAGAGTCTTGCTCTGTGGCCAGGCTGGAGTGCAGTGGCACAATCTCGGCTCACTGCAAGCTCCACCTACCGGGTTCAAGCCATTCTCCTGCCTCAGCCTCCCGAGTAGCTGGGACTACAGGTGCCCGCCACCGCGCCTGGCTAATTTTTTGTATTTTTAGTGGAGATGGGGTTTCACCGTGTTAGCCAGGATGGTCTTGATCTCTTGACCTCATGATCCACCCGCCTCGGCCTCCCAAAGTGCTGGGATTACAGGCGTGAGGCACTGCACCTGGCCAATTCTCTACATTTCTGGGGAGTAGTGCTTTTTTTTTTTTTCAAACAACATGCCAGAAAATCCCATTAGTCCCCAGGGTTTGTGAACTTGATAATACATAGAACAATATAGAAAAATGGCTGAAAGGACACAGGTAAAAAATAAACCAACACAACAGACATAGATATTTATGGCCTTAAATTATTTCAAGGGAAAAATTTGCTATAAGTCAAAAGCTAGCTCCTAAGTATGCCAGTACAAATACATTAAAATGTTTGGGTATGCCCAGTGTAATAAAATGGTTGAGTATATGTGTACCTCTCCCAGATATAGACTAGAGAGAGAAGAGGAAACCTGAGGTAAAGGAATATCCTTCGAATGACGAGGCACTGAGAAGTTTATGGCTCCATTCCTATATGTAATCAAAATAGGAGAGCAACAGTGTATCCAAAACCATTTTTTAAAAGCATGATAAAATATAAATAAGCATTTTTTAAAATATCAAGATGACTAGTTCAACAGTTTTCTTTGTTTTTGTTGTTGTTGTTGTTGCTTTTTTTTTTTTTTTTTTTTGAGACAGTCTCGCTCTGTCACCAGGCTGGAGTGCAGTGGCACGATCTCAGCTCAGTGCAACCTCTGCCTCCCAGGTTCAAGCAATTCTCCTGCCTCAGCCTCCTGAGTAGCTCAGATTATAGGTGCCTGCCACCAAGCCTGGCTAATTTTGTATTTTTAGTAGAGACGGGGTTTCTCCATGTTGACCAGGCTGGTCTCGAACTCCTGACTTCAGGAAGCCACCCACCTTGGCCTCCCAAAGTGCTGGGATTACAGGTGTCAGCCACCATGCCCGGCCTCATTAAGGGCTTCTTCAAGTTGTCTTCTATGCTTTCTTTTTCCCCTGTGGCAATGGGGAAATTTTTTTTGTATTTTGGGTAGAGACAGGGTTTCACCATGTTGGCCAGCCTGGTCTCAAACTCCTGACCTCAAGTGATCCACCCACCTCAGCCTCCCAAAGTGCTGGGATTACAGGAGTAAGCCACTGTGCCTGGCCTTAATCAGCAATTTTTATTTATTTATTTTACATTAATTTTTTTTAAGAGACAGGGTCTCATTTTGTTGCCCAGGCTTGAGTGCAGTGGCACGATCATAGCTCATGCAGCCTCTAACTCCGGGCTCAAGTGATCCTCCCACCTTAGCCTCTGGAGTAGCTGGGACTACAGATGCATGCCACCATTCTTGGCTAATTTTTTCAATTTTTCCTAGAGACAGGGTCTCCCTATGTTTCCCAGGCTGGTCTTGAATTCCTGGCTTGAAGTGATCCTCTTTCCTCAGCCTCCCAAAGTGCTGGGATTACAGGCATGAGCCACTGTGCCCAGCCTTTTGTACTCTGTTGAGGTGCTCAGTCATTCTATATTTTCTTGAACATTGCCTTACTTTCTGGCATCATAAAATGTTCTGGGCTCATATTATTACTTTTCTTGCCCCAGTCCTGGAATCAACCATTTTCCCAGGAAGCTCTGGGTTTGTTTGTTTTGTTTTTGTTTTTTGGACAATGGTACATAGAAAACAAGATCTGAATGCTAGGTATATAAAAAGCATTTTGTAACACGTTGTGGAAAAATAGAGAAAAAAATCAGATGAGGGCAGTGTGTCCTCTATGTTTAGCAGAGTGTACCCACTAGACACCCAGTAAGTGTTTGATGTTAGTATGGCTACACTTGTATCCAAATATAGTCAGTGACAAAAATGCTTCATCTCGACAGTATGGGTAAGGTGACCCACTAGCTGCTTACCAGGTATTGAGGAGTTTCTTGGGACAATGGACTTTCAGTATGAAAACCAGGAAAGTCCCAGGCAACCTGGGATGAGTTGGTCACCCTAATGTGGAATAGGGTCGGTGAGGAAGGGAAGGAATCAATGTTGGCTGCATTCAACAGAGGAACCTTCTGGAGGGTGGGAAGCATAGCTTGTGCGGCTCTCTGAGACATCAGGAGTTGCTAAGTATCCCTTTCTCTGCCCCTTAGGCATCTCAGACGCTGTTATTCTCCATGAGTAGCATTTGCAGCATGGATCTCATCCATAGCTTCTGATTCTCTGCCCTATCCTCACTGAGCTGTAAATAATAACTTTGGACCTTTCAACGCGGCTCAGATAAGCTGTGATGGGAAACATGGTCTGTGCCAATGGAGCACATGGTTCTGCCAGTGACAGCCTGTTGGAGCAAGAGGTGGGAAGTCCAGATGTACAATTACTACTGGGCTTCCAACAGCATCCCATCCGGGGTTTACAGAAGCGCAACTCAATCAACAAAGGTTTTGTTTCAAGCGTCACTGTCCACAGCTGCTGTGGCGTCTCAGTTTTTCCTATCAAATATTTTCCAAAAGGGCTGAGTGTGAGGCTGAAGGATCAGAGGAAGAAAGGTTTAGAGATGAATGCATCTTAGGCTTGAGCAGAAAGTCAGTCAAACATCTTGTTAAATCCCCTGCCTTGATGCACAATTGTATTATTGCCCCCATTCTGCAGATTCAGAAACTGAGGCTTCAGAACCATTAATGGTTATGCCCAAACTGCAGCTAGAGAAGAGATGAGAGAACTCTTTCCTCTAAGACTAGTGCTCATTTTTCCATACTAAGGCTTCCTCAATTATGTTCCTAAAACCCACATAATGTGTATAATGAGAAAGTCCTATTAAAAAAATGTTTACTGAATCTAGATTTCCCATCTTATTTGTGCATGAAGCTTTCTTCACCAGATTCCCATTATGAGACCACAGAGAGCTGAGTCTAAGAAAGTCATCATGGGTGGGGAATTTGAGGTTTTTTTTTAAAAGAAGTGAAAAATCACAGACATGTTAGAAGTACTAAAATACTGTAACCACTCATGAGGGAATTGTTTGGGTTGATAACTCTGTAGGACTGATGCAACATAAGGGCATTTTGATTGGCTGAGCCATGGTTTACTTTAGACTATAAAGTACCCGTCCCTATCTTTCAGTGTGGCTGTTTCAGTGGTATTTGTTTCAATCCTATTTTTCAGCCAGTGGGTGAAGGACAGCAGTCACATAAAAACTTTCATTAAGAGATTTCAGGCTTGGTGCAGTGTAATCCCAGCACTTTGGGAGGCCAAGCTAGGTGGATTGCTTGATCTCAGAAGTTTGAGACCAGACTGAGCAACATGGTGAAACCCTGTATTTACCAAAAAAAAAAAAAAAAAAAGCAAAAATGAACCAGACGTGGTGGTGTGTGCCTGTAGTCCCTGCTACTCAAGAGGCTGCAGTGGGAGGGTAGCTTGAGTCTGGGAGGTTGAGGCTGCAGTGAACCATCTTCATGCCACTGCACTCCAGCCTGGGCAACATAGCAAGACCCTGTCTCAAAAAAAGAGAGATTTTTAGAGACTCTGAGTACACACAGTGTTACTTTGGGGGGTCCAAAGTGTGTGAGGCAGAGCCACTTAAAAGAGCCAATCTCCTCATCTTGACACAGTCTTTAGTGCAGGGCTGGCCCTTTGAGAATTTGTAGTTGTGGAAGCATTAGGAGATAGCACCTCTGACAAATACCTTGACACTTTTGTGCAAGGAACTCCTGCCTATCAGTGACAAAAAGAGAGCAATCCCATTTTTTTTTTTTTTAAAGAGGAGAGTTGCTATGAGAAGGATATTTGTAGAATGGGAAGCCACCAAGGTTTTGACCATAAGATGAGAGCCCAAGGTTACTGGTAATTAGAAATAAGACAAATGCAAATTCAAACCACAGTGAGCTACTTCTTCATGCCTACTGGACTAAGTGACAATTAGAGAGCTGGTGGGGCTATGGGAGGCCACATGCTCTGTTGGTGGGTGGGTGGACTGGTACTGCTATTGCGGTGTTACTCATGCAAATTATATATATGCATACACACGCCTCAGCAATTCCTTGCCTGGTATTTATTTCAGGGTCCATAATGGAACTTGTACAAGGAAGTTTTTTGCATTATGGTTTATGGTGGGGAAGTTGGTGGCAACCTGGGAATTCATTATAAGAAGTGGAGAGGTAGGGATAGGCAGGGGTCATATAGTTTGGATACTTGTCCCCTCCAAATCTCATGTTGAAATATGATCCCCAAGGTTAGAGGTGGGCCTGGTGGGAGGTGATTTGATCATGTATAAGTTCATTCTCACACTGCTATAAAGATATTACCCGAGACCAGGTAATTTATAAATAAAAGAGGTTTAACTGACTCACAGTTCAGTATGGCTGTGGAGGCCTCAGGAAACTTACAATTATGGCAGAAGGGGAAGCAGCCTCCCTCTTCAAAAAGTGGCAGGAGAGTGTGTGTGCATACGAGAAACTGCCAAACATTTATAAAACCATCAGATCTCATGAGAACTCACTCACTATCATGAGAACTCACTCACTATCATGAGGACAGCATGGGGAAACCACCCCCATAATCCTATCACCTTCCACCAGGTCTCTCCCTCAACACCTGGGGATTACAATTCAAGGTGAGATTTGGGTGGAGACACAAAGCCTAACCATATCAGATCACGAGTGTGGATCCCTCATGAATGGCTGAGCACCATCCTTTGGTGATAAATGAGTTCTCACTCAGTTCATGTGAGATCTGGTTGTTTAACAGGGTCTGGAACCTCCTTTTCCCTCTTGCCACATGTTATGCCAGCTCCCTCTATATCTTCTGCCATGTTTGGAAGCTTCTTGATGCCTCACCAGGAGCAGATGCTGGTGCCATGCTTCTTGTACAGCCCACAGAACCACGAGCCAAATAAACCTATTTTCTTTATAAATTATCCAGCCCCAGGTATTTCTTTAAACAACACAAGAACAGACTAACACAAAGGGTAATATTCAGCTGATAGGCATGATACAGCCACACGGGTTGCTGAAATAGTGAAACAGTGTCCTCATGTCATGTGGGTTGATAACCTGCTGCTTCTCAGCCTACTAAATGCCTCTCCATCTCCCCTACAAACTACCCTAACCTTTCCTGCTGCAGCAATTTAAGATTAAATTCTGAATTTCAGGAGCCTCTGGGACCCAGTTCCAGCCCAGCATTGAGGCTCCCTCCTCATTAGGTCATGCCTGTGTTGTTCAAGGGTTAAATATTTTGTACATTAACTGTGTGGAGGGGTCAACCACAATAAATTTATACCATGGGCTACTAGGCAGTAATTGGAAGCAATGGCTGTAGATACAAGCTTATATCTTAAAAAACTCGTTCTTATGCAAGTGAATTGTTCTATATTAATGTCATTTACAAAAATTAAAAATTGCATGCACCCAAACTAAAATGTGCATTTTATAAGAACCATTCAAAAGGTGAGACACACAAACGATACATTAAAATGATTGCTTAGGGAAGAAAAGAGAACTGGAGTGAGTTATGGCAATTAAAGGGAGTGAATGAATGAATGAATGAATGAATGAATGAAAACAAGATGGACAACGCACAGGTCCAGAGGACATATCATGAAGTAAGGAGTATGGCCAACTCAATCATCTTCCCCTGGAGTTCAAAGTGAGAAAGCATTAGCTAAAGCTTAACACCATGAGCCAGGCACTGTTGAAGGCACTTTGCATATAGTAACTCATTTGATCCTGACAACATTCTCAAGCCTGTCCAGGTCCTATTTGCCTTTGGATCCAGTCCTGGCCATTTCCCTCTCTCTGCTGTATCCTAGCAGTGTTAACGTTGTTCCAGTGGCTTCTGGACCAGCCAACATTGACCAACCAGAGCAGCAGAAGAAAAAGGTGGGAGAGTGGTCCTGCAGCTGGTTGGTAAGCCATCTAAAGGCACACAACGGGGACTGTGTTAATTTCAGAGTACTGCCATCAGATTTACCACCGATTTAGTGGCTTAAATCAATACAAATGTATTATTGACAATTCGGTAGGTCAGAAAACTGAAATTGGCCCCACTGTGCTAAAATCAAGGTATCAAGGAGACCATGTTCCCCTTTCTGGAGGCAGTAGGGCAGTGGTCCCCAACTGTTTTGGCACCAGGGACCGAATTCATGGAAGACAGTTTTTTCATGGACCACAAGCAGTTGGTGGGGGTGGTAGTTTCTGGATGATTCAAGCACATTACATTATTGTGCACTTTATTTCTCTTATTCTATTATTATATTTTATTTCTATTATTACATTGTAATATATACTGAAATAATTATACAACTTATCATAATGTAGAATCAGTGGGACCCCTAAGCTTGTTTTCCTGCAACTAGATGGTCTCATCTGGGGTTAATGGGAGACAGTGACAAATCATCAGTCATTAGACTCTCATAAGGAGTAGGCAACCTAGATCCCTCGCATGCACAGTTCACAATAGGGTTCATATTCCCGTGAGAATTTAATGCCACAGCTGGTGTAACAGGAGGTGGAGCTCAGGCAGGAATGTGAGTGATGGGGAGCATGTGTAAATTCAGATGAAGCTTGGCTTGCTTGCCCTCCACTCACTTCCTGC
Source organism: Gorilla gorilla gorilla (assembly GCF_029281585.2). Taxonomy (NCBI): domain Eukaryota; kingdom Metazoa; phylum Chordata; class Mammalia; order Primates; family Hominidae; genus Gorilla; species Gorilla gorilla. Next base: position 73,041,891 of record NC_073230.2, on the reverse strand, counting down.
TGCCCGGTCAAGTTCCTAACAGGCCATAGCCTGGGGGTTGAGGACCCCTGCCCTAGGGGATCATCTATTTCCTTGCCCTTTTCAGCTTCTAGAGGCTGCTCACATCACATTTCTCTCTTCATAACCCCTTTCTCTGTTTTCAAATCCAGGAATATTGCATCTCTCTCACAATTCTCGCATAATCACAGCTCCTTCTCTGACTCTTTTTTTTTTTCAGATGGGGTCTTGCTGTGTTGCCCAAGCTGGAGTGCAGTGATACCCAAATCCTAATCCCCAGAACATGTGGATATGTTATCTTACATGGACAAAATGATTTTGCAGATGTGATCAGGGCTAAGGACTTTGAGATGAGGGTATCATCTCAGATTATCCAGGTTGGATATTATCCATCGCTCACTGCAGCCTCAACCCCCTGTGCTCAAGTGATCCTCCCTTTTCAGCCTCCCAAGTAGCTAGGAACTACAGGCATGCACCATGATGCCTGGCTAATTTTTACATTTTTCTTTTGTAGAGACAGTCTTACTATGTTGCCCAGGCTGCTTTCAATCTCTTAGGCTGAAGCAATCCTCCTGCCTCAGCTTCCCAAAGTTCTGGGATTACAAGCATGAGCCACTGTGCCCAGCCACTCTCCGACTCTGACCTCAGCTGGAAAAGTTTCTTTTAAGGACTCATGTGATTAGGTCGAGCCCACCTGCATAATCTGAGATGATACTCTTATCTCAAAGTCCTTAACCTTAATCACATCTGCAAAATCCTTTTGTCCATGTAAGATAACATATTCACACGTTCTGGGGATTAGGATTTAGGTATCTTTAGGAGACCATTATTCTGCCCACCAAAGAGATGAACAGAAATATTTTGGGGTGAAATGATGCCAAAGGAGAAAGCAGGGTAGAAAAGAAGGGAATTTGCCACTGATGTTGGTTTCCATGTGACCTCATGTCTAATTCAAACATTGATGAAATCTGCCAGCATTTGAGCTGTACTTAGAATAGTCATTTGCAGAAGATCAAAAAAGATCCTGGAAAAAGAATAAGATAATCAAAGGGGTTGAGGGAAGCAGTTCCAGACTCTCAGATTAACTGCAGAGTGGGGAGGGTAGAGGTGGAGAGGTGGCATAGGAGGGTTATGGGGGGCAGTGTGAGGGTGGGAGGAGTTGCAGGCTCCCAGATGTACTGTGAAACATGAAAATAAATGAGGTGAAGAGAAGAAAAAGGCTGAAAAGTATACATGTCCTTGTCTTTCATAAAAGAAAGCTAAGATAGACTGGGTGTGGTGGTTCACGCCTGTAAGCCGAGCACCTTGGGAGGCTGAGGAGGGTGGATCAACTGAGGTCAGGAGTTTGAGACCAGCCTGGCCAACATGGTGAAACCCCATCTCTACTAAAAATACAAAATAAAAATATTAGTGAGGTGTGGTGGCGGGCACCTGTAATCCCAGCTACTCAGGCGGCTGAGGCAGGAGAATAGCTTGAACACGGGAGGTGGAGGCTGCAGTGAGCTGAGATCGTGCCATTGCACTCCAGCCTAGGCAACAAGAGTGAAACTCTATCTCAAAAAAAAAAAAGAAAAAAAAATAAAAGAAAAAGAAAAAAGAAAGAGCTAAGATAACTAAGCTCCCCAATAAAAATAGCAAAAATAGCTTTTTTTTTTTTATTAAAGAGCTTAGTTATGGAGAGGTAATTTTGGTATTAATGTTTTAAGGGAATCCCTAGCAGAATCAAAAACTGTATGTTTGTCTTCCAAATGAGTGACAAAGATGACAACAAGTAGAGCATTGCCCAGACATCAGAAGGCCAAATAGAAGATTCGATAGCAGAATATTAAAATACAGCATGAAATAGACTGACAGAGGCTGGATCCAGGAGGCATTTTACACCAGTGATTTGTACCTAACGGTGTAAATTCCACTGCCAAGAAACCAAGACTCTCACACTACAGGACTGTATTTGTTTAACAAATTGCTGCTTCTGAAACATCTCGCTAAAGCTGAATGACCTCAAAAGTCTAAAAGCAAAATTGAGAAAGGCAATATTAATTAAAAAACAAAAGGTGACTTCTAGTGTAGAAAATAGTAACCTAACACTAGGGCAAAACTATTGGCCATGACAAGCAGGAAAATTACTTATGATAAAAATCTAAAATCAATAATACAATTTTGAGATTATCAAAGTTTTATTCTTTGAATCAATATAATAAATAAAATACAACCAATAGGAAAGACATGAAAATCATAATTAGAGGATAATTTTTTTTCTTGTTCTTTTTTGAGACAGAGTCTTGCTCTGTCACCCAGGCTGGAGTGCAGTGACATCTTGGCTCACTGCAACCTCCACCTCCCCTGTTCAAATGATTCTCCTGCCTCAGCTCCTGAGTAGCTGGGATTTCAGGCACCTGCCATCATGCCTGGCTAATATTTGTATTTTTAGTAGAGATGGGGTTTCACCATGTTGGCCAAGCTGGTCTTGAACTCCTGAACGCAAGTGATCCGCCCACCTCAGCCTCCCACTGACCTCAAGTGATCCGCCCACCTCTGCCTCCCAAAGTGCTGAGATTATAGGCGAGAGCCACCTCACTCAGCCTAGAGAATGATTTTGATTGTTATATGTTAATGACAAATTAAGGACACAAAAAGTAAATATGGATATAAATGATATAAACAATGAAAATAAGTTAGATGGAATGAATAGGATAAGTTTTTTTACTTTATTGAAAATATACCTTCTTTTCTTATGTTTGTGATTGTTTATACAAATTGATTATATGATACACACTAAAAGGCACAAAGATTCATAAAAAGCATTCAATAAATATAGAATTTTTACAAATATTTTATTAAATAACAGTTGTCTCACAGCTCAAGATTAAAACCACAGATTATTCAGAAAATAAGGAAACTTCTTTTTTATTTTAAAACATTACAGAAACAGGCTGGGGGCGGTGGCTCACCCCTGTAATCCCAGCACTTTGGGACACAGAGGCAGGAGGATCACTTGAGGTCAGGAGTTCAAGACCAGCCTGGCCAACATGGTGAACCCTCATCACTACTAAAAATTAAAAAATTAACCAGGCATGGTGGCGGATGCCAGTAATCCCAGCTAGGGAGGTTGGAGTGAGCTGAGATCGCACCACTGCTCTCCAGCCTGGGAAAAGCAGTATGACTCTGTCTCAGACACACACACACACACACACACACACACACACACACACACACACACACACACACACACATAACCCCTGCCACCAAAACCACTATAGAAACATATATTCAGTCATGCGCCACATAATGACACTTGGATCAGTGATGAATTGTGTCTATGACAGTGGTCCCATGAGATTATAATAATGTATTTTTTGCTGTTTCTTTTCTATGTTTAGATACACAAACACCATTGTGTTATAGTTGCCTACAGTATTCAGTACAGTCACATGCTGAATAGATTTGTAGCCAGGGAGCAATGGGCTCTACCATATGGCCTAGGTGTGTGGTCGGCTCTACCATCTAGCCTTGTGTAAGCTCACTCTGTGATGTTCACACAATGATGGAATTGCCTGATAGAGCACTTGTCAGAAAATATCTGTTTTTAAGTGATGAGTGACTGCAGTGTGGTCAAAGCAGGACTCCAAAATAAATTCTTAGCTTTGAATAATTCATAATAAAATAAAAAGTTGAAAATAAACAAAATGAAGCATTCTAACCAAAATTTAAAAATAAAGAAAATAATTATACTGTCTACTTAAACGACATGAAACCATGAAACCTAGCAATAAATGTATTTTAGAAAAGACTAATAGAATAACAAATACTAGTTATTTTAGTATAAAATATTATACTAAATATAAAATGAAATAATTAATATTAATAATATTAATTAGTAAATAAATAGTAATTAATATTAAATAAAATACTAAAATAACTGGGGCTGGTGGTGGTGGCTCACACCTGTAATCTCAGCACTTCTGGAGGCAGAGGTGGGTGGATCACTTGAAGTCAAGAGTTTGAGACCAGCCTGGCCAACGTGGTGAAATCTCTACTAAAATACAAAAGTTAGTCTGGCCTGGTGGTGCACACCTGTAATCCCAGCTACTTGGGTGGCTGAGGCAGGAAAATTGCTTGAACTCGGGAGGCAGAGGTTGCAGTAAGCAGAGATCACGCCACTGCACTCCAGCCTGGGCAACAGAGTGAGAATCTATCTAAAAAAAAAAGAACTAAAACACTAGCAAGTTTCAAAACATGAGAGAAAAAAAGGAGGTGTAACAATAGAAAATAATAATGCACTTTTAATGCATTATTATAAATGCAATTATGAGGTATACATAATTATATTCTATTAATAATGAAGCATCTTAATGAGATGTATTATTTTTACATAACATAAATTGACAATGGCAAATTGATATAAGATCAAATAAGAATTTGAAATTATAGTAAGGAATGAAACAAATGAGAAATATTTAATGTTGGTGTTTTCTGCTCCCTGTCTTTACAAAAAGACAGAAAGCTATAAGATTTATCCTATGAGGTAGATGTTCCTGTTCCCAATACCTGACCAAGATAACCAAAAGTATATTAGAATAATCTCACTTGTGAATACAAAACTATGTGATTAATAACAATGTCAGTAAGTAGAATTTAATGATATATTAAAATAATAATATAAAAGCACAAAGGGTTTATCCCAAGTATAGAAGTGATCAATATTAAGAAAAACATTAATATATTACTATAGCTTATATTACATCTCTGAAAAATGAGTCTATAAATCGATAAATGAGTAGATATTAAAGGGTGTTTTATCAAGTCAATCCATTATTATTTTAAAGTCTTATAAAGACATATAATAATTAGAGACTACTTCCTTAATATTATCAAGAGTATATTCTAAGCTATTAATAATAATTGGCATTATGCTCCAAGGAGAAATAAGCCCTCTAAGGATTTCTCTTCAAACAAAGCACTTAACAAAAGTCCTTTGTCTGCCTTTTTAGTTAATTCACTTTTGAAAGTTATGAGAACTGGCTTTGTGTATCTTGGCTATCAAGGAGGTTAGAGACTCAACTTTCATCTGAAAGAACTCTAAGTATCTGATATAATGTTTGTCCCCTCCAAATCTCATGTCGAAATATGATCCCCAATGTTAGAGGCGTGTGGTCATGGGGTGGATCCCTCATGAATGGCTTGGTGCCCGCCCCAAGGTAATGAGTGAGTTCTTGCTCTGTTAGTTCACTGAAGAGCTGGATGGTTATTTATTTATTTATCTATTTATTTATTTTGAGACAGAGTCTCGCTCTGTCACCCAGGCAGGATTGCAGTGGCATGATGTCAGCTCACTGCAACCTCCACCTCCTGGGTTCAAGCGATTCACCTGCCTCAGCCTTATGAGTAGCTGGGGCTACAGGCTCCCGCCACCCCACCTGGCTAATTTTTTATATTTTTAGTAGAGATGGGTTTTCACTGTGTTAGCCAGGATGGTCTTAATCTCCTGACCATGTGATCCATCCGCCTTGGCCCCCCAAAGGGCAGGAATTACAGGCGTGAAGAGCTGGTTGTTTAAAGGAGCCTGGCACCTCCTCCTCTCTTTCTTGCTTCCTCTCTCTCCATGTGATACACTGGCTCCTCATTCACCTTCTACCATGATTGGAAGCTTCCTGAGGTCCTCACCAGAAGCAGACACTGGCACCATGCTTCTTGGACAGCCTGCAGAACCATGAGCCAAATAAACCTCTTTTCTCTCTAAATTACCCAGTCTCAGGTATTGCCTTATAGCAACGCAAAATGGACTAACACAGTAACCTCAAGACACTAGTTCTCTTCCTGCTTCCAGGTGGGGCACCGCTTGCTTTCTTACCAGGTGCTGCTTTGGAAACACAGCACAATGAAAAACAGAAAGCTCGCTTTTACTTCTTAGGGGTTATCTGGTCTGAACCCCCCATTTTGCATGTGAGAACACTGAACTTCGGAAAGGAAAAGTGAGCTATGTAAGAGCAAACACTTACTGGCAGAGCTAGGGATGAATAGTCACAATTTATAGAACACCCACCACTCACCCCTTGAACAGCCTTAGGAAAAATATTGCACTTCCTATTGCACTCTTTTTTTTGTTTGTTTATTTTGGAGATGGAGTCTCACTCTGTCACCCAGGCTGGAGTGCAGTGGCATGATCTTGGTTCACTGCAACCTCCGCCTCCTGGTTTCAAGCAATTCTGCCTCAGCCTCCCAAGTAGCTGGGATTACACGCACCCACCACCACACCTGGCTTAATTTTTGTGTTTTTAGTAGAGACAGGGTTTCACCATGTCGGTCAGGCTGGTCTTGAACTCCTGACCTCAAGTGATTCACCTGCCTCACCTTCCAAAGTGCTGGGATTACAGGACCTATTACATTCTTGCAGATGAGAAGAGTGAGGCTTGGAGGCATTAAATATCTGTCCTAAGATCACCCAGTTAGAAGAAGCAGAGCAGAGCGGACAGAACACCCAGGATAAGTTTGTAATTTTTATTTTTTATAACATTTCATAAAATAATGTTAAAATGTTTATATCTCTCTTTTTTTCTGAGACAGAGTCTTGCTCTGTCACCCAGGCTGGAGTGCAGTGGCACAATCATAGCTCACTGCAGCCTCGACCTCCCCTGCTCAAGCAATCCTCCCACCTCAGCCTGATGAGTAGCAGGGACTACACGTACACACCACCACACCTGGCTAATTATTTTTTTTTTTTATTTTGCAGAGATGGTGGTCTCAATATGTTGCTTGGCTGGTTTCGAACTGGGTTGAACCAATCCTCTTGCCTTGGCCTCCCAAAGTGTTGCAATTACAGGTGTGAGCCACCACACTCAGCCTTGTACCTCTTTTAAATATTTGTTCACTATTTATTCAATGAGTCAGGATCAGCATATCACCTACCATGTTAAGGGCAAACCAGAAAAGCAGAAGTCCAGAACAGAGACCACATTTCTGATGTATGACATGTTGACATGGCCTAGGACCCTGTCTCTTAATCTGGTTCGGAGACAGAGTTTTGGATTGGAACTCAAATTTGCTGGTTCCACAGCCTGTGTACTGGGCTATGGCACTCAGACCTCCTGATTCCTGGACAAATGTACTTTCCTTGCGAACCCCTTTCTGAAAACCGAAACTGAAGGTGGCATTATTTTCCCCTCCCAGGTCATTCCAGGGGTATTTCTTGTCCACCTACGTTGTGCAGAGTAATAAGCATGAGACCAGGCAGGGTCTAGCCTCACCTAGAGGATAAGACCGGGCTGAAACATGCAACTGCATTTTCAGGCTGTGGCTTAACATTTGTCTCTGGAAACTCCAGCCAGGTGGGGCTAGTCTTGACTTCTCTGGCTTCTTTAGGAAGCTTTCTCTTCTGGCTCCTGATGTTTGGCTTTCTGTGGGAAGGTGCCTGTAAACTTTCTCCCCATGGACTCTGACCTTGCTGCTTGTAGTCTGATCTTTGCTTTGGTTTCTTTCTTGCAGGAGAAGGCTTCCACTGCACAACTGGAAGAAATCATTGCTTTTGGAATTTTCTATCCTGCAGCCCTTAGCTACCCTTTGCTGGAATGCTGCCACCATGACTGCTAGAGACACTTCGTGGAAGACCACAGGATGTGCCATCTTTTCTCATGTGGGCCACGCACAAGCTTCTGTTCATTCCACCTATGGTTTGAAGGTCAACTCTGTGCAGCACCTGTTTAATCTCTAGAAGAGATGCTGATAAAACTTGGAAATGGGCCAAGTGCGGTGGCTCAGGCCTGTAATCCCAGCACTTTGGGAGGCCGAGGCGGGTGGATCATGAGGTCAGGAGATCGAGACCATCCTGGCTAACACGGTGAAACCCGTCTCTACTAAAAATACAAAAAATTAGCCAGGTGTGGTGGCAGGCGCCTGTAGTCCCAGCTACTCGGGGGGCTGAGGCAGGAGAATGGCGTGAACCCGGGAGGCGGAGCTTGCAGTGAGCTGAGATGGCACCACTGCACTCCAGCCTGGGCAACAGAGCAAGACTCTGTCTCAAAAACAAAAAACAAACAAAAAAAAACTTGGAAATGTTGTAGCTCAGGTATCTCCATTGTGATTGAAACCACCTTTGCAAATAGTATGACAGTGAGAGAAACATGACATAGAAAAATTATGACAGGGAAAGAAATCTGACCTGATTCCATTTTGCTTCTAACCTCCAAGCTGCCTTTGTTCATTCTGGGCATAGACTAACCTAACCATGGGAGAAATTTAATTTACAGTTTGACTTTGAATCAAGGATAATAGGACTCCCTTTCTAAAACTGACCTCCTCCTTGTCCCAGTACTGAAACCATCTTTGTAAGATCTGTGAAAAACCACGAGATTGGGATTATAGGAGGGGTCTGAAATCTGCTAAGATGTAGGCTTAGTTAAATCATAACCCGCCATTGTTCCATAGCTTGCTTTCTTATAATCCCTAATCCCTCAGGATTCATGAAGCCAGACTTCACAAGATTTGTGACTTCCCCAATTGCTCATATACATAACATCTCTATTGTAGAACCTAAAAGGGGCCTTTTGAGATGTTTTTCAGACTATTGCATTCTTACAACTAACTCCATTTGGACCCATGACTCATGACTCAACCCAGTCCTGTGGTCCCCACCCAAAGGCTGACTCAGCTCACGAGGACTGTTTTCTACACCCCTATGATTTTATCTTCAACCAATAAGCACTACCCATTGCTTAGCCCCTCCTGGCCAAATTAGCCATGAAAACCCTAGCTTCCAAGCTTTCAAGGAGACTGATCTGAGTAATAAACTCCTATATCCTGTTTAGCTGGCTCTGTGTTTATTAAACTCTTTATTACAATACTTCTGTCTCAGTAAATTGGCTCTATCTGTGCAGTGGGGGATAAGAAGCCATCAGGCAATTAATGATTACTCCTTAATACTTAATTAACAGCAATACTCATAAGGCACTATTTCTAAATATTTATTCAACACAATCCCCAGAGGCCCAGTGGCATGAACCATAACACTCAAGTTCTTCAAACTGATACCTTAAACTTTCTGGGCTTTATTCACTTCCCAGATATGATGGAAATCAAGTTTCACAACTTCCCCTTAGGAAGTTGAATTATTTCTGATTCATGCCATAACTGCATCCAGTTCTCTCTCCTGCAGTATTTTTTGCTCAAGCCAAATGGGGCTTGTCGTGTGTTATCCTCATTCACACTATGTATTTCTACACTGTCACCCTTTGTCCAAGCCATTCTTTTTGCCTGACATGCCCTTCTCACGGATGGATCTCTGCCTTCCCACAGTCCACTCAAGCTTCAAAATGCCTCTAAAAATAAAGATATCAAAAAGACACCTGCACTTGTATGTTTATCACAGCATTATTCACAATAGCAAAGATGTGGAATCCACCTAAGTGCCCATCAAGGGACGACTGGATTTTAAAAATGTGCTATGTAGACACCATGAAATACTACTCAGCCATTAAAAAGAATGAAATAAAATAATGTCTTTTGTAGCAATGTGAATGGAACTGGAGGCCATAATCCTAGGTGAAATAACTCAGGAACAGAAAGCCAAATACCGCACGGTCTCACTTGTAAGTGGGAGCTAATCAATGCATACACATGGTCATACAGAGGGAATAATAGACATTGGAGGCTATGAAAGGTGGGAGGCTGGGAGGGGGTGAGGACTGAAAAAGTACCTATTGGGTGTAATGTTCACTATTTGGGCGATGGGTACATCAAAAGCCCAGACTTCACCACTCCACAATATATTCCCTAAGAAACCTGCACTTGCACCCCCTAAATACATAGAACTACAAACAGAATTTAACCCAAAACCAACAGAAAAGCACAAAATGCTTCCAAATGCCAAATGTTTTATGCTGTGCTATGGATCTGCATGGTGTGGGGAACACATTCAAAATTCAGAGTTTTCATGTCTCCCTCAGCAGGTACTTTCTGCTGGGCTCCTTCTTGTCTCTGACAACCCGGATGCATGGAGAGTTCACACACACACACACACACACACACACACACACACACACACACGTGTATAAATACATATACACATATTTACTACATATATACATATTTATAACTACACATACACATATATATGTATTTTTCACATCTGTCTATATCTGTCTATCCATCTCTGTATCCATCTACTTCTATTTATCCCTATCCATCTATCTATCCATTTCTCTCCATCTATACATATCTATTTATCTATCATGTATCCATCTATTGATCTATATCTATGTATCTCTCCCTATCCATCCATCCATATATCTATCCATTTTTCTCTCTCCATCTATACGTATCTATATTTATCTATCATCTATGTATCCATCTATTCCTCTGTATCATCTATCTATCTATTCCTATTCATCTGTTTCTCTCTCCACCTATACATATCTATCTATCTATCTATCTATCTATCTATCTATCTATCTATCTAATGTATCCTCTACTTATCTCTCTATGCCTATCCATCTGTTTCTCTCTCTCCATCTATACATATCTATCTAGCATCTATCTATTTATTTCTATCATCTATCTATCTATCTATCTATCTATCTATCTATCTATCTATCTCATTTATTCTGCATGGCATGGCTTTGTGTCTCTTATCTTTAATTGATTCCAACAACACTCTGGGGAATGAATGAACACACATGTTAAATAAATAAGAGAATATCCCAGGACGCTACTGTCTGATTTTCTTCCAGGCCTATTGGCTGGTTGGGTCCATGCGTGTAATATCAGGGTTTGGATATCTTGGCTGCTATGACATATTCCATTTGAGGAATAATTTAGAAGTGTGGGCGCAAGATAAAAATGTCAGTCTGGCTCCTGGCTAATGGGTATTTCTAATTGAGCCACGATATACAGTGCTCACAGCCAAACACAGTGTGGCTCTGGCGATAACTCACCAAATAGTGTGTTGTCTTCATTATCTTATTCCCTGACATGTCCCTGATGAGTTTATAAATCCCTGTGGAATCACGGCCTTGATCTCTTTAATGAGGCCTTTAAAAACTGGGGCAAAATTATAGCAGCAGATAAGGTTGGCTCCGCTGTAGACCTACTTCATAAAGGTTTCTCCTCCCCCTAGTGAAATAAACACCATTTGCTAGACCCAGGAGTTTAATTCCATGTGAATTGGTCAGGGCATATGATTGAGTTAATCCTTCAAGCAGCAAAAGAATATTAAAAGCAGTTTCTGTCTTCCCTGACCTAGTGGGTAACTAGGTAACTAGAAATGGAAATATTTCTTTGCTCTAGTAAAGAGAAGGGTAGAGGTCAACGGTTCACGCCTGTAATCTCAGCACTTTGGGAGGCCGAGGCAGGTGGGTCACCTGAGGTGAGGTTCAAGACCAGCCTGGCCAACATGAAACCCCGTCTCTAGTAAAAATACAAAAATTAGCTGGGCAAGGTGGCAGGTGCCTATAATCCCAGCTACTCAGGAGGCTGAGGCAGGACAATCACTTGAACCCAGGAGGCGGAGGTTGCAGTGAGCCAAGATGACACCACTGCACTCCAGCCTGGGCGACAGAGTGAGACTCCATCTACAAAAAAAAAAAATTGTACTTTTTGTAGAGGTGGGGTTCCTTCCTGTTACCTAGGAAGGTCTCACACTCCTAAACTGCAGCGGTGTGATCACAGCTCACTGCAGCCTTTCCAGTACTTTTTCTGCATTAAAAAAAAAACAGTTGAGGGCTGGCACAGTAACTCACACCTGTTAACCCAGTACTTTGGGAGGCCAAGATGGGAGGATTGCTTGAGGTCAGGAGGTCGAGACCAGTCTAGTCAACATAACAAAACCCCATCTCTATTTTAAAAAAAAGAAAAAAAAAAGAGGCTGGGCGCAGTGTCTCATGCCTGTAATCCCAGCACTTTGGGAGGCCTAGGCAGGTGGATCATCTGAGGCCTAGGCAGGTGGATCATCAGCCTGGGTGACGGAGTGAGACTTTGTTTCAAAAACAAAACAAAACAAAAAAAACCAAGGCTGGGTGCAGTGTCTCACACCTGTAATCCATATAGTAGCAAACTTTTTTTTAAAAAAATAAATTTTTGTTCCCATTTCAGATTGAGGTCAGGAGTTGGAGAGCAGCCTGACAAACACGGTGAAACCCTGTCTCTACTAAAAATAAAACAACAACAAAAAATTAGCTGGGCTTGGTGGCACGTGCCTGTAGTCTTAGCTACTTGCCAGGCTGAGGCAGGAGAATCACTTGAACCCAGGAGGCGGAGGTTGCAGTGAGCCGAGATCCCACCACTGCATTCCAGCCTGGGATACAGAGCAAGACTCCATCAAAAAAAAAAAAAAGAAAGAGAGAGAGAGGGAGGGAGGGAGAGAGAGAGAGAGAAAGAAGAGAGAGAGAAAGAAAGAAAGAAGAAAAGAAAGAAAGAAAGAAAGAAAGAAAGAAAGAAAGAAAGAAAACATAACAGTTGAGGTTAAATGAAGTAAATTTTTAATTTTTGTTCACTTAGTATATCATTACTGTCTTCTCTTACAATTAGAAATTTATAAAGTTTTTTAAAATGACTACACAATATTCCTTTAGGTAAAAAACATAACTTACCAATTAATTTTTTATTGTTGAATGTTTCAGTTCCTTGAAACTTTTCCATATAATGGCCCGGGCGTGGTGGCTTTACAGGTGGGATTACGCCTGTAATCCCAGCACTTTGGGAGGCCGAGGTGGGTGGATCACGAGGTCAGGAGATTGAGACCATCCTGGCTAACACGGTGAAACCCCATCTTCACTAAAAATACAAAAAATTAGCCAGGCGTGGTGACGGGCGCCTGTAGTCCCAGCTACTCGGGAGGCTGAGGCAGGAGAATGGCGTGAACTCGGGAGGCGGAGATTGCAGTGAGCTGAGATTGCACCACTGCATTCCAGCCTGGGTGACAGAGTGAGACTCCATTTCAAAAAAAAAAAATCCATATAGTAGTGAACTTTTAAAAAAATAAATAAATATTTGTTCCATTTCAGATTGTTTTCTTGCACTGGGATCAAGCTGAAAGTATTAACAATCAAAATACTTGAATTTTGTTGATGAGTTAATGCTAATTATTTCTCAATCTCTACCACTTTTGGGCATGAGCCGCCATGCCCGGCCAAAACTCCATTTTAAAAGCCCAATTTTTCACTTCTATTTGCTTCAGTGTTTTTCATCTGTTAAATGGAGTTAATAACAATAACACCTGCTACATCTACCTCTGATGATTGTTTTTAGATATGTGATGAAGGGCTGGATGCAGTGGCTCACACCTGTAATTCCAACAATTTGGGAGGCTGAGGTGGGAGGATCACTTGAGCCCAGGAGTAAGACCATCCTGGGCAACATAGACCGCATCTCTACTAAAAATTAAAAAAAAAAAATAGCCCTTCATGGTGGCACACGATTGTAGTCCCAGCTAGTAGGGAGGTTGAGGCAGGAGGATCACTTGTTGTTTGCTTTCCTAGCTAGTTGCTGTGGAAGGAGAATGCTTTCTTCATGGCCTCATCTGTCGTTTCGTGTCCCTCTGAAGGAAACTAGTTTCCACTGTGTAACAGGCAGGCATGTAACTATCTAAAGCACAGTTCAGTCCTAAAAGGTCTGGGAGAACCAAATGATGTACTAGGTGAAGCAGTGCATTGTGGGAATCACAAAGCAAACAGTACTCCAGAAAGACAAATATCAGAAGCTTCCCCTTCCATTTCTTTTTTCTTTTTCTTTTTCTTTTTTTTTGAGAAAGGGTCTTGCTCTGTTGCCCAGGCTAGAGTGCAGTGGAGATCACAGCTCACTGCAGCCTTGAGCTCCTGGGCACAAGCAATTCTCCCACCTCAGCCTCCTGAGTAGCTGGAACTACAAGTATGCACCACCACGCCTGGCTAATTTTTTGAATTTCTGTAGTGATAGGATCTCACTATGTTGCCCAGGCTGGTCTCGAACTCCTGGCCTTAAGCGATCTTCCCACCTCGACCTCCCAAAGTGCTGAGATTACAGGTGTGAGCCACCTCACCTCGGCCCCCTTCTCCATATGCCTCCAGAAACATGTCCCTGGAGAGTAGCCTGCTCCCACACTGTCACTGGATGTCATGGGGTCAATAAAATCTCCTGCGATTGTGTGTCTCAGACATTTCTGTGTCTTTCATCCTCACCCTGGGACCCTAAGGGAAGAGGGCCCTAGTGTCAGTAACTCTGGGCCTCCCCTAAAGAGAAACGGAGATGGCGGCTCATCTAGGAAGTGGAGGAGCAGGGGGTTCCTGGTTCTCAGGCCACGTGTGATCTCTGCCAATCCAGGGCCTGCCCCAGCCTGCAGGTATTGCTGTGTGGTAGGAACACCCGCTTCCCTTGTGCACAGAGGCGATCGTGGCCTCAGCTCCAGGAGTTCCTGGCCAGGGCCAAGCGCTCCTTCTGCAGAGGCCTGCATGCATCTTACCCCTTTGACTTGTATTTCCGTGGCTTCCCCTCCCCACCTGCCCCCCAGCCCTCCCTGACTGGCCAGCCCCTCAGTAGTCCTCCTTGGCCAGGGAGAGCAGCACGGCCTTGGGTGTGTTCTTGAAAAGGGCTGCCCAGTTCTGCTGCTGCCCCTTCCTCACCCAGGGGCCATAGATTCGGAAAGCGTAGGCACCCATGAGCCGGCACAGAGGCTGGAGGGTGTAGGGGTGGGTCTCGGATGACGATCTCCCGGGTCACCGGGTTCACCCGGTGGTACTGGTAGTAGCTCCGCACTGAAACCAGCACAGTCAGAGCGATCACCTGCAGGGCCAGGCGGAGAAGCTGGGCTGCAGCCCCCGCCCTGCCAGGCCCTGCCCCTCCAGCACAGGACTCTCTGGGCTCGTTTGCCACGAAGCCTTGGGTGGCTTCTGCGGGGCCCTCCTAGTGTCTCCCACTTCCCACTTGGCCAGCATCCTCAGGGACAGAGCCAGTGGGCTGACACCTGCCATCTCTGAAGCCATCACAGGGCGGCTGGGAGGGGAGGGGTGGGTACTCTGGAAACCCGCGGGGTATAAGGACCCCTGGGAGAGGAGACGGCTTAGAGGTTTGCACTTGGGGAGCTGGCGGCAACTGCCGCAGGGTGGGTCAGGAGGCTTCGTACCTTGAACCTCCCCCGGGGGCTGAAGTGCCGCACTTCCTCCACCACGTACTGCAGGAAGAAGGGGTGTGCCAAGGCCTCTTCCGCTGTGCAGCAGCTCTGGGGTTGCACCAACAGGAATCGGGAGACCTGGGAGGGGAGGAGAGGGTACCCGAGAAAGTTAGTTGCTTCTGATCTCCTGAGCACACCCAGTATCAGTGACTGCCCTGAAACAGCATACCAAATGTGTGTTTGTGTTTGCCAGTATTCTTCCGGCGAAAGGGTCCAAAGCTTTTGCTAGATTTTCAAGGAGTCTATAATTCCCACTGTCCCCTAACACCCCAAAAATCTTTTTTAAGCTCTAGAAAAGAAATAATCTAAAAATGATTTTTAATTGCTAACCTTTAGTAACTGAATATGTGTATTTAAGCAACTTAATATTATTCAACAATATAACTGTGATTGTAAATACATTAAATTAGAAATCAGAACTAAATATCTATTCCTACTTACATAACTCATCTATAAAATGTTTATTTTACTTTATCCTTGGGAAGGAGCAGGTAATTTTGCCACCTAAATTATTATTTAAATAACTCTAGGGGAAAAATAAGAGACTGCAGAGAAAACATGCAATGATGTTTCAAAATCTTCTTTTAGGCCGGGCACAGTGGCTCACACCTGTAATCCCAGCACTTTGGGAGGGCAAGGCAGGCAGATCACAAGATCAGGAGTTCGAAACCAGCCTGGCCAACATGGTGAAACCCCGTCTCTACTAAAAATACAAAAATTAGCTGGGCATGGTGGTGCACGCCTGTAATCCCAGCTACTTGGTAGGCTGAGGCAGGAGAATTGCTTGAACCCAGGAGGCAGAGGTCGCAGTGAGCCAATATTGTGTCACTGAACTCCAGCCTGGGTGACAGAGCAGGACTACATCTCAAAGAAAAAGAAAAAAATCTTCTTTTAAATTCAAAATTTAAATATTAAAAATCCCTGTATAGTAAAACTGCTATGTCTTTAGAAAAACAATCCCCCGCCTTACATGCCTTCAACTGTATCATATCTAAAGGAACAAAAATTAGTGATTTAGCACATTTAAAGTAAAGCATGCTAAAAGCTTCAATTAAAGGCAAATGCATAGCTTTCACAATTAAATTACTAAGGTATGTGCCCTAAATAAAAAAAAATTACAGTAAAATTGGCTAAAGCTAATTTATTTCCCAAATTACTTTCATAATCATTACACTAAATCACTATGAAAATAAATATGCTGTGCGATTGTCTTCTGAAAGTCTGTTCAAAGTTCTAAACCTGCTAAATGTGTGTACTTTCTAAAAGAAATCTGCAATATCTAACAGCTAAGATACTGTAAGATTTTAGCCTTGTAAAAATAATCTGACCAAATATACTCAAATACCATGAAAAAATGTTCATTCATGCATATTTAAAATGAATTTTTTGAAGTCTCTCACCAGTAAAAATTATCTTTCAAATTTTTAATTTTTAAACTAACACCTCACTTCTAGTCATCTTTATTAATTTTTAAAAAATCAAAACAAACAATTGTGCTTACAATATAGAAAATGTAGGGAGATCACTTCTTGTCTTCACATTTACTATTTTTTTCCAAGTAAAACCTTTTATTAAATGGCTGGAAAAACCATTTAAGTTATATCATTGCCTGCCTGCTTTTTAATAGGAAACTCTTACCCACACACATATAGTAGTAAAGCTTACAAACCTACCAGCGAAATTAAAAACCCAGACAAAGTAATGGAAAAAGCCTAGTAAAACAAGAAAAAGAAAATGGTTACAACATAACCTGAATATGAAACTAAATCCCTGAAGATTTAGCTCCTTCTGGGGTTGTCTTTATAAGGTTAAAATTCTTGCAAGCCACACCCCTTCATGTGACCAATAAAATTAGAGCCACCACAGAAGGATGACCTAGTCAGGTTCTACTTTGCTGCATTACACATGACCCACATTTGGAGTGTAATAAAAGACAATCATGTTTCATTTAAATTATGCGTGGTGGTCTTTCCTAAAGAACACAGTAAGCAAGTAGATTTACATACTTTTGCTCCAGTGGTTAGTAGGTCACTACGTGCAAAATTTTCCAAAGGAATTTCACTTAAATAATTTCAAAGATCGGCAGGGTGCGGTGGCTCACGCCTGTAATCCCAGCACTTTGGGAGGCTGAGGCAGGTGGATCACGAGGTCAGGAGATCGAGACCATCCTGGCTAACACGGTGAAACCCCATCTCTACTAAAAATACAAAAAAGTAGCTGGGCGTGGTGGTGGGCGCCTGTAGTCCCAGCTGCTCGGGAGGCTGAGGCAGGAGAATGGCATGAACCTGGGAGGCGGAGGATGCAGTGAGCCGAGATCACACAATTGCACTCCAGCCTGGGTGACAGAGCAAGACTCCGTCTCAAAAAAAAAAAAATTTTTTTTCAAAGATCAATAAAAATTTCCAAAAATTTTGAGTAATAATGTTTGCCAACATCTTGTTTTGCCAAGTAAGAGTATTAAAACCAAACATAAAAAAAACTCCAACTACTATCATTATAATTTCATGAAAGGACACTTCAATAAAGAGTAAAAGATACACCTGAGTAAGTTTAATTTTTTAAAACAACTTGAAATTTTCAGAAAACTGTCTTTATTTCTATTTAGATCAATGAAAACTCTTGTCATGTATCAAGAATTCTGAGGATCTACCTTTGAAACTTGTATTTTTAGTCATTTACTTATAAAGTTTTCCCAAGATGGCTGATGGAGAAGGCTATAAAGAACAGAAAAATAACTTAACGTAAAGGAAAGAGAGACTAGGGTTTGCCCCCAACTTGGAGCAAGGTATCTATTGTCACAATTGGTACCAATGATAGACATCAGTTCTGAAAAAGAGTCACCAATCAAATGTGACTTTAAGTAAAGGGTACAAGGAAGATCAAGGAAAAAGGAGGCAGATAAAACTTCAAGAAGGACGTTTAGCAAAAAGAAAAAAAAGAGATGGCCCTCCTCTTATCGGGGATCACTTCCTCTAAGAGATCAGCAATCTGGATATGACCAACTCTTCTCCCCTTTCCTTTACAAACCCTTGCTCAATTTTCTTTGATTTCAGAGGTTACCGTTTCTGTGGTTTCCAACCATCCACTAACCTCCATACAGGGATGCAAGATACATTCTCTAAGGATATAAGACGCACTTAGATGGCTCCATACTTTCTTTGTCAGAAACAGGTAATTACTGGGTAGCTGCTAAGAATAGCATCCACTTCTCTAGATCTAACCTTGAGACGAATTATAGCTGACTGGACAAGTTCATCTAGTCTTCAGATTTAAACCACACAATCTAATTCTTGTTTTAAGTCCCTCTAAAATAGAATTGTTCTAGGGCTCTTGACATAACAGAAAGGCACATTTTCAGACATCTACACTTACATTTTTAATTTTAATTTTAATTTTAATTTTTTTTTAAATTATACTTTAAGTTCTAGGGTACTTGTGCACAACGTGCAGGTTAGTTACATATGTATACATGTGCCATGTTGGTGTGCTGCACGCATTAACTCGTCATTTAGCATTAGGTATATCTCCTAATGCTATCCCTCCCCACTCCCCCCACCCCACAACAGGCCCCGGTGTGTGATGTTCCCCTTCCTGTGTCCATGTGTTCTCATTGTTCAATTCCCACCTATGAGTGAGAATATGCGGCGTTTGGTTTTTTATTTCATGTTTCAATAGACTCTACAGTTTGCCCAAAACTACCTCAGAAAATTTAAATATAAGATAAATTGATCTACAGTCATGCATTGCTTAAAAATTGGGACACATGCTGAGAAATTCATTTGTCATTGCGCGAACAACACAGAGTGTACTTACACAACCCTAGATAGTATAACCTACTACACACTTAGGCTCTATGGTATGACATGATAATATTATGGGAATTTGTCGTATATGCAGTCAGTCATTGACCGAAACATCGTTATATGGCACATGAATGTATTTTACTATTCAATGTCTAACATCTTTAAAAAGTTTGGCTTATATTTTAAAACCAAAGTGTGATTAGCACTTTGTGAAACATACATTGCCAAAGATCAATTTAACTATAAATTTTCAATAGGTTCACCTTCCATTCCAAAATTCTTGCAACTCTCAACCCCTCCTCACTACCACTGTCAAAGAATACATTGCTATGGAGAGTCACATGAGAGCAATACAAAAAGAACATTAAAAGAAGCCTAAACTCACACCTGCTTACTTCACTTATTTAAACATTAGTCTTTCTTTTCAGTTATTCATGGATATGTACTGAGCTATGAGGAAAAGCACCTTACTCAGCTAAAGCACCATAAGTTGTTAATGATTTTTAAAGAAAAATTTAACAAAAATATTCTTTGAAATTGCTAACATTTTCAAGACAATGTAACATACAACCAATAGATAAAACTTCTAAGTGATTTCTTTCAGATTCAGTATGTGTTATTCAATGAAGTAGTAACAATCTAATTTATCAAATCATATCAAATATCTATTCCAATTACAGCCATTCCCCAGTTGGCTTTATCTTCTGAAATGTTTATTTTCCTACTTATTATTAACATAAAATATTATGCTAGCTCCTGGAGCAATTTGCGTTTTAGCAATGCAAACATTTTTTATATTTGCATAGGCAAAGTATGGTCATGATTCCTCTCTTTAAGAGATGTATTTCCAGTAGAATTCTATTTGTGTTTTCACCTGGGATATAGTTTAACTCACGTATCCACACAGTAGAATTTTGTATATGCAGAAAAAAACTTCATGATACTGTAAAGTTTACAATTTTTCTCTGAATTATCTTACCTGCATCCAACAGCACCACTTTAAAAAGCCTTATATGGCCAAGCACAGTGGCTCACGCCTGTAATCCCAGCACTTTGGAAGGCCGAGGCAGGCGGACCACGAGGTCAGCAGATCGAGACCATCCTGGCTAACATGGTGAAACCTGTCTCCACTAAACAAAATACAAAAAATTAGCCGGGCGTGATGGCAGGCGCCTGTATTCCCAGCTATTCGGGAGGCTGAGCGCAGGAGAATGGCATGAACCCGGAGGTGGAGCTTGTAGTGAGCTGAGATCGCACCACTGCACTCCAGCCTGGGCGACAGAGTGAGACTCCGTCTCAAAAGAAAAAAAAAAGCCTTATATTTGAGACACGGGGACAAATAAACAATTCCTTATATCTACAACATAACAAACATTTTAAAAATATATTGAATAAGTACATATATTTAACAAAAAATATGTACTGGTAGTATTTTAACATAAAAATTATCAGTAGCTTTGTGTATGTGTTTCTTTTAATGAGTTAAAAAGTTCATCGTTACTGATAATGAGTTTAAAGTGAATTAAGATTTTATGAACAATATTCACTATGATGGATCCTTACATTTTTTGCCAAAGTTGCTCAATAAACATTTTGCTCAAAAGAGATAAAAAGCCTTCCTTTTGTTCACATATTGAGGCTTACCTCAAACAGAATCCTGTATTTTAAATATTTAAGAAGGGTCATTTTTCTATTCCATTATAAGGCATGTTAACCATTATGGAAAACACTATAGCTACTTTCAGAACTTGTCTTTCGTATTCATATAGTTGATCCTTTAGGATTTTCGTCTAATGGTAGATAACACCTAGCTACAAATGCCCATTATTTAAAATGGTTTTGTAATACAGATATGCAATGCATAATGACATTTCAGTCAACAAGGGACTGCATATATGATGGTGGCCCCTAGGAACTGAAAAATTCCTGCTGCCCGGTAGCATCTTGATGATCTTGACCCTGAGTAGGCCTAGGCTAATGTGTAAGTTTATGTCTTTGTTTTTAACAAAAAAAAAAGTTTGAAGTGAAAAAAGAAAGAACTTTTAAAATAGAAAAAAGCTTATAGAATAAAGATTATAAAGATAATATTTTTGTACATCTGTTCAATGTGTTTCTGTTTTAAGCTAAGTGTTACTACAAAAGAATCAAAAAGTTTTTTAAAATTTAAGTTATTATAAAAGTTACAGCAAAATAAGATTATTAAAGACAAATTTAAAAAATAAATTTAGTATAGCCTAAGTGTACAGTGTTAATAAAATCCACAGTAGTGTACAGTAATGTCCTAGGCCTTCACATTCACTCACCACTCACTCACTGACTCATCCAGAGCAACTTCCTGTCCTGCAAGCTCCATTCACAACAAGTGCCCTAAACACATATCCCATTTTTAATCTTTTATACTGTATTTTACTGCACCTTTTCTATGTTTAGATACACAAATACTTAACATTATGTTACAACTGTCTATGACATTCAGTACAGTAACACACTATATAGGTTTATAGCCTACAAGCAATAGCTAGAGCACATAATCTAGGTGTGTAGAAGGCTCTACCATCTAGGTTTGTGTAGGTACACTCTATGATGTTTACAGAATGACGAAATAGCCCAATGACACATTTCTCAGAATATCCCCATTGTTAAGTGACATATGATGTAATTATGATCTTCAGTAATGACAAATTTTTTAAAAGGAGGGCACAGACATGGTTACCAGCTTCCTCACACATCTCTTTTTTCCACCCCCACATAAAAACACCACAGCTTGAGATATAAGCTCAACAGGACAAAGCTACACAAGTCGTAGTCACTTACACCACTCTAACAACCAAAACAAGAAACCAAAACTCCAGCTAATTTACTCCCTGGAATAGGATTAGAGAAGGTAAGCAAGAATAAATTCATCTACATATTCCTTTTATTAAAGCCTGTCCTTTGTTTCCACACAATCTGTAAGTGAAAACTCCATCAAAATGGTTCATTCAAAAAAGTGTCTACTATTAACAGAGCATAACAATATACATTTATGCTGTTGTGCATAGAGAACATTATCCAAATTTTCTACTGAGGAGCCAGGAGAAATTTAATGAAAATGAAACAATATGATTATTGACTACAGAAAGAATACCTTTTTTGGAGAAAAAACGTATACTTACTTAGTCAGCTGCCCTTTCTTCTTGTTGTTATCAGCTCCATTGTAAGTCACAGCTGCCAGTTTTCTGCTTCCATAGTTCTCGTAGTGGACATTGTTAGTAACATCTTTCAAGTCCTGCATGTGTGTTCTGTCATAAATAAACAGCAAGAGTTTGCTTCTATTAATAGCTAGGGGGTATAAAGCTAAAAAAGTTTTAATATAAATTCAAAATTTTACCAAAACAAAAATCTCAGATTTAAAATTAACAAAAGACTATTGTTAAGGAAGGTAGCATTCATCTGTTTTCCTTTACACTCAAAGTAGACCAATAAAAGATAAGCTAACTTGACACCAAATTTAGATTCCATAGAGATTTTAAGACCCATAGCAAGGACTTCATGACTAAAACACCGAAAGCAATGGCAACAAAAGCCAAAATTGACAAATGGGATCTAATTAAACGAAAGAGCTTCTGCACAGCAAAAGAAACTACCATCAGAGTGAACAGGCAACCTACAGAATGGGAGAAAATTTTTGCAATCTATCCACCTGACAAAGGGCTAATATCCAGAATCTACAAAGAACTCAAACAAATTTACAAGAAAAAAACAAACAACTCCATCAAAAAGTAGGCAAAGGATATGAACAGACACTTTTCAAAAGAAGACACCTATGCAGCCAACAGACACATGAAAAAATGCTCATCATCACTGGTCATCAGGGAAATGCAAATGAAAACCACAATGAGATACCATCTCACATCAGTTAGAATGGCAATCATTGAAGTCAGGAAACAGCAGATGCTAGAGAGGGTGTGGAGAAATAGGAACACTTTTACACTGTTGGTGGGAGTGTAAATTAGTTCAACCATTGTGGAAGTCAGTGTGGTGATTCCTCAAGGATCTAGAACTAGAAATACCATTTGACCCAGCCATCCCATTACTGGGTATATACCCAAAGGATTATAAATCATGCTACTATAAATCATGCACACCTATGTTTATTGTGGCACTATTCACAATAGCAAAGACGGAACCATCCCAAATGTCCATCAATGATAGACTGGATTAAGAAAATGTGGCACGTATACACCATGAAATACTATGCAGCCGTAAAAAAGGATGAGTTCATGTCCTTTGTAGGGACATGGATGAAGCTGGAAACCATCATTCTCAGAAAACTATCACAAGGACAGAAAACCAAACACTGTATATTCTCACTCATAGGTGAGAATTGAACAATGAGATCACTTGGACGCAAGGCGGGGAACATCACACACGGGGGCCTGACAGGAGGTGGAGGGCTGGGGAAGGGACAGCATTAGGAGAAATACCTAATGTAAATGATGAGTTGATGGGTGCAGCAAACCAACATGGCACATGTATACCTATGTAACAAACCTGCACGTTGTGCACATGTACCCTAGAACTCAAAAGTATAATAAAAAAAAAGAAAAGAAAAAGAAAAGAGAAAGAGAAATGGGCATAGGAGGGAAGACTTTCTTCTAGGGCATTTGAGATTGTCAAGCCCAGAAGACAGGCACCACCTTTCCACCTTATGCCTCATTAATGGAAATAACACAAAGCCCAGATCTAAGGCAGAGCTTCCCAACTATGGGCCTGCATCTCAATCTTCACCTTCCAGGAACCAGGCAGTGTCTTCTGGGCTGATTACTTCCAGTTTACCTCATTGTGATGTCCAAATATTATAGCTCCCCTCTCCATGATGATCATGGAAAATATCAGCGGCTCCAAATTCCAATTGTTTCACCTTAGAAAACAAATCTGAGAATCCCCCTACCACCAAGCACAGTACCTGGATACAACAGGCCCTCAATAAATATTTGCTCAGCCAATGCAAGGATAAATGAATGAAATTCCTCATCCCTGTATTCATTTCTGAATACGTGCTGGTGAAAATCTAGCTCTAAACATCTTTCAGATTTAGTACATTGAGGTATCAAAAAGAAAAAATAAAAGGACGATGCAAACGAAGTCAGGAGCTGGCACAGAAAGTGCAATCAGATTCTGCTTCCCCTGTAATTAAGAGTGCCCAATGCCGCTGACTTAGGCGATGACAGCGTGCAGCTTGCCCGCCCGCCCTGGGCGCCTGGGAGGGCGGGCAGCCCTCAGGATGCCGCTGCACAACACGTTCGCCACCTTATCAAGAATTCCACAGCCACAGGAAGATTTTTCACCCCGCCATAACCCCCGCGGGCTGCCCTGTGCTGTCACATGTCCCCGCTGCTCACAGAAAGAAAGCCACTAGGGAGGCCCTCAATGGAAATATTACCCCCTATCCAGGCTAGCATGGGCTTGATCGCCCCTGATTATTTCTGATCACTGTCACTGGGCCAAGAGCACAGCGAAGTCAAGAAAGACATGGCCTTATTAGTGAGAGCGCAGCGGTCTGGGTAGGCAGCAGTGGCGTGGAGGACCTGCTTTTGTGAGGGCAGTGAAGAGAGGGGAAGGAGTGGTGTCTTTATATTGAGATATTTTGAGATTCCTGCTTTCTCCACTCACTTCAACTGCCCAAATAGGTTCTGCAGGTTCCGGAAGGTTCTAGAACTTGTACAGGATCGAACCTACAGCTTCTCATGGAACAAACCCAGAACCAAGAAAATCTGGCGGAAATCACCTTCTTTAACTCCTTTGAGGTCTAGACCAGAAATTAAATAGTGCTTAATCTGTTACTTTAAAGAAGCCTAGTTCTAACTTTACCTCAGCTCGCTCCCTCTTTTGCCTAGGATAGGAAGGGTGGGTGCAAATGGTCAGCTCCCTGTAGGTCAGCCTCTTGGAGCCCTAAGTTTCCCGCCACTTCTATGCACTACAGGCTTTGCCCAGGGTGGGATCCTCAGCCCAGGGACCTTGTTTGTCCTCCGCCTCTTGATGCTGGTGCCTGCTGCCCAGCCACATACCCTCAGATTCATTTTTAAAGAAACGTCAACAGCTGTTAAATGGCAAATGAGCCTTTCAAAGAGGTGGGATGACTTTGAAAAAGGGCTTGAGGACAGCAGTCGACCTCTGACCGTCTCCCCTCAGATGCTCTCTCCATCCCACGCTCTCTCCCTGTCCCCGACCTCTGCTTTCCCAGCGAGCCTGCCTGCTCTTCAACGCTCCTCCCTGCCCGCTTGTGCTGTCTCAACACCTCCCATGTTGCTTGATTCCTAAAATAACATAGAGGAAAACTTTTTTTTTTTTTTTTTTTTTTTGAGACGGAGTCTCCCTCTGTCGCCAGGCTGGAGTGCAGTGGTGCAATCTCGGCTCCTTGCAACCTCCGCCACCTGGGTTCAAGTGATTCTCCTGCCTCGGCCTCCTGAGTAGCTGGGACTACACGCGTGTGTCACCACACCTGGCTACTTTTTTTTTTTTTTTTTTTTTTTTTTGAGACGGAGTCTCGTTCTGTCGCCCAGCCTGGAGTGCAGTGGCATGATCTCTGCTCACTGCAAGGTCAGCCTCAGGGTTCATGCCATTCTCCTGCCTCAGCCTCCCGAGTAGCTGGGACTACAGGCGCCCGCCACCACGCCCTGCTAATTTTTTGTATTTTTAGTAGAGACGGGGTTTCACCGTGTTAGCCAGGACCTTGACCATCTCTTGACCTTGTGATCCACCCGCCTCGGCCTCCCAAAGTGCTGGGATTACAGGCGTGAGCCACTGCGCCCTGCCAAAAATATTTTTTTAAATAAAGAAAATAAATCCTCGGCTGGGTGCGGTGGCTCACGCCTGTAATCCCAGCACTTTGGGAGGTGGAAGCGGGCAGATCACAAGGTCAGGAGATCGAGACCATCCTGGCTAACACGGTGAAACCCCGTCTCTACTAAAAATACAAAAAATTAGCCTGGCGTGGTGGCATGCGCCTGTAGTCCCAGCTGCTGGGGAGGCTGAGGCAGGAGAATGGTGTGAACCCGGGAGGTGGAGCTTGCAGTGAGCCGAGATTGTGCCACTGCGCTCCAGCCTGGGCGACCAGGAGAGACTGTGTCTCAAAAAAAAAAAAAAAAAAACCCATAAATCTCCCAAAGCAGTTACTGAAGGATGACCTTTCTATGAAAGAGTATTCATCTTTATATTATCTATTTAAATACTAGACAAGAAACTGTAGATTAGCTACTACTGAAGCTCATAAAATCTAAGAGAAACTGTCTTTTAGCAATATTACTAAGGTAATATGTGAGTTTTTATTAATACATAATAATATATTTCAGATCACATATCAAGTTGTTTTCAAACTAGGGAATTTTGGAATAAATTTCTGTTTCTTCGAGTTGTCTAGGTGAATGTGGTATTTTGGTTAAACAAATTTTTGTTTATAGCATCTCTATCATATATAAAATCAATACATATGAGATAAATCCACAATACATATGGGATGATGTCATCATTATTTAATAATTCAAGACACTGAAGATACCCTCAGCTGCTCTATGGGTATCCTTTACCAATGCAGTGTTCTTGGATATATGTGGGGTGGCAATACTCTGTATTGTCAGTCCTCCCTCTTTTCATCATGTATTCTATTTCAAACTTCCTATATCTGCCATCATTCATCTTCACCACGTTACTAAAACTCCCTTCTGGGAGACAAACATAAAGCTGTATTGTTGGCTGCGTGTGGTGGCTCACGCCTGTAATCCCAGCACTTTGGGATGCCAAGGCGTGTGGATTACACGAGCTGAGGAGTTTGAGACCAGCGTGGCCAACATGGTGGAACCCCATCTCTACTAAAAATACAAAAATCAGCCAGGCGTGGTGGTGGGCACCTGTAATCCCAGCTGCTTGGGAGGCTGAGGCAGGAGAATTGCTTGAACCCAGGAGGTGGAGGTTGCAGTAAGCCAAGATCGTGCACTGCACTCCAGCCTGGGTACAAGAGTGAGACTCCATCTCAAAAAAAAAAGTGTATCATTGTACATTTTTATCATTCCTTACATCCAGAAAACCCTTACTGTTACTTTACAATCCAGCTTCTTGAATCTCCCCCTTTGTGAATAAAATGTGATATTCAATTACTCTGATTCATATAGTACTGACATTTCCATGCAATTCTCTGATAGTTCACTCCCCTTAGTCCTAAGTCTGGGTTTTCCAAAAATCTCATCCCCCAGACTCTGTCCCTTGATAAATTCATGTTCTCTTATAGCCACAACAGTTACTTCTAAAGCTCTACCACTCCACTTCAGGCACGTCAGGCAAAATAAATAAGCAGGCAGGATCAAGATTTTACAGCACAATTTTGCAGGTAATTTTAAGAAGCCTAAGAAGCTTAAGAAGAAACCTAAGAAGGTTACCAAAAAAATCCTATAATAGAGAGGAACATTAAAAAGGAGAAATAAGATATTCACTTCGCAAAATTACTCCTTTGGGATTCTAGTTACTAAACTCCATCTTGCAGTTTGATATGTATGAGTTACTGCCCAGAATATACAGACAGTCCTTCCATCCTGTGCACTGGGATGATCACTTCCACTTCTTCAAATCCAGCTTAAAGCATCACTGCCTCCATGAAGCCTACTCCAGCCAGAACTGTTCACTTGCCTCCTCTCTGCTCATGTCCTATATATTACACAAGCAGAGGTCACCAACAGTATTTTTCATCAACAGTTTAGAGCAGTGCTGCCAAATAAAAATACCATGTCAATCATACAAGTAATTTAAAATTTTCTTAGTAGCCACTTTTAAAATAGGGAAAAGGTGAAATTAATCAATTTTATTTAACCTGATACATCCAAAACATGATCACTACAGTATACGATCAATATAAAAAATTATGGAGATTTTTTTCCATGCTCAGTCTTAGAAATCGGTGGTATATTTTATATTTGCAGAACATCACAATTCAGACTACCCACATTTCAAAGATTAATAGCCACATGTGGCTACAGGCTGCTGTACTATTTAATAAAAAGTGCATATCTAGAGTCTAGCCCCTTGCTCTATAAAGTGTGATCTACCATCCAGCAGCATCAGCATCACCTGGGATCTTGTTAGAAATGTAGAAACACAGCCCATCTCAGAACTACTAGAAGAACTAAATTTAACAGGATGCCCAGGATTGGAATGCATAGCAAAGACTGAGAAGCAGTAAATTAGATCACATATACCTTGGGAGTCTTACAGAATTGCTATTGCCATTCAACTATGATATGGTATTACCCCACTGACTAATATAGAACACTGTATTTAAATAACAATAGCTTTTCTATGAATCATGTTTTCTCTACACTGTCCAATGCAATTTTCTGAAATGATGAAAATCTTCGTATATGTGCTGCACAAAATGGCAGCCACTTGCCACATGTGGCTGCTGAGCACTTGAAATGTATCTGGAGCAAAAGAGAAATTGCATTTTTAATTTAATTCATTTAACTGATGTAAACATTTGGCAAATGACTATCATACTAGATAGTACAACTCCAGGAGAATTGGTTACTATGTCACAGTTTCATCTCCAGGAGAGTCCTTACGACAAATTTGGAAAGTTCTAGTCAAGATAATTCTTCTGATTAACTGTACTTCTTCTTTTTTTTAATTTTATGAAGTCATATTTACCATCTTACACTGGCTAAGGGCAAATTTGCATCTTACCTCTAAGGAAGGATAATAAAAGTTACAACATGTGCTTTGTATGTATTAATATTATTCCAGCTTATCATCAATTAACAATACTAATATCCATACCTGCACAGTCTTTTTAGTTCTATGAGAAGGACCTGGGTACTCTGGAGAATACAAATCTGTGAGGAATAATGAGTTGATTAATGTCGACTTTCCCAATCCAGATTCCCCTAAAAGAAATAAGGGAAAATATCTGTTAAACTCACCCATTTTACCCAACCTTAAATATTCAACAGATGCTATAATCCAACTTGCTTTATGCAAGTACTTCTTGGTGAGACAATGAAATGACATTAGAAAATATGCTACAAAGAGTATCTTGTCCTCAGTTTCTTAGCTATCAAATTAGACTCATGTTTCCAAGGATTCTTTTCAGCCTTCTAATTATACTTATATTCATTAAAAGTAATGTATCTAATAATTTACATTTTTAACAGTAATGTATTCCCAAGGAAAAAATTCAGTCATTTAAAAAAAAAATCCAAGTTGGATTATATATCACTGCTTCAGTGAAATAAAGTTTTTCTTTATTAATAGACAATAATGGATGACCAAAAGAAATCATGCAGCTACAAAAAGCAAAAATCTGCTAATACGAAGAATAATTAATCACAATGAACATCTCCACATAAAATTCTAAATCACAAAAAATACTTTCTAATTTAGCCACCCATCAGCCTAAACATAAGGGTGCTTCTCCATAAACCAGAATCCAAAAAAATCTTAGGTAATTACTTTTTCTACCGCTTCTACTCGAGGTAGACACAAAGGAAGCTACGGCATGATTTCCACTCTGATCACATACTCTTTTTTGACTCTCCATGTCTAGTCCAATATACATAGTCTAGTGTATAGTAACTATTACAAGTATACCAAAATATAAATGGCTTCAAGGTATATATAACCTAAGGTTAAAACAAATTAGAATTCATATTATGATAATTAACATGGCACAGAGTTAAAGTATTTATTGTTAATAATTCACTTAGAATAATAGGCATGTTTAGCCTAAGTAACCGATGGCACAATATTTATATGTCTAGGAGGAATTCTTTTTATATTAGCTTTCAAAAGAGATAAGATCCTTTCCACATGGTTTGGGCTTACCCCTTTGACTGAGAGCATGCCACTTTTTACTAGATGTAAAAATGCCATAAAGGTCTAAGTCACAGGAAAGTAACACGGGTTGGCCACACCTGATTCTTTCCTAACTCTTACACCTTGAAGGCAGAAAGACTAGAATAAAACCCAAGCATTTGGATGTTACCAGAAATATCTATAATATTTCCTTTTGGAAACATAAATGAAAATTTTAGTATATACAACGTTTTGGGAAATTAAAAACAAAAGTATGCTAATTAAAATATTAACACTGTACTCAATAAATCATGTTTAGAGGGCTTTTTTTCAGTTTTTTCCCTTTTTATTTGTGGTGAGGAGTGGGGGAACAAGAGGACGCAGGACAAAGGGAAAAGAGAGAGGAAGAAAAATAAAAGTCTGAAAGGTAATACAGTAAAATGTAAATGGTGGCTACTCTGGGGATAGTACAACGAGGGTGAGATTTTTTTCTTAGTTTCTTATACTTCTGGGGGCTGCAAACTTCCTTCAACATGATTCTATTATTTTCATAATTTAAAAAGCATTATTCAGTGGCATCAGCAAAACGGCAAATTAAAAAGCTCGAAGACTCATTCCCTCACAGAAACCCCAAAAACAACCAGAAACTAGTTGAATTAACCTTACAGGACCTGTGAAAAACAGTCAAATGTCTATAGCAACAAAGCAAATGCCCAATTAAGAAAAAAAAAAAAACATGTAAAACTTTTGTGACATTTTTCTGTGATCTTGTCCCACCCCTTCTGCAGTTTATCTGGGTCTGGAGGAGGCAGCAAACCAACTCCCATTTCATTCTCTTCAAATGGGCGGGAAGAGTGCAGACCTAACTCGTAAAATTTTACCCTCTCTGGTCGGCCAGAAGGACTGCTTCCTGTTTACCTAACTGGCACCTCATCCGGTAAGAGAAGCAATGGGCGCCGTTTATGAAAGCTGCAAGGCTACACAATATGTTTACGCCATAAGGAACTAGAAAAAGAAGAGCAAACTAAACTCAAAGCTAGCAAAAACAAGAAAAAAATAAAGATTAGAGCAGAGATAAATAGAAGAGATTTTTAAGAGTAGAAATCGGGCCGAGCATGGCGACTCACGCCTGTAATCCCAGCATTTTGGGAGGCTGAGGAGGGTGGATCACCTGAGGTCAGGAGTTCAAGACCAGCCTGACAAACATGGTGAAACCCTGTCTCTACTAAAAATACAAAATTAGCTGGGTGTGGTGGTGCGTGCATGTAATCTCAGCTGCTTGGGAGGCTAAGGCAGAAGAATCGCTTGAACCCAGGAGGCGGAGGTTGCAGTGAGCCGAGATCGCGTCACTGCACTCCAGCCTGGGCAAGAAGAGTAAAACTCTGTCTCAAAAAAAAAGAAAGAAAGGAAGAAAGAAAAGAAAAGGAAAGAAACAAAGAAGAGAAAGAAAGAAAAAGAAAGAAAGAAAAGGAAAGAAAGAAGGAAAAGAAAGAGAGAGAGAGAAAGAAAGAAAGAAAGAAAAGAATAGAAATCAGCCGGGCTCAGTGGCTCATGCCTGTAATCCCAGCACTTCGGGAGGCTGAGATGGGCAGATCACGGGGTCAGGAGATTGAGACCATCCTGCCCAACATGGTGAAACCCCGTCTCTACTAAAAATACAAAAATTAGCTGGGCGTGGCGGCACGTGCCTATAATCCCAGCTACTCCGGAGGCTGAGGCAGGAAAATTGCTTGAACCCGGGAGGTGGAGGTTGCAGTGAGCCGAGATCGCACCACTGCACGTGCTCCAGCCTGGCGACAGGGCTAGACTCCGGCTCAAAACAAACAAACAAAATAGAAATCAAAACCAATTGGTAGTTCTTCAAAAGAATAAACGAAATTGACCACCCATAAACTAGATTCAGAATAAAAGAGAGACTCAAATTACTAAAATCAGAAATAAAAGTGGGGGCTGGGCATGGTGGCTGACGCCTGTAAACTTAGAATTTTGGGAGGCCGAGGTGGGGGGATGTTTTCAGCTCAGAAGTTCAAGACCGGCCTGGGCAACGTGGCAAAACCCTGTCTCTACTAAAAATACAAAAAAATTACCCGGTCGTGGTGGCACATGTCTGTAATCCTAGCTACTCAGGAGGCTGAAGCAAGAGAATTGCTTGAACCCGGGCGGCGGAGGCTGCAGTGAGCCGAGATCGCACCACTGCACTCCAGCCTGGGTGACAGAAAGAGACTCTGTCTCAAAAAAAAGAAATAAAAGTGGTTCATGATTTTCCTAGTTAAGGACTGGACTGTTTGCCACCACCCCACCCCCTGCTTTTTTGAGTAACTTCCCTTTTTGGAAACAGTGATGAAGGTTTCTCCCTTTACTCTAAACAGTGTGTACCTTGTAGTACTATCTGCCATCAAATTTCTAAATGCTTTCTGCTTTTTTAATACTCTTTAAAAAGTAGCAAATGCATAGTTATACTTTCAGTTAAGATTATATTTTTTCCCATTGGATTTTTTCTTTATCTTTTAAATTCTTAACATTGACTATGTGAAGTAATACGCTGTATACCCTGAACTCAGCTATGAGGTATTTAACATATCATGGGATATATAAATAAATTAACTTCCATCAATTCCTAGACTACTTACACTGAAATTATGGACCAAAGCTTTCTAATTCAATTCCCAAGTGGTATTAAAACCAAACTGTATTGTATTTCAAGAAATTTTATCCACGGTTACAAAAGTTTAAAAACTTATCAAACGTGGGAAAACTGCAATTTAAAGATAAATGATTAGGTTTCCTGTTTTTTTAAGACCAACTACAATGTGAACCATAACTACACTAACTGGGTGTTCTCTATCAAAGTCAACGCTGCAAACAACAAAGGGTATCATCTGGCCAAGAAAAAGATAATTTCTGATTCCAATTCAACACAGCTCCTGTGTAACAGGTGTTTCTCTAGTTCTCAGCTCCACATTTATGCTTGAGTTATTTCTATGCTAGTTGTAGTTTTCTTTTTAAGTTGCCTCTGGGCAAAGTAAACCTTTCATAACAGATTGAGAACTGTTCCATTTCCTCAACTCTAAGATACAATTTTGCCCCCCAATATTTCTAAAAACAAATGTCTCATAATCAAAATGTAATTGACTGTACTATTTAACCTCCCTCAAATCAAATTTGATTATATGTTTCAGAGTAGATCTTATCTTAGAATCAAGGAAGCAGGAAAATCAAAGCACTTCTTCCCCTAGAATTGAATTCAATTAGAAAAGCCAAATCAATAAGACATTAATTATTTTGTCCTATAATTGAGAACTTTATATTTAATTCTTAGAACAATTTATTCTGAACTAAAGGGATTTCTATTTCCTTCTAAATTGGAAGACCCAAAGAAACAGAAGCCTTTAACACAAACTTGGATGAGAAATAAGGAAAGTAACCAAGACCATCTCCCACCTTGAGGCTCATGAGGTGAAACAAAAGCTCCCGCTTGAGAGAGTTATATGCCACAGGGGAAATGACCCTCAAAGAGACAAGTTTCATTCAGAGTAAGGAGGCAGGAAAAATGGGTACCAAAAAGTAGTTGAAAACTCCGTCTGCTTTTTCTGGTTCTGTACATAAGGAGCTTGGAAGTTGCCACTCCATTCTAAGAAGTAAAAAACTGAACAGATCTCATCTTTAAGAGCAGTATCCAACCTTTAAGAGCAGTGAGGACACAAGGCAATGATCCAGCAATTGCTCTTCTTGATGTTTACCCAGCTAAGTTAAAAACTTAGATCCACACAAAGTCTTGCACACAGGTATTTGCAGCAGCTTTATTTATATTTGCCAAGATGTGGAAGCAATCACAATGTCCTTCAGTAGTCGAATGGATAAATACATTGTGGTACATCCAGGAAATGGAATATCACTCAGCACCAAAAAGAAATTAGCTAACAAGCCATGAAAAGACATGAACCAATGTATACTGGTAAGTGAAAGAAGCCAGTCCAGAAAGAGTACATACTGTATAATTCCATTACTATAATTCCATAATTATAGTGAGCAAGATACTTGCATTTTTGGTTTTCTTACATATCGAATTAGTATAAGAGTATGAACTATGAGGAATAAATTAGATAATATATGTGAAATCTAAGCACAGTGCCTGGTACACATTAAGTGCTCAATAAGTAGTTGCATTATTTCTGTGATTCATTGAAGGAAATTAGAAAGACTTGAAAGTTTGATATGACAGAAGCAAGAATATAAATAACAAAATTTTTAAAAACACTTAAGGCAAAAACTTGGAAACAATGGGAAGTTAGCAAATTCCACATTAAAAGACTAATAGGTCTTTTGGATATGGACAAATCAAGTGCTTAAAAAGTAAAATGATTTAAATAATATGCTTAATTGTCAAATATATACACAGAAATTTCTACCCTGAGAATAAACATATTTTTGAAACCTACGGAATACTTAAATAAGCTGATCCTATGTAAGGCTACACAGAAAAATAAATCAATACTGGAACCTACAGATCATATTCTCTGAAGGTAGTGAAATTAAAAATTAACAAAAAATAACGTAATCCATCTGCCTACTTACATATCTCTCTAACTCTTCTTATGTGAAAATTACTCAAATACAAACAAAATGAGTATTACACATAAGAAACTAAGATATGTGACTAAAGTATTCAGAGAAAAAACCATGCTTAAAATAAGCCTAAAGAAAATAACTCAACCATCAGTGTGGTTCTTGGTGAAACTGTAAACTGGTACAGCTTTTCTGAAGAATAATTTGGTAATCTATCAAAATTTAAATCCACATGCCTTTTGACCCAGGGTTTCACTTTCAGAAATGTATATTACAGAAGCATTTATATGTATGCCTAGAAATCCAAGGAACCTAAGCACTGTTTGTAACTATAAGCATCCATCTTCATTAATAGCTGACTGTATAAATCATGATAAAGATATTTTAGAATACCACATAATTGCAAAGAATATGCAGACAGGAATATATGTACAGTATATTCAGTGACAGGGAAAAACAGTCACAGAACAGTATGTATAGCACGGCACTGTTTACACACAAAAAAATTGACATGGGAATGCCTGGCGTATATAAAAGTATTTAAAAAATGGCAAAAGACTTGCACCAGTTTAATGCTTATCTCTAGAGACAGGACTGGAAATGAAGGCAGGAGAAAAAAGGAAACTCACCTTTTACTAAATGTCTTTAGAATTTAGTTTCTTAAAAATAAAAATGTATATTTTATAAATTTTTCTTTCTTTGGGAGGCTGAGGGGAGGGTAATAATAAAAGGGAATATACCAAGTTTCTAATAGTGTTTATTTCTAGATGGAAAAGGTAGTGAAACATTTAAATTTTCTTTCTTTGTATATCAGTTTTTCTACAAGAACCATAAATTATATAATATTTAATTTTAACTTTTAACTCTTTAAAGGGGTTGATAATATGTTATACTACAAAGAGGTCAAGAAGAATGCCTGAGAACAGGCTACCTGCAAATATAATGATTGGGAGTACTGGGATAAGAGTTAAGAGAAAAATGAGTATTGAGTCCAGTAAGATACTACAGAGCAAATGAAAGGGAAGCATCAGGCGCAGGTTACTGCAGATGCTGACAACTACAGATCCAGACGGCTGTACTGCAGGAATTCTCAATCTTGGCACTACTGACATTTTGGGTTGGACAATTCTTTATTGTGAGGAGTGTCTTGTTCGTTGAAGGATGCTTGGCAGCATCCCTGGCCTTCACCCATTAGATGCCAGTTAGCCTCCCTCCTCCCCAGCTGTGACAACCAAAAGTGCTTCCAGACATTGACAAATTTCCCCTGGGGAGCATTTTTCAAATTTTGAATCCCCAGATCATCTAGCACTGATACCACTATGCATGGAAAATAATGACAGTGACAGCCAGTAAGTTGTAAATTATTCTGTG
Organism: Gorilla gorilla gorilla; assembly: GCF_029281585.2. Lineage (NCBI taxonomy): Eukaryota > Metazoa > Chordata > Mammalia > Primates > Hominidae > Gorilla > Gorilla gorilla. Next base: position 73,006,203 of record NC_073230.2, on the reverse strand, counting down.
TGCCAGTATTTTACAAGCATTGACTTAGTCAACCTTTATAATCCCATGAGATTGATACTACAGGTTGTGTATCACTTATCCAAAATGCTTGGGACCAGAAGCATTTTGGATTTGGGGCTTTTTCAAATTTTAGAATATTTGCATTGCTCATCAGTTCAGCATCCCTAATCTGAAAATCCAAAATCCAAAAATTGGTTCAATGAGCATTTCCTTTGAGTATGATGTCAGCATTCAAAGTTTCAAACTTCGGAGTATTTGAGATTTCAGATTTTTGGATTAGGGATATTCAGTCTGTATCATTATTGTTACCATTTGGAAACAAAATGAAATAACTTGCTGGTGCCAAATAGTTAATAAGGGGTAATGTCAGTATTTGACACTAGGCAGCATGTTCTACTGCCTTTCTAAATACCCACTCTCATTTATCCATTAAAGACTCTGTCCCCAAATTCCCAAGTACCTTCCTAATCTGGTTAACCAGGTTGGACCATATCTGACATGGGATATTTTACCAGTATCTTCATTAACAATAATACTTAATATTTTTATTCAATAACTATAAGAAAGACACTGAGCTAGGCACTTTACATGCATTCAATGACTGCAATAATTACAAAACTCTGCATAAGATTCTTTACACAATTTTACAGATAAGTAAGTAAACAAAACCTCTGAGAAGTAACTTGCCAATGACAAATATCTCTACCAAGTAGCAGAGCTACAGCTCAATCTGAATGGCAGATCTCATGTCCCTAATCATACTATACTTCCCAGACTCTGAGCAGATGAAAGGAACATGCTTCTTGACCTCTTTGTCCTGACCCACTTAGTCTTTTTTTTTTTTTTTTTTTTTGAGAAGAGTCTCACTCTGCCGCCCAGGTTGAAGTAAGTGGCACAATCACAGCTTACTGCAACTTCTGCCTGCTGGGCTCAAGTGATCCTCCCACCTCAGCCTCCCAAGTAGCTGAGACTACAGGTGCATGCCACCATGTCCAGCTAATACGTTTCTAAGAGATGAGGTCTCACTATGTTGTCCAGGCTGGTCTCAAACTCATGGATTCAAGCAATCCTCCCGCCTCAGCCTCCCAAAGTGCTGGGATTACATGTGTGAGCACCAGGGCCACTGCTTTTACTGCACTACCCACAATGAGTTTCAAATGGAAAAGTAAAGGATAAAGCAATTCAAAATTTAGAAGAGGAAGAAGAGAGAAACTAAGTTCAATAGCCTTTAATCTTGTCAGACTGAGTACTTCTACCTACCCCTAGTATCAAATCCCACATCTGTCCTGAAACTAAATCCTAACCTCTTTAGCAGGCTGAGAAAGAGGGAAAAAAGAACCTTTTACAAGATATGATAATAGATCTATGTCCTTTCAAGAATAACACTGATTCAGTGAATATTCTTCTAAAGTACGGTCAAAACCCATTGAGCAAGCTCATACAGATGAGATGTTTGTAGGTTATTGTATTGTCTTAATGATTCTATTATCATAACACAGAGGTTACCAAAATGTCATTCAAATAAGCCTGATAAAATGCAGTTTATTTCCCATAAGCAAAGTCACCTTACTCAAATCACTGTGACTGTATGACATTGCTATGGGAGCTCTAAAAGCGAACTATTGTGTAATGAGTGAGCAGTCCTTTTACTTGGTAGCAGAGGAAAACACAGCACCTGAGAAATATGAAAATAGTTTGGTAATACTATTCTTCCCTGGAAATTTTTCCTAAGAAGTACCCTGAAGGTGTAAATTAAGTGTATTCCCAATTTTTCTGTGCTTCCTTAAGTATCACATACCCTTAATCTATCTCATTTTTTTTTCAAAAGTACCAATAATTGTGAGAAAGTAGTTGTGTAACTTTGAAAAAGTCTAGGGGCAAAGGTTATAGTAGTCCATTAGAGCTTAAAATTTCCTTGAAATCTCTTATCTCAGTTCCATCAATAAATTCGTCTTGTGACCTTGGGCAAACCATAACTTCTGTGTGTCAGCGCCCTTATCTATGAAATGCAGATAACAGCAGTACCTACAACAACACAGAGTGGTTGTGAGGAATAAGTGATCTCATTGGAATCATACCTTGGCACAGTGGACACTTCAATATCAATAATAGGTAGTTGCAATGGAATATATTTTATTACTATTCATGTTTTTTCACAGATAAAGAAAGGACCCTAGTGTAACTACTAAGAATAAGGGTCAAAGGTGAAGTAGACAGCCTTAAGAAGGGAATAAACATTTGAAACAGGGATGCAGGGGGATGGAGTAGAAGAGTAAGGTTGGCAATTTATTGACACTAAAGGGTACTGGCCTCAAAATAAATAAAAAGGAATGTTGAAAGCAGTGAGGCTCTGCCTGAGTTGGGACATTAATATTAATTTCTACTCACATTTAGTAGATAATATTTACTTCCATAGCAAAATGTCAGATGGCCTATAATTACAAGACAAAATATAGCAGTCTTGTTCTAATAACCTCAAAGTGACTTATAACTACAATTGATCCTTGCTCACTGGCATTACTAAAGGGAGGAAGTAGTGTCATTAATGCAAAAGAATAGAGAACTATAATCAGTCCTATCAAATCAAACTCTACTTAAACACAAAATCTGTGGAAACAACCCAAATCCAGTGTACTTCTGCATTATTAAGAAAACATTTAAGAATAATAGAGTTCAGAATAATATATATACTGGCTTAAGAAAAAACTACTCAAGATAAAAAGACTATCTGTAACATTTCATATTTCTTCAAACTAATATTTTAATAAACACAATATTTTTTAATGTTCCAAGTTAATGTCTATTTCACATTTATTTTGACTTTGAAATGCACTGTACATGTTTTGCAACAATGTCGTTATCATTCCCTCATTTTACTGCAGCTTAAGGGTAAATAACTGGATTAAAAATTTCTTTGTTCTCATTAAAACAAAATATAATATTTACAATTTAAGGTGTTACTCTATGAAAATAATGAAACAAGAGTAACTAGAGTCAGTAATACAACACTGTACATTAAGCTAATAAGCAGGTTAAAATAACACATGTCTTTCTTATCTTTGAGGTCTCACTGATGAAAGCCATGTATTTCGTCACTCTTCAAGAATGTTAAATTTCAAGCCTAACAATAAAATATTCATCAAATATTTGTTCATAAGGTTTTGAAGAAAGTCGCAATAATATCTGTTTATAATAGCTAATGTCAGGTTTCTTCAGGTCTTTGGGATTGGGCTCCTACAGTATTTATAATAAAAGGATCTGAGAAGTCCTGCTTTAAAGATAATTGCTTATCTTTGCTTTACTCAGCATCTCAACTTTGTATCCATTTCTTATTAATCTCTAGATTTTCTGAGACTAAAAGTAGTAGTATCTGACACTTTATAAGTGATCATTAAATTTTTATCAAATAAATGAATGAGGAATGCAAAGATAAGATGTAGTCTTTGCCCTTAAAAAGTTTAGTATGGTAGAAGAAGTAAGATATGCAAACAAACAACGAACAAATAAACAAGGCAGAATTTTATCAAGACCATGAATGAGATACCCCAAAGAGAAAGAATTTCAGGAAACTGAGAAATCACACCAGCCTGGAAAGGAGGTCACATTTCAATGAGGCTTTGAAAGATGGAGTATCATTTCAATAAGCATTTCAACTTTCTGGGATATCTGCAGATACAAGGGGCCACTTTTACCATTTTGTAGCTATTGTATAGAAAAGAAAGCAAAGGATTTTTAGAAACAGAATCTTTAAGTCCTTTCAGAATGTTTTACCATGTTAGGGTTGAGGCAAGAGGAAAGCCTCAGAGGAGCTGGTGATAACATTGTGGAGCTTTTCTATCTTCTTCCTCTAACTCCTTCCTTCATTTTTCTCCTGGGTTTTGAAATCAATTTTGTTCAAATTCAAATCCTAGTTCAATCACATACAAGTATGTGACCTTGATCAAGATACTTACTCTATTAATTAAATGCACAGGGCTTGACATTTTAAAAAGCACCTCAAATGAAACCTATTATTAAGAGGTGAGACAGCAGCAAACTACGGTTCTTAACTAAAATACATATTAGTGTCATCCCAGGAGCTACTTCAAAATAGATGAATATTCCATCCTTGACCCAAAGCCCAGAATATCTAGGCAAGTGTTTCCAGGAATACTTTGAAGAAGCTTCCCAAAATGATTTGAAAGGTAGATAAAATTAAGAAATTCTTATGTTCATGTTGTCCTCTCCATAAAAAGAAAATTAAGAAATTCTAGTAAATAAAGGATGACATAGGGCAATATGCCAGATTACATCAACATTTAAAGGTGGCCCATAGGAAAGGATCCTAATAAAGCAGCTTCAACACAACCAGGCAAACCAGGAGGCAGAAGCGCAAAAAGTGAGGAAGAGTTTCAAGGAAAAATGGTCAATAATGCCAAATAAGTTAAAGAAAAATACAATCAGAATGCCTTTTACTGACCTTTAATAAAAGTAGTTTTGCATTAAGGGGAGAAGCCAAATGGTGATAAATTAAGTACTGGATGGGAAATTTAAAAGTAGAGGTTTATTTTTTCTTTGCATCTGGCTATAAAATGACGAAAAGATACCACACCAAGATGTTTTGCCAAGGGAGGGCGCTATTCTTTGTTTTACTTTTTAATAAACTTAATCTGGTGAAGATTTAATCTGTGAAGAACAATCCAGATCAGGCGTCCCCAACCCTCAGTCCGTGGCCTGTTAGGAACCGGGCCACACAGTAGGAGGTGAGTGGTGGTGAGCTTTACTGCTGGAGCTCCGCCTCCTGTCAGATCAGCGGCAGCATCAGACTCTCAAAGGAATGCAAACCCAGCTGTGCACTGCGCATGTGAGGGATCTAAGTTGCGTCCTCCTTATAAGAATCTAATGCCTCATGATCAGTTTCATCCTGAAACCATCCATCACCCATCCCCCGCCCCCACACACACACCCACACACACCCTGGCAGAAAAATTGTCTTCCATAAAACCAGTCCCTGGTGCCAAAAAACTGGGAGCCGCTAGTCTAGACTACATTAGATACCAATCATTTTCAAGGCATCCCATACATATATTGATCTGGAGTTTGCTATAAGACAATTTCATCTCCTCAAAATCTATTAGTATATCCTTTAACATACACACTGATGTACATGCTAACACTAAAAGGCAAGCTAAATAGGCTCTATATAACCTGGCCCTGCAATTATCTTAAAAGAAGTTTACTTATTCTAATTACTGTAATTGCACCAGCACTAAGAACTAAGTAACAATTGTGCTGTGTAGCTAGTAGCAAACATTCCAACCAGCGGCTCAATAATTACCTCATTTGCCAATTCAAACAGCTTTCACTTGCTACATGTCGGAGGCTGGGAAGCGCTAAGAGGTATGTTATGATCTTTCTTGCTATACTCAGAAATCAAAGCATTCCTTATACAACCCAGTTCAAGGGGACAGCTTCGTTTTTAAATCATCATGTTACCAGAGAAATCCTTGCAGCCTACTCAGAACATTTTCTTCATGATTAAGAAAATGATTATCCCAATTTTGTAGTAAAAGGTATTGCCTGACCTAGGTTAGGGTCTGCAGCGTTTCATAAGATATATACCAAGTTTCTGTAAGTTCTTTTGCTAAACTGAAAAGAGTTCAAATTGACAGTTTAGATACTGTCTCTGAGCTGTCCCTCAATGTTCCTCGAAATTCTTCCCATTACCTGAAATTCTAATTGATCATTCAATACACATTCTCCCTTAAAAATCAAGTATTTTTGTGAATACTGTTAGTCTTTCAGATCCTGGAATAAGACTTTCCCTCTAATTTCTATTTTGGGCCAGCATTAATTAAGAAAGAAAGAGTTTTAATTTGGAAGAAAATAGGGCTAGTCTTGAATTACATGAATCAGAAAAAGTAGATTTTGCAGAAACATAGCAAAGGGCTCTCTAAAAGTAGAGGGCAACTTACAGCTGGCCATAGGGCACGCTAGAGCATAAGTAAAGGAGAAATATCAGGAAAAGAGATATTATTTTACCTGGATATCTAATGGATAGAAGAGGGGAAGCAAGGTGTTGATTTATTCTTGATCAGGTAGCATGTTCTATAGAGTGGTTCTAAGAAGTGGCTTTCAAAGCAGAAGTGGGTAGGTTTTAACTGTTTGAATTAGATAACCTACAGATTCTTTTAAGTTCTTACTTTCTATAAATCTCATATACCAAAATATATCCCCTAAGGACCAGGGGTGAACTATATGAATCATGCCAGTGATTATGTGAATTATATCTCACTGATATTTCTTTTTTTATTATTATTATGCTTTAAGTTTTAGGGTACATGTGCACAACGTGCAGGTTAGTTACATATGTATACATGTGCCATGTTGGTGTGCTGCACCCATTAACTCGTCATTAACATTAGGTATATCTCCTAATGCTATCCCTCCCCCGACCCCACAACAGGCCCTGGTGTGTGATGTTCCCCTTCCTGTGTCCATGTGTTCTCATTGTTCAATTCCCACCTATGAGTGAGAATATGCGGTGTTTGGTTTTTTGTCCTTGCAATAGTTTGCTGAGAATGATGGTTTGAAGCTTCATCCATGTCACTACAAAGGGCATGAACTCATCATTTTTTATGGCTGCATAGTATTCCATGGTGTATATGTGTCACATTTTCTTAATCCTGTCTATCATTGTTGGACATTTGGCTTGGTTCCAAGTCTTTGTTATTGTGAATAGTGCTGCAATAAACATACGTGTGCATGTGTCTTTATAGCAGCATGATTTATAATCCTTTGGGTATATACCCAGTAATGGGATGGCGGGGTCAAATGGTATTTCTAGTTCTAGATCCCTGAGGAATCGTCACACTGACTTCCACAATGGTTGAACTAGTTTACAGTCCTACCAACAGTGTAAAAGTGTTCCTGTTTCTCCACATCCTCTCTAGCACCTGTTGTTTCCTGACTTTTTAATGACTGCCATTCTAACTGGTGTGAGGTGGTATCTCATTGTGGTTTTGATTTGCATTTCTCTGATGGCCAGTGATGACGAACATTTTTTCATGTGTCTGTTGGCTGCATAAATATCTTCTTTTCAGAAGTGTCTGTTCATATCCTTCACCCACTTGTTGATGGGGTTGTATGGTTTTTTCTTGTAAATTTGTTTGAGTTCATTGTAGATTCTGGATATTAGCCCTTTGTCAGATGAGTAGATTGCAAAAGTTTTCTCCCGTTCTGTAGGTTGCCTGTTCACTCTGATGCTAGTTTCTTTTGCTGTGCAGAAGCTCTTTAGTTTAATTAGATCCCATTTGTCAATTTTGGCTTTTGTTGCCATTGCTTTTGGTGTTTTAGACATGAAGTCCTTGCCCATGCCTATGTCCTGAATGGTATTGCCTAGGTTTTCTTCTAGGGTTTTTATGGTTTTAGGTCTAACATTTAAGTCTTTAATCCATCTTGAATTAATTTTTGTATAAGGTTTAAGGAAGGGATCCAGTTTCAGCTTTCTACCTATGGCTAGCCAGTTTTCCCAGCACCATTTATTAAACAGGGAATCCTTTCCCCATTTCTTGTTTTTGTCAGGTTTGTCAAAGATCAGAGGGTTGTAGATATGCAGCATTATTTCTGAGGGCTCTGTTCTGTTCCATTGGTCTATATCTCTGTTTTGGTACCAGTACCATGCTGTTTTGTTTACTGTAGCCTTGTAGTATAGTTTGAAGTCAGGTAGCATCTCACTGATATTTCTTTAAAAATAAATGAGTACTTCACTCATTTATTTTTAAGTTACAACATTCACAAGAAATATAACAATGAAACTGTCATTAGTGTTGTGACTATACTTAATAAAAAGCTAGGCAAAAAAAGTTTTGAAAAGAAGACTTCTGACACTAAAAAAGTTGCAAGTACAAAATTTCAGAATAAAGAACAGTACTTTTTTAAAAATTTCAAATAAGTAATCAAAGGCACATAAATTAAAATGTAATATCTTTGTCTAATACTGAATTAGTAAATACCAAATTTGACATTTAAAAGAGATTTCTGAGCAGCTGCGGACCTTGCCAAGACAATGCAGACTCCACTGACTATTCCTGTGCCCATGCTCCAGTTACCCTGGGGCCCTGATGGCCTCAGCCTTGGCTTTGCCCCGATGGATGGTGGGGCAGTTGAAGCCAGAGGTTCCTGAAATCCAAGAGTGTCCCATACTCAAGAATCGCAGGAATCCCAGGAGCAGTGGGCTCGAGCTGCCCTTCGGGAACGTTACCTCCACAGCATGCTGGCCATGGAGTATCAACAAGTGAGCTTCATTCACATTGTACAACTATGTGCACAGGGCTGCCCATTTCAGAACCACCAATCTGGACATGGCCAGCTTCTACGTGTCACAGCTCAGCTGCAGATTCCCATAGGTGAGTAGAGGTGCTGCTCTAATGTAGTGACATAATTTCATACACCTTCAAGCCATAAAGATCTGTGTTCATCTTTCGGCTTGGGTCTAAGCCACAGTATCCCAGGCCTCCCAATTTTCCTGAGCCAGGAAATCTGGGCCTCATGGAGTTATGGGCCCCCATGTAATTCGGAGCCAAGCTCCAATCAACTCTGGACTCCTGAGACCTCCTGGGTCTAGTCAGTAAAATTCTGCAACTCAAGGAATTCTAGGTCCCATTGGAAGGAATGATTTACCTCAAAGAACTCTGAACTCTCCAGACGTATAGGCCTGATGCCATTTCCTAAAGTCTGAGGCTTGGGGGTGGGGTAATACAGGTGGGCAAATTACAGAGCGGGAAGTTATTTATTGAAGAGGTTGCAAAGTTCAGCCACCCTGAAGATACTCCCCAATGCTTCTCTCCTCCTAAAGAACCAACTTCTCCAGGAAAATAAAAGAGATTTCCACTCAATACTGGCAAGGATGAGATACATGTGGGCATTCACACACTATAGAAACTGTATTAGTTGGTATGACATTTTCAGTTAACATCCTTTACCATGCCATCTACTTCTAGGAATGAAACACACAGAGAAAAACACTGCAGTAATATTTTAACAATAAAGAAGTGTGTGTGTGGTGGCAGGGGGAGACTTTCCAGGTGCAACAATGGGAGGTAGGCTAAGCTTATGATGATACACCTATAAAAATATTATTCAGCCATTGAAAATTAGTTTTTAAAGTTCTGACACACAGAAATGCTTGCCATAGCATTAGATGAAGAAAGTATACAAAATGAATATGCTATTACAACTATGCCTAAGATGCAGAAAATATAACAAAATTTAATGATGGTGATGTGCTCTTAAAATGCCATATACTCCTTCATATTCCTTTTTTTTTTTTGAGATGGAGTCTCGCTGTCACCCACTCTGGAGTGCAGTGGCGCGATCTTGGCTTACTGCAGGCTCTGCCCCCCGGGGTTCATGCCATTCTGCTGCCTCAGCCTCCCGAGTAGCTGGGACTACAGGCGCTCGCCATCTCGCCTGGCTAATTTTTTGTATTTTTAGTAGAGACGGGGTTTCACCGTGTTAGCCAGGATGGCCTCGATCTCCTGACCTCGTGATCCGCCCGCCTCAGCCCCCCAAAGTGCTGGGATTACAGGCATGAACCACCGTGCCTGGCCTCATATTACTTTTCTAATCAAAAAACATTTTGTAACAAGTCCTAGTTTTTATAGGAAGAAAATTTCAAGCCATAAATCTGAATATCTGTTATATCAAAAAACAGGAGTTATCTAAATATCCAACTACATTTCAAACAAATATATAATTCATGTTGATTCAACAAGAAAGGCAAACGTCCACATATAAAAAATCAGGCTCAAAATTTCAAACTAAAACTTTTTTTAAAGTTTATTAACTTTTAATAAAAGCAATCCCTAAGATTCTTTCTATCACTGATATTAAATACCTGACACAGTCAAGGGAAAGCAATATACTCAAAAGGTTTGCAAGGAGTAGCATTAATATTCAGCAACTACAAAGCAAGTGCACCCTTCAGACTAAATAGTCATGTGACATAAAAAACTTGAGCACAATATTTACCTGCACAGAATTTAAGAACCCAAGCTACACATCTAAACCATGTTTTAAAAAGGAAAAGAATAAGTTATCAACCATCTTTTAAATCTGACTCTCAGAAGAAAAGAGCTTTGCCCAGCAATCTGTACTGAATTACAAAGAGCACACATTTGCCCCAAATGTTTGTAACCAAAAGAGTTCAACCAAAACAGAAGTCCAAAGTAAGGATTAATGAAATATTTAGCTTATTAATTGTACATCATTGACTACCATCCCTGCTTTCCCTTTTCTGCATTCCTCGTTTTGGATCTTAAAACTAAGTCATGAAAATGCACAAATAAAAATATGTTTAAAATTAACATTTATACAATTTACAGATTTACTAGGTATTTTACATATGTAATATATATACTAAGTACATTCATATACACAATTATCTCAAGCCCTCTGTGAGGCAGGGGTAGTCACTCATAGTGCACAGCATTCCTGTGTAAGTATCTCCACTCTACCACCTTCCCACACCCACAGGTTCTTAGGGAACCCTACCACAGCTCTTTTTTATGTATTTATTTATTTATGAGACGGAGTCTCGCTCTGCCGCCCAGGCTGGAGTGCAGCGGCGGATCTCTGCTCAATGCAAGCTCCGCCTGTCGGGTTCACGCCATTCTCCTGCCTCAACCTCTCGAGTAGCTGGGACTACAGGTGCCCGCCACGACGCCCGGCAAATTTTTTTGTAATTTTAGTAGAGACGGGGTTTCACTTTGTTAGCCAGGATAGTCTCCATCTCCTGACCTCGTGATCTGCCTGCCTCGGCCTCCCAAAGTGTTTTATTTTTATTTTTAATATTTTTTTAGAAATGGGGTCTCACTCTGTTGCCAAGGCTCATCTCGAACTCCTAGGCTCAAGCAATCCTCCTACCTGGGCCTTCCAAAGTGCTGGAATTACATACATGAATGAGCCTGGCCTTCTTTTACTTTTTTGTAATCAAAGTGCAGTGTTTGGCTTAGAAAAGACTAGGTAAGGCTCGGAGCGATGGCTCATGCTTGTAATCCCAGCCAAGGTGGGCGGATCACTTGAAGTCAGGAGTTCAAGATCAGCCTGGCCAACATGGCGAAACCCTGTGTCTACTATAAATACAAAAATTAGCCTGTTGTGGTGGTGCACGCCTGTAGTCCCAGCTACTTGAGAGGCTGAGGCAGGAGAATCGCTTGAACCTAGGGGGGCGGAGGTTGCAGTGAGCCGAGATCATGCCATTGCCCTCTAGCCTGGGCAACAAACCGAGACTCCATCTCAAAAAAAAAAAAAAAAAAAAAAAAGGCTAGGTAAATATTTGTTGAGAAAAGGAAAGAGATTCGGCCAGGCGCGGTGGCTCATGCCTGTAATCCCAGCACTTTGGGAGGGCGAGACGGGCGGATCACGAGGTCAGGAGAAGGAGACTATCCTGGCTAACACGGTGAAACCCCATCTGTACTAAAAATACAAAAAAAAATAAAATAAAATTAGGCGGGCGTAGTGGCGGGCGCCTATAGTCCCAGCTACTTGGGAGGCGGAGGCAAGAGAATGCCCTGAACTTGGGAGGCGGAGCTTGCAGTGAGCGGAGATCACGCCACTGCACTCCAGCCTGGGCGACACAGACAGACTCCATCTCCAAAAAAGAAAAAAAAAGAAAAGGAAAGTGAGATTCAAAGTGATCTGTCCAGGGTCATACAGCTTGTTTGTGATAGAAATTGAAGTTTTAAACTAGACTAAGTATGATATTCTTTTCAGTGTGACAGCTGCGGCACTGAGTATTATACAGTAGATATAAAGTTAGTTTAAATACAGAAGGCTTATTTTCATGGTGTGACAAAAACATAAGTCAAAAACATGAATAAAATAAGTTCTTTTACAAAATTGCCAAAATAAACTGTAAATTCCAAATTTATACACAATAGTGAGTTACTGGTTTCAAGATTCTAATCAATCCTATCAGACTAATAAAGTTAGCACATAAATCCAAATAAAAACTCCTGACTATTTACATGGCACTTTAAATGTACATTACTACAGCATTTATGCAATTAAACATAATTAGTAGTGTGCATTTTCCTGGAAATTCCTTTGAGGGTAGAAGTAATCATTTTCATTTTCATGTCATCTGCTTGATCAGTAATTCTTAGCACTTACACTGCTGATGTACATAAAGTTAATTACTAATCATTCAATTAAAATGTATCCTCTGAACCAGGACAAGCATGCTATGGAAGAGCTCATCCTTTATGTTATGGTTGTAATTATTTCCATCTGTAACATAATAAACAATTTATAGCATTCTATCATTAAAAACTTGAGTTAGTTAAGAATGAACTACAAATCTTCACATTTGATTCTTTGATATGCACAATTAGCTTGTGTTTATCATCTGCTTACTTAAAGAATTCTGGGCAGTGCAAGAAACAGAAGCCCCAAAGTCTAAAACTTTCTTCCTTCTAAATATCAGCCTATTTGTTTCAACTGTTAGTAAATTTGGGGGACATCCTACTTAGTTTATCAAAATATATATAAATATTATCAATGAAAACTCTGTAACACTTGTACGCATAGGCAGATAATTTTAATTTCCAAGCTAAGTTTTTCCAGAGCTTTTGATCTCCATTACTTTTTTTCTATGGCAGTCCAAAATTACAACTTTACTAATGTTTCTCCATTTCTAGGCATCAAAAAAACTATTCTATTCACATATCAATTAATTCTATGGTACAGTTAAATATTGGGTTTTAAACACTTCAAAATTACTTCGGCTCTTTCTTTTCCACATTTCTTCCTAAAAATTCAGTCCAAAAGTCATTACGTGAGACTGAGAAAGGTAGGTGTCCATGCTGGAGAGAAAACAACAGTGGCCCAGAACAGGGTATTACAGCCTGCAGAATGAGGAAACGTTTCTAATAGAGCGTGAGAAGAATGGACTAGCATGAGATGTCTGAGTTAAAAAGGATGAGGGGGCATCCATATGAGAACAATGGCCTGGCATGAGACATCACAGCACAAGAGAGGTAAGCAGGGCCACTGCCTCCCCCTTAATTACACTAATCCACCTGCAATTAACTAATCCATCACCTCCCTCAGGTTCTTCCCTGATATTTTTCAGAGAAGAAAGGGAAGAACCTAAAGGAGGTGATGGATTAATTACTCGAGAATTGATAAAGTAAGTACACATATGGAGGATAATGGTATCTCACCATCAGAAAGACAATACAAATATGGGAGGGATGAAAATTAGGGCCCCTCTAATGATGAACTGAAATTGGGGATTGAAGTGTACACATATTTTTCAATACACACACACACACACACACAGACATATATATATAAATGTGTGTGTCTGTGTGTGTATAACATACATTTGTTACTTTCTGATATTGATGGTATATTATGGCTATATAGGAGAATATCCTTAAAGAAGAGAAATATACTAAGGTATTTAGAGGGACAAAAGAGAAGCATCCGTCTCAAATATCTTTAAAAAAGTTATATACTGTACTTGTAACTTTTGTTTAGAATTGTTTCAACATTTAAAATTAACACATTATTTTCAGCACAGTAATCACTATAAATGATGATGCACACTTTTAATTATATAAAGTACTTTGTACCTACAATTTTCAATATTTTAGGTAGATAACCTCTTTGAGATTCTAAATATGTAATCTGTCTCCAGAATATAAAGACATGATAAAAATCTCAATTATATTTCAGAAAGTTTGGCAAGTCAGTGAACCCATTCAACACCCCCCTTCCCTGCTAAAAATTTGATCCACAGACTTCAGAACCCTAGCCATTGCTTTAAATTCTCACTCCTATATAATAAAATAGACCAAAAAAAAAACCCCAAGACCTAGATATAAATACATAAAAATTATTACTTAAAATGTGGGTGGTTTTTTTTTTTTTCTTCACAAAGTTTGGGCCGGGCGTGGTGGCTCACGCCTGTAATCCCAGCACTTTGGGAGGCCGAAGCAGGTGGATCACCTGAGGTCAGGAGTTCGAGAGCAGCCTGGCCAATGTGGTGAAACCCTGTCTCTACTAAAAATACAAAAATTAGCCGGACGTGGTGGTGGGCGCCTGTAGTCCCAGCTACTTGGGAGGCTGAGGCAGGAGAATTGCTTGAACCTGGGAGGTGGAGGTTGCAGCGAGCTGAGATCATGCCATTGCACTCCAACCTGGGTGAAAAGAGTGAGACTCCATCTCAAAAAAAAAAAAAAAAAAGAAAAAAAGTTTGAGTAAAATTATCAAGGTTGGCAAATTTACCACTACAAAGGTCTTTCATGGGAGACAGGTTATACCTTCCCAGTCTTTAAAATAATTCTAAGGTTCTGTAGCTCAATAGTGAAACAAATAACGATATCCTGGCATAAAACTACCTTTCAGACAAAATCCACCTGCTGTGTATAAAAAAATGTAATAATTGAAAACTTCCTGCCTTGGGAGAGAATAAACCTGATTCGTAATACAAAAACCACTCAATCTACAAATGCGTTGAACAGAAAGATGGACTAAATATAAAGAGGGAACTTCTGACCTCCTTTGGTGCTAGACTGCCTGTAGTCATAGGTAGGCAGGAGGTGATATTATTATCTCATATTTAAAATTATATTTCAGGCATATGTGATACAGTCACCTAAGAAAAAGATGGACCCACTTGACCCACAGTAGTATTTGGCCTCCATGCCCTAGGCTAGGAAAGATTTAGAAATTACCCATTGTGGATAAAGAAAGAGCAGTCTTCCTTGCCAAGATGAAAACTACATAATAAATGAGTCTCCTACGTGAGAATTACATTTCCACCTGTAAAGAAGTTGCATTAACATGTATTCCCTTGATGTCCTTGTCTTCCATTCAGTGCTCAGTTCTTTTAAAATTTAATGTTGACAGACTATGTGGCCTTCACATTTCTGTCCCAACATCTAACTAATTAAAATTAACTAATGTGATATCATTTTTACTTCAGTACACCTATCCAATCAATCTTGAGTATATTCAAAACCAAGAGAAAAATTTCTGTAGGTCTGACAAGCATGACTATCCTTACCTCTCTGGGTAAGGTGGCTCACATCTTTAATCCTAGCACTTTGGGAGGCCGAGGCAGGTAGATTGTTTCAGCTCAGGATACCCAGACCAGCCTGTGCAATAAAGTGAAACCGTGTCTCTAAAAAATATACAAAAATTAGCTGGGCATGGTGGCACCTATAGTCCCAGCCACTCTAGAAATAGCTACTGTAGAAAATATTTGCAAATTATGTATCTGATAAGGCATATCTGATAAGGCTTTTTCTTTCCATTGCAAGGGTAACGGTGAGGTGGGAGGCTCTGGTGGGAGGATTGTTTGAGTGTGGGTGGCAGAGGTTGCTGTGAGCTGAGATCATGCCACTGTGCTCCAGCCTAGGTGACAGAGCCAGACCCTGTGCCCCCCCCCAAAAAAATTTGCAACTCTATGCTTAACCTTTTCCATTAGCAGTTTCTACCAGCAAAATAAATCTCTTTTCCACCACCACCAAAGATTTTTCCACATCTTTGCCAACACTTGTTCTGGCTGTCTTTTTAAATTTCAGCCACTCTGGTAGGTGTGGCATGGTATCTCATTGTGGTTTTGATTTTCATGTCCCTGATGGCAAATGGTGCTGAGCATCGTTTCATGTGCTTATTGGCCGTATGTTTATCTGCCTTGGCAAAATGTTCATTCAGACCCTTTGCTAACTGTTTTACTTGGGTCATTTTTTAAATAAAATTATTAACTTGTAAGAGTTTAACAGATATGTCTTATCAGAAATGTAATTTGCAAATATTTTCTCCCATTTTATGGGTTGTCTTTTTACTTTCATATGGTGTCCTGTGAAGGACACACACATATGCTCGTGCTCTCTCTCTCTCTCTCTCTCTCAAAACTTTTGGACCAAAGAGGGAAGTATAACTGTGATTTATTAAGCAGCCCCATTGAGGGCTAACAGCACATTTCTGACCACTTTGTATGCTGGTGCCAGCCGGGGGTGCCCCAGCGGTTGCTCCCTGGGGTGTCTGCTTCAGGGCTGCTGCAAGGGTGCAGGGCAGGGCTCCTTCAGCTGGGAAACCATGGAATAGTTGGCAGCTGCTTTGTACGTCTTGAGAGACAAAAGAAAGCTCAAAATCAAGAGCAAACACTGGGTTTGCACTGAAAAGAAATATATCATTTCCTTGAAGAGAAAAATTCAAGATGTGAAAAATGGAAGCAAGGAAAGAAGAACTATGAAGAGAAGAGAGATTAGAATACCAACTGCTGTAGATCATTTCATGTCCCAATTATCTCCAAGTTCTTCCACCTTCTGGGATCACCAGCTGTTTTAACACCCAAAATATATGAAAGCTATGTGTTGTAATCTGTAGGGTAACCGTTAAAAGAACAGGATCTATAACTTGGCAAGAGAGGAAAAAGCTAGGATGGTAAAAAAGTCTATCAATCCAAAAGGCAAGAAAAAAGAGAAAAAAAAACATGCTGGCATATTATTATAATTATTGTATTTGTTATTCCTGTTAATTTTTTACTGTGCCTAATTTATATATTAAACTTTATCGCAGCTATGTATGTATAGAGAAAAATACATCTGTGGTTTCAGGCATCCACTGAGGGTCTTGGAACATAATCCTTCCCCCAGATAAGGAGGCACTACTGTAACTATATTATATGTCATATTAAGTATATATTAATTCTACTAGGTAGCAGCCACATTATATATTAATTATATTAAATATATATCATACAGATTTATTTTAAGGAATTGACTCATAATAGAAGAGGCTGGCAGGCTGAAGATTCAGGAAAGAGTTGTAATTCAAGCCCAAAGGCAATCTGCCAGAGAATTCCCTCTTGCTTGGGGGAGGTCGGCCTTTTATTCTATTCAAATTTTTGACGAAAATAGAAAGCAAAGAGTATATTAACTATATTATACAAACTAAATGCTCCAATTAAAATACAAAAATTATAAAACCTAATAATAAAAAAACCTCAATTATATACTGTTTAAAAGAGACATTTTTAAGCTTAAGGATATAGAAAATTTGAAAATAAAAGAATAGAATAAAATAGGCCATTAAAATACTAGTGTAACACTGATGTGAAAATCTGACAAAGCACACAAAAAAGAAAATAATTTTAACTGCAAAATGTTAAAATCCAAGCAAAGAGAAAGCAGCATATGTTATAATTATATCACAACATGATCAAGTAAGGCATACTTCAAAAATAGAACAAAAAAAATTTAAACATGGCCCATTATTAGGAAACATACTAATAAAAATCCTCACAAAAAAATAATTCAAAATCTAAAAAGCCATATGATAAGCCTGATGAATGTTGGTTTACAGAACTGATTTTCTAGAAAACAGGTTTATAAAACTGGTTTTCTTTAAAAAGGCAATCTTGGGGAAATAACCCATTTACTCAATTTTTTTTTTTCTTGAGATGGAGTTTTGCTCTTGTCGCCCAGGCTGGAGTGCAATGGCACGATCTCGGCTCACTGCAACCTTTGCTTCCCAGGTTCAACAGAGTCTCCTACCTCAGCCTCCCGAGTGGCTGGGATTACAGGCACCTACCACCATCACGCCCAGCTAATTTTTTTGTATTTTTCGTAGAAATGGTGTTTCACTATGTTGGCCAGGCTGGTCTCGAACTCCTGACCTCATGATCTGCCCAACTCAGCCTCCCAAAGTGCTGGGATTACAGGCGTGAGCCACCTTTGGGAAGATATCCAGTAGTGAGATTGCTGTTTGAACGGCAGTTCTGTTTTTATTTCTTTGAGAAATCTCTATAATGTTTTCTGTAAGGGTTGTAATAATTTACATTCCCACCAACAGTGTATAAGCATTCCCTTTTCTCTGCATCCTCATCAGTATCTTTGGTTTTCTGACTTTTAATTTTATATTTATTTTTTATTTGTATAGATATGCGGGTCTGATGTTGCCTAGGCGGGTCTCGAACTCCTGACCTCAAGTGATCTGCCCACCTCGGCCTCCCAAAGTGCAGAATTATAGGTGCAAATCACCACGCCTGACTGTTTTCTGACTTTTTACTAATAGCATGTGCTGGGTGCGGTGGCTCACACCTGTAATCCCTGCACTTTGGGAGGCCGAGGCAGGTGGATCACTTGAGGTCAGGAGTTTGAGACCAGCCTGGCCAACATGGTGAAACTCCGTCTCTACTAAAAGTACAAAATTTAGCTGGGTGTGGTAGCAGGCGCCTGTAATCCCAGCTACTCAGGAGGCTGAGGCAGAAGAATCACTTGAACCCAGGAGGCAGAAGTTGCAATGAGTCGACATTGCACCACTACACTCCAGCCTGCATGACAGAGCAAGACTCCCTAATAATAATAATAATAATAATAATAGCACATGCTGTTCTGCAGCATGACCTTAACATGGCTCCCATGGTGAGGTCGGGTCTGTGCTCCCTCCCCTTGAATTCAAGAAGGTCTGTGACTGGCAGAAGTGATTCAAGGTAGGTCATGAAAGGGGACACCATTTCTCCGTGGTCCTCCTGGGATGCTTGCTCTTTGAACCCAGCCACCATGCTGCGAGGAAGCCCAGATCACAGGGAGAGGCCACATTTTGATGTTCCAATCAACAGTCCCAGCACAGGTTTCAGATGACAGCCAACATCAGTTTCCAGACATGGGACTGAAGAAGGCTTTGTGAAGACTCCAGCCCAGCCACTACAACAGCATGAGAGACCCCTACTGACAATCACCTACCTGAACCCATCAACTCCCAGAACCATAAAAAAAAAACGTTTTTTTTTTTTTTTGGGAGGGAGTCTTTCTCTGTCCCCCAGGCTGGAGTGCAGTGGCGCAATCTGGGCTCACTGCAAGCTCCACCTCCCAGGTTCTTGCCATTCTCCTGCCTCAGCCTCCTGAGTAGCTGGGACTACAGGAGCCGACCGCCACCCAGCTAATTTTTTGTAGTTTTAGTAGAGACAGGGTTTCACCGTGTTAGCCAGGATGGTTTTGATCTGACCTCGTGATCTGCCTGCCTCGCCCTCCCAAAGTGCTGGGATTACAGGCGTGAGCCACCGTGCCTGGCCTTTTTTTTTTAAAAAAAAAAAAAAAAAAAGGAGTTTCACTCTTGTTGTCCAGGCTGGGGTGCAATGGTGTGATCTCGGCTCATGGCAATCTCTGCCTCCAAGGTTCAAGTGATTCTCCTGCCTCAGCCTCCTGAGTAGCTGCAATTACAGGCGTCTGCCACCACGCCCGGCTAATTTTGTATTTTTAATAGAGACAGGATTTCTTCATGTTGGTCAGGCTGGTCTCGAACTCTCGACCTCAGGTGATCCACCTGCCTCGGCCTCCCAAAGTGCTGAGATTACAGGTGTGAGCCACTGCGCCCAGCAAGATTGCTATTTTAAGCGCCTAAAATTTTGGGGTTATATATTATGCAGTAAGAGTAACTTAAACATCCTCCTTTCCTTCTAGCTTTTTGAATCTCTTACTCATCAAACCTAGTCTCTCTCTGAAGACCTGGTCTGCTTTAATCAATGTTTTCCCCATAGACCCAGCGAGAGGTAGGTGGAGTTATCTTCCTACTCTTCATGGCTGCTCAGAACCCACCTGCCAGGTTCTCGCCATTCTCCTGCCTCAGCCTCCTGAGTAGCTGGGACTACAGGCGCACACCACTATGCCCGGCTAATATTTTGTATTTTTAGTAGAGATTGGGTTTTGCCATGTTGGCCAGGCTGGTCTCGAACTCCTGATCTTGAGTGATCTGCCCCCCTCAGCCTTCCAATGTGCTGGGGTTACAGGCGTGAGCCACTGTGCCCTGTTAGTTTTCATAATTTTCTTTACTTCCCTCTGTGGTGGGAGAACTGGCTTCAGAGAAAGCCATCCTGGACAGGTGAGGTGGCCCCACCAGGAACAGGTTTCAATCAGGTGTTTTGGAGGCAGTGATGCCCATGCACCCTGGTGAGAAGGGGCATGGAGTGAACATCAGGAACCAGACTTCACCCTGGAGAAGGAGAGGCCACAGGTGGGGCTGAAGGAGCAGTTCTCACAAGTGATCCTGTGGGCACTGGGGCCACACCACGCACCTTGGTGCACAAGTGTCAATGTGGCTCAGAGTGGGGTGGAGGACTCAGGGTATTAAAAGCATCAAGGAATCCAGGGGAGAGCCACTGCACCCAACTTTACTTTCACCCACAGGCTGATGCAGCCCGAGGAAATGTTACTCCACAACGACCTCAATGATACACACGGAACCTGTTTGCCAGGCCCTTGCCACAAAATGGGGGCTGCCAAGCCTTGTTAGAATACCTGAGACTCAGAAGAAAATAATTTTTCTTGAGACAAGGTCTTGCTCTGTCACCCAGGCTGGAGTGTAGTGGGATGATCATAGCTCACTGCAGCCTCTATCTCCCAGGCTCAAGCCATCCTCCTACCTCAGTGCCCCAAGTAGCCAGAACCACAGGTGCACACCACTATGCCCAGCTAAGAAAATAATTTAAACATTTAATTAGTTTGTTTATTTATTATTAGTTGTTGTTTTGTTTGTTTGTTTGTTTTTTACACAGAGTCCCTCTCTGTCATCCAGGCTGGAGTGCAGTGGCACAATCTTAGCTCACAGCAACTTCTGTCTCCTGGGTTCAAGCGATTCTCCTGCCTCAGCCTCCCGAGTAGCTGGGATTACAGGCGTGTGCCACAACACCCGGATCATTTCTGTAGTTTTAGTAGAGACAGAGTTTCACCATGTTGGCCAGGTTGATCTCGAACTCCTGACCTCAGGTAATCCTCCTGCCTTGTCCTCTCAAATTGCTAGGATTATAGGCATGAGCCACTGCACTCAGCCTAATTTAAACATTTTAAAATCTTGTTTAAATTTTGAAATAAAATCTCAAGTTGGTTTTTAAAAAACTCTGTCCAGGTTGTGATGACTCACATTTGTAACTTCAGCACTTTGGGAGGCTGAGGTGGGAGGATCGCCCGGGAGTTCAAGACAGCCTGGGCAACATAGGGATACCCAGTATCTCTAAAAATAATAATAATAATACAAAAATTAGCCAGGTATAGTGGCAGGTGTCTGTGATCCCAGCTACTTTGGAGGCTGAGGCAGAAGGATTGCTTGAGCCTGGAAGGTCAAGGTTGCAGTGAGCTGAGACTGCACAACTGCACTCCAGTCCGGGCAACAGAGTGAGACCCTGACTCAAAAAAAAAAAAAATAGTGCTTAGTGCCACATGCCAGGAACCACAGTGACAACGAATCAGAAGGTTGTTGAGTCAGGGCCTACCAAGAGCTGGTGGGGAGTCTGACTGTGGGGACCCTGCCCTTTTTCAAAAGGTGGAGGTGCAGAGAAGCTCATAAGGATCATGGCTTCTCACCCTGGCCCTGAATCCACTCACATCAGCGGCTCTCTGCACAGCCAACCAGACAGCTCACACCAATAAATTAAACCTTCTTATTTCTTGCTGGGCACAGTGGCTCACACCTGTAATCCCAGCCCTTTGGAAGGCTGAAGTGAGAAGATTACTTGAGGCCAGAAGTTCAAGACCAGCCTAGGCAACATAGTGAGACCCTGCCTCTACAGAAAATTAGGTGAGAGTGGTGGCATGTGTCTGTGGTCTCAGTTACTCAGGAGGCTGAGGCAGGAGGATCTCTTGAGCTCAGGAGGCTGCAGTGAACTATTGCATTACTGCACTCCAGCCTGGAGGACAAAGCAAGACCTTATCTCACACAAAAAAAGAAGCAAGCCAGCAGGTCTAATCCAGACGTAAGAGGAGGGTATTGGCCAGGCACGGTGGCTCACGCCTGTGATAGCAGCACTTTGGGAGGCCGAGGTTGGAGGATCACGTGAGACCAGGAGTGCAAGACCAGCCTGGCCAAATGGTGAAACCCCATCTCTACTAAAAATACAAAAATTAGCTGGGCATGGTGGCACACAACTGTAATCCCAGCTACTCGGGAGGCTGAGGCATAAGAATCGCTTGAACCTGGGAGACAGTGGTGGCAGTGAGCCGAGATCGCACCACTGTACTCCAGCCTGGGCAACAGAGCAAGACTCCATCTCAAAAAAAAATACAAAAATTAGCCAGACGTGGTGGCACATGTCTGTAATCCCAGCTAGATGGGAGGCTTAGGCAGGAGAATTGCTTGAACCCAGGAGGCGGAAGTTGCAGTGAGCCAAGATCACACTGCTGCACTCCAGCCTGTGTGACAGAGTGAGACTCTGTCTAAAAAAAATAAAATAAATTGAATTAAAAAGTTTTATTAATTTGCAATACTGAGTTTGCAAGAAGAGTGAACTGTGGTATGGTGACCAGCACACAGTATTTTAGAGTTCACAGCGTGCTCTCTGGGAAACTGTTTTAGCCAAAGTTGTGGCATCATCTCTGACCACTCACTTTATTCAAAAGACCTGGCTCAAAATGACTATTTATGGAAATCAACTCTAGCCTCGAAATACAAAACCAATGTAGTTCTAAAGGTATTCCAATGAAGGTAATTAAGTTTATTAAAAAGCAATGAAGGGCCAGGCACAATGTCTCAAGCCTGCAATCCCAGCACTTTGGGAGGCTGAGGCAGCAGAAGGATCAATTGAGGCCAGGAGTTTGAGACCAGCCTGGGCAACATAGTAAGACCCTGTCTCTACAAAATAATTTTATTTATTTTAGTTTTTATTTTTGGTTTTTGTTTGTTTGTTTTGTTTTGTTTTGTTGAGATGGAGTTTCACTCTTGTTGCCCAGGCTGGAGTGCAGTGGTGTGATCTTAGCTCACTGAAACCTCCACCTCCTGGGTTCAAGTGATTCTCCTGCCTCAGCCTGCAGAGCAGCTGGGATTATAGGCGTGCACCACCACACCTGGCTAATTTTTTGTATTTTTAGTAGAGCTGGGTTTCACCGTGTTAGCCAGGCTGGTTTCGATCTCCTGATCTCAGGTGATCTGCCTGCCTCGGCCTCCCAAAGTACTGGGATTACAGGCACAAGCCACTGCCCCCAGCCCAAAATAATTTTTAAAATTAGCTGGACATGGTGGTATATGCCTATTGTCCCAGCTACTCTAGAGGCTGGGATGGGAGGATTGCTTGAGGCCAGAAGTTTGAGGTTGCAATGAGACAGGATTGCACCACTGCTCCCCAGCATGAGTGACAGGGAGAGATTTTGTCTCTAAAATGGAAATAAAGGAAGCAAGGAAGGGCTTCTCCTCCAAACACTACCACTTCATCTTGGGCAGTTACATGATTCGAGGAAACATGGAAAATCTACCTTGAGTACCTTTTTGGATGTATGCTACTGGGAAAACAAATCTCATTAATTAACTCATAGAACGGCTAAGAGGAAAGAATCTTAGGGGATGTGTGGTTTCACTCCCTAATGTTAAACATGAGGAAATTGGGTACCAAAGAGATGAAGTAACTCAGCAGGTAGAGAGAGAAGAGCCTCTCTTACCACAAGGGGTCTCTCATTGGAAAATGGGCAAAACTCGTTCCCTGCCTGCATTCTCCAAGATCGTAGCCAACATAGAATAGAAGTGTCTCCACTTCAGAGGACAACTGGTTTGTCCTTTGCCTTTTACACCCCTTTCAGCAAGCAGTATTTCTCAGCTTTGTGTTTGTGCAAACTCTTGAGTAGCACAAACTCCTGAGCTAAGAGACACTCCACTCTGTTTGCAATTGAGGGCAAAGGCTGGGATGCTTGGGCACAGCTCCAGGCTCCTTTCCCAGAAGTCTGGGGTGGCAGAAAAAAAAAAAGAATTTATTTTTCACACACTGAGTAGAGATGTGGCTCATCATGTAGAGGTAAATTGTTTTTTTCTTGAGATAGAGTTTTGCTCTTGTTGCCCAGGCGGGAGTGCAGTGGCACCATCTCAGTTCACAGAAACCTCACCCTCCCGGGTTCAAGCTATTCTCCCACCTCAGCCTCTTGAGTAGCTGGGATTATAGGCACCTGCCATGACACCCAGCTAAATTTTGTATTTTTAGTAGAGAAGGGGTTTCACCATGTTGGCCAGGCTGGTCTCGAACTCCTGATCTCAGGTGATCCAGCCGCCTCAGCCTCCCAAAGTGCTGGGATTACAAGTGTGATCCACCGCGCTCAGCCTTAGAGTTGGTATTTTATAAAGAATAGAAGTTTACATAGCTCACAATTTTAGATTATGGAAGTCCAAGAGCACGCCATTGACATCTGATGAGAATCAGATTTCCACATCACAAAATGGCCAAAGGCATGAGGATGACAGAAGGTGAACATAAGAGAGCTTACTTTTATAATAGACCCAATTTCCTGCCAGCTAACCCACTCTGGAAACAATGACATTAATTCATTCATGAGAGTAGATCCCTCAAAACCTGATATCTTCTTAAAGGTCTAATTTATAATTTTATAACGATGACAGTTAAATTTCAGCATGAATTTTGAAGGGGGCATTCAAACCGTAGCGATGTGTTTTTATTAGATAATTAAATTATTTGATATTTTAAAAATAATTGATTTGCCATGACTTTTAATGGCAAAAACCGCAATTACTTTTGCACCAACAAAATAATGTCTTTGGTTTTCTTTTCATGCTCTCTTTTCTTGTGTTTTCTTGTTTTGTTTTGTTTTTTTTTTTGCTTTTGTTATTATATGCTTTGATTCCCATTTCTTTTCTTTCTTTTGTTTTCTTTTTTTTGTTTTTTTTTTTTTTTGAGCTAGAGTTTCACTCTCATTTTCCAGGCTAGAGTGCAATGGCACCAACTCAACCTCCATCTCCCAAGTTCAAGCAATTCTCCTTCCTCAGCCTCCCGAATAGCTGGGATTACAGGCACTTGCCACCACATCTGACTAATTCTGTATTTTAGTAGAGACGGATTTTCTCCATGTTGGTCAGGCTGGTCTCGAACTCCCGGCCTCAGGTGATCTGTCCATCTCCACCTCCCAAAGTGCTGGGATTACAGGAATAAGCCACTGCGCCTGGCCGCTTGATTCCTTTTTCTTTTGTGTGTATAGTACAAATTTTCATTTAGTTACCAAGAGATTTACGTAACACATCTCATAGATATAACACTCTAGCTTACGATAACAATTCTACTTCGATGCATAGAAAGACTCAACAGGGTTTACTCTCTTCAATACACGATTTATATCACACTTTACATTTTTTATATTGTGTATCTCATAATAAATTATTTAAGCTATATGTATTTTGGATACTTTTGTCTTGTAGCTTTTATCCCTAAAAGTAATTCATGCACCACCATTACGGGTGTCATTAGTATTTTATTCATTTTTCTCCACTTATACCTAAATAATGATATAATTTAATTCCAATATTTATTTTATATATAATCTCACAGTATTCTAAAAAATTATATTGTTTTTGCTTTGGAATATTATTTTCTTGTGGTCATATGCTTGTATTGTAGATCTTATATTTTGTGTAATAGCAATAATATATTAATAACATAAATAACTTTACCTAGTATCTTTTAAATACTTTAAAAGGTTCCATTTTCATTAGACTTTTACTAATTCTTCTAATGTATTTTTTTGTGGAAATTTACTACTATACATTGCATGCCAATAATTAAAAATGCCAGATTTTCATAAGTTCATAGTCATATTTGAAAACTGTAGTTATTTAAAGAATTATTTTCTGATACATCTATGCTAATATTCCGTATTTTATAGGTCAACATGTTTTATTTTTGTTTTTAAGTCCATTATACTGCATTTTTTTTCGTACAGGTTTCTTTTGATGATTAAATTGTATTTTTGTTTTTAACATTACATTTATGATGTGGAAGGTAATTTTCATTCGGTATTATTTATAAAAATGCAGTGTTTAACAGGGCCAGGCACGGTGGCTCACGCCTGTAACCCCAGCACTTTGGGAGGCTGAGGCAGGCAGATCACCTGAGGTTGGGAGTTTGAGACCAGCCTGACCAACATGCAGAAACCCCGTCTCTACTAAAAATACAAAATTAGCTGGGCGTGGTGGTGCATGCCTGTAATCCCAGCTCCTCGGGAGGCTGAGGCAGGAGAATTGCTTGAACCTGGGAGGTGGAGGTTGCAGTGAGCCAAGATCATGCCATTGCACTCCAGCCTGGGCAGCAAGAGTGAATCTCCGTCTTAAGAAAAAAAAAAATGTGGTGTTTAACTCAAATATAAATCCCTGGGTTTCACTTGGAGCAAATTTTAAAAAACAAGTATAAGTCAGATATTTCTTATTTTTGTTTGTTTGTTTGGATACAGAGTCTTGCTCTGTCACCCAGGCTGGAGTGCAGTGGCAGGATCCAGGCTCACTGCCACCTCTGCCTCCAGGTTCAAGCAATTCTCCTGCCTCAGCCTCCTGAGTAGCTGGGACTACAGGTGCGCACCACCATGCCTGGCTAATTTTTTGTATGTTTAGTAGAGATGGCATTTCACCATGCTGGCCAGGCTGGTCTTGAACTCCTGACCTCATCATCCACCTGGCTCCATCTCCCAAAGTGCTGGGATTACAGGCGTGAGCCACCACGCCCGGCCCCGTAAGTCAGACATTTCTATTGCCTATAAAAGTTACTTATGTGATATTTGCGTGTATAAATATTGATCCATTTTCTTTATTAGTTATCTTGTTTATTTCTTTTCTCAGGTGGTTGTCAGTGTTCTATTGTCTGGATGAGTAGTCAGAAAGGCAGTCTAAAATTACTGTCTATTTATTGTTTGAATCTATGTTATTGTGTGAGAAAAACACTTGGTATTTGAAGTAATTTTTGAAAAATGCAACTATTTTTTGAGAGTTGTAAATATTTGTGATTAAAAACATAAAATTATCATCTTAAACATTTTAAAGTTATATACTTAAGCTATATGTTTAGTACTTTTAAGTATATTTACATTATATGAAACAGATCTCTAGATAATTTTATCTTTAAAAAGTACAATCTAATGTTCAATAAACTGTCTTCTCCTTCTCTCTTTTCTGTGTCTGAAGAACATCATTTTACTTTCTGTTTTGTCTGTCTCTTTTTGGCTATCTTATTTTAGTCAACATATTTTTTCCTGCGTCTTTAATTTTAACAAATAAGTTATTCTCCTCTCAGTTCAGATTCATCAGGAAATTGAATCATATCCAGAAGAATTAAAACTAAAAGACTAATATGTTTGTTAAAGCAATGCAGGTTGTCATACTAATAAACCCTACAATTTCAAAGGCTTAGCAAAATAATACGTTTTCTGCACACACCACCTTCCCCTTTGGTTTACTTCTGGTTAAAAAAACTTCTTCATGATTATTTGGAGATTAGATTTTTTTCTAAATTTTCTATGCACATTCTCCTCTTTCTAAAGCCAATAGATCAAAAAAGATGCAAAGAAGACACATTTGCTTTTTATCCACACATCACTTCCAGTCACTATGCTGAGCAGAGTCAAAGTGAGCAGAGCTCAGAATAGCAGTTTTCTGGCAGGACAGCCACTTCTTGGCAAAAACTGACACAATAAAAGCATAAATCTTTCATGGAAAGCTAACATGTTTTCAGCAAATTAAGCATATGCACGAATAAAATTCTTGTGGTAAAATAAAGATTCATTTTGTTGATTCTTATTAAGCTCAGGTAATAGCAAATAAAAAGGCAGCAAATATAGAGCAAAAAAAATTATTCGAAATAGAAATAAGGTGGATTAAGATATTCTGTCAATTAAAGTAAAAATATTTTCATCTCATACTAATCATCTTACCTATAGTCGTATAATATCAAATGCTACCTTTTATTAACAATTGTACTTCATATAAGTATTCCATTTATATCACCCTTCTTCACTGTTTCAATGCCTTCTGCACTTCATATCAGTGAAAAACAGGCTGGCTGGTACCAGGAAATGGATGTGGTGCTAGTGCTACTTTAAGAGTAATGATGAAGAGCACTTGTCTGAATTGTTCCCATGTGGCAAACACTGTTATATGGTCTAAAGTAAACACATTTATTATTTTCTTCTAAATTTACTGATGAAATACAATTCTCAGCTAAGGAAGACTTGATCTCATTCAAATACATTTTGTGAAATTTGGTTGACATTTCAGTGTCTTTGACTTAAATGGCATATTGAAAATTTCTATGAATCCAAATAGAGTGTTATACACGAACAGTCTTTTATTAAAAACCTTTCTGGGTTGGGTGCAGTGGCTCATGCCTGCAATCCCAGGACTTTGGGAGGCCGAGGCGGGCAGATCAACTGAGGTCGGGAGTTTGAGACCAGCCTGACCTACGTGGAGAAATCCCGTCTCTACTAAAAATAGAAAATTAGCCAGGCGTGGTGGCACATGCCTGTAATCCCAGCTACTCGGAAGGCTGAGGCAGAAGACTGACTTGAACCCGAGAGGCAGAGGTTGAGTTGAGCCGAGATCACGCCATTGCACTCCAGCATGGGCAACAAGAGTGAAACTCCGTCTCAAAAAAAAAAAAAAAAGGCTTTCTCTTAAGATTCATAAACTTTCTTCATAATATAGAAGAAATGTGTTAACTATGTTCCCAGTAATCAACTCTGAACACTGAGCATTCTCAGTTTCCAGTATTCACTCTGAGTCATTCAGAAAAATTGGTATCTCTGTAAGGAGTCAGAAAAACGTGTTTGGGGAAGGGTCACAACATTGCACGTAAATGCTTTCTACCTGCACCTGTTAGTATCTTAATCTAATTGGTCTATCATTTGCATGGCTAGATAGTTACTGGATCTAATCATACTATTTTGTGTTTTGCAGATAATGACATCTGTTACCTATAAGTTTCATACAACAATTTGCTCAGCTGAAACATGAATCTTTTGCTAATTTACCCGAAATTGAGGGACTAGATTTGCAATTTCTAATCTTGCAATGTTAGAGCAAAGTAAAGAAGAGTGATGTGTGTATGTGGTACACATTTTCTTACTTAACTATTAAAATTCTTCTCATATTGCCTTGGACACTTTAGACAGCCACCCCAAAAATATTCCCTACTGCTTTTTTTAGCCAGGATATTAGATTTCAAAAGGTCAAGGACTTAATAATTGGGCTAAGCCAAAATCTTGTCTTTGCTTCTTTCAAAGAGCATGGCAATTATGCCAAGCCATTGAAAGATGTGGATCTGATGACTTTTATTTGATTCCAAATGTTTTTTCTAATTGTTTGCTCTAATTGTCTTATTGTGTTGATCTAAAAGAGAACCTATCTACATAACAACTTATGCATTCACGAAATGTTCATGTTACGATGATCAAAGTTCAATATTGTAGTATAGAATAGTAGAATAGTCTAAAATTAGAAAGTCAGATTATTATTAATAAATTCATTTTTTTTCAACATTTTCCAATGTTGAAATTAAAGAATTGGCAAGGCTTTTTCATGATAAGTTCAATTCTAGGATAGTACTCACTGGTCTGCATGGTATTTTTTTCCTTTTTTTGGCAGGAGGGGATGGAGTTTTGCTCCTGTTGCCCAGGCTGGAGTGCAATGGCATGATCTTGGCTCACTGAAACCTTCGCCTCCAGGGTTCAAGCCAGTCTCCTGCCTCAGCCTCTTGAGTAGCTGGGATTACAGGCATGCACCACCATGCCCGGCTAATTTTATATTTTTAGTAGAGACGGGGTTTCTCCATGTTGATCAGGCTGGTCTTGAACTCACAATCTCAGGTGATCCACCCACCTCGCCCTCCCAAAGTTCTAGGATAACAGGCATGAGCCACCGCACCCTGCAGGTATCTTTGTCATGAATTATGTAAATCCGAGTTACCAGAATGGTGCAGAAGTGCTAATGCAATCAGAATGAAAATGAATACGGCCTTGTTGGTAGACTATTGGTATCCCAGAGGCTGATCATTTACTTCAGCTGTGTAGACATTGCTCCATAACGCCAGGGAGCCCTTTCAACCAAGTTGTCTTTATTTCCCATTGATGAGGTCATGTTCTGGTCTCTGTTTTTCTTAAGCTGTCCCAGATGAGGGGTGATTATTTCTTGCATAAATGAGATCCCTTCTTTTTCCTCTGCAATGAGATCCTCCTATTCTCCTTACTGAAAGCAATATGTTGAAGGCAGAAATGGAGACAATATACAAATATATACCTTGCCATGTGGCCACCATAAACACTTTACGACATTGCTTACCAAGAAGTTTGATTAATTTCAGGGAAGCAGGGATGTTTTTCTATGATGTGCTCTTTCTCTTAAAGCACCTCTGATTAAGTTTAGCCTAATCAAGATAATCTCTCGTATGATAAAAAGGAAGCCAATACATTAGTAATATAAATACATGAATACTGTTTTGCCACAGTCACACACATTTTGTGATGCTCAAGAGAAAAGCATTACACAGCAGGTGTGCACTGAAGTGGGAACCTGAGGGTCGTCTGAGAATTTTCCCTACCCACCTGAATAGATTTCTAAAATCACCTTTCAGTTGCTTTTGCTGTCTTTCTAAGTAAACAAAGATATCATCTGCAAATAATAATTAATTGAACTGCTTTTCAATTGTATTCATTAAAATAATTATCTTTTTATGGCTTATATGAAGTATTTCTTATTTGTAATATACATTCACATATATACAAATATATAGCAATACAAATGTATCCATTTTCATTTTTGTTAAATTTTTAAGAATGGATGTTAAAGGTAACTTCTTTTCTGTTTGAAGTGTTTTTATTGTTTTATTCTAGAGTATTATCTCTGGAGTTAAAGTTGATACTGTTTTAATACTGGCTCTGCTATTGTGAGCAAGTTATTTTTCTCTCTGGCTCTTTTCTTTTTTTTTTGTAAACTGAAAATAATAGTGACAGCTTTGTTATTAAGTTACTTTGTCTATTAGTCCATTCTCACACTGCTGAAGAACACACCAAAGACTAGGTAAATTATAAAGGAAAGAGGTTTATTTGACTCACAGCTCAGCATGGCTGGGGAGGCCTCAAGAACCTTACAATAATGGGAGAAGGTGAAGGAGAAGCAGGTATCCTTTTCACTAGGTGACGGAGAGCAGGAAAAATTACCACTTATAAAACCATCCAAACTCATGAGAGCTCACTCACTATCACGAGAACAGCATGAGTATCATTCTGCCTCTGGCCCCTTCCAAATCTCATGCCCTTTTTATATTTCAAAACCAAACATGCTTTCCCAACAGTCCCCCAAGTCTTAACTCAAGTTAGCATTAACCCAAAAGTCTAAGTCCAAAGTCTCATCTGAGACAAGGCAAATCCCTGCTACCTGTGAGCATGTAAATCAAAAGCAAGTTAGTAACTTCCAAGATACAATGGAGGTACAGGCATTAGATAAATTCTCCCATTACAAATGGGAGAAATTGGCCAAAACCAAAGAGCTACAGGCCTCACGCAAGTTTGAATTCCAATGGGGCAGTCATTAAGTCCTAAAGCTCTGAGATGTTCTCATTTGACTCCATGTCTCACATGTGGGCCATGCTGATGCAATGGGTGGGCCCTCATGGCCTTGGGAAGCTCCTTTATGGACTGGAATTGTGTGCCTGTGGCTTTTCTAGGTGCACGGTGCAAGCTCATGGTGAATCTGTTATTTAGGGGTCTGGAGTATAGTGGCCTTCTCACAACTCCAGTAGGCAGCTTCAGTGGGGACTCTGCACGAGGGCTCCAACCCCACATTTCCCTTCTGCATTGCCCCAGCACAGGTTATCCTTGAGGGCTCTGCCCCTGTAGACTTCTGCCTGAACACCCAGGCATTTTTATACATCCTCTGAAATCTAGGCAGAGGTTTCTAGAGCTCAACTCTTGTCTTCTGTGCACATGCATGGCCAATACCACATGGAAGCCACCAAGGCTTGAGGATTGCACTTTCTGAAGGAACAACCCAAGCTGTACTTTGGCCCCTTTTAGCCACAGCTGGATCTGGAGCAGCTGGGATGCAGGGCACCCAGCCCCAAGGCTTCATAAAGCAGTGGGGCCCTCCCTGGGCCTCGACCATGAAACCATTTTTTCCTCCTAGAGTTCCTGGCCTGTGATAGAAGAACCTGTCTCAGATCTTTGACATGACCTGAAGACATTTTCCCCATTGTCTTGGCTATTAACATTCAGCTCCTCTTTACTTTTGTAAATTTCTGCAGTGGCTTGATTTTCTTTCCAAAAAAATGGGGTTTTATATTCTACCTCATGGTCAGGTGCAAACTTTCCAAACTTTTATGTTCTGCTTCCATTTAAAAATTAAGTTTCTTATCTCCATCTGAGACAACCTCAGCCTGGACTTTATCATCTACATCACTATTAGCATTTGGGTCAAAAGCATTGAACAAGTCTCTAGGAAGTTCCAAACTTTCCCATATTTTTCTATTTTTTTCTGAGTTCTCTAAACTGTTTCAACCTCTGCCTATTACCCAGTTCCAAAGTCACTTCCACATTTTCAACTGTCTTTATAGCAGTGCCCCAAACTACCTGTATTAATTTTCTGTATTAGTCTGTTTTCACACTACTATAAAGTTACTACCAGAGAATGGGTAATTTATACAGAAAGGAAGTTTAATTTACTCACAATTCTGCATTGCTGGGGAGGTCTCAGGAAACCTACAGTTATGGTGGAAGGCAAAGGAGAAGCAAGTACCTTCTTTACTAGGCAGCAAGAGAGAGGCAGAGCAGAAAAAAACACCACTTATACAACCACCAGATCCTTTGAGAACTCACTTACTATCATGAGAACAGCATGGGGGAAAATTACCCCCATATTCCAATCACCTCCCACCAAGTCCCTCCCTTGAAACATGGGGATTACAATTTGAGATAAGATTTGGGTGGGATAAAATTTTACAGTAACGAATTCAATACAAGTCACAGAATATAGATTTTTTTGAGAATCTCTGAGGTTTCCAGGTTTCTCTTTAATTATCCACCTTATTAAAACAATCTTTTTTGTTTCAATATTGTTCTTCTGAAAATGCATACAAACTCACACACAAACACACTCACTTGCTACATAACTTTCTTATATGTGTATATATATATATATTTATTTTTTAATGGTGTCTCGCTCTATCATCCTGGCTGGAGTGCAGGTCTGCCACCTTGGCTCACTGCAACCTCTGCCTCCCAGGACCAAGCGATTCTCCTGCCCCAGCCTCCCTAGTTGCTGGGAATACAGGCATGTACCACCACGCCCAGCTAATTTTTTGTATTTTTAGTAGAGATGGGGTTTCACCATGTTGGCCAGGCTGGTCTTGAACTCCTGACCTCAAATTATCTGCCCCACTCAGCCTCACAAAGTGCTGAGATTACAGGCATGAGCCACAGTGCCTGGCTGATATATCTTTAGAGTAATATATTTGTATATATAACTCTATGTAAATCAAAACTAAAAGTCTGTTTTTGTTTGTCAGCAGAGAGGCCACATGTACAAAAAATATACAAAACAATTTTTTAAAAATATTTAATCAACTCAGAAATGTATATTAATTATACTCATGCAATTTTTATGACCATAAAATGACCCTATGGTTAGTAATAATTCAATTGTACATATTAAAATAAAACTGTATAATGAGCTTGTAATACAAAGGATAAATACGTGCTCGAGTTGAGGAATACCTCATATACGCTGCTGTGATAATTAACTAATGTATGCCTGTGTTAAAATATCTCATATATGCCATAAGTGTGTATGCACACTATCCACCCACAAAATTTTTTTAGAAATCTAAATAGGGTAAAAAAGAATACAAATTTGATCTATGAGAAAAAATTATTCTACTTATTTGCAGTTTAAACCACTGGCAGGACAGGCATGGTGACCCACGCTTGTAACCCCACCGATTTGGGGCACTGAGGCGGGTGGATCACCTGAGATCAGGAGTTAAAGACCAGCCTGGCCAACATGGTGAAACCCCATCTCTACTAAAAATACAAAAATTAGCCAGGCATGGTGG
The DNA here is from genome assembly GCF_029281585.2 of Gorilla gorilla gorilla. Taxonomy (NCBI): domain Eukaryota; kingdom Metazoa; phylum Chordata; class Mammalia; order Primates; family Hominidae; genus Gorilla; species Gorilla gorilla. Next base: position 72,972,362 of record NC_073230.2, on the reverse strand, counting down.
AATGTGCATGTAGTCCCTGCTACTTGGCAGACTGAAGGCAGGAGAATCGCTTGGACCCAGGAGGTAAAGTTTGCAGTGAGCCGACATCATGCCACTGCACTCCAGCCTAAGCAACAGAGCAAGACTCCATTTCAAAACAAACAAACAAACAAACAACACTGGCAAAAAAGAGATTACTAGAGATGTCATTCCCCTACATTAACAAATAGTACATTGTTGCCATCTTTTACTTAGAACCTTAAGTAAAATGGGACCCATTAAATCTGATGACAAATTAACACTTCATTCAAAGCACAATAGTTTTAACACATTAAAAACAACTTTGTTTAATGAAAAAATCAAGTTGACACATAATCTTTAAAAAATTTTTAAATTTATTGCATTTTATTACGTAAACGTACAACTGATAAAAAACAATCTCTCCTATCTCTGATGAAACAACTGATCAAATACTTTCACAAACAATGGGAAGAGTCAACATGACGGAATCTGAGACTTGAGTTACATTATTATTTGCTTTTCAGAAACTATTTTTTTATAGAAGAAAGAAGCATACCTCGAAGGTAATTATGAATCTCGAAAAAAACTACTTCTTTAACATGTATATGGTGTTACCTTTGGATCTCTTTTACACTCAACCCTCTGATTTAGTGTAATGTATGAAGTTTCAGTGCCTTCATTCTTTCTACTGTGACCCCTCAGATGTTTATATAGACTTAATTTTTGATTTAATGTTTTCCCCATTTACTGGTTCTGCAAAAATATTTAGTACAAACTGGTGTTTTCTAAGCTGTAGGTTTTGAAAAAATGTTTTTCACGTTCATTACATGTTTAGACTTTCTCTCTAACATAAATTCTCTAATGTTCAACAAAGTTTGAGCATCTTCTCAGATCTTTAAATTTTTCCTTTAATATAAAATGTGTACAATAAAATCTGTAATGGAAGGTATAGCAATCCTCTTTAAGTTTGTATGTTTGTCTTCAGAATAACTGGTCTTTAAAGGCCTATATTTTCCAAAAGGTCTTTTTACAGTAATCACATTTATAATTTTTTTTTTGAGACGGAGTCTTGCTCTGTCACCCAGGCTGTAGTGTAGTGGCTCTATCTCAGCTCACTGCAACCTCTGCCTCCCAGGTTCAAGCAATTCTCCTACCTCTGCCTGCCGAGTAGCTGGGATTACAGGTGCACGCCACCACACCCAGCTAGTTTTTCTATTTTTAGTAGAGATGGAGTTTCACCATGTTGGCCAGGCTGGTCTTGAACTCCTGACCTCATGATCCACCGACCTTGGCCTCCCAAAGTGCTGGAATTATAGGCATGAGCCAACACACCTGACCTATAATCCCTTTATTAAGTATAAACTTTCTGATATTGAGTACGATGTGACCTGATATTAATGGTTTTTCACATTCTTTGTATTTGTAGAATTTTTCTCTAGTATAAATGCTTTCCTGTACCATAAGGTGTGAGAATTTGTTAAAAGTTTTGCCACATTCTTCATATTTGTAGGAGTCTTCTTCAGTATAAACTATCTTACTTACCATAACGTGTGACTACCATTTAAAGTCCTTGCCACATTTAACACATTTCTAGAGTTTCTCACCAGTATGATTTCTCTTTTTTAGAAAAGTTTGAGGTGTGCTTAAATGCTCTGTCACATTTTTATGTAAGCAGAGTTTCTCTCCAGTATAAAATTTTTTAGTGAGTAAGCATGGAGAACCAGTTAAAGGGTTTGCCACATTTTTTTCTACAATTGCAGGGTTTCTCTCCAATATCAATTATCTTACATTTATTCAGGTTTGAGGACTTTTTAAAGACATTACCGTACTGCTTATTGCAGGGTTTCACTTCAGTATTAATTCTCTTATGTATAATAAGGGTTCAAGACTAGTTAACAGCTTTACCACATTCTTTGCTTTTGTAGAGTTTCTCTCTAGAATGAATGATCAGATATTATGTAAGGCCTGAGATGTGCTTAAAGGTTGTGTCACTTTTTTTATGTTTCTAGGGTCTCTGTAATATAAGTTCTCTTAGGCTTTGGGAGGCTGACAAAGGTGGATCACCTGAGGTCAGGAGTTCAAGACCAGCCTCGCCAACATGGTGAAACTCTATCTCTACTAAAAATACACAAATCAGCCAGTGTGGTGGCACACGCCTGTAATCCCAGCTACTCAGGAGGCTGAGGCAGGAGAATCGCTTGAACCCGGAAGGCAGAGGTTACAGTGAGCTGAGATCATGCCACTGCACTCCAGCCTGGGTGACACAGGGAGACTCCAACTCAAAAAAATTTTTAAAAAATACATTCTCTTAGGTTTATTAAGGTTTGAGGGTTGGTTAAAGGCTTTGTTACATTTTTTTACATTTATAAAATTCCTGTCCAATATGAATTCTCTTACGTTCAATTAAGGTTTGGAACTGGTTAAAGGCTTGGCCACATTCTCTACATTTGTAGTGTTTTTTTCCCAGTGTAAATTATTTTATGTATTATAAGGCCTGAGGGTGGACTTTGCCACATTATTCACATTTGTAGGGTTTCTCTCCAGTGTGAATTATCTTATGTTTAGCAAGACTTGAATGCCACTTAAAAGCTTGGTCACATTCTTCACATTTGTAGGGTTTCTCTCCAGTATGAATTCTCTTATGTTGCATAAGGGTTGAGGAGCAATTAAAGGCTTTGCCACATTCTTCACATGTGTAGGGTCTCTCTCCAGTGTGAATTCTCTTGTGGTCAGTGAGGGTTGAGGATAAGCTAAAGGCTTTGCCACATTCTTCACATGTGTAGGGTCTCTCTCCAGTGTGAATTCTCTTGTGGTCAGTGAGGGTTGAGGATAAGCTAAAGACTTTGCCACACTCTTCACATTTGTAGGGTCTCTCTCCAGTATGAATTCTCTTGTGGATAGTAAGTGCTGAGGAGCGCCTAAAGTCTTGGCCACATTCTTCACATGTGTAGGGTTTCTCTCCAGTATGAATTCTCTTATGTCTAGTAAGGTTCGAGGATAAGCTAAAGGCTTGGCCACATTCTTCACATGCATAGGGTTTCTCTCTAGTATGAATTCTCTTATGTCTAGTAAGGTTTGAGGACCAGCTAAAGGCTTTGCCACATTCCTCACACCTGCAGGGTTTCTCTCCAGTGTGAATTCTCTTGTGGTCAGTGAGGGTTGAGGATACGCTAAAGGCTTTGCCACATTCTTCACATTTGTAGGGTCTCTCTCCGGTATGAATTCTCTTGTGGTTAGTAAGTGCTGAGGAGCGCCTAAAGGCTTGGCCACATTCTTCACATGTGTAGGATTTCTCTCCAGTATGAGTTCTCTTATGTCTAGTAAGGTTCGCGGACCAGCTAAAGGCTTTGCCACATTCCTCACATCTATATGGTTTCTCTCCAGTATGAATTATTTTATGTGTAGTATGGTTTGAGGAGCAGTTAAAGGATTTGCCACATTCTTTGCATTTGTAGGACTTCTCCCTAGTATGAATTACCTGATGTTGATTTAGGTGTGAAAGCATGCAAAATGATTTGCCATATTTGTTACATTTGAAATGTTTCTTCCCAGTATATCTTGTTTTATCTCTATCGGAATTTGAAAATTTACCAAAGACTTTGACATATTTATGAGTCTGAAATATTTTGTTTTGGGTAGTGGACAAACATTGGTTAACTTCACTATAACCTCCTTTGTGCACCTCACATTCACCCACACTTTTACAGCATTTTTTAAATTGTAATTTCTCATGTCCACATTTTCCATATGTTCTTGGTATTACTTTTTGGAGTGAATCTTTGATGCCCTGCTCTGGCTGAAGGTCTTGGGTGAAATGGGAACGCGTAACTGAAAGACACAAAAAGCACAAGTTACTCCACTTTCTGGACTCATATAAATATATTCTACACATGAAATATATAAAATTACACAAGGTACATTAGCAAAATGCCATATCAAAATACCACAGGCCATAATTCCTTCATAGATGTATACATGTAACAAAATCATAGTGATCAAAATACCTTTGTTGGAAATTTATAAATAAAGTAAGTGTGTGCACCATGTGAGCACGATGTCCAGAGCCACATAGAGAGAAAAGAAAAGTCTGCTACATTTACCCAACACAGCCCTTCCTCATGCCCAGTAGAAGAACATAGTGCCTTTAATAACAGCTTTAAGTCTTCTGAGCGCAAAAGTGAATGTTACAACCGCAGAAAGACTGCAGTATGATGGGTAGAAGATAGGTGTAGAACGTAGTTACTGACCACTAAGAAGAAATATGAAGAAGTCTTTTAATGGAAAAATAAATACAAATTGCAGACAAAACACATCCTGAGAACATGTTTGTGAGAATCCCAGAATCTCTACCAAAGACAACTGGTGTCATGCTATGACAGGAAGGAGCTGCATTATAAAGATCATGAAAGGTAGTTTTATGTTAGTGTCTAAATCTCCAACAAAGATTACAATGTATATAAAACATGAGGACAACATGGTCCAATCAAAAAAATCAAAAATTTTGAAAAAGCAACTATAAAAATAAAGATGTAGATCTTGATTTTTAAAATTTAAGATAATCCATATTATGCTCAATGAGAAAAATGGAAAACCAGACACCTAAATAAAATAATAAAAATAAGAATACCAACAAAACTTGCAATAATAAAAATAAACAAGGTGGAGGTAAAAAAGAATAACTGAAAAAATTTAAAAGTAAGAAAAAAGTACGTAAAAAATGAAGAAGCTAAACAAACAAACTAGGATATACACAAAAAGACCCGCAACACAAATTTAAGCAAAGTTTCAAAAGTCACAAACCAGAAGATAATCTTGGGAGCTGCAAGATAAAAGTGAGGTATTATTTATAAGCATAGTCCTCTGAGACAACCAGTGAATTTGTAAACAGAAACCTTGCAGGTCAGAAAAGAACTGTGTAAAATGGTCAAAGGCTGAAAAAAATTTTCATGGTGAGGATAATAAAACCAGAAAAATGTACTACAACATAAAGAAAAATAAAACTCTTCCAGAATGAATAAATGCTGGAAAAGCACATAATCATTGTATGTGCCCTAAATAAAATGCTGAAAAGAGGTCTTTCCACTTAAAACAACATGATGAAAAATATATGTAATCATATGAAAATACATAACTTTCTGAAAAACATATGCATATACAAAAAGTAAAATTCTGTGGCATTATTGTGATGGTGCAGAAAATACTTTTAGTTATTCTTTAAAATTTGAAAAATATAAGCATAAAAATCATAAAACATAAAAAGATATAATTAGCAACATCAATAAGAAGTATAGGGTAGATATAATGAGGACAAATTTTTCTATGCAACTGAAGTCATTTTTTTTACCAGTTTAAAATATACTGTTGTAACATTTAAGATGTTTTACAGAATCTCCAATGTAGCACAAAGAAAAAATCTCTATAGACACACGAAAGCAAATGAGTCAATTACTAGCATGAGACAAAGATTGATATTATATAATGGTAAAATGAGTCCATTTACTAGGAATCTATAATTATTATGTCTATCTATATGTATATGCATATATAACATCAGGGCTTCAAAACATATAAAGCAAATATTGACAGAAATGAAGCAAGAAATAAAATAGCAACACAAAATTATAAACATTGACCTCCTTTTCAATAATAAATAAAAAATTTAAATAAAAGATCAATTAAAAAAACTGAAAACCTGAAGAATATTATATTGTGTATGAATTTATTTTGCATTGCTATAGAAAATAACCTCAGACTGGGTAATTCATAAAGAAAAAGATTTTTTGATTCACAGTTCAGTAGACTGTACAAGAAGTATATGCCAGCATCTGCTTCTGGTGAGGATATGAGGAAGCTTACAATTAATAGTGGAAGGCAAAGAAGAACCAAACATGTCACATGGTGAAAGATGATATGAGTGTGAGGTGGAGGAGCCAGGTTCCTTTAAGCAACCAGCTCTCATGTGAATTAATAGCGTGAGAACTCCATGATTGTACCAAGTCATTCACGAGGGATTTGTCTCCGTGATGCAAACAGCTCTCATTAGGCCCCACCTCCAACAGTGGAGATTACATTTCAACATGCCATTTGGAGGGCATCTACACCATATCACAAACCAAATAGGCTAAACAGACATGTACAGAACTCTCCAGTCAAAAGCAAGTGGATACACAATATTCTTATTTGCACCTGGTGCATTCTGTTAGAACACATAAGTCTTAGTAAATTTCAAAAGATCAGCCAGGTGCAGTGGCTCACAGGTGTAATCCCAGCAGTTTGGGAGGCCAAGGTGGAAGAATCACTTGGGGCAAGAAGTTTGATACTAGCCTTGGGAACACAGTGAGACCCTGTCTCTACAAATAATTCAAAATTAGCTGAGCATTGTGGGGTATGCCTCTAATGCCAGCCGCTCAGTAGGTCAAGGTGAAAGGATTACTTGAGTCCAAGAGGTTGAGGCTGCAGTGAGCCAAGATTGTGCTACTGCACTACAGTCTGGGAAAGAGAGTGAGAAACTCTGAGTCAAAAAAAGAAGAAGAAGAGCAAAATCATACAGTATATGTCTTCTAACCCAAACTGAATAAAACTAAAAAGAAAAAAAGTAATACTGGCAAATCAAAAATACATGGAAATAAACACACTCTTCACTGTATTCTTGCACAGGGTCAAATAATTTAAATTAATTTAATATTTTTTCTCAAGGGCCAACATATTTAAGTGATGACTTAATTTGTTAAGACCCACAGTGGTGAACAAATTTAATATAATCTGTGTCAAAATTCCAAAAGTATATTTATTCCTGAAATATTGTTTAAAATTTTTAAATTTTATTATGAACCAAATCTAGAGAAACACACATGAAAAACACAGAGGCACTATACTTCATAATTTCAAAACATAATAAAAAGCTGCAATAACAATAACTTTGTGGTAGTCACAAAAAGACAGATAAAGACATGATAGAACAAAATAGAAAGCCCAGCAATGAACTCTTCTGTGTATGACCAAATAATCTGCCTCAAGGTTGCCATGAGCAGACAATGGAGAAAATACAATCCCTTCAACAGATAATGTTGAAAACTGGACATCTACATTGAAAAAATGAAGTTGAATGGTTTAATTGCATCACATACAAAAAATATTTTAAACAAAGTACTTAGACTAAGAAAAACCTAATGAAACTCTTAGAAAAAAAGTATAGTGCAAAGACCTGACATTGGTCTTGGCACATTTTCTTAGATATGCCATCAAATGCATGCGCAACAAAGAGGAGAACAGAAAAATTTAATTGGGCTAAACTTCAAAATTTCTGCAATCAAATAAAACATTTAATAGAGTGACAGTGTCTCCCAAGAAATCGGTGACAATATTTGAAAATCACATGTGATAAGACTTAATATTGAGAATACATAAACTACTCCTAGAACTAGACAACAATAATTGAATTACTTGATTTAGAAATGGACAAATGAGCCAGGTGCGGTGGCTCACACGTGTGATCCCAGAACTTTGGGAGCCTGAGGTGGGCAGATCACCTGAGGTCAGGAATTCGAGACCAGCCTGACCAACATGGTGAAACCCATCCCTACTATAAATACAAAATTAGCTGGGTGTGGTGGCACATCCCTGATCCCAGCTACTCAGGAGGCTGAGGCAGGAGAATCATTTGAATCCAGGAGGCAGAGGTTGCTGTGAGCTGAAATCGCGCCATTGCTCTTGTTGCCTGGGAAACAAGAGTGAAACTCCATCTCAAAAAAGAAAGAAATGGAAAAACGATTAAACTAAATTTTAATAAAAAAGATATACAAATGGGAAGAAGCATTTGAAAGGTTGCACAAAATTAATAATTTATAGAAAAATGCAAAACATAATCACAATACAAAACAAAATCACCTTACATCAATTAGGATGGCCACTATAAATTTTTTTAAAACACCAACTGTTGATGATGTAAAGAAATTGAAACCTATGTAAGTTGTTTTTTATGAGAGAAAAGATACAGCCATCATAAAAACATCATAAGCGTTCTTTAAATAATCTAAAATGAAATTATTATATAATACAGCAATACCATTTATGAGTCTATATCTAAAATATGCAACACAGTAAAATGAAGGCATAAAAGGTATGCTGCTTGCATATCCCCCCACAGCAAGTGGGGGGATAACCAAGCCTCTAAATAAATAAATACATATAAAAAATTAAAAAATTTGTAAAAAATTTGTAAAAACTTTAAAATATATTTCAAGGCTATAGTAATAAAAACAGAATGGCATGTGCAGAAAAATGGATGACCACCAATGAAAGAGAAACTACTGTTCTCACACATTTTAGACATGATGCAAAAAAAAAATTTTAATGGTTTAGAGTTTTTCAAAAATATGCAGATATTAGTGTGTCCCCAAAAGCAATGGCAAAGCAGTCAGTTTGCGCAGTCCCTGATAACCTTTAAAGAAAACTTTGGCTCACACTGCGAACTTGAAGAAAGATTATTGAAGCAGAAGTGGAATCCTTAGAGACTTTAACAGCATGAGGCAGGAGGTATCCCTATGTGAGAGCAAAAGAAAAAAATGACTTGAGCTTCTCAGAAACTCTTTTCATCAAAGCACAGCTCCCCAGACCACATTTTAAGGACTGGCTGCCTCCTTGATTTGTGTACCTCTCATCTGTCTCATCTGCTTCATTCGCTCTCACCTACCTGGGTGTTTGGCTACCATCTCATTTCTCTTTATATTCTGGGACTCTTTATTTTGCTCCAGACAGGTGATCAAGTCTGGCTTAGAGACAGCAATACCTGTTTTATTAAGAAAAAAAGTAACATAGATCATGCTGAATTCTTTAATTACCAAATTAGTATTATGCTTAGAGGATATAATAGAAAATTCTAGAAAATTAATATTGATTCATAATAGAACTTTATAAATATTCAGAAAATATTTTAAATTTGTAGGTCCTTAATTTCACTACTCAGTACTACTGAATCAAAAATTGGTGGCAGCAACCGAATTCTAATGTGTGGGCAACGATCTTTTATGCCATGGCATTTTTGGAATTCCCACTAACCTAGAGCAAAAGATACATAAGCTCAGGAAAGGCAAAAGTTCTGGTCAAGATAAAACATCTTGAAGAATTTGTTCTACAGCAATGAATCCCCAAGATTTTCTTAAAATTGGAGATCTAAAATTCATTCATGCAAAGCAGAAATTACCAAAAACATCTTAGAAAAGAGAAAAGCAATATATCAGGAATTATGTATTGAAGTTATCCTCACCCAGGGAGACCAGGTTTCTGTAGTTCTCTAACATCACATCTCTATATAAATTCCGCTGAGCACAATCCAGGCATTGCCATTCCTCCAGAGAGAATTCTATAGCTATGTCTCTGAATGTCAACAGTCCCTGGAAAACAAACAAACAAACAAAACCACTCATGAACACACAAGCACTTACCACATGGCCATAGGCAGAGATTTTTATTTGACTCAAGTTAAAAAAGAGAGTAAAAAGAAGTGGTTCTCACTTACAAGAGTGATTAAAATTATTCAATAAGATAATTTTTAACACTGAAGTATTCTCTAACTCTGAGAAAAGAGGATAGCATAAGATCCACAATACCACTGTAGATTTGATACTTTTCTGGATGATACATTATAAAATTAAGGGCATCAACATGGACATGTCTTTTTCTTTTCTGTTTTTCTTTTCTTCTTTTTTTTGAGACCGAGTCTCACTCTGTTGCCCAGGCTGGAGTGCAGTGGTATGATCTTGGCTCAGCGCAACCTCCACCTCCCGGGTTCAATCCATTCTCCTGCCTCAGCCTCCTGAGTAGCTGGGACTACAGGCATGAGCCACCATGACTGGCTAATTTTTGTATTTTTAGTAGAGACGGGGTTTCTCCATGTGGACCTGGCAGGTCTTGCACTCCTCACCTCAGGTGATCCACCCACCTCAGCCTCCCAAAGTGCTGGAATGGTAGGCATGAGCCACTGCGCCTGGCCGGACATGTCTATTTTTGAGTGCTATATTTACATCATATAGAATAAGTTGTGTATATTTCTCAGATAGAAGAGTCATAATGAATTGGAAGATACCTCTCAAGTCTTAGTATGTGCAATAACTAAAGATCTTGTGAGATTTTGTTTCAGGAGATTTCAGAGGAAGTCTGAATTTCTGAATTTTTAGCAAGCTCACCAATGTTTCTAGCCTATGAAGAATATTTTGTCAAATATCCAGTAAATGGCAGAGTTTGGGGTTTTCCCAGTTTCTCTCACCTGTAAATAAAGATAAGAGCCTTCATTTTTAAAAGACAAATATAAGCAAAAGTCATCTAAAAGGAAAGGACAGCTTCCAGATTAAATGCAACGGTTTATGCACTTCAGCTAGTAAATCTCCTAAGTGTCCTTAATAATTAAGAGAATAAGAATTAACTCTAGAGTGGAAAAAAATGTCATAGAGATCTTGAACCAAGTGAATAAAATTGTTATCAACTTTATTAGGACACATTTTTATTATGTGCTGATGCACACACGACACAACATCACTGCTGTGGCATTTCTCCCCTCTCAGAAAAGTAAATTATAATCTACATTTGATTTTATTTTATATATATATATATTTTTTTTTGAGACAGAGTCTCGCTGTGTCACCCAGGCTGGAGTGCAGTGGTGCCATCTCATCTCACTGCAACCTCAACTTCCTGAGTTCAAGCAATTCTCCTGCCTCAACCTCCCAAGTAGCTGGGATTACAGGTACATGCACCATGCCTGGCTAATTTTTGTATTTTTTTTTAGTAGAGATGGTGTTCCACCATGTTGGTCAGGCTGGCCTTGAACTCCTGACCTCAAGTGATCTGCCTGCCTCGGCCTCCCAATGTGCTGGCATTACAAGCCAAAGCCATTGCGCCTGGCCTAAATTTAATCATAAAGAAACATCAGTTTTATGCAAAGTTGAAGGTGCAGATAACTTCCCTGTTCTGTAATTTTTATTAGTAATTTTAAGGAGTCTTTCCTTAGCACCCCGGAAAGCAAGTATCTCCTAACAGTTTTTTCAGAACTTTCTGTATAATAAATGCCACCCTGTTTAAATGAGCATTTTCTAAACGCTGTTCTGCATGGAACTAATAGAGCACACAGATGAAACCTCAATATAACATGTTTCACTTTTCACTAATCTCCAAAGACAACGGTGTTTCCCCAATAGAAATCTTGAGTATCCACACCTTCTAATGTTCAACAGCTACAATGGGAACATTTTATATATCGTAGGTCATAAATTTGTGGTAAGAATTCTGCATGATATACAAGAATCCAAGATGAAGAGAAATGTATAGAATGCTATGGCATAGAGAAAACAAATATTTTTTTCAGAACCCCTTGACTATCATAAAAATCACAAAAAATAGTTGAAACAAACTCATTAGGGATCAACAGCACAAGTAGAGAAGTAAAAATTTGCAAGTTCTGAACACAAGGCATTCCAAAAGGCGGAGTGGACACTGCGGTTGATCTGAGACATGCTCACCTGAGAAAAAGTGATTTTTTTCTTTTCCTCCTCTTTCTCTGAAATGTATTTTCAGATAAGATGCTCTGGACATATCAAACCTGCATCTTGAGAATATGACTTTAAAGTGCAACCTATTCACCTGCTACCACCACACACACCCACGGGCGGAAGACAGAGACTTGCAGAAAACATTCACCCATTTTTGTTGTTTATAACTGAAAAGATTTAAGAGCAATGAGAGAACAATGAGCTTCTCCACAGCTATTAAAATATAAGTTTCTTTGTCCCTGCCCTCCCCTATCAGAAATCAGCAATTTTCTTTAGAGTAATGGGAACATGAACCGCACTGACCTCTTCCTATCAAACTGAAACAGGGCAGGCAGTGCAGCCTTCCTTTGATGCAAAGGTTGAACTAAACTATCCTGAAAGTATCTTGAACCCCTCAAGTTTATAAATCACTTGGTAATCTTGGCCCCGCTCTATGCAACGTGATTCTGCAGGATCCAAAAGGGTCCAGGAATGGGCTTTTACAACAAGTCCCCTGTAAATGCTGATTGTGCTTTCCCAGACACATTATTAGCATTAGCAAGAGAAAGCAGGCACAGCAGAGTCCCTTACACACACCACATTTGTCACAATACTAATACTTCTGCTACAAATAAAAACAACCAATTTCCACCCTGAAATGCTATATTTTTGTTGGCTTTTTTAAGTTTACAGGGACAACAGAAGACAGCAACGTCTGAGTGAATCTGCACCTGGGAAACCTGTACACATGTACTAATAAAACGTTTATTAAGCAGGTACTGTGTGCTCAGGAGCATGTCACAGAACACTGCGCTGGGAATAACACATTTTGTGATTTAATTTTCATAGCACCCTGGGAGTTGGTACTAAGTGCTGAATAATTTTTAGCATTTAGATTAAGAGCACAGCATTTTTATTTCTTCTTATCTTTCTCATTAATTTTAAAAAGAAAATGTATAGAATAATTCAATACAAAAAAAATGTGAAAGGATGCAATTACATAAAAATGGAATAATCAGCTTCCAAATGGCTATTTTGGAAATGATGAAATTAAGGCAGAAATAAAATTTTTGAAACTAATTACAACCGAAATACAACATACCAGAATCTCAGGGTTAGAGCTAAGGCAGTGTTAAGAATAAAATGCATATCACTAAACATCCACATCAAAAAGTTAGAAAGATCCCAATTTAAAAATCTAATGTTACAATTAAAAGAATTTCAAAAGTAAGAGCAAACCAACCTCAGAGCTCACAAAAGTCAAGAAATAACCAAAATCAGAGCCGAAATGAAGAAGTTTGAGACATAAATAACTATAAAAAGTTCAATGGGCCACGCATGTGCTGTGGCTCGCTCCTGTAATCCCAGCACTTTGGGAGGCCAGGGCGGGAAGATCACGAGTTCAGGAGTTTGAGACCAGCCTAGCCAACATGGTGAAAGCCCGTCTCTACTAAAAACACAAAAATTAGCTGGCCGTGGTGGCACATGCTTGTAATCCCAACTACTCGGGAGGCTGAGGCAGGAGAATTGCTTGAAACTGGAAGGCAGAGGTTGCAGTGAGCTGAGACCGCACCACTGCACTCCAGCCTGCGTGTAAGAGTGAAACTCTGTCTTAAAAAAAAAAATTCAAAGGAACCAGAAGTTGATTCTGTGTAAACATAATAAGATAGATAAAACACTAGACTAATGGGAAAAAAAGAAATAATTCAAATAAAAACAATTAGAATAAAAAGTAAAAACAAAAACAAAAACAAAAACAGATGCTTGTGAGGTTGTGGAGAAATTGAATGCTTATATGCTGCTGGTGAAAGTATAAATTTATTTAACCATTGAGAAAAGCAGCTTGGCATTTTTTCAAAAACCTGAAAACAGAATTACCATTCCCAATCCCGCAATTGGGAATATACGCAGTGAATGTAAGTTTTTCTACCATGAACACACATGCACGCATATGTTTCTTACAGCACGATTCACAATAGCAAAAACAAGAAATAATCCTGTATGTCTTCAATGGTAGACTGGATAAAGAAAATGTGGTATGTAAACACCATGAAATAGGATGCAACTATAAGAAAGAACAACATCATGTCCTTTGCAGCAACGTCGATGGAACTACAGACCGTTATTTTTAGAAAACTAGTGCAGGAACAGAAAATAAAAAACTGTATGTTGTCACTTATAAGTGGGAGCAAAATAATGAGAACACGTGGACACAAATAAGAGAACAACAGACACTGAGGCTCAGTTCAGGGTAGAGGATCAGAGGATGAAGAAAATCAGAAAACAAATCTGTTGGGTACTATGCTTAGTACCTGAGTGATAAAATAATCTGTACACAAAAACTTCATGATATGATTTTACCTATACAACAAACCTGCACATGTACCCCTGAACCTAAAATAAAAGGTAAAAAAAAAAAAAAAAAAAAAAATCGGCTGGGTGCGGTGGCTCACACCTGTAACCCCAGCCCATTGGGAGGCTGAGGCAGGCAGATCACCTGAGGCCAAAAGTTGGAGACCAACCTGGCCAACATGGTGAAATCCCGTCTCTACTACAAATACAAAAATTAGTTGGGCCTGGTGGCACACACCTGTAATTCCAGCCACTCGGGAGGCTAAGGCAGGACAATTACTTGAACCTGGGAGGCGGAGGTTGTAATGAAGTGAGATCGCACCACGGCACTCCAGCCTGGAGGACAGAACGAGACTCCCTCTCAAAAAAAAAAAAAAAAGCATTTCTTGGAAATTACTATTTGAAGAAAATATTCAGGCCTAGGCAACCACAGACTGCCAATTAATCTCTGATGACATAACCAAGAAATTTTTACCTGGATCTCACAAATAAACTACATAACTGTACCAAACCAATTATTGAATCTGGTTTGCTTCGTCATGAAACTTATAACAGACTTTTCTTTAAGTCTCTCCCATGGATCACAACCCACAAACCATAGCTGGGCCCTCTATGATTCTTGAGTCACACTTTGATCAGATTCTCATTTTTAGAGTGACTCCCATACATCTCTAAAAGGAAAAATGAGGAACTAAGGACCCCAGGACCACAGCTCTTTCCACTCATGAATCTTGCACCCTGAGTCAGGATTCTCCCCTGATGACTTTCCCATCCCTGTACAATCTGGGTGAGATGAGGCGCTGGGAGTGCAGAGCAAACCAGAGAGGCCTCCAGTCCAGGGTAAAGCCACTTCAGAGGAAAACGACAGAAATCCCAGGGTCCCAGGCACTGGCCCAGGCACCATCTTGCGGCTGGAGGGGACGAGAGCCGAGCTGGGCCAAAGACGATTTGGGTCATCAGGCTCTGGAGCTGACTGCGAGAAAGTCTGGGACCTGCTACAGTCACTTTCTGCCGGTTCCAACCAGCCCCCACCTCTCTCTCACGATGACAGACCCAGCACTCACCATTTCCCGGCTTCCAGGGGGTCCCGGTCTTTTAGCCATAAATCTGCAGATACCTGCAGGACACAAGGACACATAGGCTTGGCCTCTAGGAGCAGAGGACACAGAGCAGTGAAGAGAAGAACTGCAGCTCTGGACGCAGAAAAACACAAAGGACCCGCAAAATTACGGAAGTAGCCTGTTCTTTCCAGCTGCATGCCTGATTGGACAGTTTCTAGACCACGGCTCCTGATTGGATAAGGTTTCAGGCCCCACCCTTCATGCCCTGAGTGAGGGAATATTTGATCAGACACTGGGCTGAGCGAAGCAAAAATTACAGCCTAGGCTGCGGCCTTCACAGGCAGGGCTTCTTCCTTGATCTGAGCCAGGCCAACTTCAGAGGATATTTGCATTTAACCTTGTGTATAATGTCATACGCATTTATAAATGATATATAATATTTATTCATAAATTGAAATAATGACAATTATTTTAAAATTTAGGATTTTATGCCCTTCCTTGCTGCGGATCCTTTGCAGTGATATGGTGTGACTTTCTGGCTCCACCCAAATCTAATCTCAAATTGTAATTCCCGTCCATGTGCGGTGGCTCACACCTATAATCCCAGCACTTTGGGAGGCCGAGGCGGGCAGGTCACTAGTTCAGGAGTTCGAGACAGGCCTGGCAAATACGGTGAAACCCCGTCAATACTAAAAATACAAAAATTAGCCAGGCGTGGCAGCACGCCTGTTAGTCCCGGCTACTCGGGAGACTGAGGCAGGAGAATTGCTTGAACCCAGGGGGTGGAGGTTGCAGTGAGCCGAGATGGCGCCATTGCACTGCAGCCTGGGTGACACAGAGAGACTTCCTCTGAAAGAAAAAAAAAAATTGTAATTCCCATTTGTCAGGGCAGGGACCAGGCAGGAGGTGATTGGATCATTGGTGTGGATTATCCTCATGCTGTTCTGGTAGTAGCAAGGGAGCTCTCAAGAAACCTGACGGTTTAAAAATGTGGCACGTCTTCCCCGGTTCTCTCTCTTTTTCCACCATGTAAGATGTGCCTTGCTTTCCCTTCACCTTCTGTCATGGTCGTGAATTTAAGTTTCCCAAGGATTCTGCAGCCATGTAGGACTGTGATTCAATTTACTTAAAAAAAAAAATTACGCGGTTTGAGCTATTTGTCTGTAGCAGTGTGAAAATGGACTAATACATGCGGACAGCCTGAGATTTCAGAAGGGAGGCAATCCTCTGCAGTAAAATATGAGCCACATGTAAATTTTTAATTTTCTAGTAGCCAAATGTTAAAAATAAAAAAAAAAAAAGGTGGGGCCGGGCGCAGTGGCTCACACCTGTAATCCCAGCACTTTGAGAGGCCGAGGTGGGGAACCACCTGAAGTCAGGAGTTCGAGACCAGCCTGGCTTACATGATGAAACCCCTGCTCTACCAAAAGTAGGAAAATTAGCTGGGTGTGGTGACAGGC
Organism: Gorilla gorilla gorilla; assembly: GCF_029281585.2. Taxonomy (NCBI): domain Eukaryota; kingdom Metazoa; phylum Chordata; class Mammalia; order Primates; family Hominidae; genus Gorilla; species Gorilla gorilla. Next base: position 72,955,967 of record NC_073230.2, on the reverse strand, counting down.
ATTTGTGATCCCAGCTACTGGGGAGGCTGAGACAGCAGAATCGCTTGAACCCAAGAGGCAGAGGTTGCAGTGAGCCGAGATCACACCACAGCACCCCAGCCTGGCGACAGAGAAACTCTGTCTCAAAATAAAAAAGAAAGAAACAGGTGGAATAACAGGTGGAATTGATTGCAACAACTTAATCAGCCCAATATATCCAAAATATTATTATTTTAATATGTGATTACTATGTAATGGTTAATAAAGCATATACATTTTTGAAGCTAAATCTCTGAATGTAATCTTGTATTTTACCTTTCTAGCACATTGCAGTTCACACTAGCCACATTCCAGCACCCTGTAGCTATGTCAGAGGCGTCTGAAGCAGAGAAACTGCATCTGGAATAGGTGCTGGGTAAAATGGGGCTGAGACCTACAGGACTGCATTTCCATGAGGCCCGGCTTTGTAAGTCACAGGATAAATAGAAGATTGGCACAAGATCCATTTTACAAAGACCTTGCTGATAAAACAGTTTGCAGTAAAGAAGCCACAAAAATCCACCAAAACCAAGGTGGGAATGAAAGGGACCTCTGGCTGTCCTCAGGAATCACTACACGCTAATTATAATGCATTAGCATGTGAAAGACATTCCCACCAGCGCCATGACAGTTAACGAATGCCATGGCAACATCAGAAAGTTACCTTACATGGCCTAAAAAGAAGAGAAACACTCAGTTCTAGGAATTGCCCAAGTCTTTCTTGTAAAACTCATGAATAATCCACCCCTTGGTTAGCATATAAGCAAGAAGTAACTGTTAAGTATCCTTAGTTGAGCGGCCCACATTGCTGCTCTGCCTGGAGAGTAGCTATTCTTTTTTTTTTTTTTTGAGACGGAGTCTGGCTCTGTCGCCCAGGCTGGAGTGCAGTAGCGCAATCTCAGCTCACTGCAAGCTCCGCCTCCCAGGTTCACGCCATTCTCCTGCCTCAGCCTCCGGAGTAGCTGGGACTACAGGCGCCCGCCACCACGCCCGGCTAATTTTTTGTATTTTTTTTAGTAGAGACGGGGTTTCACCATGTTAGCCAGGATGGTCTGGATCTCCTGACCTCGTGATCCGCCAGCCTCGGCCTCCCAAAGTGCTGGGATTACAGGCGTGAGCCACCGCGCCCGGCCGAGAGTAGCTATTCTTTTATTCCTCTACTTTCCCAATAAATTTGCTTTTGCTTTGCACTTCAGACTCACCCAAAACTCTTTCTTCTATCTTTTTTTTTTTTTTTTTTTTTGTCTTTGAGACAGCATCCTGCTCTGTCACCCAGGCTGGAGTGCAGTGGTGCCATCTCGGCTCACTACAACATCTGCCTCCTGAGTTCAAGAGATTCTCCTGCCTCAGCCTCTGGAGTAGCTGGGATTACAGGCATGCGCCATCATGCCCGGCTAATTTTTTTATTTTTAGTAGAGATTGGGTTTCACCATGTTGCGAGGCTGGTCTTGAACTCCTGACCTCAAGTGATCCTCCCGCCTCTGCCTCCCAAATTGCCGGGATTACAGGCATAAGCCACTACCCCTGGCTCTAAATTATTTCTTGTACGAGATCCAAGAACCCAATCTTCGTTTCTGAATTGGGGCCATTTCTGGAAGCTTCTTTTCAGTGAATTACAAAAGGATGATACTAAGGAAACCCGCAGCTCAAAGGAAATAGACTGAATTACCAATTGGCTAACTTTTTGTAAGTGGTGGCACACCCGGGTAAAGAATGGGATCGGGTTAGTAGCCCAATTTAGTGGAGTTAGAGTGTCTCCTAAGACAGATAAGATAAAAGGTCCCTTTTAATAAAAGGCAAGAACACTTGAAAAACTTGTGTTTGAGGTGCAACTTAGAAAGGTTAGAGTCTTTCCTAAGATTTAGGGGGTTAGAGGCCCCTCTCAGTAAAGTCCCTCTCAGTTAAGATTAGATTTGGCATTATGGAATATTAACCATTGCTGTCTTTGTGTTTGTTTGTTTTTTTGTTTGTTTTGAGACAGAGTCTCACTCTTGTCACTCAGGCTGGAGTGCAGTGGTGAGATCTTGGCTCACTGCAACCTCCACCTCCCGGAATCAAGTGATTCTCCTTCCTCAGCCTCCCAAATAGCTGGGATTACAGGCGCCCACCACCACACCTGGCTAATTTTTGTATTTTTAGTAGAGACAGGGTTTCACCATGTTGGCCAGGCTGGTCTCGAACTCCTGACCTCAGCTGATCCACCTGCCTCAGCCTCCCAAAGTGCTGGGATTACAGGCATGAGCCACCGAACCAGGCCTTGTCTTTGTATTAAGTTGCCTTGCACTTTTTGCTAATGGCTGTGGCTGACAGAATTAGGTGAGTACAGAATCATGGAACATGTGGAGATTTTTCCTCCCTAAAGTGGGAAACTTGAGAGCAGATGGGACTGCAAAAAAGATTCTTTCACAACCAACAAGCGGCCACCTAAACTTTTGATTCGGTGCAATGCTTGGGTCTTTCTCTGGCTTTCCTGAGCTCCTCACCTTTCCTGCCCTGCCATAGGCAATCTCTCTCTCTCTCTCTCTCTCTTTCCTTTCCTATGTTTTCTGTTGCTCTAGGCCACCATTTTGCGCAGAGATCACATGTTGAAACTTCTGGTCAGAAGTCCCTGAAACAGGCCAGGCATGGTGACTCACGCCTGTAATCTCAGCACTTTGAGAGGCCGAGGTGGGCGGATCACCTGAGGTCAGGAGTTGAAGACCAGCCTGGCCAACATGGCAAAACCTCGTCTCTACAAAAAGTACAAAAATTAGCCAGGGTGGTGGGAGACGCTTGCAGTTTCAGCTACTCAGGAGGCTGAGGCAGGGAGAATTGCTTGAACCTGGGAGGCAGAGGTTGCAGTGAGCTGAGTTCACGCTACTGCACTCCAGCCTGGGACACAGAGCAAGACTCAGTCTCAAAAAAAAAAATACTCCCAAAGAAACAAAAAAGAAGTCCCTGAAACAAACAACAACAACAACAACAACAACAACAAAACAATGGATGAAATTTCCCTCTTGTTTTATGTTCTTGGGAGCTTGACTTTGTAGCCATGTGGCAGTATTTTCTCTTGGTTTCTACCATCCGGCATACATAAATTTTGAAATTTATGTTATACTTAACTCTAAAAGTGATCTTGAGCAGTTAAAAACCTTTGCAAGCTCAAAATTGGCTGCTGGAGGCTTCTTCTGGGAGACTCCAACGGAGACTGCTCAGTGCTGTAGCTCAGTAGCTGGGCTTTGCTGTCTCACAGTGGCAGCCTGGGTTCAGGGTTCAATTTCTAGCTTAGGAGATGAGTCCTTTCTGATTTGATATCTGTGTGAACATTTGTTGATTCTCTTCCCCTCCATGAAACATTTTGGATTTTCCTTTCTCTGAGCTACCTTTGAAGATTCTAGATTTTGTAAAAACTGCTTTGCCACCTTTTTGAAAATACCTTGTACACTTGTGGTTAGGTTCTTAACCTTAGTTAAAGCTTATTGGTTTCAGGAGGTGGAGGTTTCAGTGAGCCAGGTTTGGTCACTGCACTCCAGCCTGGGCGACAGTGGGAGACTCCATCACAAAACAAAACAAAACAAACAAAACAAAAAAAGGCTTATTTGTTTCACCTGTGACGTTATGTTAGTAAAGTTCAAAAGCCAGAAATATTGGCAATTTGGCATGGCTAAAGTCAAGCAATGAGAGAATTAAATACATGTTTTCAGAAAGAGCATCATGGCTAAAAGCTGGCTTAATTATTATTATTATTTTATTTATTTATTTTGAGATGGAGTCTTGGTCTGTCACTCAGGCTGGAGTGCAATGGTGCAATCTTGGCTCACTGCAACCTCCACCTCCCGGGATCAAGCAATTCCCCTGCCTCAGCCTCCTGAGTAGCAGGGATTACAGACACCCACCACCACACACGGCTAATTTTTGTATTTTTAGTAGAGACGGGGTTTCACCATGTTGGCCAGGCTGGTCTTGAATTCCTGACCTCAATTGATCTGCCTGCCTTGGTCTCACAAAGTGCTGGGATTGCAGGCATGAGCCACCACACCTGGCCCAAAAGTCAGCTTAATTAATTGCAGATATTCAAGCTCCAACAGCTAGAAGTCCTTAGAAAAAACAGAGGAGGTGCCACAATAAGCATTTTGGGAAAAACATCTGTTTTCTTCATGAAACTCCAGGAATTGGAAGTGGATATATCCCTCTCAAAGTCTAAGGCTCTGTTCCATTTTTGCTTTGCATTATCTGATGGTTTTTACTTTCTGGGGTATCAGAAATTACTTCACGTTATGAAAAAATTTAGATATGTAATAAGTAGGTAGGAAATACACATTCAGGGATGGCTAATGGCAGCTATGGGGGGATACTTGGCTTTTTGCATATTTGAATCAGAGAAGTGTGCTCTTGGCCACCTAGAAGGCATGGAAATGTCCCCGCCCCCCACTGACAGGTAAGATGCCAATGGGAGATGGGCTGATTCCCTCTTTTTGGGATCCAGGTTCTAGTATGAAAATAGGAGTCTTAATTTGGGGGGGGGGGGAATCTGTTTTGCCTTCCAGCTGTGTTTACTTATTAAGCTGTAGAAATTGCTTAGTTTTTGCTTTCCTGGTCCTATTTCTCCTACGGATCCATCTTGAAGCCAGGGTGGTAATCCAATTGAGAAACTGACAAATGAAAAATCTTACAGGTACTTGATCTTCTTCCAGCTGTGTATTTATATGTGTTGTGTGTGTAATATGAAGGAGATTTGATTAATTGGTTTAAAAATAGTAAGAGCTCAAATCAAATATTTTATCAGAAAAATAGAAACCATGGTGTATTTTAGTTTACATCACTTTAGTAATCATTGGGAAATAAAAACAGTTTTACATGCTAGGTATGTAAAAAAAGTCAAATGTGTTTTCGGTAAAAGATTACAAGAAGTCATGGGAATGTAGATTACTTTTGTCCTAAATTAAAGGGTTAAAGGATTGTTTTAAATTAGATAAAACAGAGCTGAAGGATTAACCAAGTTGTGAACAGTTCGTAAAAATTTACGTCTGGTAAAAGAAATTCTGTGTGTTAACATATTGGCTAAAGTTAAAGGGGTATTCAGTTTTTTATAAATTGAACACTGGAATAAAAGTACAATTGGTTTTCTTTAGAGCACTACTCTGCTCTTTCACAAAAATTGTAAAGTATTGTAAAAGGGTTATAGGAATCTTACCTTATTGTCAAACTGATTAAGACTAGATAGATTTGTCTATAAGGTTTTATTAAGAATTAGGTTTGACATCAATAGTACATTAATGCAAGGGTGAGATTTAGCTTTTTTTCATGAACAAGATTTTCATGTAATATTTTAAAAATGAAATATTTTTGTCTGCCCTTTTGAATAAACTGGAGCAAAAGGAAAGGAAAAAATGATTATGTGGAAAGTGAAGTCTTCCCTCTATTAGTGAGTAAAGGTTTTTGTCTTTTTAAAATTTTTGAGTTATCATTTTGGTTAGTGAGTGACTTATGATAACCTGGGATTTGATATTTGACAAACCTTTAAAAATCAAATTATAAATTATGTATTTTTCTTACCTAAATATCTTTTAGATATTAGGTCCTCTAAAATACAAAAATGACATTTGGCTTATTTCGTATAAAAATCAAACAGGAGGAAATGTCAGAAAGCATTGTCAGGCCGGGTGCAGTGGCTCACACCTGTAATCCGAGCACTTTGGGAGGTCAAGGAGGGTGGATCACCTGAGATGAGGAGTTACAGACCAGCCTGGGCAACATGGTGAAACCCTGTCTCTACTAAAAATACAAAAAAATTAGCCAGGCGTGGTGGCATGCACCTGTAATCCCAGCTACTCGGGAGGCTGAGGCAGGAGAATCACTTGAACCCAGGAGACGGAGGTTGCAGTAAGCAGAGATTGCAGCATTGCACTCCAGTCTGGGCAACAAGAGTGATACTCTATCTCAAAAAAAAAAAAAAAAGGAAAGAAAGAAAATATTGTCAAATATGAAATGGTGTTTGGTTTTCCTTGGGCTGTATTTGTATAAATATGTTATTGGTATGTGATTCAAAAAAAGGGAAAACTCCCATAATTCCAATATAACTTAGTGTATGTTATTAATAGTAATAATTGTTATGTAAAATCATTGTATGCAACAGAAGTAACCAAAATCTGTCAATTGTAGCTTTAATAGTGGCTGTCCTAAGACTTCTTTGTCATCCACACACAATTGTTGTCTTGTTTTAGTTCTCTTTGAAAGGTGATTTATAATCAGGTTTAGGACGTTGACAGGTGCTCTTAAATGCAGGTTTCTGATAACTTTGGAAATTTTGGCAATAGAATAAAGAAAAAACTTTCAGAACTCTCATGGAGAGCTGAAATGTTCATCAATATCAAGCAGAACAGGAGATAACTGCGTGGAGTGAACTAATGTAAGACTAAAGTAATCTTTTTGACTTTGCTTAAAATATTGGTGATCCATTGTTTTGTTTTTCAGAGTCCTGGAAACTTTTATTTTGAGCTATTTACAGCTTTTAGCAATTGAGTAAAATATATTTCTGTAAACAAAATTTGGAGCACATTTGTTTCTATCTGTTTTCTCCAGAATTTGGAAACTATTTGTGAGTATTCTTAACTTATGGCAATATAATTTGTATAAGTGCAAAATAATGTTTTCTTCTGCAACAGGACGCTGTTGGAGAAATTAGTTATTTTGCCAAGGCTTTGGCTGGAATGACGTGCTTTCCTTTAAGGAATCAAACTTGACTTATAGAGCCAATAAAAGCCCCTTGGGAAAACTGGCTTTATGCCTTGTCTACACAGTCCCTATACAGGGTTCCTAACCTGGGGTAAGTAAATAATGTCACTTTTTGACAGGTTCATGAGCCCCAAGTTATCCCGTGATATCAAAAAAGAAATTTATGCAACTCATATTTGAGGGTATAGACTCATGGCTGGCTCAGCTTTAAAAAGTCTTATCTGAGATTCATTTTATGGAACAGTTTCATCAAAGCCAATTTTTAAAACCTATGTAAAAATAATTATTCTTGCTGCACTTCGTACAAATAATCAGGCCAAGTATAATAAAGCAACTTGGTCATACCATGATTTGTCTTTAGTAAAATGGCAGACTGGGGAGAGTAAAAAATTATACTTTAAGAACTATGGTACATCTGTTATTAAATTCTAGATTTATCTGTTGTTGTTGAACTTTTTTTTTGAAAGAAGTTGAATCTTTGAATAAGCCAATGACAAGTTCTAAAATTGAGGCAGTAATAAATAGCCTGCGAACCAGAAAAACCCAGGACCAGATGTTTTCACAGCCTAATTCTACCAGAGGTACAAAGAGGAGCGGGTACCATTTCTCTTCTGAAAGTATTCCAAACAATTGACAAAGAGGGACTCGTCCCTAACTCATTTAGTGAGGCCTGCATCATCCTGATACCAACACCTGACCCTGGTGGCGCTGGTGGTAGTGCAGCATGAGAGGGAGTGGGGATGGGGTTTATCCACGGGCCAGGGGTTAGAGGATTCCCTGGGCAGCACACTGCCTGGCTCCATTCTCTTCATTTTAGATATATTGGGAGGGTTTGACACACAGAGAAAGAGGAGACACATCTCAATAAAGTGTGTGAATAGGGGACGGAAATCGAGGACCAATCTTTGGAGGAGGGCTGCTTGTATCTAACTCTGAGAACAGACTGGGGCGGCATGGGATTGGAGGAGAGGAAGGAGCCTCTTAAGAGAAAGGCCCCAAGAGGCTGGGCCCCTGCTCCCTCCCTTCCCCACAAGGCCCCTTGAGCATCTTCCTCCCAGGCCCTGTGAGTATCCTGTCCTTCCCTCTGTGTCTAGAAAATCAAAGTTCTCCAGGAGATGTAGCCACTCCAGGTGGCTGGAAAAAATGACTATTTTCAGCCCAAGGAGCAATTTTGGGTCTGCTTTCAGACAATGAAGTGGTTAAGTGAGAATGAGAGAAGAGGACCCAGTAAATTAGCAGAGGGGAGGAAAAGACTTTTTTGTGGCCGGCTACAGAGAGCCTGTGGCCATAGCTCCCTGGCCAGTGTCAGGTCCTGTTGCATAGTGACCTCTGGGGCACAAATATTCCAGCTGGGCAGGTACCGGGAGGGAGACCTGAGGTGTGACTCCTGGTAGCCTCACAGCTGCCTTAATGTCCTGCAGCTACAACCATTTCTGCCAGCGGCCGCCCCTATCCCAGCAGGCCAGCAGCTCATCCAGCACCTGCAGTGTCTGAGGCTCCACCAGAATGTGATTCAGGACATCAGCCCTGTACCATCCTTGACCTAGAGAGTGAGCCCCAGGGAACAACCTCGATGTGGGTGGCAACTTAGCTCCATGGTGTCTCTGTTACCAAAGACCAATTGCTCCTGCTGGTTGGGATTAGATCCCAGGACCTCTGCAGGTGATGTGGGTGAGCATGAGGCAGGCACCCCAATATTTGATGCTCTGGGGCTTAACACCTGCACAACAGGCAAATGGCACCCCCACTTGGCAGACACCCCAGTGAAGGTCAAAGCAGCCCTGAGTGGGGAAGACTCTGACCCAGAGCCTGGAGTCCCACCAGAGAATTCTCAAACCAGGGTCTAAAAACTCTTCCTCAAAATGGCTAGGGTTCAGTATTTGCAGCTTTGCCAACCCATGTCGATTGCAATGACTCAAATCTGCAGTTGCAGCGTGACAGCAGCCTCCCGCAGACAACCTGTGAATGAAGGTGCATGGCTGCGATCTCATAGAACTTTCCTTACAGGCACTGAAAACTCCAATTTCAAAACATCAAGTATGATTCTTCTTTTGGTTTGTTCGACCATTTGGAAATGTAAAATTCATCCTTGGCTCATGGGAGACAGGAAAGCAGGCAGGGACAGGCTGCACTTTGATGACCCCTGGCAGAAATGAAGCTCAGAGGAGGAGATGACAGGAGGGGGTGAGCCCAGCCCCCTCACAGCTGAGATTTACCCCAGGAGGGGTCCCTGCCAGCACCACCCTACTTATCCCTCATCTTGGCTTCAAGAGCAGTTCAGGTGAAGAGCAGGGGAACAGAAAAGACCTCAGCAACGAAAAGGAAGGAGATGCAGGGTTGGGCAGCCATGTGGATGGATGGCGCTCAACAGTGCATGCTACCACAGCCATTGTTTTTTATTTTTTATTTATTTTTTATTTTTTGAGACAGAGTCTTGCTCTGTCGCCCAGGCTGGAGTGCAGTGGTGTGATCTCGGCTCATTGCAACCTCCACCTGCCGGGCTCAAGCAATTCTCCTGCCTCAGCCTCCTGAGTAGCTGGGATTACAGGGGTGCACCACCATGCCTGGCTAATTTTGTAATTTTAGGAGAGACAGGGTTTCACCATATTGGCCAGACTGGTCTCAAACTCCCGACCTCGTGCTCCGCCTGCTTTGGCCTCCCAAAGTGCTGGGTTTATAGGCATGAGCCACTGCACCCAGCCTAATTTTTATATTTTTAGTAGAGATGAGGTTTTGCCATGTTGGCCAGGCTGGTCTTGAACTCCCGACCACAGGTGATCCACTCGCCTTGGCCTCCCAAGTGCTAGGATTACAGGTGTGAGCCACTGCACCCGGCCAACAGCAGCCATTTACACCAAGTTGAGCAAGGCATGACCATCCCCAGGGGGACCATGGTGGGGGCTCTGTGGGATAGAGGACATGCTGTATTCCGCACTTATATGGATGCTCCACACAGCAGTCATTACAGAAAACACACCGGGTAAAAGGGCAGTATACAAATAGGACACCAGTACTGGCCAGTTGGGTCTCACTGGTCAGTGGGGTAACGAGGTCCAGGTGGGCCCACAAGGTGTGGCTGGTGGTTGGTTTCTGTCTGCGGGAAGCCTGGGACCCGTGTCTAACAGAGGAGGACCCAGGCTGGAGTGAGGAAGTCATCAGAGTCAGCAGGTGAGGGGTCAGAGCTGGAAACAGAGCAGGCAGGGAGCCCTGGCCTCTCCCAGTGAGGGCTGAGAAGCTGGGGTGGGAACACAACCCATGGGCAGATGCACACAAGTGGTCCCTGGGCCCCTGCCGGTGCCCAGTGACTGCCCAGTTCCTAGGGAGCCACTGAGGCCTGAGACCCAGGGACACACCACCTGATCATCACCCCCAGGCCTTTCTGCCAAGACCAGACGATGCCCAGTGCAGGCAGGTGGTCTGGGATTGGAGTCTGGGGCAGGGGTGCATGTTCCTACCTGGCAGGTGCCCTGACCTAGACCTGCCTGAGCTGGTTGCATCATCTCTTGTTATTCTGCCTATGTATGGCCTAGATTCAAAGGTCCAGCTGTCCATTCTGGCCACACCATTCCCTGGCTCCTCTGCCAGGCCCAATTGTGCCTGACCTACCTAAGCCAGCCCTACCTGCCCAGTGATCACAAGAATCCTGCCAGCCAGAAGGACTCACTTTTTTCCCCTGAAATATCCACAAGAGCCTGTCTTTTTTATTTATCTATTTATCGAGACGGAGTCTTGCTCTGTCACCCACACTGGAGTGCAGTGGTATGATCTCAGAGGAGCCTGTCTTTTGCAGGGGCCACAGCTCAGGGCCAGCTTTCTGGAAGCCCCAGAGTCAGATGTACTCCTGTCCTGACTTCCAGCCTTCCAGTACTGGCTATCATGTCTTTGGGGGACCACTCAGCACTGGGAGCTGCCCGAGGCCCCCACATGGCAGAGAACATGCTGGTCATGACAGCCTCAGCCGAAGACCCTGGCCCAAGAGCAACAGCCAGTTGGTTCTAGTGTCTGGATGGTGACAACAGGTGAAGCCATCTGCACAAATACTGCCTTCAACCTGGTCCAGTGACAGACTAGGGGAGCCACAGAGCAGCCCCCAGGCCAGCCCTGCCCAGTGTTTCCATCAGTGTGGCATGAAAAAAGGACCCTGTACTCAGCCAAAAGCTGAGCCCTGACCTGCCCACCCACCCTGCCCACGAGGGACTCTGACTTCAGGCAGAGGCAGGCAGCAGAGCTGTCAACTTCCGTAACTCTATCCCAGGGCCCACAAGGTCCTCAGGAGACCCAAAAGGAGCTGAGCTGGGGGAGTCAGGGAGGGGCCTGCTGAGTGAAGGGCAGCGTGGGCCTGGGCGTGAGTCGGCACTAAGAGCACGTGGCCTGGCTCCCACTGGAGAGGAGGCAGCAGGGGAGAGTCCTGCAGAGCTCTCACACACTCCACTCAGCTCCCAGGTACATGTAGTGCCCATAAGCCTCCCAGGAGACCCAGAAATGGTTCTTTCTTGGTCAAGAAAAGAGGCAACCCCACCCATACCCACACAGGCCCTGATGCCCACACACATCAGAGAACAAAGCTTTTGTGCCCAGGGTGGGGCAAAGGGGGAATATCCCCTCCTTCCCCCTATGGATCCCATAACACTTGCTCCTCCTGGTGCTCCACCCCCACCCCACAGGGTGCTGACTGCAACCAAAGCGCCCCATGGAAAGAACAGCCCATGGATGGAGCCCAAGAGGCGCTATGTCCTGAACGGGCCGTGCTGGGTCTAAGGTGATATTTCCCAATCACAGAGTCTCTAACTTTGCCACCCACTGGCCCTGTGCTTCCGCTTCCCTTGGTGGCCCAGGGTAACAATACCACTCTGAAGGCTGGAGGACCCACAGAGGCACCACCCCCAGTTAAATGGCTGCATTGTGAAAGGGGGTGCACAAGAGACATTTCCTGCCTTGGGTCTCTTGCCTCAGGACTGATGTGCATCAGGCCACAGCCAGGCCAGCCTGCTGGAGAGGGCTGCGTTCCCTGTGCTCTGTGTGGGGAATGGTGTTCACAGTTCTGGGTCACTACCGTTGACTCCCCCAAAACACGGGGGCAGATGTGCTCCATTATATAAGCCTTGGGTCAATCCCAGAGAATGAGCATCAAATTCACTCCTGTCTGAAGCTGGCTGCCCCAAGGCATTTGGGTTTTGGGGTGAGATAAGGTTCTGGAGTCAGCATCAAAGTGTTCTGGTTTTGGAAACACATGAAGTTCTCTGCAGCTCTCTGAGGTACAGGACATGGTGCTAGGTCTGTGCTTTAAAAAAGCCTAAGAGGAGGGGGTGCCTGGGAGGAATCCTGAAGCCAAGGGTAAGGGTTTCACCTTTCCTACCTCCCCACCAGAGACATTCCACAAAGTCTCATGACAAACTCAGAATAGGCAAACAAAAAAAAAAAAAAAGGAGGCGGGGTGAAGGAAAGTGGAGGGGAGGGAGGGGGTAATAAGAGATTACAGGGAATCATCTGGCCCAATCCTGAAACACCCCTGCCATATGATGCCCTATGAGTCCTCTCAGACAGCTGAGGAATCTGAGGTCTGGAGGAGGCGCCTAGAGCCTGGACAGGCAGCTGGCAGCCTGGAGCCCCTGAGGTCCAGGCAGATTCCGCCACAAGCCTGAGCCAGAGGCAGCGGGACCCCAGTTCATTCACTTGGAAATCACTCAAGTTGACTGGGCCACTGCCCCTCCCCAGACCCTCCCCTTTCACTTATCAGGCAACAGCCTTCCTGCAAAGCTGCCAGGCTAGGGATGAGGATGCCTCGGTCCCCCTAGGAATTGGCTGTCCCCAGGGTGCAGGTGCCCGGCAGCTGCCCACCAGGCCACTTCTCTCTGTTTACTGCCTGGAGCCTGGAGCGCATGTGAGGAGCAGGTGGCTCACGGAGCGCTTAGCCCGGCCGCGTACTGTAGGCACTGCATTATGGGTACCATGGTACCCCTGCAGGTTGGGGTTGGCATACCCTTCCCCGGCTGACCCCACAAACCCTTCTCGAAGACCCACCACATTCCACCTGACCTTGACAGCCAGGGGCCCCACAGCCCTGGGACATTGGCCCGCTACCCTCCTCCTTGCGTTCAGCACCCCTGGGGGGGAGACCCATTAGCTCGCCAGGTAGGAAAGCAGGGTGGGGGCAGTGGTGACACTAGAGGGTGTCACCTTGTTGTGCCGAGCACTGGGGGGGGGGGGGCTGGACATGAGCTCACACACTCACACTCACCCTCCAAAGTCCAACCTCTTGCTTTGGCCAAAGCTGGCCAGAAACTAGGGCCTGGGGACAGAGGAGATAGACGTCTCCGTGCCGGCTTCCTGCAGTGTCCCCACGGTTGGGTGTCGGTTCTGCCCCTGCAGGTGCCACATCAACTGCTGCACCCAGGTGGCTCCAGCCGCCATCTTCAGGAAGCGGGGGCAGCAAAACCGGGCAATGGCCCCACAGTGCCACTCACACCTGGCAACCACTTTCCACCCAGGCGCCCGTTCCGCCTCCTCAAAGCCTCAACCCGCTGAACCCAGGCCTTTGCCTTGTGCTGGCTGAGTCTTTCTTCACCTGCTGCTCTCCAGGAGCTTTGAGGAGGCGCTGGCCACAGGGGTCACAGCCAGGCAGAGCACAATGGTGCAGGCTGAGACGCCCAAGGCGGAGAGGGGATCTTAGCATCTTTAACTGGTGCCCTCCACTACCGGAAGGCATGCTGCCCCCCAGGCCCGTCTATGGCACCCGCAGAAGGAGGGTTATGAGAAGCAGGCTGCTCATTATAACTCCAGTTCTGGGCCCCTTAGACGTGGGATAGAGGGGGACAGGCAGAGCTGGGATGTGACTGTAATGGAGATGGGTCTGTCAAGGGCTGGCTGGGAGCTCCAGCCTCCTCTCTCCTTGGTAGGGGGCCTGAGGCCCATCCGCAGCTCTCTTTGACTCCTTTTATTCTGCAGAACACCCAGACTCCAGCCTTCTCATGGGAATCATAAGACGCATGAGGCCCAGGGTTCTTTCTGCCTCTTCCCAACCATGGTCTTTGTATTCCCCCCAAGGAGTGTCTAACTCCTTGAACAGAATTGCGGCCCAGAGATCTGTATGCTGTAGTCATTGAATTATGCCAAGGTTCTAGAAAAGTAACCACACAAAATGAAGTGCTTAATATTTCTGTGTTAAATGAATGAATCCCAACCAGAACCTTCTTAGATATCTGAGTGGGCACAGGACCCCTTTTCCAGCACTCAGGGACCCTGATCTGTCTCTATAACTGATGGCGACTAGCTGGAAAAAAGACCGTCACACTTTCTTTAAAATGGAAAACAGATTATTAATTTATCTTGATGAATAAAGCAGATTTGCTTTCTATGTGCTATTTTAAATACAGTGTAAAAAACGTGGCAAAGCCTTTATTGTTCACACTTTACTCAACATCCGATAATTCATGCTAGAGAAACACTATACACGTAATGGATGTAGAAAGAGTTTGATTTAAAATATAAACCTTAGAAATAACCAGAATTCATATGGAATTCTTCCATAGGGAAACTTTTCAGATGCAATAAATGTGAGGAAGTATTCAAAAATCAAGTCTAAATAAACATCGGAGAATTTCCAGGAGAAAGTACAAAGGCACTAAAATTTTAAAACTTTACATTAAACAAGAATATCTAATATAGAGACTAATCTAAAGTCAAAACAATTAGATAATTTATTTGTATGTTTCAATGAAGCAAGGGCTTTGTATGTGGACAGGTATAATTATATATCAATGGATACTCGTTTTGTATTGTCATTATTTGCTTTTTTTTTTTTTAGAAACAACTATTATTGATGTAATTCAATTTTCAATTCAGTTGACCCTGTCCCTACATTCCTAGTGTTTATATGAAAACATGTGACCTACTGTTGCTGCATCAGAGCTGGGAGAGGCCATTCTACATGAATTTCTCCATGGAACCTTCATGGCAAACGTAAAATTAAGAAATAAAAATAAAAATAAAACTGCCAGGCACTGTGGCTCATGCCTGTAATCCCAGAACTTTGGAAGGCCAAGTCAGGTGGATCACCTGAGGCCAGGAGTTCAAGATTAGCCTGGCCAACATAGTGAAACCTCATCTCTACTAAAAATACAAAAAATTAGCCAGACGTGGTGGCAGGCACCTGTAATCCCAGCTACTTGGGAGGCTGAGTCAGGAGAATCGCTTGAACCCAGGAGGCGGAAGTTACAGTGAGCAGAGATTGCATCATTGCACTCCAGCCTGGGCAACAGGAGTGAAACTCTGTCTCAAAAAAAAAAGAAAAAACAAATTTAAGGAGAGATCCTCTTTGTGGTTTACTTAAAGTCTGCATGAGGGAGGTGTTCTGGAAGTTATTCTTCTCTATTAAAGCAAGAGTGAAAAATCCTGAATTTCTGAAATAAATAATTTTACCAATCATCTCTCCTTGAAGGATAAAAAAGCTGGCCAGTCTATTAAAATACCAGTGTATTATAGTAAAAGTTTAAAGTCTTGAATATCATTCAGTGTGATAATTTTTTAAAAAATTACAGATACCAGAGAAAAGTAAAGACAACACCTCCATGAGAGGTTTTTAATGTGTTTTAAATCAATGCTTCCTAAATAATTAACCTTAGTCTTTAAAAATGGAGAAAGGAAGTACCTAAGATAATTACATCAGAGAAAAAATAATGCTTATTCAGTGTTTGTATTTTCACCAAGAAGAATATAGTGGATTTTGGAATGCCTTACTTAGACTATGTGTGAACTTAGTTTTAATTAATAAACTAAATGGTTTTCAATGTTTTGACACTGATGTGCAATAAATGAAATGTTATCCTGCCACCAATGTTAAACTATTTTCTTTAATCAAGATAACAATATACTATTGAGTAACACAGTGAAATGACTTATTTAGTAATCATTTGTTCAGAGAACTTAAATAATTTGGTGACTATTGTTGTCAAAAGTTTTATTTCATTTTTTTTAACCTTTTGGTAACTACAGGAAGATTATGCCAGTTATGATAAAGATCATATAGGAATGTGGTTGGCCAGGTGCAGTGGCTCACACCTGTAATCCCAGCACTTTGGGAGGCCGAAGCAGGTGGATCAAGAGGTCAGGAGTTCGAGACCTGCCTGGCCAATATGGTGAAACCCTGTCTGTACTAAAAATACAAAAATTAGCCAGGCATGGTGGTGCACACCTGTAGTCCCAGCTACTTGGGATGCTGAGGCAGAAGAATCACTTCAACCCGGGAGACGGAGGTTATAGTGAGCCAAGATAATGCCACTGCACTCCAGCCTGGGTGACAAAGTGAGACTCTGTCTCAAAAACAAACAAACAAACAAACAAACAAAAAAAGATATAGGAATGTGATTGGAAGCCATAATTTCTGAATTTTAAATTATTATTTATAAAAATTTACTGAATGTTGGCTGGGCTCAGTGGCTCATGCCTGTAATCCCAGCACTTTGGGAGGCCGAGGTGGGTGGATCACGAGGTCAGGAGCTCAAGACCATCCTGGCCAAGATGGTGAAACCCTGTCTCTACTAAAGATAAAAAATATTAGCTGGGCCTGGTGGTGTGCTTGTAATCCCAGCTGCTTGGGTGGCTGAGGAAGGAGAATCACTTAAACCCGCGCAGCAGAGTTTGCAGTGAGCCGAGATCACACCACTGCACTCCAGCCTGGGTGAGAGAGCACGACTCTGTCTCCAAAAAAAAAAAAAAAAAATTATCATCAAAAAGTGGGCAAAGGATATGAACAGACACTTCTTGAAAGAAGTCATATATGCAGCCAACAAATATGAAAAATTTCTCATCATTACTGGCCATTAGATAAATGCAATCAAAACCACAATCAGATACCATCTCATGCCAGTTAGACTGGTGATCATTAAAAAGTGAGGAAACAGCAGATGCTGGAGAGGATGTGGAGAAATAGGAATGCTTTTACACTGTTGGTGGGAGTGTAAATTAGTTCAACCATTGTGGAAGGCAATGTGGCAATTCCTCAAGGATCTAGAACTAGAAATACCATTTGACCCAGCAATCCCATTACTGGGTGTAAACCCAAAGGATTATAAATCATTCTACTATAAAGACACATGCACATGTATGTTTATTGAGGCACTGTTCACAATAGCAAAGACTTGGAACCAACCCAAATGCCCATCAATGATAGACTGGATGAAGAAAATGTGGCATATATACACAATGGAATACTATGCAGCCATAGAAAAGAATGAGTTCATGTCCTTTGCAGGAACGTGGATGAAGCTGGAAACCATCATTCTCAGTAAACTAACACAAGAACAGAAAACGAAACATTGCATGTTCTCACTCATAAGTGGGAGCTGAACAATAAGAACACATGGACATAGGGAGGGGAACATCACACACTGGGGCCTGTCAGGTGGGTGGGGGGCTAGGGGAGGGATAGCATTAGGAGAAATACCTAATGTAGATGACGGGTTGATGGGTGCAGCAAACCACCATGGCACGGGTATACCTATGCAACAAACCTGCACGTTCTTCATCCATGTCCCTGCAAAGAACATGAACTCATCCTTTTTTATGGCTGCATGGTATTTCATGGTGTGTATGTGCCACATTTTCTTTATCCAGTCTATCACTGATGGACATTTGGGTTGGCTACCATTCAGGACATAGGCATTGGCAAAGCCTTCATGTCTAAAACACCAAAAGCAATGGCAATAAAAGCCAAAATTGACAAACAGGATCCAATTATAGGTTTTAAGTACCACATTCTGATCACTTAATTGAGGTGAGAGAAAAATAATGCAATAGTCCAGAGCATCAGATAAGGCAGTCAGCACTGTGGCAGATGTGGAGACAGATTAAACATGATGATGGTGTCCTTCTTAGAGAGGTAGATGAGGCCTATTCCAAATATATGTGTGTGTACATATATATATATACACACACACACACACACATATAGCAGACACATTTGAAATTTGGGGTAGAAATTGAAGTGAGCTCTCTGTAATCACTCTGAGGTCTTAGGATAGCTAGCTACAAGTGGTGTCATCACGTGAACAAATGTGACAGAGATGAGATGGGGACTTGGGAAATATAAGTTTCTTTTTCTTTTCTTTTCTTTCTTTCTTTCTTTTTTTTTTTTTTGAGACAGGGTCTCGCTCTGTCACCCAGGCTGGAGTGCGGTGGCATGATCTCGGCTCACTGCAACCTCTGCCTCCCGGGTTCAAGCGATTCTCCTGCCTCAGCCTCCTGAGTAGCTGGGATTACAGGTGTGCACCACCACGCCAGACTAATATTTGTATTTTCAGTAGAGACGGGGTTTCACCATGTTGGCCAGGCTGGTCTCAAACTCCTGACCTCAAGTTATCCACCCACCTCGGCCTCCCAAAGTGCTGGGATTATAGGTTTGAGCCACCGACCCGGCCTAAATTGAGACAGCTTTAGAATGTTAAGCAGTGATAGAGTTTGGATGAGAGTTTGGATGAGTTTCCCCGCCCAAATCTCACATCGAAATGTAATCCCCAATGTTGGTGGTGGAGCCTGGGGGGAGGTGATCGGATTGTGGGTGCGGATTTCTTCTGAATAGTTTAGCACCATCCCTCCTGGTACTGTCCTCCCAATAGTGAGTGAGCTCTCAGGAGATCTTGTCATTTAAAAGTGTATAGCACCCCCGTTGCCTGCTTTACAAGCTCCTGCTTACCCTTCCACCATGATTTTAAGCTTCCTGAGGCCTCCCCAGAAGTAGATGCTGGTGTTTTGCTTTCTGCACAGCCTGTAGAACCGTGAGCCAATTAAACATCTTTTCTAATCAATTACCGAGTTTGAGGTGTTTCTTCATAGCAATTCAGGAACGGATTAATAGAGTTTATTTGCACAAACAGCAATTTATGAATCAGAGAGCACCAAGTTATGGTTTCTTTGGAGGCTCCAAGGAGGGTCTTGTAAAAAAGGTTTTTGTAAAGGGCATCAGAAAGAAAACCAAATTCAATATCTGATTGGTTACAGTTATATAATGCATTTGCACCCATCAGGTGGAAATGTCTTGGTCGTGTAATGAGAGCTTTATTGGCAGCTTGTGGTTGGTTAAGCCTAATTTTTTTTTCTCAAAGTTAGTAATTTACAATAAATTCCTTTGATGTAGTTAGGTTTCCTTGGGAAGAATCCCAGGGCAGCATGGCCACTTCAGTGTAAGTGCCAGCTATTCAATTATTTTAACCCTCCACAGAGGGCCTGGTTTTCCTCGCATTTTTCAGATGTATGGCAAGCAGGGTCTCAAATCCATGACTGTTCTCCCAGCCTAACTGTTCTAGGCCCTGTGGAAAATTCTAACTTTCCAATTCCTTTCCCACATTCCCAAATGCCAACCGTTCTTCTCCAAATCACAACATTACCAACTATTAGTCTTTTATTTAGTTTTAAAACAGACACAGCATTTTAATTGTTTATTTTTGTTTCACGGCATGGTGGATGGCTCTTCTAAAAATATGTGTCTGTTTGTGAACATTTCACATGACAGGGAAGCAAAGGGTAATCACCTGACACTCTGCTGTGACAAGTCTTCGCGCGTCTAATTTTCCCTAGGCACACACACCTTACCAGAATATCTCTGGGTCAAGGTTTCTTTTTGGAACCTTTGCAGGGTGATGTGTCCTCAGCCACTGTCCTGTCTTTTCCTGGTTCTGAATATTACAACCGTCTGGGGATGACCCAAGATACCCACAAGAGCCATGTCTTTTGGAGTGTCTAGTAAATATCAGTCCTTCTGTCATCTTCCAGAGGAGAGTCTGAGATGCTGGGTGGAGCCTCTCAGAGAAGCAGCTGGATGTCCTCATGCTGAGAGCAGTTTCCTGATATACCATTCCTCTAAAAAGCTAACTGCTTAAACATTAAAAAAAATTTTCCCTCAGACCCAGCTTTTATTCCTCGCAGACATATTGGTGGTCAGCCAATCAGGTGCTGGTATTGAGGGGAAAAGGCGCAAATGCATCTTTCCCTCTTTTTTCTCTCACGCTTGTGAAAGGAGAATATCCCAAAGTAGAAGTAAAACCCACCCTAGTGAGGTAGTGTATGAACTTGCAAAGCCAAATACACATCAGACACACACGGGACAAGTGCATTGTCTTCTGAGAGGGTGGTGATCAAGTTCTTTAGTGAGCAGGATGTGGGGAGGAGATTCTCTCAAGTGATTGATACATGAATCCAATATGTCTGTGTTCCAGTGTGGTGATTCCTCAAGGATCTAGAACTAGAAATACCATTTGACCCAACAATCCCATTACTGGATATACACACAAAGGATTATAAATCATGCTACTCTAAAGACACATGCACATGTATGTTTATTGTGGCACTATTCACAACAGCAAAGACTTGAAACCGGACCAAATGTCCATCAACGATAGACTGGATAAAGAAAATGTGGCACATATACACCACGGAGTACTAGGCAGCCATAAAAAAGGGTGAGTTCATGTCCTTTGCAGGGACATGGATGAAGCTGGAAACCATCATTCTCAGCAAACCATCACAAGGACAGAAAACCAAACACCACATGTTCTCACTGACAGGTGGGAGTTGAACAATGAGAACACTGGGACACAGGGCAGGGAACATCACACACTGGGGCCTGTCAGGGGGTGGGGGGCTGGGGGAGGGATAGCATTAGGAGAAATACCTAATGTAAATGATGAGTCGATGGGTGCAGCAAACCAACATGGCACATATATACCTACGTAACAAACCTTCATGTTGTGCACATGTACCCTAGAACTTAAAGTATAATAATGAAAAAAAAAATGTCTGTGTTCCAGTCAGCACCACCTCTCCAGGTGTTCATCACCTTGAATATATTTGTTCACTTATTTCAACTTCCGCCTTTCATTAACCATATACTGTATTTCATCATTAGAGCTTGAAAGATAAAAAACACAAATGTTTTCTAAGAGAAAAATAGGTAGATTTCAGAAAAAATCATATTCCATTGGTTAAAAATTCTCATGTACTGCGTTTGTTTTGCAGAGTGAGCGTAGTAAGATTCTGAGGTCTGTTCTGTTTTAGCATGATTTCAGACAGAGTCGCAGGACTTGGTTTTGGGAATGCTACCTTGGAAAAGAAATAGAGGAAATGTCTCTGTCTTTATGCCTGCATAAAAATAAATACATTTCTACAAGAAAGTGTTACAGATTAACACGTGAATTACAAACATTCATGAAAACGCCAGTTACACTCTTGTGCAGGGTGGAGAACTTGTGACAGTTGGTAACTCATTTTTTTCTAGATGAATTTCTACTTCATAGGGAATATTTATCTATATATGATAAAGAAGTATTTGCCACTATGCATACACCTCTTTGCTCAGCTAGCATATAACCTAAAGCAATATGATTGTCTAGTACAAGCTTAGCCAGTGAATCAGTAGCTTTTTTGTTGAGCTACAATGAATAAAACAGTTTCATCTGTAATTTTTTCCAAGGTTATAAAAATATTTTAAGTCATGTGTTCATGGGAACAACTCACCAAGGCAAAAGCATTTTTCCAATAAAATGCATAAAGCTGTTTTCCTGAAAGCCAGGCAGATAATTAGCAGATTTCCTCCAAATGGAGTCTTCATCTAAAACAGATTGGTGGCCAAGCTTGGGGAAAAGTTTGAGAGAATTTGTCCAGTGCTGGGTTTCTTCAGAGCTGTGTATAAATAGAGGGGTGACCAAATATCCTAAAAGACATTGCCCTTCAACTTAGCAGCACAGGTAGTGGCCAAGAAAACCTAATATGGTTCCTTCCAACAGGTTTGCAGGGTATCTGTTTCTTCACAGAAATCTCGTTTAAAAGAAAAACTCAAATTTTATGATTGTATTTTTGTATGATTAGTATTAAAACTAATTTTAAGAAAAACCTTATAAATAGGTGTATCTAATCTCAATCAACTTTGACAATACAAGATAAGACTTCTATAAACCTTTTATAACTCTTTTTAACTCTTTTCTCTTTTTTCATTCTCTTTCTCCAACTTTTATATCCATTTAGTTTATCTCTCTTTTTTATTTTTTGAGACAGAGTCTCACTCTGTCGTCCAGAATGGAGTGCAGTGCACCATCTCAGCTCACTGCAACCTCTGCTTCCCGGATTCAAGCGATTCTTCTGCTTCAGCCTCCTGAGTAGCTGGGACTACAGGCGTGTGCCACCACGCCCGGCTAATTATTATTTTTTTTTTAGTAGAAAAGGGGTTTTACCATAGTGGCCAAGCTGGTCTCAAACTCCTGGCCTCATGATCCACCTGCCTCTGCCTCCCAAAATGCTAGGATTACAGGCATGAGCCACTGTGCCCTGTCGAGTTTATCTCATTTTCTTTGGCTTTTATTCTTTCAATTTTATGAAACCTTTAAATAAACTCTAAACTCACCAAAATTGCCTTTTAAGAAAAAATCACATCCTCATGTCTCCTTTTTAAAATAAATTTTTTCACCAAGAAACACATCTTATTTTCTTTGTACACTCTATGTAGAATTGTTTCTCTTCTTAACAATAGTTTTAGTTATATCTTAACCAGAATTTTAATTCTTAGTAATTTTAACTCATAGTGAAATTCTAAGAAGTAAGCAATTTTAACTATTAGTCATATACTAACAATTTATGAGTCCGTATTTTATGGTTTTTAGAAACGTAGGATTTTAAATGGAAACATCTTTTTTTTTTTTTTTTTTTTTTTGAGATGGAGTCTTGCTCTGTTGCCCAGGCTCGAGTGCAGTGGTGCAAATCTCGGCTCACTGCAACCTCCACCTCTTGGGCTGAAGTGATTCTCCTACCTCAGCCTCCCGAGTAGCTGGGATTACAGGCGAGTGCCACCATGCCCAACTAATTTTTCGTATTTTTAGTAGAGATGGGGTTTCACCATGTTTGCCAGGCTAGTTTTGAACTCCTGACCTTAAGTGATCTGCCTGCTTTGGCCTCTCAAAGTGCTGGGATTATAGCCGTGAGCCACTGCGCCCAGCAGGAAACATCTTTTAACGTGGAACAGGATGTATTTACTTACAGATCTAAATATCTTTTGTTTTTGTGAAATAAACCTTTAAGAAAACTTTATAAATAGGTGTATCTAATCTCAATCAACTTTGACCATACAAGATAAGATTTCTATAAACCTTTTATAACTCTTTTGCTCTTCTCTTTCTCCAAATTTTTATATCCACTCAGTTTATCTCTCTTTTTTACTTTATTTTTTTTATTTTTAGAGACAGACTCTCACTCTGTCGCCCAGAATGGAGTGCAGTGCGCCATCTCGGCTCACTGCAACCTCCGTCTCCCGGATTATATATATAAATTTGAGATGGAGTCTCACTCTGTCACCCAGGATGGAGTGCAGTGGCACTATCTCTGCTCACTGCAACCTCCACCTCCCGGGTTCAAGCGACTTGCCTGCCTCAGCCTCCTGAGCAGCTGGGATTACAGGTTCCCACCACCACACCTGGGCAATTTTTGTATTTTCAGTAGAGACGGGGTTTCACGATGTTGGCTAGGCTGCTCTCGAACTCCTGACCTCAGGTGATCCACCCACCTCGGCCTCATTTAAGTTAATTTGATATCATGTAGATAATATACAAACACGTAGATAGACACATACATACATGTAGACACAAAATATAGCTTACACATGTATGTATCTAAAAGCCCTAGAGATGCAGGAGTTCATTGTAAAAGAGTAGAGCTTCAGACCTGAGAGCAACCTGTCCACCCACAACTCTTGGGGCTCCATGAGGAAAAATAGAGGTACCCTGCCAAAGATGGAGAAGCCTGTGGTGCTTTATCTGTGTTCTTCAAGGGGTCCAAGGCTGCTAGAAGTTTCCTTTAGGTTCTCTCACATGGTACCAAAAGGTCGCAAAAGGAAGATGAGATAGATAGAAGTAAACAGAAGAGTTAATTCTAGAAAAGGCCGTTTGAGAAGATTTAGGTTTCCAAAAAGCCAGTAAAGTTTTACATTATCCTTGGCAAAAATCACGTCAGCAAGAGAAGAGACAGAGGGAGCACACATAGTTAGCATGAGTTTAGGGAAAGAGGAATTGAGTTGACTGAGAAGCTTATATAAAAAAAACCCACAGGCCTCAAATTAATATACACATAAATAGCCTGAATATCAGTTATAAGTGGACTTTTGACTGTAGAGCTCTTAAATTTTTTAAAATTAAATTTTAGCCAAGTAAATAGCAAACATTACTTGTTTTTTTCTTTCTAAAGTTTACATCAAGATGAAATTCTGGAGGTGGGACATTTCTGTTTACTGGAGGTCTAGGGTAATTACTATTTAAAGCTGTTTGTCTTCGGAAATTTTTAGTAAATGTTTTCTATCTTCCAAACCACAGTATGTGGTTTCATTTATGTCAGGAGAGAAGGTTAAATGAAAAAAACAAAACAAAACATTTCTGTCACACTCTAAATATGAACCAAAATTTTAAATTAAAGGCGTACCTGAACTAGTGACTCAAAACCAACACAAATGAACATGTGTGAGACCAAATCCAAGAAGTCATGCATGGCTTTAACTAAAGCTCCAAAGAGAGCACAAAAAGTGTAGCTTTTCCATGATTAAAACACCTATTAAAAACAGCTTCCTGCAAATGGGGTGCAATCTACATTTTCAGGCCACATATTCTAGTGTCTCAACTTCTCAGTTTACCATCAACCCACGAAGGCCAGTCAGAAGATGGAAAGCAATGGTCGGTAAAACAGAAGAACAAAAAATTTCTGTGGGGTAGAAAAGGTTCCAAATGTGTACTCCAAAAGTCCGAGAGTCATACAAATGATAGAAAACAAATAAATTCATCATTATAAATGTTTCTTGCCTAAGCTAGAGGTACTAACCGAGAAATAAAATTTTGAGGGTGAGTCTAAAAACCTTCAATTTTTTTTTCAATTTGATTTCAGCTGCAATGCTGTTTTGCTAATTACCTGGATGTTAACATTTCAAATACATGGTAAGGTTTACATCTTTGAGGGACTGAGAAAGGCCTGGGAAAGGTTAAAGTATGTGTTGTAAATCCTGCAGCAAAGTCAAGCAGGAAATTTGAGCACGTAAAGGGTTTTCTTGAGGCGGTGAAAGAAGAGCCCTCTGAAAATGTTATGTAGTTATTATACAGTTAATAGTTATTCAACTTGGTCTTTATTTGTTGTATATAAAAAACAGTTTATTTTTTGACAGTTTAATGTCACCTAATATTATTTTTAATGTTTCAATTTCTCATTTACATGAATGTTTGTGTTGTTTATTTTAGTCTTACAGGTATTATTTAAACTGTCTGTGCAAATGCCTTGGAATAGTGCATAACACATCGTGAATTCTATGTACGTGTTCAGGGCTGTTTCATCACATTTTAATCTGTCATACCCTTCTTCATTTACCGTCATTTTGTGTTTGTCCTTATTCAAATTATGTTTGTGCCCTGACTACATATTCATGGGAGAGAAGGTAGACTCAGACTTCCATCCGGATTAAACACAAAGTTAACTAACATATCTTCTTAGCTCACTTTAGATAGAATATTATATTTGTTTTATAATATAAATATGAATTTTAAGTACTGCATGAAGAATAATCTTCCCCATCTTACAAAAGAAGATCATCAGACATTGGATCATTCACGAATTACCCAAAGCTGTATTCTCTCAACAATTCTTTTTATTCTTACATCTTAACCTCCATGAAAATCTAGAGGCATGAAGTACTAGAAATTAGAAACAAATTTGCAGAAAAGCACAAATTGTCAAAATTAATCCAAGAAGAAAGAGAATATATTAATATACTTATAACAGGTAAAGATATTGACAAGATTCCTTCCCAGAAAAAAGGCTCAGATAGCTTCACTGGTAAATTCTACTAAACATTTAATGAATAATTAATACCAATTCTACACAAACACTTGCAAAATATAAAAGGGAAAAGAAAACAATTCATTTGTTGAGGCCGGTATTACCCAGTAAACGAAACCACATGAAAGCATCAAAAAAAAAAAAAAAATGAGAGACCATTATTCTTCATAAGTATAGACCCAGAATTTTTTTTTTTGAGATGGAGTTTTGCTCTTGTTGCCTAGGCTGCAGTGCCATGGCCCCATCTCAGCTCACTGCACCCTCTGCCTCCTGGGTTCAAGTGATTCTCCTGTCAGCCTCCTGAATAGCTGGGATTACAGGCACCCGTTACTGTGCCCGGCTAATGTTTGGTATTTTTTTTAGTAGAGACGGGGTTTCACCATGTTGGCCAGGCTGGTCTCAAACTCCTGACCTCAGGTGATCCGCCTGCCTTGGCCTCCCAAAGTGCTGAGATTACAGGCATGGGCCACCGCACCCAGCCTAGAAGTCTTTAAAAACTCTAGAAAACTGAATTCAGCAACACATAAAATGTTAGACAAAATGACCAAGTGGAATTATCTCACTAATGCAAATATCAGTCAATGTAATATACCATATTAATAGAATAGAGGACAAAACCATAATTATTTCAGTAGACACACAAAAGCATTTGACAAAATCCATTACTCATTAACAATAAAGCCTCCAGAAATCTAGGAATAGAAAAATCTGCTTAACCTCTCCTACAGGGCATCTATAAATCTTTCACACATTCCAGTAAAATATAATAGAGGACATATTGGTATGTCTTACTTTATGGTTTTAAAAATTAACAACGCATAATAAAGATAATTTATTTACCTAGAAAACAAACACTTTTCTAAAAACGTTTCTATTGCATGTGATAAAAGTGGAAATTAAGATAAAAAAGAGTAGTACTGTTGAGAATGACTAAGATTTGGTATCATTAATTTTCTTATTAGCAATTAAAATAGTATCAACAATTCTAACAAGACACAGGTGCATTCTCCCCAGCAAAAAGGCATGATGATCACATAAAATCCTTATGTTATACATAACAGAAAGTATTTTATATTTGAAACATATGGCAACATTGTCATAACTACATTCTACTAAAAATGTTGCACAATACATACTCCAAAAAATTAGAACTTTCCTTGGGGACATATGGTTTTTCTAAAGATAATTGTGTTCATTATTCTGATAAGCAATTCCTCCAAAGGTAAATGTGGCTATCTGGGATTCTGGGAATATCCTGAAAAGTTACATGTTCTAAAAATAGTTCCATTGAAAAAAAAACACCATAAAGCCTAGACAATGTAGCAAGTGCTTAACTGCAGAGTATAGTTCTAAGTGCTAAAGTAAAAATAAAGGAGCCACCCTCACACCTGTAATCCAAGCACTTCGGGAGGCTGAGGTGGGCGGATTACTTGAGTTCAGGAGGTCGAAACCAGCCTGGGCAACATGATGAAACCCTGTCTGCCCCTGAAAATACAAAAAAAAAAAAAAAAATAGCCAGGCGTGGTGGTGGGTGCCTGTAATCCCAGCTACTCAGGAGGCTGAGGCAGGAGAATCACTTGAACCCGGGAAGTGGAGGTTGCGGTGAGCCGAGATAGTGCAAATGCACTCCAGCCTGGGCAATAGAGTGAGACTCCATCTCAAAAAAATAAAACAAAGAAAGAAGCACAGGCAGCAGAAAGAAGGGCGGATGAGACAGTCCATCTGGCAGGGTGAGGCTTCCTACAATAGGTTGATAATAATAGGGGCATCATTTCTTGGGTTTTTACAGCTCTCAGGGGTAGATGTGGTGCCACACTAGAATCAAAGTAAGGGAGATGAACCTGACCAGCCTAACTAAAGCCAAAAGCCTCAAGGTTCTGCAAATCTAAGAAAAATGAGATAGAATATGAAGCCTGCAGTCAAAGTGAGATAAATAGGGAAGCTAGTCAGTCCGTGCCTTGGCTGATTTGGGAAGGAAGGCCAACTGTACTGATATGCTGGGGTTTGAATTGACCCAGAGTTTTTACAGAGAAAAATTTAATAAGTTAATTTAAATGTTTTCAGATTCATGTAGAGAAGAAAACAAAAATTCCAAGACAATTTTTTTTTTTGAGGAAAAAACCCTCAACGCAAAATACTGAAAATCTTATCAGTTCAGGCTTGTCAAGTATAATCACACAACGTAATTTTTTTAAATATGCAAAATAAAGGACACAAAAATTAATTTTGTTCAAAAATAACAACAATCATAAAACACTTGTACCAGTAGACTTCAAGGAATTCCGAAGCAGATGTACAGAAAATATGTAAGCTAGGCATGGTGGCGCTTGCCTATAATCCCAGCATTTTGGGAGGCCAAGGCAGTAGAATCACTTGAGGCCAGGCGTTTTAGGCTAGCCTGGTCAACATAGCATAACCTAATTTCTATAAAAATACAAAAATAAAAAATATATACATACATAGTTAAAATATTTAGATAAATATAAGGGATATGAGCAAAGTAAAAAATATGAGCTAAAGTATAAGAAAAAGAATGAGCTAACGATGCCAGGTGCGGTGGCTCACGCCTGTAATCCCAGCACTTTGGAAGGCCGAGGCAAGCAGATCACGAGGTCAGGAGATCGAGACCATCCTGGCTAACACGATGAAATCCCATCTCTACTACAAACACAAAAAGTTAGCTGGGCGCGGTGACATGTGCCTGTAATCCCAGCTACTTGGGAGGCTGGGGCAGGAGAATTGCTTGAACCGGGGAGGTGGAGGTTGCAGTGAGCCAACATGGCGCCACTGCACTCAAGCTGGGCAACAGAGCGAGACTCCGTCAAACAACAAAAAAAAACTTAGATGTCAGGACAAGGAGAAAAATGAGGGGAAAATATGCAAGTCAGAATAAGTTAAAAATGAAATAAGAGTGCTATGTCTAATGGTTTGTTGTTGTTGTTATTTGTTTTTGGTTTGGTTTGGTTTTTGAGGTGGAGTCTCACTCTGTCGCCCAGGCTGGAGTGCAGTGGCACGATCTCGGCTCACTGCAACGTCCGCCTCCCGGGTTCAAGCGATTCTCCTGCCTCAGCCTCCTGAGTAGCTGGGACTACAGGCGCCGGCCACCACAGCCCAGCTCATTTTTGTATTTTTAGTAGAGACGGGTTTCACCATGTTTGCCAGTCTGGTCTTGAATTCCTGACATCAGGCGATCCACCCGCTTTGGCCTCCGAAAGCGCTAGGATTACAAATGTGAACCACCGCGCCTGGCCTTGTCTAACGATTTTTTGAACAAAATAGAGAAAATATGGCATGCTTAAACATTTTAAAGAACTAATAAAACATCAACCAAGGAAAGTACAAAAAATATCTAAAACCATCATAATAACTAAAAAGCTTAACACCAAAATGAAGTGATTTAAAATCATTGAAATATAAAATGTGAATCAACTACAAAGCAACAAGAGATTTTTAACCCATATTTGGCATCTTCATAGAATTCACAAATCAATGGATATTATGTTCAAAGTTCTGAGTTAAAATATCTGTCAATTTTGAATTGCATCCCTAGTTAAAAATTTTTTAAGATCAAAGATAAAATGTAAAATAATTCATATAAGTAATATAAACTAAGTTTACTTCAGTTATTTACTTGTTTAATAAACTTATTAATTACATTAGTCATTGCATAAATAAAATGCTGCTTCCTATTGTGAAACATATAATTTGTGAAGCATATAATGTTCAAAATTTTGTCTCTAAAACAGGTAACATTTTGAATGAAGAGAACAAAAATTTAATGATTGGTATAAAAATAAATTTCAGGAAAATGAAAGGTTTCTATGATGACATAATTAACATAATAGAAAGGACAGAAATCTCAATATTTGTTTTTACACATTTTGGAGGGAAAGTAACCCTGAGATATTAAAGTGCAGAAAATAATATTAATTATATTCTTGAGTTTTCAAACCCCTCTTTCCTTGGTACTTACAGAACATCCAGCACAGGCCCAGGATTCCCTGGGTGTTTCTGCCAAGGAGACTATCCAGCGGAAATAAAGTGGAAAGCCATGTGCACAAAGATGGATGGATGCCCACCTCTAAGAGATCAGTGGGTGCAGGTTGCAGAGGGAGTTGGGTGAGTGCAGTTTGTAGAGGGAGTTGTGTGGGTGCAGGTGGCAGAGGGAGTTGGCCCTTCTTGGAGGTCCAGGGAGGGGCTACAGGCACCATCCTTGAAGTGGGTCCTGGAACTCCACTGAGCCCTCCTGCCTACAGGGGCCTTAGAGGGTCCTGGGGGAGGCCAGCCTGGGTGCCCTGTCCTGTCCGTGGCCCCTGAGTCCTACCTCACCCGCTAGCTTTTTTTTTTTCTTACAGAGGGATCAGGGTGGCAACCCCAATGCAGCCTTGCTAGAGGAAGGATATCAAAAGTGTCAGGGTGATGGGAATAGCATTAAATCTATGAATTACTTTGGGCAGTGTGGTCATTTTCACGATATTGATTCTTCTTATCCATAAGCATGGAATATTTTTTCCATTTGTTTGTGTCCTCTCTTATTTCCTTGAGCAGTGGTTTGTAGTTCTCCCCGAAGAGGTCCTTCATGTCCCTTGTGAATTGTATTCCTAGGTGTTTTATTCTCTTTGTAGCAATTGTAAATGGGATTTCATTCATTATTTGGACCTCTGCTTGTCTATTATTGGTGTGTAGGAATGCTTGTGATTTTTGCACATTGATTTCATATCCTGAGACTTTGTTGAAGTTGGTTATCAGCCCAAGGAGTTTTTGGGCTGAGACAATGGGGTTTTCTAAATATACAATCTTGTCGCCCGCAAACAGACAATTTGACTTCCTCTCTTCTTATTCGAATACCCTTTATTTCTTTCTCTTCCCTCATTGCCCTGGCCAGAACTTCCAATACTGTGTTGAATAGGAGTGGTGAAAGAGGGCTTCCTTGTCTTGTGCCAGTTTTCAAAGGGAATGCTTCCAGCTTTTTTGCCCATTCAGTATGACATTGGCTATGCCTTTGTCATAAATAGCTCTCATTATTTTGAAGTATTGTTCCCTCAATACCTAGTTTATTCGGGGTTTTTAGCATGAAGGGGTGTTGAATTTTATTGAAGGCCTTTTCTGCATTTATTGAGATAATCATGTGGTTTTTGTGGTTGGTTCTGTTAATGTGATGGATTACATTTATTGATTTGCATATGTTAAACCAGCCTTGCATCTCAGGAATGAAGCTGACTTGATCGTGGTGGATAAGCTTTTTAATGTGCCACTGGATTTGGTCTGCCAGTATTTTATTGAGGATTTTTGCATCAAAGTTCATCAGGGATATTGGCCTGAAATTTTCTTTGTTTGTTGTGTCTCTGCCAGGTTTTGGAATCAGGATGACACTGGCTTGATAAAATGAGTTAGGGAGGAGTCCTTCTTTTTCTGTTGTTTGGAATAGTTTCAGAAGGAATGGTACTAGCTCCTCTTTGTACCTCTGGTAGAATTCAACTCTGAATTGGTCTGGTCCTGCCTGGGCTTTTTTTTTTTTTTTTGGTTGGTAGGCTATTAATTACTCCCTCAATTTCAGAACTTGTTATTAGTCTATTTAGAGATTCAACTTCTTCCTGGTTTAGTCTCGGGAGGATGTATGTGTCCAGGAATTTATCCATTTCTTCTAGATTTTCTAGCTTATTTTCATAAAAATATTTATAGTATTCTCTGATGGTAGTTCATATTTCTGTGGGATCAGTGTCGATATCCCATTTATCACTTTTTATTGTGTCTCTTTGATTCTTCTCTCTTTTCCTTTTTATTAGACTAGCTAGTGCTCTACCTATTTTGTTAATCTTTTCAAAAAACCAGCTCCTGGATTCATTGATTTTTTTAAGGCTTTTTTCATGTCTCTATCTCCTTTAGTTCTGCTCTGATCTTAGTTATTTCTTATCTTTTGCTAGCTTTTGAATTTGTTTGCTCTTGCTTCTCTAATGCTTCTAATTGTGATATTAGGGTATTGATTTTAGATCTTTCCTGCTTTCTGATGTGAGCATTTAGTGCTATAAATTTCCCTCTTATCACTGCTTTAGCTAGGTCCTAGAGATTTTGGCACATTGTGTCTTTGTTCTCTTTGGTTTCAAAGAACTTCTTTATCTCTGCCTTAATTTTTTTTATTTACCCAGTAGTCATTCAGGAGCAGATTGTTCAGTTTCCATGTAGTTTTGTAGTTTTGAGTGAGTTTCTTAATCCTGAGTTCTAATTTGATTGCACTGTGGTCTGAGAGACTGTTTGTTATGATTTCATTCTTTTTGCATTTGCTGAGGAATGTTTTACTTCCAAATTATGTGGTCAATTTTAGAATAAGTGCTATGTGGTGCTGAGAAATATGTATATTCTGTTGATTTGGGGTGGGGAGTTATATAGATGTCTATTTGGTCTGCTTGGTCCACAGCTGAGTTCAAGTCTTGAATATCCTTGTTAGTTTTCTGTCTCATTGCTCTGTCTAATATTGACAGTGGGGTGTTAAAGTCTCCTACTATTATTGTGTGGGAGTCTAATTCTCTCTGTAGGTCTCTAAGAACTTGTTTTATGAATCTGGGTGCTCCTGTATTGGGTGCATATATATTTAGGATAGTTAGTTCTTCTTGTTGCGTTGATCCCTTTACCACCACATAATGCCCTTCTTTGTCTTTTTTGGTCTTTGTTGGTTTAAAGTCTGTTTTATCAGAGACTAGGATTGCAACCCCTGCTTTTTTGTGTGTGTTCCATTTGGTTGGTAAATATTCTTCCATCCCTTTATTTTGAGCCTATGTGTGTCTTTGGATATAAAATGGGTCTCCTGAATACAGCACAGTGATGAGTCTTGACTCTTTGTCCAATTTGCCAGTCCATGTCTTTTAACTGGGGGCATTTAACCCATTTACATTTAAAGTTAATATTGTTATGCGTGAATTTGATCCTGGCATCATGATGCTAGCTGGTTATTTCACACATTAGTTGATGCAGTTCCTCATAGTGTCGCTGGTCTTTATATTTTGGTGTGTTTTTGCAGTGGCTGGTACCAGTTTTTTCCTTTCCATATTTAGTGCTTCCTTCAGAAGCTCTCGTAAGGCAGGCCTGGTGGTGACAAAATCCCTCAGCATTTGCTTGTCTGGGAAGGATTTTATTTCTTCTTCACTAATTAAGCTTAGTTAGGCTGGATATGAAATTCTGGGTTGAAAATTATTTTCTTTAAGAATGTTGAATATCGGCCCCCACTCTCTTCTGGCTTGTAGGGTTTCTGCAGAGAGATCCACTGTTAGTCTGACAGGCTTCTCTTTGCAGGTAATCTGACCTTTCTCTCTGGCTGCCCTTAACTTTTTTTCCTTCGTTTCAACCTTGGATAATCTGATGATTATGTGTCTTGGGGTTGCTCTTCTCGAGGAGTATCTTGGTGGTGTTCTCTGTATTTCCTGAATTTGAATGTTGGCCTGTCTTGCTAGGTTGGGGAAGTTCTCCTGCATAACATCCTGAAGTGTGTTTTCCAACTTGGTTCCATTCTCCCCATCAATGTCAGGTACACCAATCAATTATACGTTTGGTCTTTTCACATAGTCCTGTATTTCTTGAAGGCTTTGTTCCTTTTCATTCTTTTTTCTCTAATCTTGTCTCCCTACCTTATTTCAGTAAGTTGATCTTCAATCTCTGATATCCTTTCTTCCACTTGATCAATTTGGCTATTGATACTTGTGTATGCTTCACAAAGTTTTCATGCTGTGTTTTTCAGCTCCATCTGGTCATTTATGTTATTCTCTAAGCTGGTGACTCTATAATAACTGTTGGTTATTACAGCAGTTCCTGTAGCCTCTTATCAAGGTTCCTAGCTTCCTTGCATTGGGTTAGAACATAGTCTTTTAGCTCAGAAGAGTTTTGTTATTACCCAACTTCTGAAGCCTACTTCTGTCAATTCATCAAACTCATTCTCCTTTCAGTTTTGTGACCTTGCTGGAGAGGAGTTGTGACCATTTAGAGGAGAAGAGGCATCCTGGTTTTTGGAATTTTCAGTATTGTTACACTGCTTTTTCCTCATTTTGTGGATTTAGTTACCTTTGATCTTTGAGGCTGATGACCTTTGGCTTGGGTTTTTGCGTGGGGGTCCTTTTTGTTGATTTTGATGTTGTTGCTTTCTGTTTGTGAGTTTTTCTTCTAACAGTCAGGCCCCTCTTCTGCAGGTCTGCTGCAGTTTGCTGGAGGTCCACTCCAGACCCTGTTTGCCTGAGTGTCACCAGCAGAGGCTGCAGAACAGCAAAGATTGCTGCCTGCTCCTTCTTCTGGAAGCTTCGTCCCAGAGGGGGCACTGGCCTGATGCCAGCTGGGGCTCTCCTCTATGAGGTGTCTGTTGACTCCTGCTGGGAGGTCTCTCCCAGTCAGGAGGCATGGGGATCCGGGACCCACTTGAGGAGGCAGTCTAAGAGCTCGAGCGCTGTGCTGGGAGAATCCTCCTTTTCAGGATCTGCTGCTCTCTTCAGAGCCAGCAAGCAGAAATGTTTAAGTCCACTGAGGCTGTGCCCACAGCTGCCCCTTCCCCCAAGTGCTCTGTCCCAGGGAGATGGGAGTTTTATCTATAACCCCCTGACTGGGGCTGCTGCCTTTCTTTCAGAGATTCCCTGCCCAGTGAGGAGGAATCTAGAATGGCAGTCTGGCCACAACCGCTTTGCTGCACTCTGTTGAGTTCTGCTCAGTCCAAACTTTCCAGCCTCTTTAGCACTGTCAGAGAAAAACTGACTACTGAAGCCCCAGTAATGGTGGACACCCCTTCCCTCACCAAGCTCAATCATCCCAGGTTGACTTCAGACTGCTGTGCTGGCAGTGAAAATTTCGAGCCGGTGGTTCTTAGCTTGGTGGCCTCCATGGGAGTGGGACCCACTTATCGAGACCACTTGGTGCCCTGGATTCAGTCCTCTTTCCAGGGGAGTGAACAGTTCTGTCTCGCTGGGGTTCCAGGTGCTACTGGAGTATGAAGAAAAAATTCCTGCAGCTATCTCGGTGTCTGCCCAAACAGCTGCCCAGTTTTGTGCTTGAAACCCAGGCCCCTGTTTGTATAGGCACACAAGGGAATCTCCTGCTCTGTGGATTGCAAAAACTGTGGGAAAAGCATAGTATCTGGACCGGATAGCACAGTGTCTCACCACTTCCCTTGGCTGGAGGAGGGAGTTCCCTGGCTCCTTGCACTTCCCGGGTGAGGTGATGCCCCAGCCTGCCTCTGCTCGCCCTCCGTGGGCTGCATCCACTGCCGAACCAGTCCTAATGAGATGAACTGGATACCTCAGTTGGAAATGCAGAAATCACCTGCTTTCTGCATTGGTCTTGCTGGGAGCTGCAGACTGGAGCTGTTCCAAGCAACCCCACTTTCTCTCTTTTTGCTCCTCAAAGTCACTAAGGTCTTAAGAGCTAACACTGAAGATCAACTTTGCATTTGTATACATGTTTTATTACAGAAAATTTAAAACATATACAAAATAAAACAGTATAATACAACTGTTACCCAGGCTCAACAACCTGTGCCAAGTTTGTTTTATCCATACTTCAACGCATTTTCTTCCCAGACTTTATTATTATTTTTTTCTGAAATAAGATGTGTGCTAATTGAAGGTAAAATCTTGGCTGAGCACAATGGCTTAAGCCTGTGTAATTCCATCCTTTTGGAATGACAAGACAGGAGGCTCGCTTGAGCGTTAGAGTTTAAGAGCAGCCTGGGCAACATAGTGAGACCACATGGCTACTAAAAATACAAAAAAAAAAAAAAATGAGGCATGATGGTGCATGCCTGTATTCCTAGCTACTTGGGATGCTGACATAGCAGGATCCCTTGAGTCTGGCAGGGTGAGGCTTTAGTGAGATGTGATTGGGCAGCTACACACAAGCCTGGGTGACAGTGAGACTGTCTCAAAAAAAAAAAAAAAAAAAGAAAGGTTTACTCTTAACTGTACCTTTTTAAACATCAGTACACATATATAAACAATTTTTCTTTTAAGAATAGAAGTACCCAAGTTAATAATCATTAACGTGAACCCATTTGTTACTCAGACTTTATCTTTTAATTAGTTTTTTTTTTTAAATAAGATGTGAGCTCATTGAAAGGACCAATCTTGGCCAGGCATAGTGGCTTGCATTTGTAATTCCATCCCTTTGGGAAGCCAGAGCTCACAAGTTTGAGACCAGCCTGAGCAACATAACAAGACCTCACTGGGGCAACATAGTGAGACATCATCTCTACAAACATTTTTTAAAAATTAGTTGGGCATGATGGTGCACACTTGTAGTCCCAGCTATTTGGGATGCTGACATGGGAGGATCGCTTGAGCCTGGGAGGTCAAGGCTGCAGTGAGCTGTGATTGCACCACTACACTCCACCCTGAGTGACAGATTGAGACGCTGAGAAAAAAAGGTACAATCTTAACTGTACCTGTTTGACACATCAATACATCCATATAAACAATCCCTTTCGTAAAAATAAAAGTACCCCACTTAACAATATTGATATGCATGGGAATTACCTATACATTTTTTATTTCTTTTAGTTTGGATTTTTATTGAAAGGAAACACCTAGAAACATTACGTAAAATCTAGATTTTGAAAAAAATAGACCTGAACTTGGTTTGAGAATTTCAAAATAGACATGAGTTTTGTCTGAGAATTTGTCTTTCTAACAACGTACAGATCTTACAGCACATGGTAGATACAAGGACTCTTTTATCTAAAATAAATAAAATTTGACGAATAAACATTTTAAAATTTGACCTGTGGCTGAAGGATGAATCAAAACACCTGTGCAATGGGTTATCTGTAGAAGTATATTTTAATGACAAACTATTAATAACCAAAAAAGTTATAATAATTTATTAACATGAGCAAAATTCCTATTATTGTATCTATGAAAATGCTTTCTTAGAGTAAAATATTCTCTTATCTTGCAAGGGCACTGGTTAATAACAGCAAAGATTTGGAAGTCAATGTCTCATAAAGTAAGTAGCAGACCCCTTTCACACCCATAGCTGGCCTTCAGAGTTATCGAAAAAATGGTCATTTACACAAGAGCAGATAATTTTCTTAGGTTCTATTAAGTTTATATGTTAATGTTGTTACAAAATTTAACTCAGTTTTCTTATAAGATTATCTGACAAAATTTTATATAATATCACAATATATTATGTAATATCATGTAATATAATAAAATTTTGTCAGATACGGTGTCATATATATAATTTGTTATTTCATAAAACATACAAAAAAACAAAATTTTATGTTATGATATCACAATGTATTATACCATATATTATATATGATTATATATCATGTATTATATTATGATATCACAATGTATTATGATATATATCATATGTATAATACATGATATTATATCACAATATATTATGACATCATTATATATTATGTCTGACATATATTATATCACAATATATTATATTATATTATATTATGTTGCATTATATATTATATTATATAGTCCAGCTAATTGACATGGCCCAGCAGACTGCCCAGGGCATGAACTACCTCCATGCCAAGAATATCATCCAAGGCGATCTCAAGTCTAATAACATTTTTCAACACAAAGATGAGTGACTCTCGTCTGACCACAGTGAAGACAGAGTGAAGCAGGGCCCAGCCCTTGGAGAAGCCTTCAGGTTCTGTTTTATGGATCACAGCTGACCTGAACTCCTTCAGCTTCCAGTCGGACGTCTATGCCAGTGTGGCTGTGCTCTAAAATCTCACGACTGGCTCACTGCCTTACAGCCACATTGGCAGCTGTGACCAGATTATCTTTATGGTGGGCTGTGACTCTTCATCCCTGGACCTCAGAAAAATCTCCAGCAACTGCCCGAAGCCATGTGGTACCTGCTGTCTGACTGCCTCATGTTCCAGCAAAAGGAGTGGCTCCTTTTGCCCCAGACTCTGAACACAATTTTTCTGCTGCAAGGGTCGCTCCCCAAGATGGAGGGGAATACCTCTAAATCGTCCTTTTATCAAACCCAAGCTGATGAGTTTCCTTCCTGACTACTCAACACAGGCTGTCTTGAGCCTGACCTTACTCCCAGCCACTAGGGAGCCAATCTTAGCCCGCCATGCCAAGGAGCCCTGCCCACCAACGAATCAATGTTTTATCTCTGTCCTGAAGTTGCATCAGGATCTCATATCCCCCACCCTGTTAGATGAGGGGGTCCCGATATGCTTTCCCAGTTCCTCTAAAATTGGAAAACTCTTAAAGATTGAGCGCCTGCCCCCCTCCATCATTTTATTTTTTGGCTTAGAAGATACCTCTAAATTGGGGGAACTCCTTCATCTCTCACGGCTAAAATTTGTAGCAAGGATTTCACTCAGAACCTCTATGGGATTTGTGCCTGATGTGACTTCCACTGGACTTTGGGGTTCTCAACACATCATGTATTTTGGGGGTTCCCTTTTTGTCCTCTCCTCCATTCAAGGACTACTGTCTTACTTCATTAAAATACAGAGAATTTTGCTGAAAAAAAATAAAGTGTTTCAA
Organism: Gorilla gorilla gorilla; assembly: GCF_029281585.2. Classification (NCBI taxonomy): domain Eukaryota; kingdom Metazoa; phylum Chordata; class Mammalia; order Primates; family Hominidae; genus Gorilla; species Gorilla gorilla. The sequence continues at coordinate 72,917,883 of NC_073230.2, read as the reverse complement.
ATAAAACCTTCCCAACCTTTGCCTCTGGGGAAAACATAATTTTATTAAATTATTTATGTATGTATTTGACCTCTGCTCTAAAAAGAGACACTACTCACTTCACACAAGGCTGTTAGTTATTTAAAAACATCCTTGAAAAGATTGTCCAAATGGAAACTTATATAAGATGTAAAACAAATTAACCAACAGATCTATAAAAATTGGCTCCCAACAGAGTACAACATACACTTAAAAATACAGAAATATTGGTACAACCATTACAGAAACATTGTGAAGCTTTCTCAAATAATTAAAATAGAATTGCCATATTATCCAGCAATTTCACTTCCAGATATATAACCAAAGAAAATAAAATTAGTATCTAAATGAGACATCTGCCCTTCTGTATTCATGGCAGAATTATTTACAATGACAGAGACATGCAAACAATCTAGGTATCCATTAATAGATGAATGGATAAAGAAATTACGGAATATTTATATAATGGAATATTATTCAGCCATAAAAAAGAGAATTCTGCCATTTGCTACAATACGAATGAACCCAGAGGACATTAGGTTAAATGAAATAAGCTAGACACAGAATGACAAATACTGTTTGATTTCACTCATATATGAAGCCAAAAAAGTCAAAGTCATAGAAACAGAGAGTCCACAGTGGTTGCTAGGGGGTGGTGGGTGGCAGAAATGAAGACACAGTGATCAAAACTTTTAGATATAAAATAAACAAGTTCCGGTGATTTAGTGCACAGCATGGATGTTCACGAATGTTGTCTTAGGCTATCCCTATTTCTGTAATAAAATACTTTAGAACAGGTAATTTATATAGAGTCTAAACTTACTTCTCACAGTTACAGAGGCTGAGAAGTCCAAGACCAGGGCACTAGCAGATACACATAATAGTACCTGCTAATTACATTAATTTGATAATTACACCATATATATGTATGTAGGTAGGTATTGGAGCTTCACATTTTAACCCTCTATTCATTTTATGAAAACGTTACTCCTGTACAACTTTATTCTGTCTTTCCCTCCTAGTTTGGGTGCTAATGTTTAAATCTACATATGTTACAAACACAACAGTTTGTAGTTATCTGCTTACATAATTTATTTTTTTAAATAAGCTGAAATAAGAAAAAAGAGCACTTGAGTATTTACAGGTTTGTTTTGTTAAACTTCTTATTATTCATTATGTTATTTTAATCCTTCACTTTTTCTGATGTATTTTTTTAAATCTTTGTAGATACAAGTTATTATCTGGAAAGATTTTCTTAGCCCAATATATCTTTTCTTGAACCCACTTTCTCTGTGCTGTAATTGGCAAATAAATTAAATTTCTTTATGTTATAGCACTGAAGATCCCATTACAAAGAATATTACACAGTTGCTTTTGACAATCAGATAATATGAGAAAAAATATTTCTTATATTGCCTTAAATATTTGTTACATTTACTAGTCCTCTTTGTCTTTTGGGGGCATTAAAATTATCTGGGATTACTTGCATTCAGCCTGAAAACTTATTTTTATTCTTTCTCAAATGATCTGTCTGCTATCAAAAAATTGCCTCAGCTTTTATTTACCTGAAATGTCTTTATTTTTTATTTATTTTTAATTGATAGTTTTTCTGAGGATAAAATTTTTAGTGGACATTTTTTCATCTTTGAGCATTGAAATATGTATATATTCTTAGAAGTTGAAAAGCTTTTAAGAAGAAAAAAAGTTTTGATCTGAGAATGTTCAGTGATTTGAGGAATTCAGAAGGGAAGGAAATGCTTTCTGATGAGTGAGCCACAAGTACTCTAGGAGTATAGATAATGTGCACCCTACATGGGTGTGATTGTGGATGTATGGAAGTTTCAGATACGTATAACTTATTTGTTGTAAGATAAAATGCTTAGGCTACAATTTTAAAGAATTTATATGAGATAGTCCAGGTTAATCAGGATAAATGGGTAAAATTAAAATGATAATATTGGTAATAATTTTGACCGTGCAATAAATAATACTGATGATAGGATATCTATTGCTTTTTCAGATATATAAAATATGATTCCTCTTCACCATTAAGACGACCATAGTCCACTTATGACACTATTAAAAATTGCCCTTTTTTTCCAAGCTGGTATTGGACTCACAGCCAACACCTTCCTCCTTTTCTTCTGTATCTGCACACTCCCTCTGGACTGCAGGCCTAAGCCCACTGACCTCATCACCTGTCACCTGGCCCTTGTCCACTTAGTGATGCTCCTCACTGTGAGCTTCTTGGCATCTCTGGACCTCTTTGAGTCACAGTATTTTCAGAATGACTTCAAGTGTAAGGTATTCTTCTACATGAGTAGAGGGATGAGGGCTCTCCATCTGCACCACCTGCCTCCGGAGTGTGCTCCAGGCTGTCACCATTACCCCCGGCACCTCCTGGTTGGCAAGAATTAAACAGAAATTCACACATTGCATCTTTCACTTCTTGGGGTTCTCAGTTTCTTTCTCAGTAGTAACCTGCCCTCCTCCACTGTGGCCTCTTCTAATGTGACCGATAGCAATGTGCTAAGTATCAGTAAATACTGTTCACTTTCTTACATAAGCTACATCATCAGGAGTCTGTCTTTCATGCTGCCACTAGTTGCAGATGTCTTCTTTGTAGCAGTCATGTTGCTCTCAAGGGCATACATGGTAATTCTTTTGTCCAGTCATCAGAGACAACCCCAGTACCTTCCCAGCACCAACCTGTCTGCAAAAGCCTCCCCAGAGAAAAGGGCCACCTAGACCATTCCGATGCTGGTGGGTTGCTTTGTGGTCATGTATTGGGTGGGCCTCATCATCTCATCCTCCTCAACCCTGTTATGGGCTTATGACTCATTCATCATGGGTGTCCAGATGCTTATGGGCAATTTCTATCTGTTAGCCCTTTTATGCTAATTAGTTCTGATAATAGAATAATCAAAATTTTGCATAATGTGTTATATAAATATCATAGATGATAATACAGTATGAAAATAATTATCTGAAAAACAGATTTGGACATCAAATAATTCAAGAAGCAGGTGATTTTATATATTATTTTATTACACTTTTATTTCATCTAAATACTTTTGAAAACTATGCTGCCAAGAACTTGGTGGTTTCTTTAAAGTCCACCGTCATAGTCCCCTGTGTCCACAAGTTTCTTATATTTAATTTTGATCCCTTAAGTTTTATATAAGACAACTTTTCTATCTTCTTGAAGTGTACACTTAAGATGCTCCTGTTGGTAGATAAAATTTCTCTTTGTGTGTGTGTGTGTGTGTGTGTGTGTGTGTGTTTTACTTCTGAAGGTTATTTAGTTTACCCTTATTTATTAAATATATGCTAGCTATGTATTCAGTTATAGGTTGAACAATAATTTTTCAGCACTCTTAATATTTCCTTCTCAGTTTTCTGGCTCTGCCTGGGCTGTGGAGATTTCACTCTCACATGTGTAGAGTCTCTCTCTCTCTCATGGCTTTGACGTTTCTTCATTCTCTTTGGTGTTATGCAGTTTGACTTATTGTGTTGGATATCTTTCTTTATTGCTTTTTCTTTTTTTAATTTGGTGACGGAATCTTACTCTGTCACCCAGGCTGGAGTCTTGGCTCACTGCAACCTCCGCCTCCCGGGTTCAAGCGATTCTCCTGCCTCAACCTCCGGAGTAGCTGGGATCACAGGCAGCTGACACCATGCCCGGCTAAGTTTTTTGTATTTTTTTTGTATTTTTAGTAGAGACGGGGTTTCACCTTGTTGGCCAGGTTGGTCTTGAACTCCTGACCTCAAGTGACCCGCCCTCCTTGGCCTCGCAAAGTGCTGTGATTACAGATGTGAGCCACTACACCCAGCCTCTTTATTGCTTGCTTTCAGGCACAGTGTCTCTTTTAGGCACATGTCTGGTTTTCACTTTTAGAAATTTGTAAATAATTATTTATTAGTATGACTTATTATTTGTATGAATTCAAGTGAAATAATTGTGCTTTATTCTTTGTCATTCTATTCTTCACATATGTATAATTACATTCATATTACTATTATTTTGTTTCTCTTTCTTTTATTTGGTTCTATTCGTTCTGCTCAAAATTTCAGTTCATTAATCCAGTTCACTAATTCTCTCATCAACTTAGTCTAATTTTATAATTAACTCACATATCGTATATTAAATTTCTTTATGTTTAAATTATTCCATTTCTATTTGACTCTTTTCCAAATTTCCTCATTCAGTTTATAGTTTCCTGCTCTTTCAAAAATTATTTGGATATCATCTTTTCCTCATTTGTTTTTACCTAAACATTTAAAATATTTAAATTTAATATTTTATACTAATATTTACAAATATAACTATATTTATAATACTTTTTAAATTTAAAATATTATAACTATATTTCCAGTATGCAAAGTTTATGTGATATCAAATTTCTTCCAACCGGGCCAGGCACAGTGGCTCATGCCTGTATTGGGAGGGAGAGGCAACCCGATCACTTGAGGCCAGGAGTTCCAGACCAGCCTGGTGAACATGGTGAAACCCCATCTCTACTAAAAACACAAAAATTAGCCGGGCATGGTGAGGCATGCCTGTAACCCCAGCTACTCGGGAGGCTGAGGCAGGAGAATCACTTGAACCCGGGAGGCGGAGGTTGCATTGAGCCTAGATCGGGCCACTGCACTCCAGCCTGTATAACAGAGCAAGACTCTGTCTCAAAAAGAAAAATCTTCTAACCCTTTTTCCTCGTAGCTTATTTTCTTCTGTACTTCATACTTTTTATTTATTTTTTATTTTTTACAATAGGATCCGGTTTATTCTGCCTTGGCAGGGTGATCCTGAGAGTGGTGGGTGTCACCCTCTCCTGGGCAGAGGGAGGGGCCGTGGGCCAGTCAAGCCAATGGTAGGAGAAGCGCTGGTGAGGGGCGGAATTTGGGGTTCAGGGGTGTAACCCCAAGAATGCAGTGAAACCAGGCCGAGGCCCAGAGGCAGCTGTGGTAGGCCAGGGCAGGGTGGAAGGCAGTGAACTGGGCCCGGGCCGGGATGACAGGGCCAAGGACTCAGGCCACACTGGCACCCCGGGAGGCGGGGCGCAGTGTCGCATGACGTAGAAAATGAATCACAGGCCCAGGGCTCACAATAAGCACATGGACAAGTGGGCACAGACTCACAGGCCAGATGGACCTCCAGCCACGGCCGGGCCAGACTTGTGGACACAGGCGCAGTGTCACATACAGACCACGGGGAGACATGGCACTAGGGGACAAACGGACGTGACACCACAATGCACAGGGCAGGCCACAGAGCTCGAGGGACGTGGGCAGGGGCCTTTTGGCATTTCTGCGCTGGAATCATGTGAGACAAGGGTGGTGGCCGCTCTGGAGGTGCCTGGGGGGTTCCCTCATGACCCCTCTGGGCTTAGTCCATCCTCCACACTGTTGTGCAGCTTCTCCACCTCCTGGTAGAGGATAAATACTGTTACCCTTATCCCTGGTCACATCCAGGGAGACGCGGTCCAGCGGCCCAGGCGGGGGACAGTGCCGTTCTAGAGGTCCTTGAGCCCCTCCTTCCTCAGGATCTGCAGCCATAGGCCGGTGTGTTCCGCATTTGTGCTACTCCAGGCCCCGCATCCGGGTCTCGATCCCATCCAGAGGAGCGTTTCCCAAGACACTGGCTGCGCCCACAATGGCTCCGAAGACCCCAGCGACCAGCGGGTCCATGGGCTTGCTGGGGTTGTCCCCTCGGTACCAGCTGTGCAGGGAGGTCAGGAGGAGAAGCAGACGGCCTGGTTCCAGCCCTGCTTCAGCGTGGGTGCCATGAGGCCCCGGTGAGTCCCCTTGTTCTCGCACAATCTCTCTAACCTGGTGGGAGACTCCTCTGCACTGGAGGTCTGGGAAGGTCTGGCCATGGATGAACTTCACCTTGATGGTGTCCATGGAACATACGACCACCATGGCCTCGGCCACGCCAGCGCCCTGGCCGCACCGCAGCCAGCGCTGCTGTCAGGCCGTCCCTGGGCATCCCGCGTCTGGCTGCTGTGGAACTGGAACATTCAGAACCCAACGCCGCCCTGGAGACAAGAGCCGCAGAGCAGGGAGCCGAGGCCGCGGTGCCGGCCCGGGACGCCATGACCGCGACAGTGCGCACGCGGGATCCATGCGCGGTGCCCGGCTGGTGCCAGCGCTCGTCCGGCTGCAGCTACGACCTCCCGCGCTCCGTGGGGAGCGGACGCCCATTTCAATGCCGCCGGCCAGGCCGCCTGCTAGTGTCGCCTTCCCCGGAGCCTCCGCTGGGCCTTCCCCGACGCGGCGCGGCGTGGCCACGGCGGGCGGGAGGCGGGCGCCCGCTGTGATCTGAAGTCCCAGCCTCCTAAACTCCGCACTGGGACCTTCATTTGGTTTTAACACAAATGAAGATCTCACTAAAGATAAAAAGGGATGTCTTGGCTTCTAATTTTTGTTAAAAGCAATAGCATATGTTGTATAGGATAGTGCATTGGGGTAAATCTTTTTTTTATTATTTTTATTTTTTCATCAGCCCACTGACATTGAAAGGGGATAGTTTTTAGGTTATTGACGAGCAGTTTTCTCTCAGATAACTGCCTTAGTATAGGGGTTTGTGGTCATGTTGATGAGAGGGTAGGCTGGGGTTAAAAGTCGTTATGGCAGTAACAACCTTCTGAGGACCAGGAAATTCAAATCCCTCTCATGATACTTTGCTAATATCTCCCGAGTTTGCTGTGCCTTCCCTTTGTGCCTCTTCCCACACGTGGTTTCTTGCACTTGGCCCAGCTATATTCCACTGTTTTGACTCCATGCTTCTTAGCCTGGTGGCAGTGGTGAGGGAGTGAGGAGATCTCTAATGTTCTGAGGAAGCCTCAGACTTAGCACTGTGAACTGGGGTGTGGGGTTACTGACCGTTGAAGAGTTTCCTGCCCATCGTGTACATGCAATGCCAGGACAAGAGCACATTCCTGTCCCTCCTTGTCCATGGTAGGGGAAACGTGCTCCTTCTCCATGCTCTTAACTCCCAGTTGAAGTGGGCCTTGAACAGTGCCCTGTAAATTAATGGTTTCTTTTCTTTATGGGAGATGCATCTGTGCAGAAATGCGGGTGTTGGCCTTGTTCCTTCACCCTCAGTTCCATGAGCTTTTCCCCAGTGCCCTTTGGCTCAGGTTTGGATGCTCTTTCTCTGCAGATTAGGCCTCATGTTATATAGGAGAGATGTGAGGGCTGTGTCTCCAGAGTTGCAGTAGTGGATGGGATAGTGGTCCCTCCCCATCAGCACTGTGGGGTAAGCATCCTCAGGATTCTACCCCATCTTCCCTGACAGGCCTTGTAGGGTTCCTAGAAAAATTATACACAACGGTATAAACCCTATGTCTGTAGACTCCAGGGTTTCTCATTCTCCTCACCCACCCACACACAGCCACCAGGAACTAGTTCAAAAGTTCTGGCTTAATTTTACCAGTTTACATGGTCTTCAGGGTACACATAAAAGCCTGGAGCCTGTGTGACCTGCAGGCTTTCTGCATCCCCTGATGTTGGGTTTGTAGTCTGCCCTGTGACCTCAGTTCTTTAAAGGGCTCAGGAGAAACCATCCATTCATTTGAAGCTTCTCCAGCATTTTCGTTTGTTTGTTTAAGTGAAGGAGCAACTCTTTGTCAGGCCTCTGTATCTACAAACTTAACTCAGAAACTAATATTTTTAAATATATTTCTTTTCTATCATACTTTTAGTGCTCCTCTACCTATGCTAATTGTTCTTCAGTATTTTTTATATTTTTATGTCTTTATCTATTTTAAAATCAGGTTTAATTCCTTCTTAATCGAATTAATAACTTTTCATTTATTTCCCTATGTAACTTTCTTTTCAGACGTTTAAAGTATTGCTGTGTGTTTCAAGTGGAGGAGGTCATATTACAACTGACATTTGTCCTTGACTACTGGACATATCACACCAGCCCTGATTGCAGTTATACTTGAAGCCAGATCTACCCTTAACGTATATTCATTTTACTATTCAATAAATATTAACTTATCATGAATGGTATATATTGTTACAGTTGTAGGTTTATGGACCTGAATAGACAATAAAATAAATAAAACCCAAATTACATGGCTTCAGGGGGGTATAACTTTTTATTAAGTTTTTAGTTAAAACATTTTTGCCTTTCTGTGATTTGCAACTTTGAGTGATTGCCTTGAAAAAGGAACCAGAGTTGAAACTGAAGTAGTAGGTGTTGGTGAGATTTTGATGGCTAAGAGCATCGGGCTCATTTTGTAACTGAAGGGGAAATTGGGGCAGGTCACCAGTTCCATCTGACCACAATGCATTTGGAATAATCACCATGGCAACCCATGACTTGTATTTTAGGGGAGAAGAATTGGAAATAAAATGACCAAGCATAAAGCTGACCCAGTCTACATGGATCTTTGTCTTTAAAACATATCTGCAATACTCATGTAGGCAGTGTATAAATAACTTGTCAGAAATATCGTTTATGCCAAGGTTCTTCTTGAATTTTCAGGATTTTGCTTCTCCAGTAGTGAGTGTGTTACTGAGCAAAAGGGGCTTTCTATCCAAAACACTAGAACCCAAAACTGTGGCACTGGGTTTTTCTTTTTAAGAAAAAAAAAAAGCTGCTCCTTATTATAATTTTTGTTTATATTATAATTATGTAAGTATAATTTTAATTTTATTATAAATTTGTTTTATTATAATTTTTATTTCGGTATCATTTACAGTCCAAGTGGTTTTTGGTTACGTGGATGAATTATATAGCAGTGAATTCTGAGATTTTAGTGCACCTGTCACCTGAGTAGTTTATATTGTACCAAACAGGTAGTTTTTTCATCCCTCATCCACCTCCCACTCTCTGCTTCTGAGTCTCCAAAGTCCATTACATCACTCTGTATGCCTTTGCATACGCATAGCTTAACTCCCACTTATAAGTGAAAAATAATAGTATTTTATTTTCCATTCTTGAGTTATTTCACTTAAAATAATGGCCTCATATCCCTTGCCCTGAAATTAACAGCCAGCAGGGGTGTCCTCAGTATCAAAACAAGTCGACCACACAAAGCCGTCAAGGACTCCAGGAACCCAGGTCCATGGGGTGCAGCCCTGCAAGGTGGAAAAGCTGACCAAGTCTTCCTTCCAGCCAAATCTGGAAGAAAGGCCCCTTGCCTGGAGCAGTGTTCCTGGTACCCAGGCCTCTGTGGGCATCCCTCAGCACAAAGACCCTCTCCAAGGGGCATGGGCCGGCCCTTCCAGGACCACCAGCCCAGCTCCAGAAGCCCATGGGTCATCCCCACCCTCACCTGACTGAGCTGTCCCTGAGGCTAAGGCCCAGCAGCATGAAGAGACTTCCACAGAAACCAGGGCAATAGGCTGCTCTCTGGCGGCACTGGGGGCTCAGGGTCTGGCTAGCCTGTCCCTGGCTCAAGTCACATGCCTGGAAATTAGGGTTTTCTCCTCTGCTCTTAGCATCTCCTGGGTAAACCAATAATTACCCTCCTTCATGTCTCAAAATTCACATCCATGTAAAAGGCTCTGGTGAGGGTGACATTTCCAGGAAGCCACAGCCCATGTCAACCCCCTGCAAAGCTGTGACCTTGTCCGCGGGCAGGTCAGGCGGCGGAGTTCTCCCAAAAGCCGGTGAACTGGCGCTCTGGCTGGAGAGCGCGGAGGGCGGCAGCACAATGGACAGCGTCTGGGACCTCAGGCCAGTTCCACAGCAGCCTAGGAAAGCAGGCGGCTCTCCTGTGCTGGAGGAGGCGTGATGCTCTGGAGGGAAACCGAGCTGAGCAGCGAGAGGTGGGGTGAGGCTGAGACCCGCCCGATTTAGGCAAAGACGAGGTGCACTTCGCAGCGTCACACTCTTCTCACTGCCCAGCCCCGACTTGCCCCTTAAGTCCCTCTCTGGACTCACTCCCCTTAGCCAAGGATGGCACAGAATCAGTGGCCAGCATAGGTTTGGAAGCAGAGAGGTCCACACGGCTTGCGCCTCCCTCCGGGACGGCTCACCACCCCGCAGCCCGGCGCTTGCTGGGACTGTAGGCCGGTAGCCCTGCGACCAACAGCCGAAAGCGGTTAAGAAACTACTCCTCCCAGAATGCCTGGCGAGGCGCGCACCACGCGGCCCCTTCCTCCAGGCATTCGCACCACCCCCCACTCCCGTTGCATGCTGGGATTGTAGTTGATCGCCTGCGATCAACGGCCGGAAGCGGCTAAAACTACTCCTGCCTGCATACCCCGCAGGAGCAAACCGCGCCATGTCTCCCTCCAGGGATCCGCACCGCTCACAATCCTGTTTAGTGCTGGGATTGTAGTCCTGCGAGCCTACGACTAATAGCTGGGTGCGGATAAGAGACTACAGCTCCCCCCATTCCCAGCAAAGGTCCCTCCTCCACCGAGCTCCTCCAGGCTTCCAGTGCAGTTCCGCCGTGCGGAGGGAAGCTTGGCTGTTCACAAACCTCTCCTGCCCGCGAGGAGACAGCTTGGCCAGGGCGGCTGATCTCACCTTGTCATTGTGACACGGTGTCTCCCCAACGTGCTGGCTTCATGACTTGTGCCCAGAGTTTGATTTTCCACAGACCAGGTAGAGGCCAAGAGCCTCTCACAGACTCTGCAGCAGGGTTGCTATGGTAACGCTTGCCCCCCCGCCCCCCCAGCAGCCGGCTCGACACCGCCCTTTCCCTCTGAAGGACCACTCGTTTTAGCCACGTCCTCTTATTGTCCCTCCCCTGGCCACACCCCTTCAGACATGCGTAGTGCTCCCCGTGGTCCAGCGCGGGAAGCTCCCTCGTGAGTGTCCGAAACTATTAGCTCACTCACTGCCTCATGTGAAGGTACCCAGTCTCTGGTAACCTGGCACTTCCCTTTTGAAAACCACCTTTTTCTCTCTCTCTGGGCTGCCACGAATCCCCCTGTACTCCCCAGATGCACCTGTTGGCCCCCGGGCTGGCTGCATGGCCCACACCCGGGTCAGGCCTCGCACAGGGGCGCACCTGCCACTATAATAACGATGAGAAAATGTCCCAGGGGAAAGGCCTGACCCTGCTGCATCCAGTCAGGAAACTGCCACGGGGAAGGGACCACCTAAACCACTTTGCGAGCCACATCCACCACTTCTTTGTCCCCCACCCAGGCTGGTTCCCAGGCCTTGGGGTCCTAGTGTAGACCTCCCGGCCATAACTAACACAGGTGCAGGACCAGAGAGCGCCTTGGTTCCTCCCAACACATGAGGAAGTTTGTGTGGTGAGGTTTGGACAGTGTCTTTGTTTTTGCTCTGAATAGGGTGCCCTGGAAAAATCTTTACCTCTTATTAAATACTCCCTTTGGAACCACTTTTAAGACTTTGCCAATGGAACTTAACAGTGATCATTTATTGAATCCATTTTTCTATTCGCTTTTTTAGATTAACTCTTAAGTACTCCACAACTACACGCTTTTGAAACTGGCGTTGGCATAGCGTTAGTTCTGTGCAGGGCGGACGCAGCAGGACAGAATCTCCCTGGGCATCTTTTCGGAGCATCAATTTTACTGCAAAATTTTGAAAAAACAAATTTAATTGATTTCCAAGGTAAGAAATTAAACCTTGAAAAATAGACTAAAGAGTCATCTGCACCTGACATATCAGACTTTCTGCAGGAAGAAAACTCTAAGGAGAGCACATTGTCCATTATTATAAATAGTGAAAATGAGAAATCATAGCAAGTCCCTTGAAAACCCTGCCCTGCCAGTTTTCTAATAGGGCCTTGGTATGGTTTTATGTGTATTTTCTTTTGAAGTGTGCTCATCTTTTGAATATACAAATTTGAGGTTTTGACCAAATTTTGCAAGTTTTCAGCTATGAGTTGTTTATTTGCTCTTGTATCATATTTAATTTTTCTGTCTCTCCCTCTCCTTCTCGGACTCAGTCATTCCACAGGTCTCTAAGGAGCTTTTCATTTTCTTCAAACTTGTTTCACTCTTCAGATTGGATGATGATGATTTCTATTGCTGTCTTCTGTTTCTACTCTGTTTATAAACTCAAAGGTCTTTTTAATTTTTCATTTCATTATCTCTGTATCCCATTCTTTTTATAATTTTCATTTCTCTGTAATGGAGTCTCGCCGTGTCACCCAGGCTGGAGTGCAGTGGCCGATCTCAGCTCACTGCGCCCTCCTCCTCCCGGGTTCAAGTGATTCTCCTGCCTCAGCCTCCCAAGTAGCTGGGACTACAGGCACACGCTGCCACACTCAGATAATTTTTGTATTTCTAGTAGAGATGGGGTTTCACCATGTTGGCCAGGATGGTCTCAATCTACTGACCTCACGATCCACCCACCTCGGCCTCCCAAAGTGCTGGGATTACAGGTATGAGCCACCGCCCCCCAGCGTTTCTGGTGTTTTATCAGAGGAGCAAAACCTGAGGTAATTCAGATTCTGCTCTTTGTTATCTTCTAGGAGTTTTGTGAGTTTTCCTCCTATATAGGTCTATGATCCATTCTTAGTAATTTCTGTGAAAGTTGTCAGGTCTGGGTTTAGGGTTTTTTTTTTCTTCTTTTCTCTTGTACGTGGATGTCCAGTTGTTCCAGTACTGTTTGTTGAAAAAGTATTGTTTCTCAATTGAATTGCCTTTGCTTTTTCCTCAAAGATAAGCTGACTATATTTCATGGGTCAATTTATGAGCTTTATCTTCTGTTTGATTGATCTGTTTCTCTATTATTTTTTACCAGTACCGTGTTGTTTTGATTACTGTAGCTTTATAGTAGTGCTTACAGTTGGGTAGTGTCATTCCTATAACTGTTCTTTTAAAATATTTTCTTGGTTATTCTGAGTCTTTTACCTTTCCGTATAAACTTTAGAATCAGTTTGTCAATATCCACAAACTAGCTTTGTGGAATTTTGATTGGGATTGCACTGAATATGTAGATCTAGTTGGGAAGTACTGACGTTTTAACAACGTTGAATCCTTCTTTACTTGAATGTGGATTATCTCTCCATTTATTTAGATCTTCTTTGATGTTTTCACAGTTTTGTAGTTTTCTTCATATGGTTTCTATATTTATTTTCTTATATTTGTACCTAAAGAATTTCATTGTTATTGGTGCTAGCATAAATGTCACTGAATTTTTAAATTTCAAATTCTAATTACATTACTGATATACAGGACAGTAATTGACATTTGTATATTAATCTTATATTGTGCAAAGTTGCTATAATTGCTCATTAAAATTGGTTATTCTAAGATTTTGTTTTGTGATCTTTTTGTATTTCTCCATAGGTAATTATATCATCTGTGTAAAAAGACTGTTTTATTTCTTCCTTCCCAGTCTATGTACCTTTTCTATTCTTGTCTTATTGCATTACCTAGGGCTTATAGTATAATATCATATAGGAATGGTGAGAGGAGACATCTTTGCCTTGCTCCTGATCTTAGCAGGAAGGAATCTAGTGTTTCTACATTCAGTATGAGGTTAGATGCAGGTTTTTTTTTTTTTTCTTGAGATGTCGTCTCGCTCTGTCACCAGGCTAGAGTGCAGTGGTGTGACCTCAGCTCGTTGCAACCTCCGCCTCCCGGGTTCAAGCAATTCCTTGCCTCAGCCTCCCAAGTAGCTGGGACAACAGGCACGCACCACCATGCCCGGCTACTTTTTTGTATTTTAGTAGAGACGGGGTTTCACCATGTTGGCCGGGATGGTCTCAATCTCCTGACCTCATGATGCACCCACCTCAGCCTCCCAAAGTGCTGGGATTACAGGCGTGAGGCACTGGTGCCCGGCCAGGTGTAGGTTTTTTAAATAGACATTATTTATGAAATTGAGGAAGTTTTCCTCTATTTCTAGTCTGCGGAGAGTTTTTCTCATGAATGGGTTTTGGATATTGTCAAATGATTTTTCTGAATGTATTGATGAAATCTTATCTTTTTAAAACTTAATATGATGAACTAATTTTTTTTAAAGACAGAGTCTTGCTATGTTGCCCAGGCTTAGTTTGAACTCCTGGCCTCAAGTGATCCTCCCTCCTTGGCTTCCTACTGCATTAGGATTACAGGTATAAGCCACCACACTTAGCCTAATTTATTTTCAAATGTTGAACCAGCCTGGCATGCCTGTAATAAATCTCACTGGGTTGCAGTATATAATTATTTTTTACATTTTTGGACTTGATTTCTTAATATTTTGGTGAGGATTTTTGCATCTTTCTTCATGTGAGATATTGTCCTACATTTTTTTCTTGTAACGTCTCTGTCTGAATTTGGCATTATGGTAATCCTGGCCCCACTGAATAGTTTGAAAGTGTTCACTCTGCTTCTGTTTTCTGGAGGAGATTGTAGAGGGTTGGAATAATTTCTCTTAAATATTTGCATAAATATACTAGTTACCTCATCTGGGTCTGGTACGTTCTATTTGGTAAGGTTACTTATCATTGACCCAATTTCTTTAATAGATGTAGTACTATTCAAATTGTCTGTTTCTTATTGTGTGAGTTCGGGTAGGTTGTTTCTTTCAAAGAATTTGTCTATTACATTTGGGTTACCAAATTTGTGGGCAAAGAGTGGTTTATAATGTTTCTTTATTATTCTTTAATTCTTCATGGGATCAGTAATGATAGATCCTCTTTCATTTCTGAAATTAGGACTGTGTCTTCTGTCTTTTTCAACCAAAACTAAAAAGGAACGTTTTAAAAAGTGAAAGCTATTTTTGATAAACTATCTAATTTCCCATGATCTGCAACTGTGGGTACATAGGAAGTACATGGAAACAGATGTTTGGCAGAGCTTGCCAACAAATTCTTTTCTGCATCAAGAAGGCATGCCTCTCAGCATGACACTCTTAAGAGGCAGAAATGTGACAAAAGAAGGATGTGATCTGCTCCTGGTGAAGAGCCACCTGACTCTCCCTCAGCTGCACATAGTGGCCTTAACGTGCATCTTGCTAGAAGGGGCATGCAAGCCAGGGGCTGCCAGCCAAGCCATACAGGCCAAGGACAGTTTCAAGTCTGCCTTTTTATTTCATCGAACTGTTGTTCTAGTAAGCAGCTAGAGTTTTATGAACACTGTAAACTCTTTATCATATTTCTTTGCTATTTCTGGAGGATTTGTTCTAGGAGTCCTCTTGGATACCAAAATGCATGGATGCACAAGTTCTTTACATATAATGGCATAGTATTTACATATAACCTATGCATATTCTCCTGCATGCTTTAAATCTTCTCTAGATTACTTTTAATACCTAAATTGTTGTTATGCTGTGTTGTTTAGGGAATAGTGAAAAGAAAAATAAAATTCTGTAAATGTTCAGTACAGAAACCTTATTAAAGTATTTTTGATTCACATTTGTTGAATCCAGGAATGCAGAAATAAGGAGGGACAGCTCTACCTATGTTTGGAGTCCATGAATGTGTCATCTTGCTGTGTTTGTAAATAGAAATTTATTTCACAAAATGACTCAACTGCTTCTTCACTAACATGTTCAAAAACTTGCAAGAAGCAGCCAGGCATGGTGGCTCACACCTGTAATCCCAGCACTTTGGGAGACCCAGGCAGGAAGATCACCTGAGGTTGGGAGTTCGAGACTAGCCTGACCAACATGGAGAAGAATTGTGTCTACTAAAAATACAAAATTAGCCAGGCACGGTGGCGCATGCCTGTAGTCTCAGCTACCTGGGAGGCTGAGGCAGGAGAATTGCTTGAACCCAAGAGGTGGAGGTTGTGGTGAGCCGAGATCGCACCATTGCACTCCAGCCTGGGCAACAAGAGCAAAATTCCGTCTCAAAAAAAAAAAAGAGAGAGAGAGAGAGAGAAAAGAAAAGAAAAACACTTGCAAGAAGCAAAATAAGAATTGAGAAAGGGGAAAGATGATGACTGAGAGTTGGAAGGTTGCACATTTTCACAGAAAAGTAGAATGGAATTGTAACAAGCACTCTGATAGGAAATCATAGTTTATGTCTCACAACTGTCCCTAAAAAAATACAATGGTTGGCAGAAAAGACAAGAAATGAGATAGACTATAAATTAACTGGAGAAGAGAAAAAATAATTCCCAGAAGTAAATTGTCAACGAGTTTGAAAGCAGGTAAAATGTAGGTGCATTATCCCTACTCTTTCTGAATAATTTTACAACCTTGTGCAACAGGAGCTTCTGTCACTGCAGAACCAGGGTCACCTGTGGAAAGTCCTTGCTGAAGCCATCTCCCTGTCTGCCTGTCCCTCAGGCCCAGGAGTCATGAGTCCTTTCTCCAATAAGTCATTCAGTTGGCTGGCAGCAAACCCTGGTAAGATTCTTCAAGGCAGCTACTTTTTATCTTAGATTTTAACAGAAACTCATGAAGAAAAGTCTTAAGACCTAAACTCCCAAGTCCCTTACTGTATCATTTTGAGTATTAGGAAATCAGTCAGAGGGCTTTTCAGCATCTCTGAAATCACAATGCAAAAATAGCCCCAGCTTCATAAGGCCGATTCTTGGTATCTCTGTTCCGCAAAGTAGGGTAAGCAAGATGCCACAAAAGGCAGGTTGAATGCAGCATTATCCTCACTCCACCAACAGAACTATCATACTTTAAGTAACCCAGCAGGTCTTTAAAATAAAGAAATTATAAAACATAAGGAAAAACTTTCTTGAGAGGAAAAAATTTACAAATCAGAGGAAAATCTTCTAGAACTTTTACATCTTATAACAAATAAATCATATGCTTTATTGTTTTCCTCTGAGTACATCATCAGTACTTCCATAATACTTCTAATTTTTAGCTTGAAAACACCAGTTGCTTAAAAAAACACAGGGACACAAAACAAAATCCCAGAAATGTATAATAATTTTTTTTAAGCTGACAAAGGGGTAACACACCACTGACTTCTCAGGGAAAAGCTTTCAAGCAAAGCAGTCATTTCTGGTGGGGATTATAGAAGAGGGAGTTATCATGGTGAGGTGGTGGAACTAATCCAGAACAAGCCAGATTTTTAGTATTGACAAAGGGATTTAATCAGTTGCCCAGGAATACTCACCTGGAAATCAAACTTCCATCATTATTCTTGGAAGAATTTCTGGAACTTCCCCTTTGGAAACAAATTTTTATCTTCAAAAATACCAGACAATAGAAGAAAAGAAATGAAAAAGGAGGCAGAGGAAGATGAATCTTGCTTAGGCAGGGACTGAAAGGGAATTCGTGGCCATAGGCCACATTTTTCAGAGCCCACTGTGTGACAGCTTTCCCCAGGACCACACGTGTGCCACTGAACAAGAAGAGTCCACAGGGGCCTTCACCTTATTCCTCCCCAACATCAAAACCAAAATGGAACAACCTACCATGAGAATATGAGTATATATCACAACTTCCATTACATTTAAAGCATGCAGAGTATCTAATTGCAAATTCAAACAGTGGAAAAACAAATCTACTTGCCTCCTGGCCACAGCCTTACTCTTTTAAGAGAATGTGGTCTATGCTTTCTAATCCCATCACCACGGATAAATAACCACAGGTTAGTGTGACATAGAACCACCTCCATGCAGAGGTAAATATGCATTTATTTTTTATAAAATAAGAATTATACTCTGTACTTTTATACCATACTTTTAGAATATAACAGTTCTTATGATCATTTTATAATTATTTGAAACAACCTCAGTAGCTATATAACATTAAATCAAAAGAACATTTCATAATTTTACCATTTTCCTATTGGACATTGAGTTTGCTCTCATGAAGTTTGTATTTGTGTGATGATTTGGGGGAAGTTTCTCGGCCTCACTAGATTGAACACCTTGTGATGGTGGTCACTGTTATATTCTTTTTTATTTTTATTTTTTGAGACAGAGTCTTTCTCTGTTGCCCTGGCCGGAGTGCAGTGGCATGATCTCAGTTCACTGCAACCTCCACCTCCCAGGTTCAAGCGATTCTCCTGCCTCAGCTTCCTGAGAAGCTGGGATTACAGGTGCACGCCACTATGCCCAGCTAATTTTTGTATTTTTAGTAGAGACGAGGTTTTGCCATGTTGGCCAGGCTGGTCTTGAACTCCTGACCTCAGGTGATCCCCCCGCCTCGGCCTCCCAAAGTTCTGGGATTACAGGCGTGAGCCGCCATGCCCAGCCCTATTCTTATTTCATTAAAATACCTGAAACATATCAGGTATATTGCAGCATCTGTTGAATGAATGAATGAATCTCTCCTTCAAATCTTGGCTAAAATCTGCCTCATCCACAAAAGTTCCTGACCCTCACTTCAATCATAAACCTCTTTCTCTTCTATAATTTCCCATGTAGCTGTTTGTTTTTTTTTTTAACTCCCTGGCAGGAAAAAGAGGAAACATGCTATTTATTGAGCACTATTCTGAGTCAGGGACTGTGGTAAATACATTCAAGAAGAAAGTCAGCATCAAAAGGGCTATACGTCAGCCTAGACAGTGTGCCCCAGAGGGTCCTTGATTGAACATTTGGTGACGAGCATGTTGGGCATGTGCTCTAGGCTGAGGTGCAGCTCTTATGCCACAGACTGACCCTGGATCAATTATGGCTCAAGTCCCACCCTGAAATCTCTCTTTCCCATTTCTAGGTTTGTCAAGGAGGACAGAAACTCAGAGCACCCTGCACTTGGGGATCGGCACTAGGAGCTGCTCTCTGGATGGGGAGATGGGAGCTAGCAGCTCACAATGGGGTCACAAGGTAAGTTCCAAACAGCTCTGTCACAGAGAGTGTCAGCAGATCTTTGTGACATCAATCGCAAAGAAAGGGAGCATGTGAAGGAGAAAGCCCTGAGTGATGTCACAGCTCATTTCTGGGCAAAGGGAGAAGAAATTAGCACCCTGAGGCCCTTCCGCCTTATTAACCCATTGCACTTATTCTCAGAGGCTCCTGCCAAAAATAGAGACATTATTCCACCTCCACCTCCTCAAATTCTAAGCCAGAAATATGTGTGTGTTATCATTCAACTTATATCATTTTTCCTCCTTAAATGATATTTTCACCACTAATAAATTTATCAAAATTGTACTTCACATGTGTAATACAGAAGAAACAAGGCTTCCTTCAACACTGAATTAATGAAAAACAACTCAGGATATTTACTTTTCTTCACACCATAAATTTTGAAGAGCTTTTTCATTATGCTCTGTGTGTTACAACATATGTGCTTAAGCAGTCAAGCAAGTATCTCATATCTGAATTTGAAAGCTTTAGAGTATTGACAAAGAAGATGTATGTATGTATGTGATGTTGCTGGCCTAAGACAGGCCACTGCTACTGCACACAGAGCAACTGTATGTTAACAACTGCTGTGCTAGGGGCGTGTCCCCTGAAGTTAGTGTTGCTAGCATGGAATTGAAAATATTTATGAGTCTCAGACATGGCATCACGGTGTTTGACTATTATTACATTAGTTACTTTTAGTCACTGTTTTATTACAACATTTTAGTGTACATTTGTTCACAGTGTAAAGAAACTAAAGTTTTTGTTTGTTTGTTTTTTCTTTGTTTCTGTTTTTGTTTTCAACTTTTATGGTTGTGTGCCCATGGGCCCCCACAAGAGGTCTCTGTTTGATCTCATTTCTGTGCTAGTGATATTTCTAGGAGTCCAATAATATGGGGCATGTTATAATATACCTTTTAGAATGAAGAAAAAGTGGTTACGTATACATTCTCCTACATCAAAAAAAGGCGCAAGAGCTGGCAGGTTTCTCTGGGTTATGAGAAACCCGTTCCTAGTTTGAGTATGATACCCTGGCCCATTCATTGAATGTAATGGAAAGCTGCTACTTTTAAATTGAGCACAGAATAATAGAAGGCCCTGCAAAAAGTCCAGAGTGCAATGCAAGCTACTTTGCCACTTGTGCCATATGACTGCAGATGCAATGGTTTTTGAGGTGTGACTGGGAGATAGGAATGCTGTTGTATCTTTGATAGGTTGCTATACATAAAGCCTGGTGTAGGTCCTTATAATTTTGGAGCAGAGCTTTAAAACCTTCTGCAGATAATTAATTCTTTCTTTCTTTCTTTTTTCTTTCTTTTTTTTCTTTTTTTTGAGGCAGTGTCTGCCTCTGTCAACTTGGCTAGAGTTCAGTGGCATAATCATGGTTCACTGCAGCCTCAACTTCCTAAGTGCAAGCAATTCTCCAGTCTCAGCCTCCTGAGACTACAGGTGCATGCCACCACATTCCATGGATTTTAAATTTTTTTGTACATATGGGGTCTTGCTGTGTGTGCCCAAGCTGGTCTCGAAATCCTTGCCTCAAGCAGTCCTCCTGCCATAGCCTCCCAAAGTGGTGGGATTACAGTTGTGAGCCACCACAATCAGCCTTACCTTTTGAAACTATTGTAAATGGAATTGTTTCTTCATGTCATGTTGAGATTGTTCATTGCTAGTGTATAGAATTTTTATTAATATTTTTATATTTATTTTAAATCATGCAATCTTAACTCATTTATTATAGTTGGTATTTGTGAATTTTCTTTTTTCTTTTCCTTTCTTTTCTTTTTTTTTTTTTTTTTTTTTGAGATGGAGTTTCGCTCTTGTTGCCCAAGCTGGAGTGCAATGGCGTGATCTTGGCTCACTGCAACCTCCGCCTCCTGGGTTCAAGCAATTCTCCTGCCTCAGCCTCCCGAATAGCTGGGATTACAGGCGCGCACTACCACGCCTGGCTGATTTTTTGTATTTTTAGCAGAAACGGGGTTTCGCCATGTTAGCCAGGCTGGTCTCGAACTCCTGACTTCAGGTGATCCCCCCGCCTCGGCCTCCCAAAGTGCTGGGATTATAGGCGTGAGCCACCATGCCTGGCCGAATTTTCTAGAAAGTTTTATATACAGGATGTCATCTGAATAGGCTTCCGATCTTTATCTGAAGGTCATGAATTTATTTTTGTTCCATGATATTTCTGGCCAAAATCTCCAGTGTACTGTTAAAATAGAAGTGGTAAAAATATATTCTTGTCTTGTTTCCAAACTAATGTTCTGAAACCCAGGATTTCAACATTATGCATGATATTAGCCGTAGGTTTTTAATAGATGTCTTATAGCAGGTGTAAAAATTTTCCTTGTGTTTCTAGTCTAGTTAGGGTTTTTTCATAAACGGGTCTAGATTTGTCAAATGTTGTGTGTTTTTCAGAATGATCATTTTGATATTTTATTGTTTTATTAAGCTGTATTATATGGACTGATTTTTGAATGTTAAATTTGTATTGTGAGATACCCCTCTTGGTAATGGTGTCCAATAATTTTCATTTGTGGCTACATTTATTTTGTTATTATTTTTGTGGATTTCTGTGTCAATATGGATAAGGGATAATAGTCTATAGTCTCGTAGTGATTTTTCCTGACTTTTGTCTGGGCAATACTGGCCTCATGGAATGAATTGGTAAGTTTCTTCTGTTATTCAGTTTTTTTTTTTTTTTTTTTTGTGGGGCAGTCAACTAAAAGACCTGGTTTTAACTCATTATTAAATATTTGGTCAAATTTACAAGTGAAACTATCTACTGAGCTTTTCTTCATAGAAAAAGTTTAATCTCTTTAATTGTTTTGGTTCTATTCATATATTCTACTTATTCTTGAACTTACTGTAATAACGTATGCATATTATCCACTAATCAATTTCTAATTTGTAGCATACTATCTTTTTATATTTTCATTGCAATAAAAAGTAAAGGGAAGAATAATGTGGAAAGACAAAGATTTTGGCAATCCATGTTTCCCTAGTGTCTCAGGGTCCTCTGTTGTAGGGAGGAGATTATTGTACTTGTTGTACTTAATACTCACATGTGTTCATGAATTAAATGGGACCCATCATCTAAAGTAAATTAGAGAACTTTGCAAAATGTAACCAAAATAAAAGTTTGTGCCTACCTCTCTTTTAATCAATATTTAGACGGGACAGGAATATAAATTTCATACAAAATGACGTGGTAAATTAAGAATGGCATGAAAAGATAAAAACCTAATATATCAGAGTTGTTTAGTACAGTGGCGTGATCTTGGCTCACTGCAACATCCACCTCCCGGGTTCAAGCGATTCTCCTGCCTCAGCCTGCTGAGTAGCTAGGATTACAGGTGCCCACCACCTTGCCTGGCCAATTTTTTGTATTTTTAGTAGAGACAGGGTTTCACTATGTAGGCCAGGCTGGTCTTGAACTGTTGACCTTGTGATCCGCCCACCTCAGCCTCCCAAAGTGCTGGGATTACAGGCATGAGCCAACACACACGGCCTAGAGTTGTTTTAAAATTTTTTAGAGACAGGGTCTCTGTTGCTCAGACTGGAGTGCAGTGGCACAATTATAGCTCACTGCAACCTCAAACTTCTGAGCTCAGGTGGTCCTCCCACCTCACCCTCCTGAGTAGCTTGGGGCTACAGGCACTTGTCACCATGCCAGGCTAATTTTTAAATTTTTTTCTAGAGATGGGGTCTCACTATGTTTTCCAGCCTTGTCTTGAACTCCTGTGGGCAGTCCCACAGCAGCATCTCAAAGTGTTGGAATTACAGGTGTGAGCCATTGTACTGAGCTCCAGAGTTGTTAATACTTGGGATATATGATGTTTTAGGCACAATTCCAAGCCATTTGTATGTATATATTTAATAACAAAGAGTTTAATGTGTAACCCAAAGTTTCATGTAAGTGAGGAATTTATACCTTTATAAAAATATTAGGTGACATTAAAATCATTCTAGAGGCCAGGCACAGTGGCTCATACTTATAATCCAACAGTTTGGGAAACCAAGGTGGGAGGATAACTTGAGGCCTGGAGTTTGAAACCAGGCTGGGCAATGTCTACAAATTAAAAATTAGCCAGACATGGTGGCATGCACCTGTCGTCCTTGCTACTTGGGAGTTTGAGATGGGAGGACTGCTTAAACCCAGGTGTTTGAGGTTATAGTGAGCCATGACCATACCGTTGCACTCCAGCCTGGGTGACAGGGTGAGATCCCATCTCTAAAACAAACACACAAATATCAGAGAAAGAACTTTTCTTGTAGAAAACAAATAAATGAATATAAAGAGTGCTAAATAACTTTTTAAAAGTTGTGCTAGTTAATCAGGTAGACAAATATTATCTTTTAGCACTCAAAAGAAGATAAAAATAATTTTCAAATATCATAGAAATTGTTAAAATTTCAAGAGTTTAGGCTTGAAAATGTATTACTAACTTTATAAAAGCAAAAGTCTTACATGTGATATTTTCTAAGTACCATTAAAGGGCAATAGAAATAATCATTTAAGGTGTAACCAACCAAAAAATAAAGAAAACAAAAAGTGTAACAAGTAATATATAACCACCTACTAGTTTTTAAAAGATCATTAAAAAAAAGTTATACGAATAGTCAAAAAAATCATTTTAAATAACTACTGGAGGAAACAGAATCCAAATGTGATTACTTTTACAAAGTCAGAGTACTGCTAAGGAGAAACCATTTTGACTGGAGCCAAATGACTAAATTCAGGTAATTAAATCTACCAATACTATCTTAATATTAAGGGAAAACAGTAATTCTAGCCATAAACATGTATTATTCCTTACCATGGAGGATTATCTTTTAAAAGTTTCTGCAGTATATAAATATACATTCAAGTAATAATAAAAATTACCCTGCACAATAATCCCGGCATATGGTAGATATTAGCGGTGGTGTTCTAAATGAAGAATGTTGAGATTTCCAATGAGACATTATTCTGCAACAAATATCAATGTGAAATATTTTACTTACAGATGCATGGTGAATATTTGATGTTTTAGAACAAAAATGTATTTACAAATCTCATTTGATGCAGACATCTGAAAATACTCAGAAGTTACAAGAATTCATAAAATACCCTCCAAAGCTAATAGAAAACATGGAACCTTCCAGGACAAGAAGTAAATTAAAAGAACAACCCAGAGGAGTAATCAAAGTGAGAAGCCAGTGCCGCCTCCAGGTACTGGATGATCACAGGGACCTCAGGCTTTGGGGATTATTCAACTACCTTCTTGGAATAAACAACAAAAAAAGTACTGACTAAAGTTATTTTGTACAAAATCTCTCAAATACAAAACCAAAATTATTTTCAAATTATAATTTCTCACATACTATGAAGTACAAAAGAAGCTACCAAGATGAAGAATTAGAAGAAACTGGACATCACATAAAATTCAGATATTGAAAATGTGTTTAAAATGCTTAAGTGAAGTAAATGGTAAAAAATAGAAAATGAAAATATTTTGGCAAAGCAAGAAACTATAAACTTAACAAGCATATTTGGAAAAGAACCACAAAGAATTTGAACAATTGAAAAATAAATAAATTCAATGCACAGTGTTTGGGATTAGGCTGAACTGACAAAAATAATAGTGAATTATAATATTTAGAAGAATAAATATCACCAGATAAACAAAAGGTAATAAAAATATGAGTATAATTCATCACTGGCCATCAGAGAAATGCAAATCAAAACCACAGTGAGATACCATCTCACACCAGTTAGAATGTCAATCATTAAAAAGTCAGGAAACAACAGGTGCTGGAGAGGATGTGGAGAAATAGGAACACTTTTACACTGTTGGTGGGACTGTAAACTAGTTCAACCATTGTGGAAGTCAGTGTGGCGATTCCTCAGGGATCTAGAACTAGAAATACCATTTGACCCAGCCATCCCCATTACTGGGTATATACCCAAAGGACTATAAATCATGCTGCTATAAAGACACACGCACACGTATGTTTATTGCAGCACTATTCACAATAGCAAAGACTTGGAACCAATCCAAATGTCCAACAATGATAGACTGGATTAAGAAAATGTGGCACATATACACCATGGAATACTATGCAGCCATAAAAAATGATGAGTTCATGTCCTTTGTAGGGACATGGATGAAATTGGAAATCATCATCCTCAGTAAACTATCGCAAGGACAAAAAACCAAACACCGCATGTTCTCACTCATAGGTGGGAATTGAACAATGAGAACACATGGACACAGGAAGGGGAACATCACACTCTGGGGACTGTTGTGGGGTGGGGGGAGGGGGGAGGGATAGCATTAGGAGATATACCTAATGCTGAATGACGAGTTAATGGGTGCAGCACACCAGCATGGCACATGTATACATATGTAACTAACCTGCACACTGTGCACATGTACCCTAAAACTTAAAATATAATAATAAAAAAGTCAGTAAATCTCAAAAATAAAAATAAAAATAAATAAAAATATGAGTATAATTATGTGTATAGAAATAGAATAAAAACAATTCACTAGAATACATAAAATAATGAATCACAGTAGTAAAACAATTTACTAATTTCTAAAATTGTAAATCAGATATACAAATATTTAAATGTGTAATTGTACTATACCAAAAAGATATAAAAAACAACTCAATGTAACAAACTATAAAATACTAAAGATAAGCAGAAAACTAAAAGAAGTGTGAGAAAGAAAAGTGAAACCACCTATAAATATAAGAGCAAAATGTCCAAAGCCTGTGTAGAGTCAGAAAGCAGAGAAGTAGTGCCGAGAAAAATTATTATTGTTCTTATACTGGATACCTGGCCAAAATATCTTTTATGAATGAGGATAGCCTAAACAAATTTATAAAGTAAAACACTTTTATAAACAATAAGAACTTCTTCTTTTTTTTTTTTTTTTTTTCTTGAGATGGAGTTTCGCTTTTGTCACCCAGGCTGGAGTGCACTGGCACAATCTTGCCTCACTGCAACCTCTGCCTCCCGGGTTCAAGCAATTCTCCTGCCTCAGCCTCCCAAGTAGCTGGGATTACAGGTGCCTGCCACCACGCCCGGCTAACTTTTGTATTTTTAGTAGAAACGGGGCTTCACTGTGTTGGTCAGGCTAATCTTGAACTCCTGACCTCAGGTGATCCACCAGCCTCTGCCTCCCAAAGTGCTGGGATTACAGGTGTGAGCCACCACGCCCAGCCAACAATGAGCTTCTTAACGATGTAACTCAAGAAGACAGAAAAGTTTCCTTGTATAAACTTTACAAAATCAAAATGAAATGTAAGAAACTTCTAAGACATATGGGACTTCAGTCAACATACACATCAAACTTAAAAAATCACCCAAGTTCTTGGCAGCATCAGTTTCAAAATTATTTAGATATAATAAAAGTATACTTTTACATATTTTAATTAAAGTAAGTTATCTGCTACTGGAATGATTTAACTGATGGCAGAAGAACTCATTTTTCCAAGAATTATTTTTATTATTAATTGATATTAAATCTATGACACTTCTGTTGTGTATTTTTCAGAATATTGGTTCTTCTTTTATCTGAACTGAGGAGCACCAGAGGACTGATCATGGCATAGACATTGACTACAAGACTCTGAACTTGCTGGTTAATTGGGCCATATGCCCACAACATTGCTGAGGAGAAGGAGATGATGAAATCCACCCGACAGAGGACCACAGGGAAACTTACCAGCAGCAGTATGGTCTGGATGGCCCGTTTCTCAGGGGAAGCTCCTGGGGAAGGACCGTTGCTGTGAAGGTGGTGGGATCACCTCTGAGGCCTGAATAAGAGAGTCACCATGTATGCAATTAAGAACAGCAGTATTCCTACCAGGAAAGCATCCCTACGTGTTGTCAGAATAAGAAACGCGGCCCTGAGGATGAAGCTCATGGAGAAAACTGAGCAGTACTTACCTATATTCAGTACATTTGTCTGGCTCACACTGGAAGCAGCTACAGTGTAGAAGATCCTGTTACTACTGAAAGACAAGTTGAGGAACCATAAGAAGAAGAAAACATGGATAATGTAATTTGAAGATTTATGTTTAAACCTTGCCAATCAGGAGGTGCTGGGGCTGATGGTGGTGGCCTGGAACACACTCAGGGGGCAGGTGGTGCAGATGGAGAGGCCCCACAACACCCTGCTCAGGTGGAAAAGTGCCTTACACTTGAAGTCATTCTGAAGTTCAATGATGCAAACAGGGTTGGAGACTGCAATAACAGTGCAATGAAGAAGTTCACTATGTGGACGAGGGGCAAGGGACAGATGATCAAGTTAGTGGGTTTTAGTCTGTGATACAGAAGGAGAGTGAAGATGCTGAAGAGGAACAGAAAAGTATTGGCTGAGATTCCAACAGCAACTTGTAAAACAAAGCAGCTTTTTAATAACATAAATGATATGTATGTACATTGTAGTGGCAAAGAGGAAACGTATTTGTATATCTGAAAAAACAAGTTTAGACATCTTCAGTGCTGTTCTATAGTTAAAATTATCACAACTATGATTATGTTTATTTCTCCCAACTATTAAGACTTACAATGTAATATAAATTATTAGAAAATACTCCTTCAGCATTACATGTATTTATTTGCACAATGCTTCAGTGTGTGTGTGAGACACTATACATAAATGTATATGTCAGCATTACACATATATATAGTCAGCATTAATTTTATGCCAAGTAACATATATATAATGTGTTTGTGCATAATCGTTTTATTTTGTTTTGTAGGGACAGGATCTTACTCTGTTGCCCAGGCTGGTCTCAAGTCCATGGGCTCAAGTAATCCTTCTGCCTTGGCCTCCCAAAGTGCTAGAATTACAGAAAGTAGCCACCATGCCCAGCCTATGTACGCACACACATATATACATACATATCTAACATATGTATACATATACATAAGTGATCACTTAATGTAATCACTAGGTTCACAAAAATTGACTTTAATCAAAATGATATACTGTATCATGAAACCAATTTAACCATAGGCTAATAGATATAAACAGGTACTAAGTTTCTATGGAATAAAACAAACTTTTACACTTAAAATTGCACATTTCTAAAACCTATCATGATATTAAGTGATGATGTAGTGTATGTAAAACACCAGCATATCCACTATCATGTCTACGTAATGTACTCATTTTCTATGCTCCTACGGTTCTTGGCCTTACTCTTTAGAAAACTTTGCTTTACTGTTCTGTATTTCACTGTTTAATATTCAGCACACACAATGGTGACAGGCATGTATATGATGCAGAAGTGTTTGTATGGCTGAGCTGAAGCAAATTTTATGCTAATGGTAAAAGAACCCCCAAAACATGCAACTGGAAACAAAGAATGTCCAAGTGAGTCTTTGTAACATGACATTCATTTCAGCCTGCATGTTTCTGTTTTCTCCAAATTTGTATGTTAAAACCAAACCACCAGTGTAATGGTATTAGAAGGTAGGACCTTTGGGAAGTAGTTAGGACATTTTCAACAAAAGCCCTCATAAATGGGATCTGCGCCCTTCTATAAGAGGTTCTAGGGAGCTGGCTTGTCCTTCCAGTTGTGTGAGGACACATGTAGAAGGTGCCATCTCTGAACTAGGATACAGGCCCTCACCAGACAGTAAATCTTCCAGTACTTTGATCTTGAAGTTCTCAGCCTCCAGCACTGTGAATAATAAATTTCTGTTGTTTATAACCTACTCAGTCTATGATATTTTGTTATAGTATCTTGAATGGACTAATAAGACAGCATCACTCTGACACTTTCTCTTCTCTATTTCTCTTTCACATTTCAGGACCCTTGTGATTATATTAAGCTCACCCTAGTAATCCAGGATAACCTCCCTGCTTTAAAGTTAAGTGACTATAACCTTTATTCTATCTGCAATGTTATTTCCCATTGCTGCATGACCTAATATATCTGCAGTCTGGGGATTAGGATGTGGACACCGTTGGAAAAGCATTAGTCTGTTTATCACCAATCTTATTCACTATTTTTATTAAATATTATTCTGGCCATCTTCTAATTTACTTTAAATTCGAGAGATCGATTATATAAACTATTTTCATCTCACAAGAAAATTGTTAAAATCTAGCTTTCAATTTTTGGAAAGACAGTCACCATATTTCTTTACATTTTGACATCTGTGAGGTTGTATTGAAATATTTACATGGTGATGCTATTCTTGAGATTTTAATGGAGGGATAGCCTCCCGTGCCTTTAAAAATATTTAGATCTTCTATGGAAAAGATTCTTTTTTGAAGTTTAATCAAGATGTTTTCACATTAGAACCCTTTGTAAAATTTCACTGAATAAGTTTGCAATGATATTATCATGTTATTTTTCTAGATGCAGACATTACTATTTCAACCATATAAATCAATTTAATGCTGAGAACAGTTTAGCTGATGACACCAATAAATAAATAATGGAAAAGTGCATAGGCATTCAGATCCTTTCCCTGAGATGAAAGAATGTTTACTTATGTTTTCAATGCAGACATTCTGCTAGTGTTCTTGACTTCAAGTCAGAAGGTCATATATGGTGGAGAATATTGCTCTAAAACTGACTAATATGTATGAACATATAAAGAAAATATTGTATATTTTGTTAAATTGTTATAACACTTTTCCTACATCTTAATCTACTGAAGGAATCCATTTATCTTTAATACAAAAACCAAATAACTGATCATTACTACCAACGTATGGAACCATGCTAAGCACAGTTGACTTCTACTGCTATGTGGGAACAAGCGTAAGATTAGTATTAAGGCACAATAATTTCCACATTTTAAGAATCACAGTCCAGTACCAGTAAAATAATATTTGGGCACGAACCACTAATATATGTGTAATCATTTAGTAACTATATATGAATTATTTTCCTAATATACTGCATCTATCACAAGTCATATCCCCAAAATAGTAAAATTTATCACATAAAAGAACATAGATAATAATGTTAATATTTTCATTTCTTACCTCACAGGGTATTTAGCTCATGACCACTAACTTTAGCTCCCTCTTTCTAAACATCACATACCACAAAATGAATGTATCCATTAGATTTAAAAATGTTGGCTTTCTTCAGTGTGACTCTCAAGAGCATTAGTGTTCAGCCTGGACAGGAGAGCACCATGGTTCTGTGAATTAGAGTTCAGAGAATAAAGCACAACACATAGTATTTAAACTTCAGGTAAAAAATGAATAACTACTTCAATGTATGTATCTCCAAAGTATCACATACAACTATTACATTCAAGTATGCAAAATATTTCATAGTTATGCTAAAAAGTTACGGTCATCTTTCTGAATTTCAAACTTAACTACAACTTGAATTGTTATTTGGTGAATCTGGAAACCCCACCACGAAAGAATTATGAAATTTAGATAACATGGTTAGTATCATAAAAACAAAATAGAAAAAAACATGAAAGTCATATCGGTCAGAGTATAAAGGAGAATTTGCCTCTAACAGCTGCCTTAAAATACATAAATCTGAATGTACATCTCAGCATTTACTATTAGCAGTGACAACCAGATTGTTGGCCTGAGCGTGAAGCTCCTGAGCACTCAGATAATGCAGTTAAAGTTCGTTCTTAGTATTATGGCTTCACTGTAGGCTATCTTAATATTGTAAATTCAAAAGCAGGAACATAAGCACAGATAAAGGTGGAGAAAATAGCACCATCAAATAGACTAGGTACAAAAGTTTTTTAATGTAGACATCCAAAGTAATAGGAAAACATGTTCAAAAGTAAGAAGCTACTTATAATATCCTAAGTGCTATTATGCATAAAAAATATTTTGGAGAAAATAAAATTTGATAAAATCTATTTTCTCATATTTATAGTAATATATTGTCTCATATTTATAGTAATATAATTTTAGAGTTTTATCATCTTATAAATCATATTATTTAGTACAGTTCTTTGTACTCTGCCTTTATGTATGTGTTTTGCTTTATTATTGTATTAATTAATGGCATTATTTTGCTTGTAAATTTTTCCCACATTCTATGAGCAGCATTGCACAACCTATTGCTGTTCTTGGACAGCATAAGTCATAATGAAGTTTTCAGGTGACAAGGCCAGGGTGAGTTTGTTAACCCAATGGCAATATTTGGCAACCTGAGAAACATAGCTGACAGTGGCAGGAAGGAAAACACCTTTCCATCTAGATTAATTCCATGAAATTACCTTTATGAAATGCATAAATGGTGAAGAATAAATATAATAAACATTAGACAGTAGTGAGTAACTGATAAAACAGCTACTATTTTTTCTTGGAATTTGAAATTAGTGTAGGAACAGCTAGGAACACAATGCCGCTGACAAGGAAATTATAACTTAAAGACATTTAATTCTCAGCTTTCCCAAGGAAAGGAGAAAACAGAATAAAAAAGCAAAAGTAGGAGACAGAAAAACACACAAAATGTTTGACCACAAATCTTGTGTTATAAATTTTGGGAAACCCTATAAACCTGTTTGGAAATGTGTTTTTGTAATCAACACAACCTAGAAGATACCAGCGAAATATACAATTCTTATGTCAAAATGCTTATGTGGTGTTTTAGTATCAGATATCTGTGCATCACAGTAATGAGAAGATCGTAGTCATACCAATTGCATTCAACTGGAGAATTTGGAGGAAAATGGAGGGCATGCCTTGTGTACCTGAGGTCTCCGGTTCAGGAGCAGTCAAGGTCCTCCTCTTCTCAGACATTCTCTCCACTATGCATGGAAGCCAGGGGCTTTCAACACAAATTATTTTAAGACAAATTCATTCATATTCAGAAATATAGCAATTGTCCACTGAGTATGTTCCTTAATATTTTGATGCCCACATGGACCACAAATTTATTTTATCATCATTTGTTCCTTTCTGTGTTTTACTTATCCTGATTTCATCCTCTCTGTTTTCTATTTTAAAGAAACACACATACTTGATGACGATATGCCTGCTGAATACAGACCATGATTATTTGTGTTTTTAAAAACCAAATTTACTTGTCACATTTTGGACTGTGTTTTATTGAACACATTGCAGTTGGTAGTCTTCAGAGGTATAAGCAGAAATACTAAATCAAGAGGATGTTTTATAATAAGAAAATACCATTGTTTTAAATATTGCAAATTATTTTCTCATCATGAAATAACCTCACCCAAACTAATACACAGAGTATTTTAAAGTTTTGGTTTACTTAGAAACAATACCATACTAAAACAATTTACTTTAGGAAAAGATTTCAAAGCACACTGAGTATCACCTCCTCCCCATTTATACAAGGTAGTAGTTAGCTCAACAGAAATTTATATAAACAGCAGAACATTATATTTTCAGATAGTTTTAATATCACAAGAAAAAAATCTCTATTGGCAATTACTATAATGAAATGAAACAAAAGAATCTGGGTATCTGCTAAAATCTTATAACTGTAAAATGTTAGACATATCTTGTGTTTTTAACATCCTAATTTGAAACAGTTCTAAAATATCAGAATTACACAAAGTAATCTTCAAAGTTTAAAGAAGCAAGAAGTATGACTAAATAATTTTATTAGTTCAGATTTCTGTGTTTACAAATTAAAACTTCACATAAATGCAGAAAGTTGTAGTTCAGCTAATTATATTGAGAGTTCAGCTATTATATTGAGAAAAGTCAAATGTATACAAATTCAAGTAGAACATCTCCAAAAATCTAAATGTTTTTCTACAAATCTATAAATTTGTTACTTCATAAGATTAATTATTTTGTATCTGGAAACACCTTATGATAGTTAGAATTCAATGAACCACAGACTGAAATTATTAGGAGCTAATTCTAACAACTAGCTAATAAAATTCTGTCTCGATTCACCACTCACCTAGACTTGTGAGCACCCACTGTTAATGAAGCTGAGAAGCAGACACCCAGGTCAGTCTTTGGAGTGAGTCTGTGTATGTGAGATCAGATCCAACAAGTGGTTATAGGGAAGGGATGTTGCCAACTCATCTCCCTCCAGGCCTGCAATTGTCATGTCGCCTGTAGAAAAAGGATAAGAGCAGATGTTGAGATTGGTGGAAAAAAGGAGCCACCAAAGGGAAAAGTGAACTTACCTATCTGAGGAGGAGCAGCTGGGTTCCACACTTTTCGTATCTGAAGATCACTTACACAAGTCAACTTTGCCTGGTGAGTTGGGTGATCTCAGTATTTGTCAACAAAACAGGATTCTCCCAATAACACTCCTGTCTAAGTAATGAGAATGTCATGTCAGTCTTCCCAGTGTGACTCTGATGACTTAAGAATGTTTTCATAGTAAATACTGAAGTTTCTTATAGCAGTAGGAAACTTTGCACCTGATAATTTTCTTTTTTTAATTGGCAAAGGTAATTGTGTATATTTATGTGGTACAATGTAATATTTTGATTTATAGGAAGATCTAGTCAAGCTAATTAATATATCGCCTAACCAAATTGCTAACAATCTATTCTTTTAGCAATTCTGAAATATACAATTTATTATTAAGAACTCTGGTCATCATTCAGTACAATAGATCACTAAAACTTCTTTCCCCAGCCTAACTGAAACCTGTACCCTTTGATCAACATCTTTGCTATACCCATTCCACCCCAACCATAGCTTCTGGTGATCACCTTTCTTCTCTGTTTCTATGAGATCAACTTTTTTAGCTTTCATATATGTGAGATCATACATTATTTGCCTTTCTGTGCCTGGTTTATTTTCACTGAGCATAATGTCCTCCTGTGTCACCCACAGCCATTCAAATAAAACAATTATTGTAATCCAATGACCTTAGGGTCCCAGCTGGACTATAACTACCTTTTTGAGAAAGAAAAAAAAGTCTCCTCTGACTGACATTCCCAGAAATAATGCTCTGTTCTCCAGGTGACACAGCCTTGCTCCAGGGTACCTGGCATTGGAATTCGAATGCAGGCTGCATTTTAACACTTATTTCCCCCACCTACTTCATCAATTTTCTTTACGGAGGGCAGAAGGGTTCCATCTATTTAAGCAACACCGAGGGTTAGGATCGGCACTGTTCTTTGCAATATAGCTTATTTAGACATGGAGTTCTAAATAGCCATGCCTCCCATGGTGATGTGTTCTGTCAACCCCAACCTTCAGTCTCCTCGGTTCCTTCTACTCAAGAGACACTGGATCTCACATATCCAGCAGGAGAACATCCACATTTTAAACACTATTCGGTTTTGATTTTGTGACAACAACTAGCCACATCTTTGTGTAATTAGCTCTAACTTTAACCTTAATTGTTATGACTATCATATTTGTGGCCCACTTTCTTAACCAAACACTATCTTGTGTTAAAGTGAAGATTTCTTTTAACAAACCAATGCATTTTTTACCTGGGTACTAGATCAAACTGTTTAGCTTCATTTTGAAGTATCTGTCTCACATTTCATCTCTAATGCTCAAGCAAACAGTTCCCACACTCAACACCTGCCCTGCAGACTTCAAATGTTTGCAATTATATGTCTTCCTGCTTTCTCCAACCCGGTACACTCTATAATCAGCTACTATCACTATGTTATCATTGACAAATCCAGCTAACTTATTAGATCTTATTTGTTTGCCCCCTCCTCTCAAACTTCTGTCATTTCAAATGAAATAAATGGTTTCTAGTGCACTTCCCCAACACTTCTGTGTCTTTATTTGTGCCTGACTTTTCTTTCCTTCTTCCAAACTGGCTGGACAGTACGTATGTCTGAATAAAGCACTGGGCTGTGGCTTATTTGGAAAGAACCTGGAACGGTGCAATAAATAGATGCTTCTAGTAAAAAAAGAAATCTGAAGCAGATTCTGATGAGTTAAAATGTATGTATTAAATCCTAGACTGAACAGTAATTAAATAACTCAAAGAAAAAAGCCATATAGATATTAAAACGTAAGATAAAATGTATTTACTTAATGCAAAAGAAAGCAGTTAAGGAAATAAAAAAATGAGACATGTAGAAAACAAAATTTAGAAACATTAAATATAAAAGTATTCAACAATGAACATGCAGAGTTTGCCAACTGGGATGTTAAAATCAAGAACCAACTCTGGCTGGCATGGTGCCTCTTGCCTGTAATCCCAGCACTTGGGGAGGCCGAGGTAGGAGGACCACCTGAGGTCAGGAATTTGAGACCAGCCTGGCTAACATGGTGAAAACCCATCTCTACTAAAAATACAAAAGTTAGCCAGGCATGGTGGCACATGGTGGCGATTCTCCTGTCTCAGCCTCCCAAGTAGCTGGGATTACAGGTGTACACCACCACGCTCAGCTGATTTTTGTACTTTTAGTAGAGACAGGGTTTCACCATGTTAGCCAGGCTAGTCTCAAACTCCTGACCTCAGGTGATCCACCCACCTCGCCCTCCCAAAGTGCTGGGATTACAGGTGTGAGCCACCATGCCCAGCCAGAGCATGCTTTTTATCTATCATGCAAGAACTCAGAGGGAAGGTGGCTATCTTCAAGCAAGGAAGAGATAGTTCGCTGAGGAATTGAATCAGCTGGCACCTTGATCTTGGACTTTTCAGTCTCCAGAGCTACAAGAAAGAAATACCTATTGTTTAAGCTACTAAGTCTATGGTATTCTACTATAGCATCTAAAGGATGCTAATACAGATTTTGATATGGAGAAGTGGGGTCCTGATATAATAAACACCTAAATGTGTAAGCAGCTTTGGAACTCAATGATGTGTAAAGGCATCAAAGAGTTTGGAAGTGCTTATTAAAAATATGTAATCAAGCTGAATTGTGATGAGGGCTCAGGAAGAAAATACAACTGCAGAGAAAGTTTTCATCTTCTTAGAAAATATGTAAATAATTTTGAAGACAATGTTGGAAAAAATATGGACATTAAAGGCCAATCTAATGAGGTATGAGACAGAAATGAGTAACATTAGAAACTGAAGAAAAAATAGCCACAAATAAAATGAAATACCTAGCAATGTACTTAATCAAAGAAGTAAAATATCTGTATAATGAAAACTATAAAACACTGATTTTTAAAAAATTGAAGAGGACACAAAATTTTTTTTTAAAAATTTGCTTTTTATAGATTAGAAGAATCAATATTGTTAAAATGTCTATACTAGCCAAAGCAATCTCAGTTTCAATGCAATTCCTATCAAAATACCAATGACATTCTTCACAGAAATAAGAAAAAAATTCTAAAATTCATATGAAACCTTAAAAGACCTAGAAAAAAACTAAATAAAACAAAAAGAATAAAACTAAGGGAATCACATTACCTGACTTCAAATTATACTACAGAGTTATAGTAACCAAAACAACATGTAATGTATATATTATTTACTGTACAAAATAACACAGAAGGTAGATTGTTAAGAATTCATATGAGATAAGGTTAATGATGAATAATGAAGATTGTCAAGAATTCATATGAGATAAGGTTAATGATGAATAAATGAGCAAAATAAAAATAATGATGATTGGGATAATGTCAGTTTAGATGAACATTGATGATGTGAGGTATATTGTTTCTTCCAGACATACAAAAATGTTTCTTCTATGTCATTAAGATGAAAACAATTTTTACTTATGTTATCATTAACAAGTGCCTTTATTTTTCGAGTTGGCATTGGATTATGCATCAATACCATTTTTTTTTCTTTCAAATCTTTACATTTCTTCTGGATCCCAGGCCTAAGTTCCATGACTTGATCATCTGCCACTTGGTCCTCAGTCATATTCTAATGCTCCTTACTGCAGTGGATTTTTTTCCTCAAGTTGTGTTTGAATCACTGAATTTGGGAATGGCTTTAAATGTAAGCTATTATTTTACACAAAAAGGGTGATAAGAGGCGTCTCCCTCTGTCCCCCCTGGCTCTTGAGTGTGCTCCAGGCCATCACCGTCAGTCCCAGAAACTCATGGTTGGCAAGGTTTAAACATAAATTTACAAATTACATTACTAATGTTTTCTTCTTTTTTTGGTTCTTCAATTTGTCTTTTAGTAGCAGCCTAATCTTCTTCACTGTGTATTTTTCAAATGTGACTCAGACTGATCTATTGAATGTCAGTAAACACTGCTCACTTTTCCCCATGAACCTCCTCATCAGGGAGTGAAATTATCCAGGGATGCCTTCCTTGTCAGAGTTATGCTGCTCTCAAGTGCATTCATGTGGATCCTCTTTTTCAGAAATCAGAAGCAATCCCAGCTCCACAGCACCAGCCTCTCTCCAAGAATCTCCTCAGAGAAAAGGGCCACCCAGACCATCCTGCTGTTATGAGTTGCTTTGTGGTCATATATCCTATGAACCTTCTTATTTCAACATCCTCAATCCTGTTATGGGTGTATGACCCAGTTGTCCTGAATTTCCGGAGGCTTGTGCTCAATGCATATGCCACTGTTA
Source organism: Gorilla gorilla gorilla (assembly GCF_029281585.2). Lineage (NCBI taxonomy): Eukaryota > Metazoa > Chordata > Mammalia > Primates > Hominidae > Gorilla > Gorilla gorilla. The sequence goes on along the minus strand of NC_073230.2, from coordinate 72,880,823 downwards.
GTCCACTGGGACAAATTAGTTCTGATTAAAAAAAAAGTATTCTGCAGAATTGTAATTGATGTGCCACCAATTTTAACAAGCTATTGATGAAAAACATTTTCTGAAAAATAGTCATCTGCTATTATTTAAACTGCTCAAGTAGCTCATTTTTTATCTGATTTAACCAATGTGTATAAGATCACCTTTTAAAATTATATATGAATACTTTTGAAGCTGATATTACTAAGGACTTTATAGCTCGCTAAGTTCAATACCATAAATTGATATTCTCATATCAAATCTTTTTCTCTTTCATTTTCATTTTAACTTTATATTAGTAAATGTTTCTTTTTTCTTACAAGGTACTCTTAAGCTCCTGTTGGTAATCAAATCTCTCAAAATTTTAGCTTTTGAAAATATTTTAATTTACCCCTACTTTAATAAGTAGGGATATTATGGTATTATGTAGGGGTATTAGGTATTATGACTATTCAATTATATCTTTAATATCATGCTTCCTCATTAGAATTTTCCTGATTCTGTAAAAATTATGTCAGTTTGGATTTTATATTGAAAATCTAGAATTTATTTAAATGGGTCTAAATAAAATTTGCATGTGGCTAGACATTAGTTTGGTTACACTTAATTTTTCCATTTTGATTGGGATATGATTGACAAATAAAAATTGTATAAGTTGTATCACCTTACATATATGTTCTAATAAAGTTATATATTGTGAAATTATTAATATAATCAAGCGAATTAACATGTCCCTCACACCTCACCTAGTTGCCTTTTCCTAGTGTGGTGAGACTATTTGAGTTTTATTTTCTTAACAAAGTTCAAGTGTACAATACATTATTAATAACTATAGTTATGGAGCAAAAGGCAGCAGAAACCTCTGCAGACTTAAATGTCCCTGTCTGACAGCTTTGAAGAGAGTGCTGGTTCCCCCAGCACAGAGTTTGAGATCTGAGAATGGACAGACTGCCTCCTCAAGAACGGACAGGGTGCCTCCCGAGTAGCCTAACTGGGAGGCACCCCCCAGTAGGGGCAGACTGACACCTCACATGGCCGGGTACCCCTCTGAGATGAAGCTTCCAGAGGAACAATCAGGCAGCAACATTTGCTGTTCAGCAATATTCGCTGTTCTGAAGCCTCTGCTGCTGAGATACCCAGGCAAACAGGGTCTGGAGTGGACCTCCAGCAAACTTCAACAGACCTGCAGCTGAGGGTCCTGATTGTTAGAAGGAAAACTAACAAACAGAAAGGACATCCACACCAAAATCCCATCTGTACATCACCATCATCAAAGACCAAAGGTAGATAAAACCACACAGATGGGGAAAAAACAGAGCAGAAAAGCTGAAAATTCTAAAAATCAGAGTGCCTCTCCCCCTCCAAAGGAACACAGCTCCTTGCCAGCAACAGAACAAAGCTGGAAGGAGAATGACTTTGACAAGTTGAGAGAAGAAGTTTTCAGACCATCAAACTTCTCTGAGCTAAAGAAGGAAGTTCGAACCCATTGCAAAGAAGCTGAAAACCTTGAAAAAAGATTAGACGAATGGCTAACTAGAATAACCGGTTAACAGAAGTCCTTAAATAACCTGATGGAGCTGAAACCCATGGCACGAGAACTATGTGACGAATGCACAAGCTTCAGTAGCCAATTCGATCAACTGGAAGAAAGGGTATCAGTGATTGAAGATAAAATGAATGAAATGAAGCAAGAAGAGAAGTTTAGAGAAAAAAGAGTAAAAAGAAATCAACAAAGCCTCCAAGAAATATGTATTTGTTTTTCTTGAAATTTATATTCCTGTCCCGTCTAAATATTGATTAAAAGAGAGGTAGGCACAAACTTTTATTTTGGTTACATTTTGCAAAGTTCTCTAATTTACTTTAGATGATGGGTCCCATTTAATTCATGAACACATGTGAGTATTAAGTACAACAAGTACAATAATCTCCTCCCTACAACAGAGGACCCTGAGACACTAGGGAAACATGGATTGCCAAAATCTTTGTCTTTCCACATTATTCTTCCCTTTACTTTTTATTGCAATGAAAATATAAAAAGATAGTATGCTACAAATTAGAAATTGATTAGTGGATAATATGCATACGTTATTACAGTAAGTTCAAGAATAAGTAGAATATATGAATAGAACCAAAACAATTAAAGAGATTAAACTTTTTCTATGAAGAAAAGCTCAGTAGATAGTTTCACTTGTAAATTTGACCAAATATTTAATAATGAGTTAAAACCAGGTCTTTTAGTTGACTGCCCCACAAAAAAAAAAAAAAAAAAAACTGAATAACAGAAGAAACTTACCAATTCATTCCATGAGGCCAGTATTGCCCAGACAAAAGTCAGGAAAAATCACTACGAGACTATAGACTATTATCCCTTATCCATATTGACACAGAAATCCACAAAAATAATAACAAAATAAATGTAGCCACAAATGAAAATTATTGGACACCATTACCAAGAGGGGTATCTCACAATACAAATTTAACATTCAAAAATCAGTCCATATAATACAGCTTAATAAAACAATAAAATATCAAAATGATCATTCTGAAAAACACACAACATTTGACAAATCTAGACCCGTTTATGAAAAAACCCTAACTAGACTAGAAACACAAGGAAAATTTTTACACCTGCTATAAGACATCTATTAAAAACCTACGGCTAATATCATGCATAATGTTGAAATCCTGGGTTTCAGAACATTAGTTTGGAAACAAGACAAGAATATATTTTTACCACTTCTATTTTAACAGTACACTGGAGATTTTGGCCAGAAATATCATGGAACAAAAATAAATTCATGACCTTCAGATAAAGATCGGAAGCCTATTCAGATGACATCCTGTATATAAAACTTTCTAGAAAATTCGGCCAGGCATGGTGGCTCACGCCTATAATCCCAGCACTTTGGGAGGCCGAGGCGGGGGGATCACCTGAAGTCAGGAGTTCGAGACCAGCCTGGCTAACATGGCGAAACCCCGTTTCTGCTAAAAATACAAAAAATCAGCCAGGCGTGGTAGTGCGCGCCTGTAATCCCAGCTATTCGGGAGGCTGAGGCAGGAGAATTGCTTGAACCCAGGAGGCGGAGGTTGCAGTGAGCCAAGATCACGCCATTGCACTCCAGCTTGGGCAACAAGAGCGAAACTCCATCTCAAAAAAAAAAAAAAAAAAAAAGAAAAGAAAGGAAAAGAAAAAAGAAAATTCACAAATACCCACTATAATAAATGAGTTAAGATTGCATGATTTAAAATAAATATAAAAATATTAATAAAAATTCTATACACTAGCAATGAACAATCTCAACATGACATGAAGAAACAATTCCATTTACAATAGTTTCAAAAGGTAAGGCTGATTGTGGTGGCTCACAACTGTAATCCCACCACTTTGGGAGGCTATGGCAGGAGGACTGCTTGAGGCAAGGATTTCGAGACCAGCTTGGGCACACACAGCAAGACCCCATATGTACAAAAAAATTTAAAATCCATGGAATGTGGTGGCATGCACCTGTAGTCTCAGGAGGCTGAGACTGGAGAATTGCTTGCACTTAGGAAGTTGAGGCTGCAGTGAACCATGATTATGCCACTGAACTCTAGCCAAGTTGACAGAGGCAGACACTGCCTCAAAAAAAAGAAAAAAAAGAAAGAAAAAAGAAAGAAAGAAAGAATTAATTATCTGCAGAAGGTTTTAAAGCTCTGCTCCAAAATTATAAGGACCTACACCAGGCTTTATGTATAGCAACCTATCAAAGATACAACAGCATTCCTATCTCCCAGTCACACCTCAAAAACCATTGCATCTGCAGTCATATGGCACAAGTGGCAAAGTAGCTTGCATTGCACTCTGGACTTTTTGCAGGGCCTTCTATTATTCTGTGCTCAATTTAAAAGTAGCAGCTTTCCATTACATTCAATGAATGGGCCAGGGTATCATACTCAAACTAGGAACGGGTTTCTCATAACCCAGAGAAACCTGCCAGCTCTTGCGCCTTTTTTTGATGTAGGAGAATGTATACGTAACCACTTTTTCTTCATTCTAAAAGGTATATTATAACATGCCCCATATTATTGGACTCCTAGAAATATCACTAGCACAGAAATGAGATCAAACAGAGACCTCTTGTGGGGGCCCATGGGCACACAACCATAAAAGTTGAAAACAAAAACAGAAACAAAGAAAAAACAAACAAACAAAAACTTTAGTTTCTTTACACTGTGAACAAATGTACACTAAAATGTTGTAATAAAACAGTGACTAAAAGTAACTAATGTAATAATAGTCAAACACCGTGATGCCATGTCTGAGACTCATAAATATTTTCAATTCCATGCTAGCAACACTAACTTCAGGGGACACGCCCCTAGCACAGCAGTTGTTAACATACAGTTGCTCTGTGTGCAGTAGCAGTGGCCTGTCTTAGGCCAGCAACATCACATACATACATACATCTTCTTTGTCAATACTCTAAAGCTTTCAAATTCAGATATGAGATACTTGCTTGACTGCTTAAGCACATATGTTGTAACACACAGAGCATAATGAAAAAGCTCTTCAAAATTTATGGTGTGAAGAAAAGTAAATATCCTGAGTTGTTTTTCATTAATTCAGTGTTGAAGGAAGCCTTGTTTCTTCTGTATTACACATGTGAAGTACAATTTTGATAAATTTATTAGTGGTGAAAATATCATTTAAGGAGGAAAAATGATATAAGTTGAATGATAACACACACATATTTCTGGCTTAGAATTTGAGGAGGTGGAGGTGGAATAATGTCTCTATTTTTGGCAGGAGCCTCTGAGAATAAGTGCAATGGGTTAATAAGGCGGAAGGGCCTCAGGGTGCTAATTTCTTCTCCCTTTGCCCAGAAATGAGCTGTGACATCACTCAGGGCTTTCTCCTTCACATGCTCCCTTTCTTTGCGATTGATGTCACAAAGATCTGCTGACACTCTCTGTGACAGAGCTGTTTGGAACTTACCTTGTGACCCCATTGTGAGCTGCTAGCTCCCATCTCCCCATCCAGAGAGCAGCTCCTAGTGCCGATCCCCAAGTGCAGGGTGCTCTGAGTTTCTGTCCTCCTTGACAAACCTAGAAATGGGAAAGAGAGATTTCAGGGTGGGACTTGAGCCATAATTGATCCAGGGTCAGTCTGTGGCATAAGAGCTGCACCTCAGCCTAGAGCACATGCCCAACATGCTCGTCACCAAATGTTCAATCAAGGACCCTCTGGGGCACACTGTCTAGGCTGACGTATAGCCCTTTTGATGCTGACTTTCTTCTTGAATGTATTTACCACAGTCCCTGACTCAGAATAGTGCTCAATAAATAGCATGTTTCCTCTTTTTCCTGCCAGGGAGTTAAAAAAAAAAACAAACAGCTACATGGGAAATTATAGAAGAGAAAGAGGTTTATGATTGAAGTGAGGGTCAGGAACTTTTGTGGATGAGGCAGATTTTAGCCAAGATTTGAAGGAGAGATTCATTCATTCATTCAACAGATGCTGCAATATACCTGATATGTTTCAGGTATTTTAATGAAATAAGAATAGGGCTGGGCATGGCGGCTCACGCCTGTAATCCCAGAACTTTGGGAGGCCGAGGCGGGGGGATCACCTGAGGTCAGGAGTTCAAGACCAGCCTGGCCAACATGGCAAAACCTCGTCTCTACTAAAAATACAAAAATTAGCTGGGCATAGTGGCGTGCACCTGTAATCCCAGCTTCTCAGGAAGCTGAGGCAGGAGAATCGCTTGAACCTGGGAGGTGGAGGTTGCAGTGAACTGAGATCATGCCACTGCACTCCGGCCAGGGCAACAGAGAAAGACTCTGTCTCAAAAAATAAAAATAAAAAAGAATATAACAGTGACCACCATCACAAGGTGTTCAATCTAGTGAGGCCGAGAAACTTCCCCCAAATCATCACACAAATACAAACTTCATGAGAGCAAACTCAATGTCCAATAGGAAAATGGTAAAATTATGAAATGTTCTTTTGATTTAATGTTATATAGCTACTGAGGTTGTTTCAAATAATTATAAAATGATCATAAGAACTGTTATATTCTAAAAGTATGGTATAAAAGTACAGAGTATAATTCTTATTTTATAAAAAATAAATGCATATTTACCTCTGCATGGAGGTGGTTCTATGTCACACTAACCTGTGGTTATTTATCCGTGGTGATGGGATTAGAAAGCATAGACCACATTCTCTTAAAAGAGTAAGGCTGTGGCCAGGAGGCAAGTAGATTTGTTTTTCCACTGTTTGAATTTGCAATTAGATACTCTGCATGCTTTAAATGTAATGGAAGTTGTGATATATACTCATATTCTCATGGTAGGTTGTTCCATTTTGGTTTTGATGTTGGGGAGGAATAAGGTGAAGGCCCCTGTGGACTCTTCTTGTTCAGTGGCACACGTGTGGTCCTGGGGAAAGCTGTCACACAGTGGGCTCTGAAAAATGTGGCCTATGGCCACGAATTCCCTTTCAGTCCCTGCCTAAGCAAGATTCATCTTCCTCTGCCTCCTTTTTCATTTCTTTTCTTCTATTGTCTGGTATTTTTGAAGATAAAAATTTGTTTCCAAAGGGGAAGTTCCAGAAATTCTTCCAAGAATAATGATGGAAGTTTGATTTCCAGGTGAGTATTCCTGGGCAACTGATTAAATCCCTTTGTCAATACTAAAAATCTGGCTTGTTCTGGATTAGTTCCACCACCTCACCATGATAACTCCCTCTTCTATAATCCCCACCAGAAATGACTGCTTTGCTTGAAAGCTTTTCCCTGAGAAGTCAGTGGTGTGTTACCCCTTTGTCAGCTTAAAAAAAATTATTATACATTTCTGGGATTTTGTTTTGTGTCCCTGTGTTTTTTTAAGCAACTGGTGTTTTCAAGCTAAAAATTAGAAGTATTATGGAAGTACTGATGATGTACTCAGAGGAAAACAATAAAGCATATGATTTATTTGTTATAAGATGTAAAAGTTCTAGAAGATTTTCCTCTGATTTGTAAATTTTTTCCTCTCAAGAAAGTTTTTCCTTATGTTTTATAATTTCTTTATTTTAAAGACCTGCTGGGTTACTTAAAGTATGATAGTTCTGTTGGTGGAGTGAGGATAATGCTGCATTCAACCTGCCTTTTGTGGCATCTTGCTTACCCTACTTTGCGGAACAGAGATACCAAGAATCGGCCTTATGAAGCTGGGGCTATTTTTGCATTGTGATTTCAGAGATGCTGAAAAGCCCTCTGACTGATTTCCTAATACTCAAAATGATACAGTAAGGGACTTGGGAGTTTAGGTCTTAAGACTTTTCTTCATGAGTTTCTGTTAAAATCTAAGATAAAAAGTAGCTGCCTTGAAGAATCTTACCAGGGTTTGCTGCCAGCCAACTGAATGACTTATTGGAGAAAGGACTCATGACTCCTGGGCCTGAGGGACAGGCAGACAGGGAGATGGCTTCAGCAAGGACTTTCCACAGGTGACCCTGGTTCTGCAGTGACAGAAGCTCCTGTTGCACAAGGTTGTAAAATTATTCAGAAAGAGTAGGGATAATGCACCTACATTTTACCTGCTTTCAAACTCGTTGACAATTTACTTCTGGGAATTATTTTTTCTCTTCTCCAGTTAATTTATAGTCTATCTCATTTCTTGTCTTTTCTGCCAACCATTGTATTTTTTTAGGGACAGTTGCGAGACATAAACTATGATTTCCTATCAGAGTGCTTGTTACAATTCCATTCTACTTTTCTGTGAAAATGTGCAACCTTCCAACTCTCAGTCATCATCTTTCCCCTTTCTCAATTCTTATTTTGCTTCTTGCAAGTGTTTTTCTTTTCTTTTCTCTCTCTCTCTCTCTCTTTTTTTTTTTTGAGACGGAATTTTGCTCTTGTTGCCCAGGCTGGAGTGCAATGGTGCGATCTCGGCTCACCACAACCTCCACCTCTTGGGTTCAAGCAATTCTCCTGCCTCAGCCTCCCAGGTAGCTGAGACTACAGGCATGCGCCACCGTGCCTGGCTAATTTTGTATTTTTAGTAGACACGATTCTTCTCCATGTTGGTCAGGCTAGTCTCGAACTCCCAACCTCAGGTGATCTTCCTGCCTGGGTCTCCCAAAGTGCTGGGATTACAGGTGTGAGCCACCATGCCTGGCTGCTTCTTGCAAGTTTTTGAACATGTTAGTGAAGAAGCAGTTGAGTCATTTTGTGAAATAAATTTCTATTTACAAACACAGCAAGATGACACATTCATGGACTCCAAACATAGGTAGAGCTGTCCCTCCTTATTTCTGCATTCCTGGATTCAACAAATGCGAATCAAAAATACTTTAATAAGGTTTCTGTACTGAACATTTACAGAATTTTATTTTTCTTTTCACTATTCCCTAAACAACACAGCATAACAACAATTTAGGTATTAAAAGTAATCTAGAGAAGATTTAAAGCATGCAGGAGAATATGCATAGGTTATATGTAAATACTATGCCATTATATGTAAAGAACTTGTGCATCCATGCATTTTGGTATCCAAGAGGACTCCTAGAACAAATCCTCCAGAAATAGCAAAGAAATATGATAAAGAGTTTACAGTGTTCATAAAACTCTAGCTGCTTACTAGAACAACAGTTCGATGAAATAAAAAGGCAGACTTGAAACTGTCCTTGGCCTGTATGGCTTGGCTGGCAGCCCCTGGCTTGCATGCCCCTTCTAGCAAGATGCACGTTAAGGCCACTATGTGCAGCTGAGGGAGAGTCAGGTGGCTCTTCACCAGGAGCAGATCACATCCTTCTTTTGTCACATTTCTGCCTCTTAAGAGTGTCATGCTGAGAGGCATGCCTTCTTGATGCAGAAAAGAATTTGTTGGCAAGCTCTGCCAAACATCTGTTTCCATGTACTTCCTATGTACCCACAGTTGCAGATCATGGGAAATTAGATAGTTTATCAAAAATAGCTTTCACTTTTTAAAACGTTCCTTTTTAGTTTTGGTTGAAAAAGACAGAAGACACAGTCCTAATTTCAGAAATGAAAGAGGATCTATCATTACTGATCCCATGAAGAATTAAAGAATAATAAAGAAACATTATAAACCACTCTTTGCCCACAAATTTGGTAACCCAAATGTAATAGACAAATTCTTTGAAAGAAACAACCTACCCGAACTCACACAATAAGAAACAGACAATTTGAATAGTACTACATCTATTAAAGAAATTGGGTCAATGATAAGTAACCTTACCAAATAGAACGTACCAGACCCAGATGAGGTAACTAGTATATTTATGCAAATATTTAAGAGAAATTATTCCAACCCTCTACAATCTCCTCCAGAAAACAGAAGCAGAGTGAACACTTTCAAACTATTCAGTGGGGCCAGGATTACCATAATGCCAAATTCAGACAGAGACGTTACAAGAAAAAAATGTAGGACAATATCTCACATGAAGAAAGATGCAAAAATCCTCACCAAAATATTAAGAAATCAAGTCCAAAAATGTAAAAAATAATTATATACTGCAACCCAGTGAGATTTATTACAGGCATGCCAGGCTGGTTCAACATTTGAAAATAAATTAGGCTAAGTGTGGTGGCTTATACCTGTAATCCTAATGCAGTAGGAAGCCAAGGAGGGAGGATCACTTGAGGCCAGGAGTTCAAACTAAGCCTGGGCAACATAGCAAGACTCTGTCTTTAAAAAAAATTAGTTCATCATATTAAGTTTTAAAAAGATAAGATTTCATCAATACATTCAGAAAAATCATTTGACAATATCCAAAACCCATTCATGAGAAAAACTCTCCGCAGACTAGAAATAGAGGAAAACTTCCTCAATTTCATAAATAATGTCTATTTAAAAAACCTACACCTGGCCGGGCACCAGTGCCTCACGCCTGTAATCCCAGCACTTTGGGAGGCTGAGGTGGGTGCATCATGAGGTCAGGAGATTGAGACCATCCCGGCCAACATGGTGAAACCCCGTCTCTACTAAAATACAAAAAAGTAGCCGGGCATGGTGGTGCGTGCCTGTTGTCCCAGCTACTTGGGAGGCTGAGGCAAGGAATTGCTTGAACCCGGGAGGCGGAGGTTGCAACGAGCTGAGGTCACACCACTGCACTCTAGCCTGGTGACAGAGCGAGACGACATCTCAAGAAAAAAAAAAAAAACCTGCATCTAACCTCATACTGAATGTAGAAACACTAGATTCCTTCCTGCTAAGATCAGGAGCAAGGCAAAGATGTCTCCTCTCACCATTCCTATATGATATTATACTATAAGCCCTAGGTAATGCAATAAGACAAGAATAGAAAAGGTACATAGACTGGGAAGGAAGAAATAAAACAGTCTTTTTACACAGATGATATAATTACCTATGGAGAAATACAAAAAGATCACAAAACAAAATCTTAGAATAACCAATTTTAATGAGCAATTATAGCAACTTTGCACAATATAAGATTAATATACAAATGTCAATTACTGTCCTGTATATCAGTAATGTAATTAGAATTTGAAATTTAAAAATTCAGTGACATTTATGCTAGCACCAATAACAATGAAATTCTTTAGGTACAAATATAAGAAAATAAATATAGAAACCATATGAAGAAAACTACAAAACTGTGAAAACATCAAAGAAGATCTAAATAAATGGAGAGATAATCCACATTCAAGTAAAGAAGGATTCAACGTTGTTAAAACGTCAGTACTTCCCAACTAGATCTACATATTCAGTGCAATCCCAATCAAAATTCCACAAAGCTAGTTTGTGGATATTGACAAACTGATTCTAAAGTTTATACGGAAAGGTAAAAGACTCAGAATAACCAAGAAAATATTTTAAAAGAACAGTTATAGGAATGACACTACCCAACTGTAAGCACTACTATAAAGCTACAGTAATCAAAACAACACGGTACTGGTAAAAAATAATAGAGAAACAGATCAATCAAACAGAAGATAAAGCTCATAAATTGACCCATGAAATATAGTCAGCTTATCTTTGAGGAAAAAGCAAAGGCAATTCAATTGAGAAACAATACTTTTTCAACAAACAGTACTGGAACAACTGGACATCCACGTACAAGAGAAAAGAAGAAAAAAAAAACCCTAAACCCAGACCTGACAACTTTCACAGAAATTACTAAGAATGGATCATAGACCTATATAGGAGGAAAACTCACAAAACTCCTAGAAGATAACAAAGAGCAGAATCTGAATTACCTCAGGTTTTGCTCCTCTGATAAAACACCAGAAACGCTGGGGGGCGGTGGCTCATACCTGTAATCCCAGCACTTTGGGAGGCCGAGGTGGGTGGATCGTGAGGTCAGTAGATTGAGACCATCCTGGCCAACATGGTGAAACCCCATCTCTACTAGAAATACAAAAATTATCTGAGTGTGGCAGCGTGTGCCTGTAGTCCCAGCTACTTGGGAGGCTGAGGCAGGAGAATCACTTGAACCCGGGAGGAGGAGGGCGCAGTGAGCTGAGATCGGCCACTGCACTCCAGCCTGGGTGACACGGTGAGACTCCATTACAGAGAAATGAAAATTATAAAAAGAATGGGATACAGAGATAATGAAATGAAAAATTAAAAAGACCTTTGAGTTTATAAACAGAGTAGAAACAGAAGACAGCAATAGAAATCATCATCATCCAATCTGAAGAGTGAAACAAGTTTGAAGAAAATGAAAAGCTCCTTAGAGACCTGTGGAATGACTGAGTCCGAGAAGGAGAGGGAGAGACAGAAAAATTAAATATGATACAAGAGCAAATAAACAACTCATAGCTGAAAACTTGCAAAATTTGGTCAAAACCTCAAATTTGTATATTCAAAAGATGAGCACACTTCAAAAGAAAATACACATAAAACCATACCAAGGCCCTATTAGAAAACTGGCAGGGCAGGGTTTTCAAGGGACTTGCTATGATTTCTCATTTTCACTATTTATAATAATGGACAATGTGCTCTCCTTAGAGTTTTCTTCCTGCAGAAAGTCTGATATGTCAGGTGCAGATGACTCTTTAGTCTATTTTTCAAGGTTTAATTTCTTACCTTGGAAATCAATTAAATTTGTTTTTTCAAAATTTTGCAGTAAAATTGATGCTCCGAAAAGATGCCCAGGGAGATTCTGTCCTGCTGCGTCCGCCCTGCACAGAACTAACGCTATGCCAACGCCAGTTTCAAAAGCGTGTAGTTGTGGAGTACTTAAGAGTTAATCTAAAAAAGCGAATAGAAAAATGGATTCAATAAATGATCACTGTTAAGTTCCATTGGCAAAGTCTTAAAAGTGGTTCCAAAGGGAGTATTTAATAAGAGGTAAAGATTTTTCCAGGGCACCCTATTCAGAGCAAAAACAAAGACACTGTCCAAACCTCACCACACAAACTTCCTCATGTGTTGGGAGGAACCAAGGCGCTCTCTGGTCCTGCACCTGTGTTAGTTATGGCCGGGAGGTCTACACTAGGACCCCAAGGCCTGGGAACCAGCCTGGGTGGGGGACAAAGAAGTGGTGGATGTGGCTCGCAAAGTGGTTTAGGTGGTCCCTTCCCCGTGGCAGTTTCCTGACTGGATGCAGCAGGGTCAGGCCTTTCCCCTGGGACATTTTCTCATCGTTATTATAGTGGCAGGTGCGCCCCTGTGCGAGGCCTGACCCGGGTGTGGGCCATGCAGCCAGCCCGGGGGCCAACAGGTGCATCTGGGGAGTACAGGGGGATTCGTGGCAGCCCAGAGAGAGAGAAAAAGGTGGTTTTCAAAAGGGAAGTGCCAGGTTACCAGAGACTGGGTACCTTCACATGAGGCAGTGAGTGAGCTAATAGTTTCGGACACTCACGAGGGAGCTTCCCGCGCTGGACCACGGGGAGCACTACGCATGTCTGAAGGGGTGTGGCCAGGGGAGGGACAATAAGAGGACGTGGCTAAAACGAGTGGTCCTTCAGAGGGAAAGGGCGGTGTCGAGCCGGCTGCTGGGGGGGCGGGGGGGCAAGCGTTACCATAGCAACCCTGCTGCAGAGTCTGTGAGAGGCTCTTGGCCTCTACCTGGTCTGTGGAAAATCAAACTCTGGGCACAAGTCATGAAGCCAGCACGTTGGGGAGACACCGTGTCACAATGACAAGGTGAGATCAGCCGCCCTGGCCAAGCTGTCTCCTCGCGGGCAGGAGAGGTTTGTGAACAGCCAAGCTTCCCTCCGCACGGCGGAACTGCACTGGAAGCCTGGAGGAGCTCGGTGGAGGAGGGACCTTTGCTGGGAATGGGGGGAGCTGTAGTCTCTTATCCGCACCCAGCTATTAGTCGTAGGCTCGCAGGACTACAATCCCAGCACTAAACAGGATTGTGAGCGGTGCGGATCCCTGGAGGGAGACATGGCGCGGTTTGCTCCTGCGGGGTATGCAGGCAGGAGTAGTTTTAGCCGCTTCCGGCCGTTGATCGCAGGCGATCAACTACAATCCCAGCATGCAACGGGAGTGGGGGGTGGTGCGAATGCCTGGAGGAAGGGGCCGCGTGGTGCGCGCCTCGCCAGGCATTCTGGGAGGAGTAGTTTCTTAACCGCTTTCGGCTGTTGGTCGCAGGGCTACCGGCCTACAGTCCCAGCAAGCGCCGGGCTGCGGGGTGGTGAGCCGTCCCGGAGGGAGGCGCAAGCCGTGTGGACCTCTCTGCTTCCAAACCTATGCTGGCCACTGATTCTGTGCCATCCTTGGCTAAGGGGAGTGAGTCCAGAGAGGGACTTAAGGGGCAAGTCGGGGCTGGGCAGTGAGAAGAGTGTGACGCTGCGAAGTGCACCTCGTCTTTGCCTAAATCGGGCGGGTCTCAGCCTCACCCCACCTCTCGCTGCTCAGCTCGGTTTCCCTCCAGAGCATCACGCCTCCTCCAGCACAGGAGAGCCGCCTGCTTTCCTAGGCTGCTGTGGAACTGGCCTGAGGTCCCAGACGCTGTCCATTGTGCTGCCGCCCTCCGCGCTCTCCAGCCAGAGCGCCAGTTCACCGGCTTTTGGGAGAACTCCGCCGCCTGACCTGCCCGCGGACAAGGTCACAGCTTTGCAGGGGGTTGACATGGGCTGTGGCTTCCTGGAAATGTCACCCTCACCAGAGCCTTTTACATGGATGTGAATTTTGAGACATGAAGGAGGGTAATTATTGGTTTACCCAGGAGATGCTAAGAGCAGAGGAGAAAACCCTAATTTCCAGGCATGTGACTTGAGCCAGGGACAGGCTAGCCAGACCCTGAGCCCCCAGTGCCGCCAGAGAGCAGCCTATTGCCCTGGTTTCTGTGGAAGTCTCTTCATGCTGCTGGGCCTTAGCCTCAGGGACAGCTCAGTCAGGTGAGGGTGGGGATGACCCATGGGCTTCTGGAGCTGGGCTGGTGGTCCTGGAAGGGCCGGCCCATGCCCCTTGGAGAGGGTCTTTGTGCTGAGGGATGCCCACAGAGGCCTGGGTACCAGGAACACTGCTCCAGGCAAGGGGCCTTTCTTCCAGATTTGGCTGGAAGGAAGACTTGGTCAGCTTTTCCACCTTGCAGGGCTGCACCCCATGGACCTGGGTTCCTGGAGTCCTTGACGGCTTTGTGTGGTCGACTTGTTTTGATACTGAGGACACCCCTGCTGGCTGTTAATTTCAGGGCAAGGGATATGAGGCCATTATTTTAAGTGAAATAACTCAAGAATGGAAAATAAAATACTATTATTTTTCACTTATAAGTGGGAGTTAAGCTATGCGTATGCAAAGGCATACAGAGTGATGTAATGGACTTTGGAGACTCAGAAGCAGAGAGTGGGAGGTGGATGAGGGATGAAAAAACTACCTGTTTGGTACAATATAAACTACTCAGGTGACAGGTGCACTAAAATCTCAGAATTCACTGCTATATAATTCATCCACGTAACCAAAAACCACTTGGACTGTAAATGATACCGAAATAAAAATTATAATAAAACAAATTTATAATAAAATTAAAATTATACTTACATAATTATAATATAAACAAAAATTATAATAAGGAGCAGCTTTTTTTTTTTCTTAAAAAGAAAAACCCAGTGCCACAGTTTTGGGTTCTAGTGTTTTGGATAGAAAGCCCCTTTTGCTCAGTAACACACTCACTACTGGAGAAGCAAAATCCTGAAAATTCAAGAAGAACCTTGGCATAAACGATATTTCTGACAAGTTATTTATACACTGCCTACATGAGTATTGCAGATATGTTTTAAAGACAAAGATCCATGTAGACTGGGTCAGCTTTATGCTTGGTCATTTTATTTCCAATTCTTCTCCCCTAAAATACAAGTCATGGGTTGCCATGGTGATTATTCCAAATGCATTGTGGTCAGATGGAACTGGTGACCTGCCCCAATTTCCCCTTCAGTTACAAAATGAGCCCGATGCTCTTAGCCATCAAAATCTCACCAACACCTACTACTTCAGTTTCAACTCTGGTTCCTTTTTCAAGGCAATCACTCAAAGTTGCAAATCACAGAAAGGCAAAAATGTTTTAACTAAAAACTTAATAAAAAGTTATACCCCCCTGAAGCCATGTAATTTGGGTTTTATTTATTTTATTGTCTATTCAGGTCCATAAACCTACAACTGTAACAATATATACCATTCATGATAAGTTAATATTTATTGAATAGTAAAATGAATATACGTTAAGGGTAGATCTGGCTTCAAGTATAACTGCAATCAGGGCTGGTGTGATATGTCCAGTAGTCAAGGACAAATGTCAGTTGTAATATGACCTCCTCCACTTGAAACACACAGCAATACTTTAAACGTCTGAAAAGAAAGTTACATAGGGAAATAAATGAAAAGTTATTAATTCGATTAAGAAGGAATTAAACCTGATTTTAAAATAGATAAAGACATAAAAATATAAAAAATACTGAAGAACAATTAGCATAGGTAGAGGAGCACTAAAAGTATGATAGAAAAGAAATATATTTAAAAATATTAGTTTCTGAGTTAAGTTTGTAGATACAGAGGCCTGACAAAGAGTTGCTCCTTCACTTAAACAAACAAACGAAAATGCTGGAGAAGCTTCAAATGAATGGATGGTTTCTCCTGAGCCCTTTAAAGAACTGAGGTCACAGGGCAGACTACAAACCCAACATCAGGGGATGCAGAAAGCCTGCAGGTCACACAGGCTCCAGGCTTTTATGTGTACCCTGAAGACCATGTAAACTGGTAAAATTAAGCCAGAACTTTTGAACTAGTTCCTGGTGGCTGTGTGTGGGTGGGTGAGGAGAATGAGAAACCCTGGAGTCTACAGACATAGGGTTTATACCGTTGTGTATAATTTTTCTAGGAACCCTACAAGGCCTGTCAGGGAAGATGGGGTAGAATCCTGAGGATGCTTACCCCACAGTGCTGATGGGGAGGGACCACTATCCCATCCACTACTGCAACTCTGGAGACACAGCCCTCACATCTCTCCTATATAACATGAGGCCTAATCTGCAGAGAAAGAGCATCCAAACCTGAGCCAAAGGGCACTGGGGAAAAGCTCATGGAACTGAGGGTGAAGGAACAAGGCCAACACCCGCATTTCTGCACAGATGCATCTCCCATAAAGAAAAGAAACCATTAATTTACAGGGCACTGTTCAAGGCCCACTTCAACTGGGAGTTAAGAGCATGGAGAAGGAGCACGTTTCCCCTACCATGGACAAGGAGGGACAGGAATGTGCTCTTGTCCTGGCATTGCATGTACACGATGGGCAGGAAACTCTTCAACGGTCAGTAACCCCACACCCCAGTTCACAGTGCTAAGTCTGAGGCTTCCTCAGAACATTAGAGATCTCCTCACTCCCTCACCACTGCCACCAGGCTAAGAAGCATGGAGTCAAAACAGTGGAATATAGCTGGGCCAAGTGCAAGAAACCACGTGTGGGAAGAGGCACAAAGGGAAGGCACAGCAAACTCGGGAGATATTAGCAAAGTATCATGAGAGGGATTTGAATTTCCTGGTCCTCAGAAGGTTGTTACTGCCATAACGACTTTTAACCCCAGCCTACCCTCTCATCAACATGACCACAAACCCCTATACTAAGGCAGTTATCTGAGAGAAAACTGCTCGTCAATAACCTAAAAACTATCCCCTTTCAATGTCAGTGGGCTGATGAAAAAATAAAAATAATAAAAAAAAGATTTACCCCAATGCACTATCCTATACAACATATGCTATTGCTTTTAACAAAAATTAGAAGCCAAGACATCCCTTTTTATCTTTAGTGAGATCTTCATTTGTGTTAAAACCAAATGAAGGTCCCAGTGCGGAGTTTAGGAGGCTGGGACTTCAGATCACAGCGGGCGCCCGCCTCCCGCCCGCCGTGGCCACGCCGCGCCGCGTCGGGGAAGGCCCAGCGGAGGCTCCGGGGAAGGCGACACTAGCAGGCGGCCTGGCCGGCGGCATTGAAATGGGCGTCCGCTCCCCACGGAGCGCGGGAGGTCGTAGCTGCAGCCGGACGAGCGCTGGCACCAGCCGGGCACCGCGCATGGATCCCGCGTGCGCACTGTCGCGGTCATGGCGTCCCGGGCCGGCACCGCGGCCTCGGCTCCCTGCTCTGCGGCTCTTGTCTCCAGGGCGGCGTTGGGTTCTGAATGTTCCAGTTCCACAGCAGCCAGACGCGGGATGCCCAGGGACGGCCTGACAGCAGCGCTGGCTGCGGTGCGGCCAGGGCGCTGGCGTGGCCGAGGCCATGGTGGTCGTATGTTCCATGGACACCATCAAGGTGAAGTTCATCCATGGCCAGACCTTCCCAGACCTCCAGTGCAGAGGAGTCTCCCACCAGGTTAGAGAGATTGTGCGAGAACAAGGGGACTCACCGGGGCCTCATGGCACCCACGCTGAAGCAGGGCTGGAACCAGGCCGTCTGCTTCTCCTCCTGACCTCCCTGCACAGCTGGTACCGAGGGGACAACCCCAGCAAGCCCATGGACCCGCTGGTCGCTGGGGTCTTCGGAGCCATTGTGGGCGCAGCCAGTGTCTTGGGAAACGCTCCTCTGGATGGGATCGAGACCCGGATGCGGGGCCTGGAGTAGCACAAATGCGGAACACACCGGCCTATGGCTGCAGATCCTGAGGAAGGAGGGGCTCAAGGACCTCTAGAACGGCACTGTCCCCCGCCTGGGCCGCTGGACCGCGTCTCCCTGGATGTGACCAGGGATAAGGGTAACAGTATTTATCCTCTACCAGGAGGTGGAGAAGCTGCACAACAGTGTGGAGGATGGACTAAGCCGAGAGGGGTCATGAGGGAACCCCCCAGGCACCTCCAGAGCGGCCACCACCCTTGTCTCACATGATTCCAGCGCAGAAATGCCAAAAGGCCCCTGCCCACGTCCCTCGAGCTCTGTGGCCTGCCCTGTGCATTGTGGTGTCACGTCCGTTTGTCCCCTAGTGCCATGTCTCCCCGTGGTCTGTATGTGACACTGCGCCTGTGTCCACAAGTCTGGCCCGGCCGTGGCTGGAGGTCCATCTGGCCTGTGAGTCTGTGCCCACTTGTCCATGTGCTTATTGTGAGCCCTGGGCCTGTGATTCATTTTCTACGTCATGCGACACTGCGCCCCGCCTCCCGGGGTGCCAGTGTGGCCTGAGTCCTTGGCCCTGTCATCCCGGCCCGGGCCCAGTTCACTGCCTTCCACCCTGCCCTGGCCTACCACAGCTGCCTCTGGGCCTCGGCCTGGTTTCACTGCATTCTTGGGGTTACACCCCTGAACCCCAAATTCCGCCCCTCACCAGCGCTTCTCCTACCATTGGCTTGACTGGCCCACGGCCCCTCCCTCTGCCCAGGAGAGGGTGACACCCACCACTCTCAGGATCACCCTGCCAAGGCAGAATAAACCGGATCCTATTGTAAAAAATAAAAAATAAATAAAAAGTATGAAGTACAGAAGAAAATAAGCTACGAGGAAAAAGGGTTAGAAGATTTTTCTTTTTGAGACAGAGTCTTGCTCTGTTATACAGGCTGGAGTGCAGTGGCCCGATCTAGGCTCAATGCAACCTCCGCCTCCCGGGTTCAAGTGATTCTCCTGCCTCAGCCTCCCGAGTAGCTGGGGTTACAGGCATGCCTCACCATGCCCGGCTAATTTTTGTGTTTTTAGTAGAGATGGGGTTTCACCATGTTCACCAGGCTGGTCTGGAACTCCTGGCCTCAAGTGATCGGGTTGCCTCTCCCTCCCAATACAGGCATGAGCCACTGTGCCTGGCCCGGTTGGAAGAAATTTGATATCACATAAACTTTGCATACTGGAAATATAGTTATAATATTTTAAATTTAAAAAGTATTATAAATATAGTTATATTTGTAAATATTAGTATAAAATATTAAATTTAAATATTTTAAATGTTTAGGTAAAAACAAATGAGGAAAAGATGATATCCAAATAATTTTTGAAAGAGCAGGAAACTATAAACTGAATGAGGAAATTTGGAAAAGAGTCAAATAGAAATGGAATAATTTAAACATAAAGAAATTTAATATACGATATGTGAGTTAATTATAAAATTAGACTAAGTTGATGAGAGAATTAGTGAACTGGATTAATGAACTGAAATTTTGAGCAGAACGAATAGAACCAAATAAAAGAAAGAGAAACAAAATAATAGTAATATGAATGTAATTATACATATGTGAAGAATAGAATGACAAAGAATAAAGCACAATTATTTCACTTGAATTCATACAAATAATAAGTCATACTAATAAATAATTATTTACAAATTTCTAAAAGTGAAAACCAGACATGTGCCTAAAAGAGACACTGTGCCTGAAAGCAAGCAATAAAGAGGCTGGGTGTAGTGGCTCACATCTGTAATCACAGCACTTTGCGAGGCCAAGGAGGGCGGGTCACTTGAGGTCAGGAGTTCAAGACCAACCTGGCCAACAAGGTGAAACCCCGTCTCTACTAAAAATACAAAAAAAATACAAAAAACTTAGCCGGGCATGGTGTCAGCTGCCTGTGATCCCAGCTACTCCGGAGGTTGAGGCAGGAGAATCGCTTGAACCCGGGAGGCGGAGGTTGCAGTGAGCCAAGACTCCAGCCTGGGTGACAGAGTAAGATTCCGTCACCAAATTAAAAAAAGAAAAAGCAATAAAGAAAGATATCCAACACAATAAGTCAAACTGCATAACACCAAAGAGAATGAAGAAACGTCAAAGCCATGAGAGAGAGAGAGACTCTACACATGTGAGAGTGAAATCTCCACAGCCCAGGCAGAGCCAGAAAACTGAGAAGGAAATATTAAGAGTGCTGAAAAATTATTGTTCAACCTATAACTGAATACATAGCTAGCATATATTTAATAAATAAGGGTAAACTAAATAACCTTCAGAAGTAAAACACACACACACACACACACACACACACACACAAAGAGAAATTTTATCTACCAACAGGAGCATCTTAAGTGTACACTTCAAGAAGATAGAAAAGTTGTCTTATATAAAACTTAAGGGATCAAAATTAAATATAAGAAACTTGTGGACACAGGGGACTATGACGGTGGACTTTAAAGAAACCACCAAGTTCTTGGCAGCATAGTTTTCAAAAGTATTTAGATGAAATAAAAGTGTAATAAAATAATATATAAAATCACCTGCTTCTTGAATTATTTGATGTCCAAATCTGTTTTTCAGATAATTATTTTCATACTGTATTATCATCTATGATATTTATATAACACATTATGCAAAATTTTGATTATTCTATTATCAGAACTAATTAGCATAAAAGGGCTAACAGATAGAAATTGCCCATAAGCATCTGGACACCCATGATGAATGAGTCATAAGCCCATAACAGGGTTGAGGAGGATGAGATGATGAGGCCCACCCAATACATGACCACAAAGCAACCCACCAGCATCGGAATGGTCTAGGTGGCCCTTTTCTCTGGGGAGGCTTTTGCAGACAGGTTGGTGCTGGGAAGGTACTGGGGTTGTCTCTGATGACTGGACAAAAGAATTACCATGTATGCCCTTGAGAGCAACATGACTGCTACAAAGAAGACATCTGCAACTAGTGGCAGCATGAAAGACAGACTCCTGATGATGTAGCTTATGTAAGAAAGTGAACAGTATTTACTGATACTTAGCACATTGCTATCGGTCACATTAGAAGAGGCCACAGTGGAGGAGGGCAGGTTACTACTGAGAAAGAAACTGAGAACCCCAAGAAGTGAAAGATGCAATGTGTGAATTTCTGTTTAATTCTTGCCAACCAGGAGGTGCCGGGGGTAATGGTGACAGCCTGGAGCACACTCCGGAGGCAGGTGGTGCAGATGGAGAGCCCTCATCCCTCTACTCATGTAGAAGAATACCTTACACTTGAAGTCATTCTGAAAATACTGTGACTCAAAGAGGTCCAGAGATGCCAAGAAGCTCACAGTGAGGAGCATCACTAAGTGGACAAGGGCCAGGTGACAGGTGATGAGGTCAGTGGGCTTAGGCCTGCAGTCCAGAGGGAGTGTGCAGATACAGAAGAAAAGGAGGAAGGTGTTGGCTGTGAGTCCAATACCAGCTTGGAAAAAAAGGGCAATTTTTAATAGTGTCATAAGTGGACTATGGTCGTCTTAATGGTGAAGAGGAATCATATTTTATATATCTGAAAAAGCAATAGATATCCTATCATCAGTATTATTTATTGCACGGTCAAAATTATTACCAATATTATCATTTTAATTTTACCCATTTATCCTGATTAACCTGGACTATCTCATATAAATTCTTTAAAATTGTAGCCTAAGCATTTTATCTTACAACAAATAAGTTATACGTATCTGAAACTTCCATACATCCACAATCACACCCATGTAGGGTGCACATTATCTATACTCCTAGAGTACTTGTGGCTCACTCATCAGAAAGCATTTCCTTCCCTTCTGAATTCCTCAAATCACTGAACATTCTCAGATCAAAACTTTTTTTCTTCTTAAAAGCTTTTCAACTTCTAAGAATATATACATATTTCAATGCTCAAAGATGAAAAAATGTCCACTAAAAATTTTATCCTCAGAAAAACTATCAATTAAAAATAAATAAAAAATAAAGACATTTCAGGTAAATAAAAGCTGAGGCAATTTTTTGATAGCAGACAGATCATTTGAGAAAGAATAAAAATAAGTTTTCAGGCTGAATGCAAGTAATCCCAGATAATTTTAATGCCCCCAAAAGACAAAGAGGACTAGTAAATGTAACAAATATTTAAGGCAATATAAGAAATATTTTTTCTCATATTATCTGATTGTCAAAAGCAACTGTGTAATATTCTTTGTAATGGGATCTTCAGTGCTATAACATAAAGAAATTTAATTTATTTGCCAATTACAGCACAGAGAAAGTGGGTTCAAGAAAAGATATATTGGGCTAAGAAAATCTTTCCAGATAATAACTTGTATCTACAAAGATTTAAAAAAATACATCAGAAAAAGTGAAGGATTAAAATAACATAATGAATAATAAGAAGTTTAACAAAACAAACCTGTAAATACTCAAGTGCTCTTTTTTCTTATTTCAGCTTATTTAAAAAAATAAATTATGTAAGCAGATAACTACAAACTGTTGTGTTTGTAACATATGTAGATTTAAACATTAGCACCCAAACTAGGAGGGAAAGACAGAATAAAGTTGTACAGGAGTAACGTTTTCATAAAATGAATAGAGGGTTAAAATGTGAAGCTCCAATACCTACCTACATACATATATATGGTGTAATTATCAAATTAATGTAATTAGCAGGTACTATTATGTGTATCTGCTAGTGCCCTGGTCTTGGACTTCTCAGCCTCTGTAACTGTGAGAAGTAAGTTTAGACTCTATATAAATTACCTGTTCTAAAGTATTTTATTACAGAAATAGGGATAGCCTAAGACAACATTCGTGAACATCCATGCTGTGCACTAAATCACCGGAACTTGTTTATTTTATATCTAAAAGTTTTGATCACTGTGTCTTCATTTCTGCCACCCACCACCCCCTAGCAACCACTGTGGACTCTCTGTTTCTATGACTTTGACTTTTTTGGCTTCATATATGAGTGAAATCAAACAGTATTTGTCATTCTGTGTCTAGCTTATTTCATTTAACCTAATGTCCTCTGGGTTCATTCGTATTGTAGCAAATGGCAGAATTCTCTTTTTTATGGCTGAATAATATTCCATTATATAAATATTCCGTAATTTCTTTATCCATTCATCTATTAATGGATACCTAGATTGTTTGCATGTCTCTGTCATTGTAAATAATTCTGCCATGAATACAGAAGGGCAGATGTCTCATTTAGATACTAATTTTATTTTCTTTGGTTATATATCTGGAAGTGAAATTGCTGGATAATATGGCAATTCTATTTTAATTATTTGAGAAAGCTTCACAATGTTTCTGTAATGGTTGTACCAATATTTCTGTATTTTTAAGTGTATGTTGTACTCTGTTGGGAGCCAATTTTTATAGATCTGTTGGTTAATTTGTTTTACATCTTATATAAGTTTCCATTTGGACAATCTTTTCAAGGATGTTTTTAAATAACTAACAGCCTTGTGTGAAGTGAGTAGTGTCTCTTTTTAGAGCAGAGGTCAAATACATACATAAATAATTTAATAAAATTATGTTTTCCCCAGAGGCAAAGGTTGGGAAGGTTTTATTTGAAACACTTTATTTTTTTTCAGCAAAATTCTCTGTATTTTAATGAAGTAAGACAGTAGTCCTTGAATGGAGGAGAGGACAAAAAGGGAACCCCCAAAATACATGATGTGTTGAGAACCCCAAAGTCCAGTGGAAGTCACATCAGGCACAAATCCCATAGAGGTTCTGAGTGAAATCCTTGCTACAAATTTTAGCCGTGAGAGATGAAGGAGTTCCCCCAATTTAGAGGTATCTTCTAAGCCAAAAAATAAAATGATGGAGGGGGGCAGGCGCTCAATCTTTAAGAGTTTTCCAATTTTAGAGGAACTGGGAAAGCATATCGGGACCCCCTCATCTAACAGGGTGGGGGATATGAGATCCTGATGCAACTTCAGGACAGAGATAAAACATTGATTCGTTGGTGGGCAGGGCTCCTTGGCATGGCGGGCTAAGATTGGCTCCCTAGTGGCTGGGAGTAAGGTCAGGCTCAAGACAGCCTGTGTTGAGTAGTCAGGAAGGAAACTCATCAGCTTGGGTTTGATAAAAGGACGATTTAGAGGTATTCCCCTCCATCTTGGGGAGCGACCCTTGCAGCAGAAAAATTGTGTTCAGAGTCTGGGGCAAAAGGAGCCACTCCTTTTGCTGGAACATGAGGCAGTCAGACAGCAGGTACCACATGGCTTCGGGCAGTTGCTGGAGATTTTTCTGAGGTCCAGGGATGAAGAGTCACAGCCCACCATAAAGATAATCTGGTCACAGCTGCCAATGTGGCTGTAAGGCAGTGAGCCAGTCGTGAGATTTTAGAGCACAGCCACACTGGCATAGACGTCCGACTGGAAGCTGAAGGAGTTCAGGTCAGCTGTGATCCATAAAACAGAACCTGAAGGCTTCTCCAAGGGCTGGGCCCTGCTTCACTCTGTCTTCACTGTGGTCAGACGAGAGTCACTCATCTTTGTGTTGAAAAATGTTATTAGACTTGAGATCGCCTTGGATGATATTCTTGGCATGGAGGTAGTTCATGCCCTGGGCAGTCTGCTGGGCCATGTCAATTAGCTGGACTATATAATATAATATATAATGCAACATAATATAATATAATATAATAAATATAATATAATATAATATATTGTGATATAATATATGTCAGACATAATATATAATGATGTCATAATATATTGTGATATAATATCATGTATTATACATATATATCATAATACATTGTGATATCATAATATAATACATGATATATAATCATATATAATATATGGTATAATACATTGTGATATCATAACATAAAATTTTGTTTTTTTGTATATGTTTTATGAAATAACAAATTATATATATGACACCGTATCTGACAAAATTTTATTATATTACATGATATTACATAATATATTGTGATATTATATAAAATTTTGTCAGATAATCTTATAAGAAAACTGAGTTAAATTTTGTAACAACATTAACATATAAACTTAATAGAACCTAAGAAAATTATCTGCTCTTGTGTAAATGACCATTTTTTCGATAACTCTGAAGGCCAGCTATGGGTGTGAAAGGGGTCTGCTACTTACTTTATGAGACATTGACTTCCAAATCTTTGCTGTTATTAACCAGTGCCCTTGCAAGATAAGAGAATATTTTACTCTAAGAAAGCATTTTCATAGATACCATAATAGGAATTTTGCTCATGTTAATAAATTATTATAACTTTTTTGGTTATTAATAGTTTGTCATTAAAATATACTTCTACAGATAACCCATTGCACAGGTGTTTTGATTCATCCTTCAGCCACAGGTCAAATTTTAAAATGTTTATTCATCAAATTTTATTTATTTTAGATAAAAGAGTCCTTGTATCTACCATGTGCTGTAAGATCTGTACGTTGTTAGAAAGACAAATTCTCAGACAAAACTCATGTCTATTTTGAAATTCTCAAACCAAGTTCAGGTCTATTTTTTTCAAAATCTAGATTTTACGTAATGTTTCTAGGTGTTTCCTTTCAATAAAAATCCAAACTAAAAGAAATAAAAAATGTATAGGTAATTCCCATGCATATCAATATTGTTAAGTGGGGTACTTTTATTTTTACGAAAGGGATTGTTTATATGGATGTATTGATGTGTCAAACAGGTACAGTTAAGATTGTACCTTTTTTTCTCAGCGTCTCAATCTGTCACTCAGGGTGGAGTGTAGTGGTGCAATCACAGCTCACTGCAGCCTTGACCTCCCAGGCTCGAGTGATCCTCCCATGTCAGCATCCCAAATAGCTGCGACTACAAGTGTGCACCATCATGCCCAACTAATTTTTAAAAAATGTTTGTAGAGATGATGTCTCACTATGTTGCCCCAGTGAGGTCTTGTTATGTTGCTCAGGCTGGTCTCAAACTCGTGAGCTCTGGCTTCCCAAAGGGATGGAATTACAAATGCAAGCCACTATGCCTGGCCAAGATTGGTCCTTTCAATGAGCTCACATCTTATTTAAAAAAAAAAACTAATTAAAAGATAAAGTCTGAGTAACAAATGGGTTCACGTTAATGATTATTAACTTGGGTACTTCTATTCTTAAAAGAAAAATTGTTTATATATGTGTACTGATGTTTAAAAAGGTACAGTTAAGAGTAAACCTTTCTTTTTTTTTTTTTTTGAGACAGTCTCACTGTCACCCAGGCTTGTGTGTAGCTGCCCAATCACATCTCACTAAAGCCTCACCCTGCCAGACTCAAGGGATCCTGCTATGTCAGCATCCCAAGTAGCTAGGAATACAGGCATGCACCATCATGCCTCATTTTTTTTTTTTTTGTATTTTTAGTAGCCATGTGGTCTCACTATGTTGCCCAGGCTGCTCTTAAACTCTAACGCTCAAGCGAGCCTCCTGTCTTGTCATTCCAAAAGGATGGAATTACACAGGCTTAAGCCATTGTGCTCAGCCAAGATTTTACCTTCAATTAGCACACATCTTATTTCAGAAAAAAATAATAATAAAGTCTGGGAAGAAAATGCGTTGAAGTATGGATAAAACAAACTTGGCACAGGTTGTTGAGCCTGGGTAACAGTTGTATTATACTGTTTTATTTTGTATATGTTTTAAATTTTCTGTAATAAAACATGTATACAAATGCAAAGTTGATCTTCAGTGTTAGCTCTTAAGACCTTAGTGACTTTGAGGAGCAAAAAGAGAGAAAGTGGGGTTGCTTGGAACAGCTCCAGTCTGCAGCTCCCAGCAAGACCAATGCAGAAAGCGGGTGATTTCTGCATTTCCAACTGAGGTATCCAGTTCATCTCATTAGGACTGGTTAGGCAGTGGATGCAGCCCACGGAGGGTGAGCAGAGGCAGGCTGGGGCATCACCTCACCCGGGACGTGCAAGGAGCCAGGGAACTCCCTCCTCCAGCCAAGGGAAGTGGTGAGACACTGTGCTATCCGGTCCAGATACTATGCTTTTCCCACAGTTTTTGCAATCCACAGAGCAGGAGATTCCCTTGTGTGCCTATACAAACAGGGGCCTGGGTTTCAAGCACAAAACTGGGCAGCTGTTTGGGCAGACACCGAGATAGCTGCAGGAATTTTTTCTTCATACTCCAGTAGCACCTGGAACCCCAGCGAGACAGAACTGTTCACTCCCCTGGAAAGAGGACTGAATCCAGGGCACCAAGTGGTCTCGATAAGTGGGTCCCACTCCCATGGAGGCCACCAAGCTAAGAACCACCGGCTCGAAATTTTCACTGCCAGCACAGCAGTCTGAAGTCAACCTGGGATGATTGGGCTTGGTGAGGGCAGGGGTGTCCACCATTACTGGGGCTTCAGTAGTCAGTTTTTCTCTGACAGTGCTAAAGAGGCTGGAAAGTTTGGACTGAGCAGAACTCAACAGAGTGCAGCAAAGCGGTTGTGGCCAGACTGCCATTCTAGATTCCTCCTCACTGGGCAGGGAATCTCTGAAAGAAAGGCAGCAGCCCCAGTCAGGGGGTTATAGATAAAACTCCCATCTCCCTGGGACAGAGCACTTGGGGGAAGGGGCAGCTGTGGGCACAGCCTCAGTGGACTTAAACATTTCTGCTTGCTGGCTCTGAAGAGAGCAGCAGATCCTGAAAAGGAGGATTCTCCCAGCACAGCGCTCGAGCTCTTAGACTGCCTCCTCAAGTGGGTCCCGGATCCCCATGCCTCCTGACTGGGAGAGACCTCCCAGCAGGAGTCAACAGACACCTCATAGAGGAGAGCCCCAGCTGGCATCAGGCCAGTGCCCCCTCTGGGACGAAGCTTCCAGAAGAAGGAGCAGGCAGCAATCTTTGCTGTTCTGCAGCCTCTGCTGGTGACACCCAGGCAAACAGGGTCTGGAGTGGACCTCCAGCAAACTGCAGCAGACCTGCAGAAGAGGGGCCTGACTGTTAGAAGAAAAACTCACAAACAGAAAGCAACAACATCAAAATCAACAAAAAGGACCCCCACGCAAAAACCCAAGCCAAAGGTCATCAGCCTCAAAGATCAAAGGTAACTAAATCCACAAAATGAGGAAAAAGCAGTGTAACAATACTGAAAATTCCAAAACCAGGATGCCTCTTCTCCTCTAAATGATCACAACTCCTCTCCAGCAAGGTCACAAAACTGAAAGGAGAATGAGTTTGATGAATTGACAGAAGTAGGCTTCAGAAGTTGGGTAATAACAAAACTCTTCTGAGCTAAAAGACTATGTTCTAACCCAATGCAAGGAAGCTAGGAACCTTGATAAGAGGCTACAGGAACTGCTGTAATAACCAACAGTTATTATAGAGTCACCAGCTTAGAGAATAACATAAATGACCAGATGGAGCTGAAAAACACAGCATGAAAATTTTGTGAAGCATACACAAGTATCAATAGCCAAATTGATCAAGTGGAAGAAAGGATATCAGAGATTGAAGATCAACTTACTGAAATAAGGTAGGGAGACAAGATTAGAGAAAAAAGAATGAAAAGGAACAAAGCCTCCAAGAAATACAGGACTATGTGAAAAGACCAAACGTACAATTGATTGGTGTACCTGACATTGATGGGGAGAATGGAACCAAGTTGGAAAACACACTTCAGGATGTTATGCAGGAGAACTTCCCCAACCTAGCAAGACAGGCCAACATTCAAATTCAGGAAATACAGAGAACACCACTAAGATACTCCTCGAGAAGAGCAACCCCAAGACACATAATCATCAGATTATCCAAGGTTGAAACGAAGGAAAAAAAGTTAAGGGCAGCCAGAGAGAAAGGTCAGATTACCTGCAAAGAGAAGCCTGTCAGACTAACAGTGGATCTCTCTGCAGAAACCCTACAAGCCAGAAGAGAGTGGGGGCCGATATTCAACATTCTTAAAGAAAATAATTTTCAACCCAGAATTTCATATCCAGCCTAACTAAGCTTAATTAGTGAAGAAGAAATAAAATCCTTTCCAGACAAGCAAATGCTGAGGGATTTTGTCACCACCAGGCCTGCCTTACGAGAGCTTCTGAAGGAAGCACTAAATATGGAAAGGAAAAAACTGGTACCAGCCACTGCAAAAACACACCAAAATATAAAGACCAGCGACACTATGAGGAACTGCATCAACTAATGTGTGAAATAACCAGCTAGCATCATGATGCCAGGATCAAATTCACGCATAACAATATTAACTTTAAATGTAAATGGGTTAAATGCCCCCAGTTAAAAGACATGGACTGGCAAATTGGACAAAGAGTCAAGACTCATCACTGTGCTGTATTCAGGAGACCCATTATATCCAAAGACACACATAGGCTCAAAATAAAGGGATGGAAGAATATTTACCAACCAAATGGAACACACACAAAAAAGCAGGGGTTGCAGTCCTAGTCTCTGATAAAACAGACTTTAAACCAACAAAGACCAAAAAAGACAAAGAAGGGCATTATGTGGTGGTAAAGGGATCAACGCAACAAGAAGAACTAACTATCCTAAATATATATGCACCCAATACAGGAGCACCCAGATTCATAAAACAAGTTCTTAGAGACCTACAGAGAGAATTAGACTCCCACACAATAATAGTAGGAGACTTTAACACCCCACTGTCAATATTAGACAGAGCAATGAGACAGAAAACTAACAAGGATATTCAAGACTTGAACTCAGCTGTGGACCAAGCAGACCAAATAGACATCTATATAACTCCCCACCCCAAATCAACAGAATATACATATTTCTCAGCACCACATAGCACTTATTCTAAAATTGACCACATAATTTGGAAGTAAAACATTCCTCAGCAAATGCAAAAAGAATGAAATCATAACAAACAGTCTCTCAGACCACAGTGCAATCAAATTAGAACTCAGGATTAAGAAACTCACTCAAAACTACAAAACTACATGGAAACTGAACAATCTGCTCCTGAATGACTACTGGGTAAATAAAAAAAATTAAGGCAGAGATAAAGAAGTTCTTTGAAACCAAAGAGAACAAAGACACAATGTGCCAAAATCTCTAGGACCTAGCTAAAGCAGTGATAAGAGGGAAATTTATAGCACTAAATGCTCACATCAGAAAGCAGGAAAGATCTAAAATCAATACCCTAATATCACAATTAGAAGCATTAGAGAAGCAAGAGCAAACAAATTCAAAAGCTAGCAAAAGATAAGAAATAACTAAGATCAGAGCAGAACTAAAGGAGATAGAGACATGAAAAAAGCCTTAAAAAAATCAATGAATCCAGGAGCTGGTTTTTTGAAAAGATTAACAAAATAGGTAGAGCACTAGCTAGTCTAATAAAAAGGAAAAGAGAGAAGAATCAAAGAGACACAATAAAAAGTGATAAATGGGATATCGACACTGATCCCACAGAAATATGAACTACCATCAGAGAATACTATAAATATTTTTATGAAAATAAGCTAGAAAATCTAGAAGAAATGGATAAATTCCTGGACACATACATCCTCCCGAGACTAAACCAGGAAGAAGTTGAATCTCTAAATAGACTAATAACAAGTTCTGAAATTGAGGGAGTAATTAATAGCCTACCAACCAAAAAAAAAAAAAAAAGCCCAGGCAGGACCAGACCAATTCAGAGTTGAATTCTACCAGAGGTACAAAGAGGAGCTAGTACCATTCCTTCTGAAACTATTCCAAACAACAGAAAAAGAAGGACTCCTCCCTAACTCATTTTATCAAGCCAGTGTCATCCTGATTCCAAAACCTGGCAGAGACACAACAAACAAAGAAAATTTCAGGCCAATATCCCTGATGAACTTTGATGCAAAAATCCTCAATAAAATACTGGCAGACCAAATCCAGTGGCACATTAAAAAGCTTATCCACCACGATCAAGTCAGCTTCATTCCTGAGATGCAAGGCTGGTTTAACATATGCAAATCAATAAATGTAATCCATCACATTAACAGAACCAACCACAAAAACCACATGATTATCTCAATAAATGCAGAAAAGGCCTTCAATAAAATTCAACACCCCTTCATGCTAAAAACCCTGAATAAACTAGGTATTGAGGGAACAATACTTCAAAATAATGAGAGCTATTTATGACAAAGGCATAGCCAATGTCATACTGAATGGGCAAAAAAGCTGGAAGCATTCCCTTTGAAAACTGGCACAAGACAAGGAAGCCCTCTTTCACCACTCCTATTCAACACAGTATTGGAAGTTCTGGCCAGGGCAATGAGGGAAGAGAAAGAAATAAAGGGTATTCGAATAAGAAGAGAGGAAGTCAAATTGTCTGTTTGCGGGCGACAAGATTGTATATTTAGAAAACCCCATTGTCTCAGCCCAAAAACTCCTTGGGCTGATAACCAACTTCAACAAAGTCTCAGGATATGAAATCAATGTGCAAAAATCACAAGCATTCCTACACACCAATAATAGACAAGCAGAGGTCCAAATAATGAATGAAATCCCATTTACAATTGCTACAAAGAGAATAAAACACCTAGGAATACAATTCACAAGGGACATGAAGGACCTCTTCGGGGAGAACTACAAACCACTGCTCAAGGAAATAAGAGAGGACACAAACAAATGGAAAAAATATTCCATGCTTATGGATAAGAAGAATCAATATCGTGAAAATGACCACACTGCCCAAAGTAATTCATAGATTTAATGCTATTCCCATCACCCTGACACTTTTGATATCCTTCCTCTAGCAAGGCTGCATTGGGGTTGCCACCCTGATCCCTCTGTAAGAAAAAAAAAAAGCTAGCGGGTGAGGTAGGACTCAGGGGCCACGGACAGGACAGGGCACCCAGGCTGGCCTCCCCCAGGACCCTCTAAGGCCCCTGTAGGCAGGAGGGCTCAGTGGAGTTCCAGGACCCACTTCAAGGATGGTGCCTGTAGCCCCTCCCTGGACCTCCAAGAAGGGCCAACTCCCTCTGCCACCTGCACCCACACAACTCCCTCTACAAACTGCACTCACCCAACTCCCTCTGCAACCTGCACCCACTGATCTCTTAGAGGTGGGCATCCATCCATCTTTGTGCACATGGCTTTCCACTTTATTTCCGCTGGATAGTCTCCTTGGCAGAAACACCCAGGGAATCCTGGGCCTGTGCTGGATGTTCTGTAAGTACCAAGGAAAGAGGGGTTTGAAAACTCAAGAATATAATTAATATTATTTTCTGCACTTTAATATCTCAGGGTTACTTTCCCTCCAAAATGTGTAAAAACAAATATTGAGATTTCTGTCCTTTCTATTATGTTAATTATGTCATCATAGAAACCTTTCATTTTCCTGAAATTTATTTTTATACCAATCATTAAATTTTTGTTCTCTTCATTCAAAATGTTACCTGTTTTAGAGACAAAATTTTGAACATTATATGCTTCACAAATTATATGTTTCACAATAGGAAGCAGCATTTTATTTATGCAATGACTAATGTAATTAATAAGTTTATTAAACAAGTAAATAACTGAAGTAAACTTAGTTTATATTACTTATATGAATTATTTTACATTTTATCTTTGATCTTAAAAAATTTTTAACTAGGGATGCAATTCAAAATTGACAGATATTTTAACTCAGAACTTTGAACATAATATCCATTGATTTGTGAATTCTATGAAGATGCCAAATATGGGTTAAAAATCTCTTGTTGCTTTGTAGTTGATTCACATTTTATATTTCAATGATTTTAAATCACTTCATTTTGGTGTTAAGCTTTTTAGTTATTATGATGGTTTTAGATATTTTTTGTACTTTCCTTGGTTGATGTTTTATTAGTTCTTTAAAATGTTTAAGCATGCCATATTTTCTCTATTTTGTTCAAAAAATCGTTAGACAAGGCCAGGCGCGGTGGTTCACATTTGTAATCCTAGCGCTTTCGGAGGCCAAAGCGGGTGGATCGCCTGATGTCAGGAATTCAAGACCAGACTGGCAAACATGGTGAAACCCGTCTCTACTAAAAATACAAAAATGAGCTGGGCTGTGGTGGCCGGCGCCTGTAGTCCCAGCTACTCAGGAGGCTGAGGCAGGAGAATCGCTTGAACCCGGGAGGCGGACGTTGCAGTGAGCCGAGATCGTGCCACTGCACTCCAGCCTGGGCGACAGAGTGAGACTCCACCTCAAAAACCAAACCAAACCAAAAACAAATAACAACAACAACAAACCATTAGACATAGCACTCTTATTTCATTTTTAACTTATTCTGACTTGCATATTTTCCCCTCATTTTTCTCCTTGTCCTGACATCTAAGTTTTTTTTTGTTGTTTGACGGAGTCTCGCTCTGTTGCCCAGCTTGAGTGCAGTGGCGCCATGTTGGCTCACTGCAACCTCCACCTCCCCGGTTCAAGCAATTCTCCTGCCCCAGCCTCCCAAGTAGCTGGGATTACAGGCACATGTCACCGCGCCCAGCTAACTTTTTGTGTTTGTAGTAGAGATGGGATTTCATCGTGTTAGCCAGGATGGTCTCGATCTCCTGACCTCGTGATCTGCTTGCCTCGGCCTTCCAAAGTGCTGGGATTACAGGCGTGAGCCACCGCACCTGGCATCGTTAGCTCATTCTTTTTCTTATACTTTAGCTCATATTTTTTACTTTGCTCATATCCCTTATATTTATCTAAATATTTTAACTATGTATGTATATATTTTTTATTTTTGTATTTTTATAGAAATTAGGTTATGCTATGTTGACCAGGCTAGCCTAAAACGCCTGGCCTCAAGTGATTCTACTGCCTTGGCCTCCCAAAATGCTGGGATTATAGGCAAGCGCCACCATGCCTAGCTTACATATTTTCTGTACATCTGCTTCGGAATTCCTTGAAGTCTACTGGTACAAGTGTTTTATGATTGTTGTTATTTTTGAACAAAATTAATTTTTGTGTCCTTTATTTTGCATATTTAAAAAAATTACGTTGTGTGATTATACTTGACAAGCCTGAACTGATAAGATTTTCAGTATTTTGCGTTGAGGGTTTTTTCCTCAAAAAAAAAAATTGTCTTGGAATTTTTGTTTTCTTCTCTACATGAATCTGAAAACATTTAAATTAACTTATTAAATTTTTCTCTGTAAAAACTCTGGGTCAATTCAAACCCCAGCATATCAGTACAGTTGGCCTTCCTTCCCAAATCAGCCAAGGCACGGACTGACTAGCTTCCCTATTTATCTCACTTTGACTGCAGGCTTCATATTCTATCTCATTTTTCTTAGATTTGCAGAACCTTGAGGCTTTTGGCTTTAGTTAGGCTGGTCAGGTTCATCTCCCTTACTTTGATTCTAGTGTGGCACCACATCTACCCCTGAGAGCTGTAAAAACCCAAGAAATGATGCCCCTATTATTATCAACCTATTGTAGGAAGCCTCACCCTGCCAGATGGACTGTCTCATCCGCCCTTCTTTCTGCTGCCTGTGCTTCTTTCTTTGTTTTATTTTTTTGAGATGGAGTCTCACTCTATTGCCCAGGCTGGAGTGCATTTGCACTATCTCGGCTCACCGCAACCTCCACTTCCCGGGTTCAAGTGATTCTCCTGCCTCAGCCTCCTGAGTAGCTGGGATTACAGGCACCCACCACCACGCCTGGCTATTTTTTTTTTTTTTGTATTTTCAGGGGCAGACAGGGTTTCATCATGTTGCCCAGGCTGGTTTCGACCTCCTGAACTCAAGTAATCCGCCCACCTCAGCCTCCCGAAGTGCTTGGATTACAGGTGTGAGGGTGGCTCCTTTATTTTTACTTTAGCACTTAGAACTATACTCTGCAGTTAAGCACTTGCTACATTGTCTAGGCTTTATGGTGTTTTTTTTTCAATGGAACTATTTTTAGAACATGTAACTTTTCAGGATATTCCCAGAATCCCAGATAGCCACATTTACCTTTGGAGGAATTGCTTATCAGAATAATGAACACAATTATCTTTAGAAAAACCATATGTCCCCAAGGAAAGTTCTAATTTTTTGGAGTATGTATTGTG
The DNA here is from genome assembly GCF_029281585.2 of Gorilla gorilla gorilla. Classification (NCBI taxonomy): domain Eukaryota; kingdom Metazoa; phylum Chordata; class Mammalia; order Primates; family Hominidae; genus Gorilla; species Gorilla gorilla. Next base: position 72,845,807 of record NC_073230.2, on the reverse strand, counting down.
CAACATTTTTAGTAGAATGTAGTTATGACAATGTTGCCATATGTTTCAAATATAAAATACTTTCTGTTATGTATAACATAAGGATTTTATGTGATCATCATGCCTTTTTGCTGGGGAGAATGCACCTGTGTCTTGTTAGAATTGTTGATACTATTTTAATTGCTAATAAGAAAATTAATGATACCAAATCTTAGTCATTCTCAACAGTACTACTCTTTTTTATCTTAATTTCCACTTTTATCACATGCAATAGAAACGTTTTTAGAAAAGTGTTTGTTTTCTAGGTAAATAAATTATCTTTATTATGCGTTGTTAATTTTTAAAACCATAAAGTAAGACATACCAATATGTCCTCTATTATATTTTACTGGAATGTGTGAAAGATTTATAGATGCCCTGTAGGAGAGGTTAAGCAGATTTTTCTATTCCTAGATTTCTGGAGGCTTTATTGTTAATGAGTAATGGATTTTGTCAAATGCTTTTGTGTGTCTACTGAAATAATTATGGTTTTGTCCTCTATTCTATTAATATGGTATATTACATTGACTGATATTTGCATTAGTGAGATAATTCCACTTGGTCATTTTGTCTAACATTTTATGTGTTGCTGAATTCAGTTTTCTAGAGTTTTTAAAGACTTCTAGGCTGGGTGCGGTGGCCCATGCCTGTAATCTCAGCACTTTGGGAGGCCAAGGCAGGCGGATCACCTGAGGTCAGGAGTTTGAGACCAGCCTGGCCAACATGGTGAAACCCCGTCTCTACTAAAAAAAATACCAAACATTAGCCGGGCACAGTAACGGGTGCCTG